>NC_136462.1:9020887-9655887 GCF_902686455.1 Sciurus vulgaris
GTTTGGAAACATCTTCCAGGGAGCTCGTTCCAGTTCAGTGTGGAGGAGGAAGAAAGTTCCCACACTAGGAAGCCAGGGGCTGCCGGAGGCACAGATGCTGGGAAGTGCTGTCCACAACCTGGCATTACAGGACTGAGGTCTTCCGGGAAACTCAGCAGCACAAAGAACCACCCGCCTTTCAAATCCCAGTTCTTTCAATCAAGTCAGAGATTTCAGACATGTCATTCAGAATAACAGGAGTGAGTAGCTAGCAGGGATGGGAAAGGGGACACTCTCAAGGGAGAGAGTGGGTCCTCTCAGACGGGAAAAGGACAGTGTGCCTGTCCTACACACCAGTTTTATTGGGGATCCCAAGAAGTTTCCAGAGAGTCCCACCCAGGTGCACCTCTTGACTCCTGACTGACATCACACTTTCAAGTCCCCACTCAGGGTCACTCTAGGTCACTTCGGCCCATGCTGACCACTCCTCATTGGATTCTTAACCAAAATGCTTACAGATTTCATGATTAGAAGGAATTATCTTTCTCTCCCTGAATTCCTGGATCTGGTCATGAAAGAGGTCAGAAAAGTCTCCTCCTCTAGGAGTTCCTCTTATAGACATTATTTCGGGTCTTTCTCTTGCTGGTAACAGCTGGTTGCTGAGGAATGTGGCATATTCTGTCCACTTGAGCTAGGCACAGCTGCAGGTGAATTGCTTCCTGGAAAAGAAAGCATGTGGGGGTCAGCGCTGTGGGCCCATTTTATGGAATTAGTCCCTTAACCTCAAGTTCCCAGCATGCACAGCTGCCTGTCCCCTTCACCAGAAGCAGAGGGCTGGGTCAAGCTCTGCTCTGCTGTCACGCATCCCTCTGTGAGGCAGTTCTACCACCTGGAAATGATCACGAAGTTCTACTCAGGGATCCTCTGAGGCTATTAGAAGCCTCACTTCTCCAGGCTGGGCGTCTAAGATGAGAGAGAAGAGACTTCCTGAGGCAATGGTACGTGGTTAGTAACTGGAGAAGCAGAACTGACCAGTAGCCAAGGGGAGAACTCTGGAGCCCCACTGCAGGGTTTGTGTCCTGGCCCGCCTAACTCCAGATGCCCCCCTGGCATCCTGTGAGCAGTTTCCTCATCTGTAAACCGGGGCCATCAGAGACATGAAATCAGTTACTATCTAGAAAGTCCTCAGCCCAGTGCCTAGTATATAATGAGCACAGTGTGGATGTGTTTAAAGAAATAAGGAAATAAATTTCTACAAACCATGCGCTGAACTTACTCTTTAATTGTGTCATTGGACTCTTACAATTTCCCACTCTGTAAAATCATTTCATTTCCATTTTCAGGGTGTGGAACTTCAGAAACTTTAAATAAATCACCCAAAGTTGTAAATAAATGGAAGAACTGGAATCGAACTTGGGTCTTTGTACTCTACAGCAAGTCTCCTTTTGTTTTGAATGAATAAAAACCATGGCTTTTTTTCCACAGAAGGTTTATCTCCCATAGTCCACAGAAATCATTTTGTTTACCTGTTTGTTTATTGAGGTACAGTTGAAATTCAGCAGAATCCACCCCTTGAATGCACACTTGTTCTGAGAGTTAGCCAAAAAAAATGGCGATTGACCCCCAGCACGATCAGGATTGAGAGCACAGCTGTCAAGTGAGGTTTGCTCACCCCTTCACTCCCAGACCCCCTGGCAACCACGTATCCAATTGTACTCTCCAAAGTTTGGCTTTTCCCAGAATATGGCATAAATGGAGCCCTGCAGTTTTTAAATCTGGCTTCTTGCACCTGGTCTCATACACACGAGGACTTTCCATGACGCTGAAGGTGTCAGCAGCGTATCCTTTTCAGGGCAGACCCAACAGGTGTTAAAGGTAGATATAATCTCCACTGAGCCACTGAGCACCTTTCTGAAGGTCCTGAAGCCAAGGTCCAGGAGCTGTGGTTTCCAGTCTTGCATTTTGACTTGCTATCCCTGCTGAGCTCACGGACGATGAGTCCTGTGTTCTGTGGAGGTGCTTCTGCCACTGGGCGTGCATCCCTGTTCGATGGTGCATTCCTGGGGACAGAGACTTGCCCAACTGGATGCCCAGCCCAGAAGACACCCTCAGGAGCATTTGTCAAATCCAACCATGTGGAAGGACCAGGAGACACTTCATAGGGTGCAGATAGTAAAGTAAGTTGCATATGTCAAAGTGATTTCAGTTTTCATGCTTTTAAATTTTTTATTTGTTCTAATTAGTTGTACATGACAGAAGAATGCACTTATAATTTTGATAGATCATCTATAAATGGAGTGTAATTTCTCTTTCTTCTGATTACACATATTGCAGGATCGTAGGGGTCATGTAGTCGTATATGCACGTGAGGGAATAACGCCTGCTGCACTCTCCTGTCATTTCTTTTGAGGCAAGGAAAAGTGAATAGGCAAGGATCCGAGAAGCGTCTCCATCATCTCTGGCGGTACGTTGTCCAAAGAGTTTGCAGACCCAGGGCTGGGGAAGAGTGGTGCCCTCTTGAGAAGAGAGGAACTCTGCTCCAGACAGATCAGGCCTCGAGTGTGGCCACGGTCACTGTTAACTCAGAGCAACAGGAGCGCTGGCCCAGCCTGCCAGGCCCATGACTGAACGAGCACCTATATCTTTTGCAGGCAGCTGGCGTCCTCCCAGAAGCTCAGAGACGTGTTCAGGGAGGCTGGAGCAGAACCTAAGCCACAGATGGAGTCTGTCACTAGCTGAAGATCAATCTGATTCCTCTTGCTGCGGCCTGAGGGGAGAATCAGGAATACTACTTCTCTGAGCTTGAGTCAAGGAAACGATATTTGCAATATACATTATTATCACCTACAATTGCCGTGCCATGCAACAGATCAGACTTTGTAGCCTTTGACAGACATCTCGTTCTTGCCCACCCACCAATATCTATGGTACCCACAATTCCATTCTCTACTTCTATGAGTTCCACCGTTCACATTCCACAGAAGGGAAAACTCTGTAGCAGAATAGCCTCTAGGTTTTAAGGGTCCTGACTCCAAAATAACACTAATGACGTGGGGTGATGGAGAGGCTGATCATCCTGACTCCACAGTTCATGCATGGATCACGAAAACACTGAGCTCCATACATAAATGATTATTAGCCACTGCAAGGAAATCAAAGGAAAAAAAGAAATAGTCGTTTCAGTGGGAGCAACCTAGTGTTCACAGACAGATGAATGGATTTAAAAGACAGTGCATGCTCAAGCTCGAATATTAGCCTCAAAAGAGAAGGAAATTATGAGACCTGAAGCAACGCGGATCAACCTTGAGGATATCGCGCTACATGAAATGTCAGTCACCAAAGGACAAGTTGTACGTGTGTGAGATACTTAGAGGGGTCAAAGCTGTAGAAGGGAAATGGGAGTTAGTGTTTGATGGAATTAAGTTCATATTTTGAGACATGGAACATCTTGTGGAAATAGAAGCTCCTGGTGACCAAGGATGGTGTTAACACGCCTAACGCCATCGAGCTGTACACTTCAAAGTTGTGTACAAAGTTGAAATTTTATTGTATTTCACCACAACGTCGAAAGCTTAACAAACGTAACATTGTCCAAGGTGGCACAACACCCAAGCGGCAGAGCCCAGAGGGCCTGTGAATGGCACCCCTGCTGTGGTCTGTGCCTGCGGGTGAGTGTGATTTAGCTCATTCGAAGGGTGACTGTTGGGTCCACTGTGTGGGACACTGACCTGAGTGGCTGACCTGAGGGGCTGAGTTAGCCATCCCTCAAACACTGGGCCTTGCTTGTGGGCAGAGCCTAAGCCACCAGGAGACGGGGTGTCTCACAAAGAAAGACGAGACGGTGTCGAGGGAGACGAGGACTGAGAACCACTAAGCGGATGTGGCAGGAGCCCAGAGAACTGCACTCAGAGCTCCAGGGGTCTGGAGGAGGAGCCGGGGCCGAGGGCCCCTTCAGCTGGAGCGGAAGGTGCTGACCACCAGTGGGAAAGAGGGATGCCATTCCACGCTGGGCAGCGGGGGGCTGTGGGTGGGTGAGGGCCTCTCCCTGGGCAGCTAGAGGCAGGCCGGGGAGCGTGTGACTCAGCAAGCTGGGCCCCAAACGGCCCCTTTGGGTCCCACATAGAACAGCTGCCTGCGGGCCCTGAGAAGCTGGTGGAGGAGGTCAGGGGGGCAGGTGGTGGTCCAGAAGGGACTTCCGAGTGAGCGACACAGGACCACGGAACAAAGAGAAGCAGGGGAAGCAGCTGATAGGAGACAAAGCCCAGCGTGGCTGCGCGGGGCCCTTCTTCAGGCAGTGGGACTGACAGGTGGGCATCAAAGGGGACAGGGCTGAAGCGGCACAGGTGCCAGGCAGCGCGGGCGCGGGGCTTTGTTCAGTCTGACTGAGCAGTCAGCCTGCGTACGCTGAAACGCGCTCTGCTAAGCAGAAGGCAGTCTATATTTAGATTTTCCTTTTAATCTTGAAAGAGAAGAAAACAGTGGCAAAGGACTTCCTTGTCAGATCCTAATTCAGGTTGAACTTCTGAAGATGAGGAGGACGTATTGTGACACCAAAGCCTTTAAACCAGTGAAATGGAAAACGGAAGGGGGGCAGCAGGGTTTCTCCCGTGCGGTTCTTGCTGCGTCCCTAGCATGAGACATCAGCTCAGTCCCGTGCGGCCCTTGCGTATTTACCATGCTGTATAGTATTCAGGGTGACCTTTGATACTAAGAGTCACTTCCTCCAGGGGGGTTAGGCCCGATCCCTATCTTTCAGACTAGGGTGTGAGCCTTAGAGAGGTCTGGGGACTTCCCACCATGCTCAGCTCATGAGTGGCTGCCTCAGGCAGGGGGTCCCGGTCAGTTCATGCTGCTTCTAGGGAGAAGAAGAGACTCGCCTCCACTGGAACAAGGAGGCTTTGGAAACATCTGACTTGCACTGAGTCCAGATGCCATCATGTAGGCTCCACGTAACCGTGAGCAAAGCTCTTACCCTCTCGGAGCCTCCATCCCTCAAGCGACAAAACCAGCATCACCTTGAAAATTAAATGATATAACACACAGGGCCAGCCTGGCACCTGGAAGTAGCCACTTCACGGACCAGAAAGAGGACACAGAATAGAGAGCAGGGGTTCCAAACAAAGGGCACTTCTCCAGGAATGAGGAGCCCTGATGGAATTCTCCTTCCTGGGCAGCATGGATGCCTCCACATACCCCTGCACCTGAGTCCTGTGAAACCTGCAGTGGGAATAGACATGGAGGCTGAAGTGTCTTCCCAGTCAAATGCAATCCCTTTTCCTGCTTAGATTAAGTGGAGATATGAGACAACATCATGTTGGTCAGTTTTCCATTACTATAACTAAATGCCTGATATGATCAACTTCCAAAGAGGAAAGGTTTATTTTTGCTATGCTTTTAGATGGCTTCCTGTTACTTTTGGGCCTGTGGCGAGGCAGCACACTGTAGTGGGAGCACATGGCAGAGGAAGCCCATTCATCTCACAGTGTCTAGGAAACAATAAAGAAAGAAAGACTGAAATTCCGCAGTCCCCTTCAAGGCCATGCTCCCAAAGACCTAAAACCTCTGGGTAGGCTCCACCTCTTCAAGGTTCACACTGCCTTCCAGTAGTGCCACATAAGGGACCAAGCCGTCAACACATGGGCTTCAGTTACTGCTGAGCTCAGTAGGAGGACAGGGCTCAGGAGGAGAAGCACATGGTCAGAAAGGGGTCTGCTTGGCCAACCAGCCCTAGCCTCTGCCAGACAAGGCCCACCCAGCCATGATGGTGCTGGGGACACCCTGCTTCTGGGGCAGGGAAGAGGTGTGCTCCATGCACGTTACTCATCTCGTGCTTCCTAGTCAGGAGAGGTAGAGGGAAGCCAGGAGACAGATGCCCATGCAAGTGAGAAGCATCATGCTGTTTGAAATCAAAGCAGGAAGGAGGCCCTCCTGGACTTGCAGCAGGTTGCCACGTTCCTAACCCAGCAGGCTTGGAGAGGTGGGTACCCCTGTCTCCTAAGGAGGGACCAGGCCCACGGTCCATTTGGTCAGTTCTGCCCATGTATTTGGACCCCATGCCTGACCCAGGCTGCTCCTCTGCGTGGGTTCCTGGGGCTGCTGGGGTGGGGGCAGTTTGAATTTCGCCACCAGAAACCAGGCTTCCCCAGCAGAGCAGAACTTGATTTCTGTCCCTCGGTTCTGCAGTCATCAGGGGCCCTGACAGAGGACCCCAGGCCCATGGACGCTGCGCTCACCCAGTGGATACTGGCAATGGCCCCAGGGCAGATCTCTCTCGGTGTTGAGAAGGGCCAGTTGGAAGACTCAGTCTCCTTGTGAGTTGAATCCCCGAGAATTGAAGACTGAAGTCATGGGGCTTTTTGCATTTCTGAGTTAAATCTTCAAAATCCTCACGTTAAGGCACCAGAACCCTCTTCCCTGGTCTCGTTAGCTCCTAGCCTTGGGTGAGGAGCTGTCAATTCCTGGGGTCCCCTGGGGTCCCTTAAGTCGCACAGCCAGTGCCCTCCCGCGGGGCTGGGCGTGGCTACCCCAGGGCCTGATGGGCATCTCAGTCCCACACATCCCCCTACAAGCCTCTTACAACCTGAAGAGTTGAAAGAATTAACAGCACAGATAGCCTGCACGTGATCAGAACTGTCTCCCAAACCACTAACTCCTGAACACAGTTCAGCTTCTATTCCTAAGTCATTTTTTTTTTTTTTTTTTTTTAGTTATTCCAAGAAAAACGATGCTTCCCGAGCTCTGTTCTTCCTGCTGCCAGAGATGCCCACAGAAACCCCGTGAAGGGAGCGCGGGAGAAGACCCTCCTGGCCGAGCTCCCTCCAGAGGCCTGTCTGTCATACATGGCAGTTGTCTCATCCCCAAAAGTGGCAAATTCAAGTCAAACAGGGAAAATCTCCCCCGGGCCGCTTCATCTGGGCCCCACACACTGACTACAGTGGAGGGGAGGTTGTCCTCTCTGGCTCCAAAATGGCCAGCAGCCCTCCCTTCCCACTGCGGCTTCCCTCCTGACCCACGGACTCGGCTGATGTGGGTGCTGTCTAGAGGGGCTGCGCCTACTGCCCGGACCCTGTGACAGGTGTCTTCACTCCCGCCCCTGCTCATGGGGACAGGCTCTGCGCTCCAGCGCAGCCTTTGCCTCCGTCGGGCCTGCTCGGGAAGAGCCACACCAGCCCTGGCGCCTCCTCACCTGCTATGGCCTCTGTGCCCATGGAGGCTCCTGTCTCTGGTTCCTGCAGGGCAAGGTCTTATTGCATCCCAGTGGCTGAGGCTGCCCAGCCCCACCCTGGCTGCAGCCAGAGTGGCTGGCGTTTGCCTGCCAGTCTTCATGTAGGCAACCTCTGCTAAAGTCACCTACGACAGCCACCGCCCTTCCAGAGATTCACACGCCTCATTTTCTTTAACTTTAAAGCCACTTACACAGCCCTTGGGCCTTTAGGCAGCCAAAGATGTGCAGCATGTTCCTTAAGA
The DNA here is from genome assembly GCF_902686455.1 of Sciurus vulgaris. Classification (NCBI taxonomy): domain Eukaryota; kingdom Metazoa; phylum Chordata; class Mammalia; order Rodentia; family Sciuridae; genus Sciurus; species Sciurus vulgaris. The sequence goes on from NC_136462.1 coordinate 9,028,334, forward strand.
AAGTCACTCTGCAGGAACAAGAGCCCTATACACCATGTCCATGCACCAAAGTCAAATTACCACATACCCCATGGCCTACAGACTCTCACCTGGGCCCCAGCAGTTAAACATCAACTGCACAGTTATAAAGACCTGCCTGGCCCTGCTGAGCTTCTCCAGACTGCCAAAGTCAAAATGCTCCACCTACAGAGTACCAGACCCACGCCAGGTCCCACCAAAGCCGCAGTCTCTCCAGATGTATATGGCATCCCCAGATCTGTGAACTCTCCAAGCAAGCACACCCTCCTGCAAAGCCTTAATATCATTATTCCTGTCTGCCTGAGAGCTGAACAAATGGAGAATCAGGAACAAAGAGATGGATAGAGGCTGAAGTTTGCCTTCATTTCTGAAAACACCACAGCTGAAGGATGATGGAGTTGGCGGGAGAGAGAGTGGGCTCTTGAGTCAGCACCAGCTTCAGGCAGATGCGTGGCCTGGCCGTGGCCAGGCCGGAGCCCAGTCTGCCTTCCCAGGATGGCAGCAGGGCCAGGAGAAAGGGACAGATAGACAGGGAGGGAAAGTCACCCGTATGACTGCTTCCAGAAGGAAATGCGACTGCCGCACACAGAGGCCCTGTTTGTTCCCACAGAAGCTACCCTTCAGTTACGCTGCCTTTGAGAAGTGGCTTAGAGAAAAATCTAGCAAAGCCCTGACCTGCTGGAAGGTCGTGTTGAGAATGGTGAGGAAATCTTCCATCTCCCCTTGAGCACAGTTAAAAGATGTCCCCAGCAAAAATTTTACCCTCAGAGAGGTAGTGTCTAATGACACACTTGGGTAGTGGGTGTTCCTGGGGAAAGTCTGTCACACCGTCTCTGAGGAGTAGTGACTTCTATTCTGACCAGGAATATTGATACAATGCTGCTGATATGGTTTAGATGTGGTGTCCCCAGAAAACTCGCATGCGAGACAATGCAGGAAGGTTTGAGGAGAAATGATGGGGTTGTGAGAGTCTAACCCGATCAGGGCGTTAATCCCCTGGTAGGGATGAACTGAGTGGTAACTGAAGTGCTGGGTGTGGCTGGAGGAGGTGGGAATCAGGGCGTGGCTTTGGAATATATATTTGTATCTGAAGAGTGGAGTCTCTCTCTGCTTCCTGATGACGTGAGCTGCTTCCCTCTGCCACACTCTTGCGCCATGATGTCCTGCCTCACCTCAAGAGCCCTGAGGAATGGAGCTGGCCTTCTATGGACTAAGACCTCTGAAACAAGGAGTCTGCAAATAACCTCTTCCTCCTCTACAGTTGTGCTGGTCGGATCATTTAGTCACAGCAGTGAGATAGCTGACTGAAACAGCTGCAAATAAACTCCAAACCTGCAGGGAGACACCTAGGTCCATCTTAAACTCCTCTCAATTTCTAGGCTGGCTTCCAAGTAAAGACAGCTGCATGAAAGGCCCAAACTGAGTTTTAAAACATGTCATTTAGCAGTCTCTGAGTGAGCCTCTGTTAGATGCTAGGCCTGCAGGAGGTATCAGGAATTGAGAGATGATTAATGCACAGGGCTGTCCCACAGGAGCCTCCTGTGCAGTGGAGACAGCGAGGTCTTTCAGGACCTCAGTCCTTCCTAAGAGTGATGAGTTCACAGGCAGAAGTATTTAGGATGACATCTGGGAGAGAAGCAGAAGGAACTCCCTCTTCAGACTGGGAGAAAAGATGGCAGAAGAGTGGTCAGGGCCTTCCATTTTGGATGACCCCATGGGTGGAACTAAGAAAACGGACTTTGCCCTGGAGGCCACAGGGATCTATTTATGCACAGGGTTTTCACAGATGAGTGACCTGGTCTTAGTTGTAGTTTTAGAATCTCACCATTGTGAGCAGAACTGAATCCTCCGTAACCTATATATTTAGGCCCCAACCCAAGTAGCTCCAAATGAACTGAATTTGGAGACAGAGCATTTAAAGAGGTTGCCAGGTAAAATCGAGTCATGGGAAGTCCCTAATCTAAAACAACTAGTGTCATTATAAGAACTAGTCATTAGGATGTAGACACCAGACCACGGGCACCTGCAAATCATGCTGAGACCTCAGAACTCAGACCTGCCGGCACATTGATCTTGGATCTCCATCCTCCAGAAGTGAGACAAAAAATTCTATTCTTTAATTCACCATTCTCAGCACTGAGTCATGGCAGCCCCCCCCCCTTCCCCCATGTCACATTCCCGCTGGCTGCATCTATAGTGCTGCGGGAAGGAGGGACATCATGGAGTTAGTTCAAGACACAAGTGCCTGAACTCAGCTAAGAAACCAGCAGGAGCCCCCTTCCTGGGTCTGTAGAAATGGGGCAGATTAAGACAACGTTCAGGTCATAGAATTCACAGAATTTGGAGGCACAGTCACTGCAAAGAGGGAGAGAAGAAGCCTCATGGAGAATTTTCACATTTCTCATTTCATTGACAAGATGGAGTGTGGTTCCTTTCATCAGGACAAATTAGAACCCTCCCTACAAAGACCCAGGCCCCTGCTGTGGCATCCAGTTTGGGAAGCACTGTCCAGAGTCAGAGATGCTGGACCCTGGGTAGACCATCAGGTTCTGAGAGAAAGTCACAGCAGTCCCAAGCCTCCCTCAGTCTAGACACAGGTTGAGGTGGGTTTCCATCTTGGAATTTGTTGGATGTGGTTTCACATAGGATTTACTTTCCCCAAATAGGTAAGTTTATCTCAAATCTCTCTGCTGCTGGGTTGTCTTTGCCTCTCATTTGTGTAAGGGGAAGGAGAGGAGGGATTGAATGCTGAGTGGCAATAGCATTTATTTCTCTTAGCTAATAGCCAAGTGTCTCTCTAATTCAAATGAACTGAACTAATTGAACAAAAAAGAATCTTAACAGTCCTGGCTACTAGGCTGTATTTAAAAGCAATTGTTCTCAATCAATAAATCCTGCTGGATTGTTTGATTCCATTAAAGATGTATTTGTTACCAAGCAGCTGGCACCCAAACAGCTGCTTTTGGTAGAGATCTCTGCTGCGCCATTGAATCATGGAGTCATTGCATGTGCACATTCCCAGCCTCGAGTGACTACATGACAAATGCTCAGGAGGACTGGGCCAACCCATACCACCCTTGGGACGCTGCCCTCCATGCGCTCTCGAAAGCCTTTCATCCTGCCCAGGCTCCCCAGGGCAGGCCTAGTAAATACCACCCTAAACATAATTCACTGAGATGACACGGGTGAAACACCCTATTCTTCCAGCTCCTGATGCATCAATTATTTTTTTCTGCAGACACTTGCTGAGGGCATGCTGTCCAAAAGGGCAATAAAGAGAACACATAATGCCAGCCCTGGCACATGTCGATCGAGGGCTGTTGGCAGGTGCTATCCTAGGTGCATGATAATAATGTGCTTGTTTCATCCTTACAACAGATGAGGAGGAGGGCACTGTTGCAATCCCCCTTTCACAGATGAGAAGTGACTATCCCCTACCTTCCACCACGCAACCTGTAAAATTCTACAATGCCCCTGTCTCTCCTACAAGACTGATACCCTGCAAAGCTGGGGTTGCACCTGCTTTGTGTGCTGCATGGGGCTTCTGTCCATCATTCTGCTCAGAGGAGAAACAGCAGAAGGTTGTGCATGGAAGGCTTCCACTCTACACCTGGACTACCTGCCTCCAAAGCCCAGTTGCATTGCACTGAATGTAGCTCGTGATGTGAGCTTGGACTACTTCTTTATGTCTCCATTTCTTCGTGGAGAAACCAGAGATCATAATATAAAAGACCTCAGAGAACCACTGCAGGGAGTCCTGCGGCACTCAGATCACAGTAGAGGCTCCACACAGCTCGGCTGGAATGACTACTGTACCAAGCACTCCTAAGTATGTGTTACATGAATGAAAGGTCACGGGGCAGGGCAGAGGAGCCCACAGCCACCACAAAAAACAGATTGGGTATGCAGCCCAGACTGCAGGAGCTAGAGGGCATTTCACAGGGGTTGACCTGACTTAACTGTGTTGAAGGGTAGGCACAATTTTGTGGGAGGAAGTACAGACGGTGTATCCTAGGCGTCAGGGCTACTCTCTGCCAGAGCATGCCGAGAGCAAGCAGTGGCTGAGGAGAAGGCAGGGAGTGCAGAAGCGGGTGGAGGACCCCATGAGGGTCTGCCTTTCTTCCTGGGAGCTTGAGATGTGTTGCTGGAGGCCCCATGGCTGAATTGAGCACACTCTTTTTTCTATCAAAGCAAAGACAGGTTCAGTTTCCCAGCCTCGGGAAGAACATCTCATCTTCCTTCAATTCGCAGCCTGGTCTCTCAATATCCTCCCCCAGGAAGTCTTCGCTGGTGCCACTGATAATACCCCACCTCCTCTCCCCAGAAACCTTCATGCCCTATGCTGTCTGCAGGAGCGCTGTGACCTTGTCTCGTGTGCATGTCTATCTCCATCATAGGACCCAAGACCCTGATGGTGTGACACTCTAAATCTTGTGCATAAATGATTCATGTGAAGCCTTCACTGAATCGAATCACTGATCCCCAAGACAGGAGTAGCAGCCACTAACCATAGGTTCCAGCTCTCTAATAGAGACACAGGATCTCCAACAAAGTTTTTTGGAACCCCGATAGGTGGAAAGAATAGGGATATTTTAATCGCATGAACTCTTGGCTGCCTCCTTCCTTTGAGCCCCTGTTGACCTGTTTCTTTGTGATCCAGAACAGGTGACAGTGATCCCCACACACTGGCACGAGCTGAAGCTTCCCCTTTCCAACTCCTAAGAGCTGATTGTACTCTCTTCTCAATTTTGGACTCCCTAGCTTCAGTCAGGAGATTGAAAGGCCACGGTTGGAGAATTTACACCACGGAAATTAGCAAAAGGTACGAATCAGGGCTCTTGGCCCCTGGAGAGGTGGTTGCTCAACATTTACTAGAGCTGCCTCTTGATCATGTGATAAAAATAAATGAATAAAGAAGAGAGTGGGAGGAAATAGAAAAATGTCCCATGCAGAACTCCAAATAACTCATGCAGATGCCCTTTCCCTCAAGGAGGTGAAGCCCAGCTGACCACCCTGGGAGTGTGGGCAGCACTCAGCAATCTCATTGCAAAGAACATAAGATGCAGAGGGAGAGGAGAAACAGTAGAGAACCCGGCAATCACTGCATGGCAATGGTCAAGGCCAACATCAACAGGGCCAAGTCATGCGGATGCACACCCCTGTAGTGAGGGGATGAAACGGTGCTTCCCCTCTGTGATCTTCTCTCCAAGACCCACAGCACCAGTGCACCCACAGGAAAAGCATCCCTCCAACCATGCCCAGCAGCTCCCTCCACACTCCTGACAAAACTCTTCAAACCTCCAAAATCACCCCAGACAGGGAAGGTCTGAGATACTGGCAGTCCAAGGAGGCTACAGAGGCATGATGACAAATCGTGAAGAAAGATGTGGATGGATTCCTGGGGCAGAGGAAGGAAAAACGGCCAACGGAAAAATTCAAATAGAACACGAACCTTCACCAATATCAAAGTGTCGATGTTGGCTTATATTTGCGACAAATGTGCCATCCTAAACTAAGATGTCAGTCATAGGGGAGACTGCATGTAGGTGCATGGGGACTTCATTTGCAACATGTTTGTAAATCTAAAACTGTTTCTGAGTCACAAGTTTATTTTAAACAGGGTGCTAAATTCATCCTTTCCTTTTTAAAATTTGATCATTTTTTCTTCTTTCTGAGTTGGATTCATTCTTCAGTGGAGATACCTGTTTCCTAAGAGTCTAATTTAGTGATGACCCTCAGGGCCACCATAAAGGACAGAGAGCCGTTTGCCCCTGAAATGACCAGCTCATGCCCATCAATTTTATGAGGCTGCTGTTCTCCAGTGGGAGTTGGAGAGAACCTTCTGCTGCTCCTGTGGGTCGTGCTGGACTCACTTCTGGTGCCTATTCTGGCCTCTCCTTCATTTCCAGGTGGCTCTTCTAGAGGGCGGGAGTATAAGTGGGCGCATGTGCAGAGAAGCAGACCTGAGCTTGCAAGAACGCGTGCAGAGCAGGTGCTGGGCTCAGAGGGTGGGCTCCCTTGCCTCTGCTGCCTTGTGGGTCTCTTTCAGTCTTTCCAGCTTTTCTCCTTAATTACCATCTCTGTTCTAGGTAGGAGCACCACAGAAAGTAAGTTCCAGACAAGGCCATTCTTTGAAAGAAAATGCCAGCTCTCATCTCTCACCTCCTTTAAAAAATGACATTGTTGAGCTTCTCCCCAAAGCCCCCTGACCTGAGAGTAATGAGGGAGAACCAGGAGGGCCCCTGGAAGCCTTCAAGTGCACATCAACCAAGGACAGCCTTTCCGAAGCACAGGAATTCATCTCTGCTCCTCCGCGTGTCAGCTGGAATTTGGCACCGTGGATAAATTGGGTTGGACAGCACAAGCCCCGACTCCAACATTCAAGTCAAACCAAAGCCCTGGAGAGCGCTGGAAACATTAACTTCAAAGAATGATTTTGTGCGCACAGTTCTCAGCTTTCTGGTTCTGACCAGGACTGGGATGAGAAAAGTGAGCCTTCTCCCTTGTGAGGTGTCAACCACTTTCATATCCACAGCTGTGGGAGAGGCTGGCTCGTCAAACACCCTTTGAAGCCAAAGGGAGCAGGGAAATAGGGAGGTGAAATGCGGAGACGTGTCTCCCCTCTCCTGGCCATCTTCCCGTAGAGATGGCTCCTCTCTCACCTCCTCCTCCACTCCATCGCTCTCCCTAATTCTTTTGTCTGTGCCCCATCTCCACAGTCAGCTCTTGATCATTTATCTTCCTCTTGCCTTCATGATAAAAGAAAGTGCCCCAATTATCTGTGAAGTGATGTTCTCCAACATTTGAATCCAGGATCCCCTGTTTACTACGGATCCCTTAAGCTTCTTGATTTATCTGAATCTCAGATTGGCTTAAACAAGACCTGGGCAGGACTTCAGGGGGACCCAGGCAGCATGACACCTTCCCGGCGTAAGGGCTGAGCGGCGGCTGCCTCCCGTCTCCCTCTGGCTCCTAGTGCTTTGCAGTCTGGCCACATCCTGTGTTCCATGTCCAGCCGCTCCTCCCGGCAGGGCCGTGACTCCTGAGGTACTGATAAAATGCACATCTCTCCAACATCTGGGAATAAAAAGTAAACAAACAGAAATCTGTCTTCTGCTCCATTCAGTTCTAAATTCAATGAACAGAGAGACTGCAGTTTGCTCTTGGTTGAGTCAGGTGACAATCCTGCAAGCAAGCATTTTGGTTTTCCTGTCATATGTCCATCAAGGAGTTGGAGGGGTGAGGCGACCCACCCAGGCCCCAGGATTGGCGGACCAGGACTCTGATTCTCTGCAGTTCCCTACCCTGTATGACCACGTCCTTGTGGGAACGCCCCTCTGGCAAGCTCTCTGTTTTGCTGTTTGGACCAAGTCTAATGTAGTCAGCCCATCATTCAGATGAGCAGCAATCGGGGCTCTTTGGCATCACCTCTTATCTTTGGGTACAAAGCACACATCAAATGCATCATGGTGAGCAGGAACAGGAGGCATTGTGGGAAAAGCAAAGGAACTTTGACAGATAGTGACCAGGTCCATTTCTATGGATCTAATAGGAAAGGGAAAGATGAATGTCACATGAGCTGAGGAGGCCACATGGGCCCATGAGAGAAGTCCAGCTCCCCACCAGGGTCACATACACTGAGGAAGACTGGCATCCACGGAGCATCCACCCTGTTCCAGGGAGCTCTGCTTCATAGCCCTTGGTTCATTCAATCGTCATGGTTGATCTGCTGTGACTTTGATCCATTTCATAGAACTAAGGGGTTAAGTAAATTATCTAAGGTATCAGTGTTGAGAGGTAATTTGAATTTTAATCTGACAAAAGAGGTGAAAGACCTCTGCAATGAAAACTACAGAACACTAAAAAAAGAAATTAAAGAAAACCTTAGAAGATGGAAAGATCTCCCATGTTCATGGATAGGCAGAATTAATATTGTCGAAATGGCCATACTACCAAAGACACTATACAGGTTCAATGCAATTCTAATTAAAATCCCAATGATGCTCCTCATAGAAAAAGAGAAAGTAATCATAAAATTCAACTGGAAAAATAAGAGACTTCAAATAGTAAAAACAATCCTGAGCAGGAAGAGTGAAGCAGGAGGTATCACAATGGCAGAACTTAAACTATACTACAGAGCAATAGTAACAAAAGTGGCATGATATTGGCACCAAAATAGACAAGCAGACCAATGGTACAGAATAGAAGACACAGAGACAAACCCACATAAATACAGTCACCTCATGCTAGACAAAGGAGCCAAAAACATACAATGGAGAAAAGAGCCTGTTCAACTAGTGGTGCTGAAACACTGGAAATCCATATGCAGTAAAATAAAAATAAACCTCTATCGCTCGCCCTGCACAAAACTCAACTCAAAATGGATCAAGAATCTAGGAATTAGACCTGAGACCCTACACCAAATAGAAGAAAAAGTAGACCTGAATCTTCATCATGTTGGCTTAGGATCAGGCTTCCTTAAAAAGACTCCCAAATCAAAAGAAATGAAAGCCAGGATCAATAAATAGAATGGATTCAAACTAAAAAGCTGTTTCTCAGCAAAGAATATAATCAAAATAATGTGAAGAGAGAGCCTTCAGAGTGAGAGAAAATACTTTCCACACGCACTTCAGATAGACACTAATCTCAAAAATTTATAAAGAATTTACAAAACTTTACACCAAAAATACAAAGAACCCAATCAATAAATGGGCCAAGGAACTGAACAGGCACTTTACAGAATAAGATATGCAGGCAATTGACAAATATATGAAAAAATGTTCATCATCTCTAGTAATTAGAGAAATGCAAATTAATGCAACCCTGAGGGCTGGAGATATAGCTCAGTTGCAAGGCAAGCACAAGGCCCTGAGTTCAATCCCCAGCACTTCAAAACAAACAAACAAACAAACAAAAAACCTCTGAGACCTGAGATTTTATCTTACTCCAAGTAGAATGGCTATTATCAAGAACACAAGCAGTAATATGTGTTGGCATGGATGTGGAGAAAAAGGCACACTCGTACATTGCCTGTGAGGTTTCAAATTGGTGCAGTCACTCTGGAAAGCAGTATGGAGATTCCTCAGAAAACTTAGAATGGACCCACCATTTGACCCAGTTATCTCACTCCTCAGTTTATACCCAAAGGACTTAAAATCAGCATACTACAGTGATGCAATCACATCTATGTTTATAGAAGCTCAATTCACAATAGCTAGATTGTGGAACCAACCTAGATACCCTTCAATAGATGAATGGATAAAGAAACTGTGGTATATATATATATGGTGGAATATTGCTCAGCCATAAAGAATAAAATTATGGCATTTGCAGGCAAATGGATGGAATTGGAGAATATCATACTAAGTGAAATAAGCCAATCCCAAAAAACCAAAGGCCGAATGTTTTCCCTGATAAGTGGATGATGATGCATAATGGGGATGAGGGGTCAGGGGGTAAAAGAAGAATGGAGGAACTTTGGATTAAGTAGAGGGAAATGAGATCGGAGAGAGGGAGGGGTATGAAAGATGGTGGGATTAGACAGACATCATTACCCTTTGTACATGTATGATGACATGAATAGTGTGAATCTACATTGTGTACAACCATAGAGTCAAAATCATGTACCCCATTTGTTTACAGTGAATCAAAATGCAGTCTGTGAAAAAATTAAAAAATAAAAATAAATAACCAAAAAATAACCCAAGGCATCGAATCCAAAGAAGTTCCAAAAAGAAATGACGTCTGAAATCGCAATGCTCTCAAAGAAGATATGAAAAGAAAGGAAATAACGTGTAGGACAGCATTTAACATCTCAAAGAGTCCACCAACACTAAGAAATTCACGATTCTGGATACTCCTAGCATCCAACTAAAAGCAAGGACTTGATTGTCTCATATGTGGAAGCTGGTGGGGGTGGAGAAGAAAAAGGGGTGACCACTGGGGCCAGTAAAGGGGCAAAGCAGAGGCCCGAGCAGGGAGGGCGGGGCAGGTGTTGGAGGGAAGCTGATCACACTGGTCATGAGCGTGTCCTCTATGCCACAACAAGGTTCACCCCTGCAGAATTCATATGCACCACTACAAATAAAATAAATGCTATGATCACGGAAAACTAGGAAACAAACTAGCAAAAATGTATATGTGAACAAACTAAAAAAAAAAACAGTGAAGAAGTTTATTTCTAGAATGTACCACCTCTGGATTAAGGAGTAGAAAGAAGTTGGTGAAGGTTTTCTGTGAAGAGTTACATTGTGCCCATTTTCCTCACAGTGAATCTCTGCCTTGTGGTAAGAAAGGAGCCACAAGCCAGTGTTTCGGAATAACTGTGGTTGTGTTCCCATAAAGCTTTATTTAAATCAACAATCAGTGGGCCACATGCAGTGTGCAGCCCTGATCCCCAACCCAGACCATAGCGACCTCACACGCAGGCTTCTCGTCTTTAGAATGACTTCCAGTCTTGGACCCTCGTGTCCTCCTCTTTAATAACAGTGCTCTGGGTTGTCTCCCTGTACCCTCTGCCTAGACAAGACTCATGTTCTTGTCTCTGCTGACCGGAGCCAGGACACAGCCCAGAAGGTCCTGCGGTCATCCGTTTCCCTGGAGTGGTTACCCTGTCATCATGCACAGCTCCACAAGGAAGTTACAAAACTGTGACTCAGGGAGGGACAGGGTACTGCAGGGGAGAGACGTTGGTCTCCATGGGGTTCAAACTAGAAGGACTCCCCTGTCATCATGGATGCAGATAGATAAGCAGGTGAAAAGTAACAGCTTCGCAATCTCCAAAGGCTTTGATCTCGTAAGTGATCAGAATTTCAACTTGAAGAGAAGAGGGGGAGGTTGCGCCCACCCACAAGACCCAGGTGCATGGCAGAGTCTCCTGGGCATTCTTACTCAGGTGCCCCCCTGGTGAGAGGGCAATTTGGCCCAAACTCTCTGAAGGAAAACCTAGTCATCTCTAATCCCAAGCCTTGATAATGATCCTGCCCTTGACCTACAGTTCCACTCCTAGGACCGTGTCCGGGAGGTAATAATCAGAAGCACTCTGCACATGGAAGGGCACTCACTGTACCGTGTTTATTCTCAGTAAATGTATGATTCCACAAATGGTACGCCTTTACGCCATGTACAAACAGAGAAACAACATGTATCCCATTTGTTTACCATAAAAAAAAAGTAAAAAAAAAAAAAAAAAAGAAGCTGAAACTGTAATAAATTAAGATTGGGAAAAAAAAACATTTTGAAGCATCAAAGATTCCTGATAATTGGCAGTTGTTTAAAATGATATATTACATCCCCATAATGGAAGCATTTATAACTATTAAATATCACATCTCTGAAGACCATCGAGTGAACCAGAATCTGCTCACAAAGCAGGTTACAATACAATACACAACTTGTAATTCCAATTTAAAAGTCAGGTCCCTGTAAGCAGCTGGAGCTGCACCAAGATGTAATACTGATTATTTCTGGTGGAAATCAAAACATATTTTGTTTTATAATTTACATTTCTATGTTTGTTTTTCAAATTTTGCCTGGGAATATATTTTTCGCTTAAATCTCAGAAAGGAAAGAGATAATAAATATTGTCGAAAACATTCTAAAATGTAAAAAGTATAAACAACCTGGGAAATAATGCCTGTGACATAAAAACAAGACATTAAGATCTTTAATCTAGAAAGAGATCTTATAAATTCAGAGAGAAGAATTCCAGTATGTAGCCAAGCAAAGAAAGTAAACAGAAAACACATTCATACACAAAAATCCACAACCAAACGGTGTTCAGATAATGGATAAACATATGAAAAATATTTATATCTGTTAATAATCCAACAGATAAAAATGGAACCCAAAATTAGAGAGTCTTATTGCTCAGCCATTGAATTGTCCATTTCTGAATGGCATTGGTCAGCATTGCTGAAGGTGAATGACTCAACTCCTCACACCAAGGTGGAGAGCTCCTAAGTGCGCTCAACCTTTTTATAGAAAGCCTTCCTTAATCCTGACACGTGACATCACTAATACCCAGCTGCGTCCTGATCTCACCACCTCTTAGAACTTACCTAAGGAGGCAGAGTATACATAGGTGCTGACAGCGGTGGTTTCTTCAGCTCTACTTAAAGTATTTGTTGATAAAGATGGGAAACCAGTGTGTTCCACAAAGGGAGATGGGGAATGCTTAGTGATAGATGTAGACACAGGATAGAGGATCACATAGGCATCAAAATAGCATCCTCCGTATCATTTAATGAAGCGGAAACATGACTTTTATGATCAAGTGAGAATATCATGGTGCCATGTTGACTCTTTAGCTTGTTCCAATTGAGTCAGAAGCCAGAGCACCTGGCTGGCAGGCTGGAGGAGGTCTGCGGTGGGCAGTACCAGTTGTTGGTACCAAGAGCAGCTTTCTTCCTGTATTGTCTAGATGGGCAATAACTCAAATGAAGCAAATCAATTTCAAAAGAGATGAACTTACAAGAAATGAAGCAGGGAGAAGGACCAAGGAGGAGGAAGAGGTTCAGGAACCAGGTGTAGGCCATGGATCAGCTCTGGTGGGGCCTGGGCGGCATTACAATGGCAGACCTGTGTGAGAGTGGGAAATGGACAGGTGAAGGGGTTCTCGGAGCAGAGGGGGGCTTGCTATGACATTTCTGAGGGGCTTGTCCTCTCCAACAGGCCTGATCCACTCCCAATAGCCAGCAGCAATCCATTCAGGAGGGTGCAGCCCTGCGACCTCCACCTCCCTGCCTCGCCCCCTGAAGGTCCCCCCTCCTGGTCACCTCCACACTTGGTATGAAGCTTCCATCACACGGACCTCTGGGGGACCAGCCATGTCCTCACTCAAGACAATTGTCCATGCATCTATCCTAAGAACACATGTGACATTTAAGTCCACAGGCTGCCTGTCTTGAGGTTCGTATCTTAATCTCTTTCCATTCTCCTCTGTGTGCTCTGTGACTCAGTCATAGGCAGCAGGGAGAAAGTTCTGGATGAACACTTGACAGTTCTGAAGAATACCCTTAAATCTCAGGTCCCTTGCTGTCTACCCTGCAGCGTCTCCTCTGTCAAACACTCTCAACCAAGTGTGCCAGCCCACTTGCTGTTACTGTAACAAACCCCAGAGATATCAGCTTACCCAGAGAAAAGGCTTACTTTGGTCCACAGTTTGAGAGCTTTAGTCCACAGTTGGTTGGACCCTGTGCTTTGAAACTGTGGCAAAGCAGCACCTCATGGTGGGAGGGGATGTTGGGCCAAAACCACTCACTCACCGCATGGGTGGGAAGTCAAGAGCAAGAGGCAGAGTTAAGGGCCCCACAGAGCACTGTGAGGGTGCAGCCCCGCGACCTAAAACCCCTTAACCTCCCGCCCACTCCAGGGAATAAGCCTTTAACACAGGGGACCAGAGCAAAGGTGACTGGGGAACAGACTTTCCCTCCCTTATCGTGAGCCTTGCTCTTCCCCCTCTGGAACAGTAATGGGAACAGTAACCGGCAGAGTTTATATTGGAACCCCTCTTGTTTCTAGAAGTGATTCTGAGATCCTCACCCTGGCTGAGCGCTGAATTACCTGGAGAGTTGGCGAGACCCAGCCTTGCCGTGTTCCCCGGCCAATTAAATGGAAGCCTTTGTGTGAGGCCAGGCCCCTGCGTCCTCAGAGACGCCCAGCTGGGTCTCCAGTGTGGATGAGGCTGAGGACTGCATTCTTAGGGACACTTATTCCCCCAAAAGACTTTCCATTGCGGACGAAGGAGCCCACCACAAACCAACCCGTCCTCTGCGCTTTCACATCAGCGTCCGAGATCCCCCTTTAGGGTAGAAGACTCTGATGTCATTGGAGTTGAGGAAAGGACCTCAGAGAGATGAGACTTCCTGAGCAATATGTAGAGAGAAAAACAAAGAGAAGAATAACAAGAAAAGCAACGCGTTCTGCGTTTGAGTTTTCTCTCTGCAGCGAAATCGTGGTGAAATCTTTTGGCCTCGTGCTTCACGAGCTCAGATGTTCTCTACTCAGAGCGGGGCCGGCAGTGACTGCAGCCCCCCAGTACTCACCACCCTCTAAGAAGCCAGCTGAGAGCCCTTTCTGGCTTTCTGTTTCATCTGCCACCATATCTAGGACTCAGCTGTACAGAGGGAGCCCCCACCCCCTGCTAGTGACTAACTGTAAGGGCAGGACCCTGCCCAAGCTGCCACCCGCTCAGGGCACCGTGAGAACCTCCCAGAACCTCCATCTCTCTGGAGGAGGAAGCCACGGGCCGAGGAGAGCACCACGCTTATCACTTCCTCCCATCACCGGCTGGGTTGGGTTGTTTGCCTGCAAAGTAGGCCAAACTGCTCTGGCTGTCATAAGGGGAGAGACCCAGGCACCACAGGCCGAGAAGACACCGTGCTGCTGGTACCAAGAAATGGGAGCCCGGCAGCCATGGGCTGAGTCACTGCAGTGGGAACAGAGCCGTAGGTCGAAGGGCAGATACCCCGGGTGTGCTAGAACTTTCATGGACCCGTTGGCTTCTGAGGAGGAAGAGACATAAAGAAATGTTCTGAAATCAGTCGGGATCCCTGCTCGATCCTCTGTCAACTCTGAGGTGTTAAAGAAAACAATCGTCCACTGACGCTTGTTAAAACACGGCCACCCAGAGCCATCGTGGCCAGCATGTGACACTGCGTTTTGCAGAGTGGCAGAGAGATTGGGCTCGACTTTGAATACATCACGGGAAGCTAGGAACTTACGGCCGAGGAGCAGAGTGGGAGTCAGAGGGTAGAAAGTGGACCAAGAGGGAAGCAGGTCGGGGGATTCTGGTTAAGGAGACCTGCCAGGGTTGTTGCAGGAGGAGCCAGGTGGCCAGACATCCTGGGGATGGAGGATGAGGAGGCCATCAGGTGTGGGGTGAGTGTGTGGGCGGGGGACCTGCTGAGCTGACTTAGCGGGATCATTGACTAAGCCTGAATTCCACAAGCAAGGGCCTAGGAGAAGCTTCCGGAGTGCGGTACGGGAGGCCAGGCGGGCTCCATGGAGGCCTCCCGGGGGCCGGCAGGTGGTGACACTTTCCTTGGGGCCTCCAGGAGGACCCCAGGAGGACCCCAGGAGACAAGGCCGAGAGCTCTTCTCTCCTCTACTCCTTCCACTGGGAAGCCTCCACTCCGGCTCAGAAGCCGGGGACTCAGGCATTCCCGAATGACAACTTTTCAGACTCCCCTGCCTGCCCTGTAACAGGACTGGTGTACTCGATGAGGATGCTGGTCCTCCTCCCCGTCTCTGGGCTCGAATCTCCGTCTCTCTGCAAGGCAGCATGTGACCCGGGTGCGTCGCACAGTCCTGTACTCCAGGTGGAGGGGCGTGCTGGCTCAGACACCGCTGCTGGCAGCTTGGGACATTGGCTCCAGCTTTCTCAGGTCCACGTCTTGGCTCTGCACACAGCACCCTTGCTGGAGCCCTCGGGGTGACCGCGAGAGTCAGGGTGAGAGCCAGAGCTCTCGGCACCGGGCACAGCTGGCACAGCGCCCTCTGCAAGGGCCAGTGTGCGGGTCAGGCAGGCTCCCTGGAGGTCACGTAAGGGCTTTAGCACACTGGCATGGCAGCTGGGGCCCCAGGGCAGCACCCCTTGTCCTTGGGGCAGAGCTGGGCCTGACCGCCATGTTCCTATTTTACAAACGCTTTGGGCCCAGAGGTTCATTCACGAACCTGTGGCCACCGGCTGGTGCTGGGCCTCCTGAGTCACAGGAGACTTAATGACACATTGTTCTTGGAAGCCTGGCCACTGATTCTGCCGTGTAAGCCAGATTTAAACTTGGACTAGAACATTTCCCTTTTCCTTTCCTTTCCTTTTTCTTGTCTCAAAGCCTTTCCCCAGCTTTCCACAGCTAGATGGACAAAGAAAAAAATAGCAAAATGGACCTGGGTGACCCTCATCTTTCTGGCCTGTGTGCTCATCCCTGCTTGGCTCCCCTGCCTCAGCTTCCAGAATGTTCTCTCTCACTCTCGACGCCAGTCCCGGGGTGCCAGCCCCTTCGCAGTGCTGCTGGTCTTCGTCCTGTGCTCTCTGTGTCCTCAGGGCCCTGGGTGGTGAGTGGGCACCAGGCACCTGGTGCTCCCTGTCCTCTCCCCTCCCCTCCCTTGGTAACTTGAGACTTCTCTTTGTGGAAGGGACATGGAACGGCTGGGGTGGCACGGATGTGCCTGGGCACAGGCTTCGAGGTCCCTGGCAGTCCCAATGGCAGAAGGAAAGCAAAGGAGCCAAACTGCCAGCAGGCAGAGAAGTCGCAAGGTCAGCCTTCCTCCCCGAGGGCAGCTTCTGCCGACACGCTGTGACCCAAGGCGCAGTGGGGAGACTGCGCGAGAGTAGCAAGTCCGCGGGGGACCGAGTGTTTGAACAGGCTTGCGGCTGCTGCTCAGTGATGGCCTGGCACTGTCCCAGGGGAGCCGCTCACATGACCTCATTCAACCCTCCTGCGACGATCCGGTTACGTTCAGCCCTAAAACAAGGCCCAGAGAAGTTAGTGACCCAGAAAGAAGTCCCGGGGCGATGCTGGAAGAGCGAGGGGCTCAGGACCAGAGGGGCTCTGGCACTTATTTACTGAACATCGTGGGGCCCCAGCCCCTGCGCGAGCCCAGAGTTCCACCTGACAGCAAGCATGCTCCCTGATGGCCTTGCATTCCGGCTGGAGAGGCAGGAGAGTAGGCAGAGGGTCCTGCAAGTCCAGCAGAAGAGGAGACGGAACGTCCAGTTGGGTCAGCCATAGTGAGCTCCCTCGACCAAGCGTATCGGTTAGGAGTGCTGTGTGACAGGCAGCCAGAGCTCATGGGCCTGATGGCAGCCATGGCTCAGCAGTCTGCAGCTCAGCTCTGTGGGCTGCCTTGGCTGGGCAGTTCTGGCCAGGACGGCCTTGCCTGCTCATGGGTCTGGGTGCGCTGGCCTGTCAGCTGGCCTAGATGTCCTTGTTTGGGGTAGTCAGACTCCTCCTGTGTTTGGTCTCTTTCCCTCTAGGAGGCAAGCCCAAGCCTGCTTGCACAAAAGTCACGGAGTCCCTGGCGCGGGCCGTGGGGTGGGAGGTCTGCGGTGGAAGGTCTGTTTCAGTCTCGGTTTGCAGTAGGTCTGCTGCTCTTGTCTTGACCACAGCAGGCCACAAAGCAGCTTCCACAGACTGGGTCCGCTCCTGCCATCTGTCAATAGTGGTAGCTAGAGGGAGACAGGGAGGTGCAACAGCTCCTGGGTCGACAGGAGAGAAAGGGTCAGCAGGGGAGGGAGCAATGACCCCAGAGGGGTCGCAAACTCCGTCAGCTGTGATTTTCCTGCTCGGGGCCATTTGCCTCCAGATTTGTACATGGGACACCTGGCGGGAAGGGCTGACCCACCAGGGCTGGCCCAGCAAGGTCTGGCAGCCTCCCACCAACCCGAGAGCATCAGGCCCGGCGCCCAGGCCACGCAGTACAGCAGCTTGAGCCTGAGGTCACATGACACTCAGACGACAGCCACGCACAGGTCAGGTTTTCTGCAAGCTGCACATAAACAGTGAAATGAAGGCTCAAGAGCTCGGGAAGAGGGTGAGGGGAAGGGATCTGACGTCTTCCCTGTGGCTTGGCAAATGTGAACTGAAAATGTTCCTTTCAAGTTAAAACGACCATGTCGGCCCACCCCTGCCACCCGGGCCTGGCTCTGGTTAGCAGCTCCAGTGCAGCCGGGGCCAGGACGTTACTGGTTCGACTGCACAGGAACAAGGATCCCTTTATCCAGCGAGGAAAAGCCAACCCAGCCTGGTGGCTGAATGGCTGCCTGGCTCCTGGGCAGAGGTCAAGGCCACATCAAACGGCACTCTCTCCAAGGCCAGGTCCCCACAGCTCCTGTTCTGGATGACGTTCCCACGTCATAGAAATCCCAGACAGTGATCCCCGAGGCTGGAGCTAGATCTAGGGTCTTGAGCTCCAGCTTGCTGTGTAGACAGGGCAGCTGTCCTCAGACACTGGCAGTGTTGATCTGAAGTGCTGTCAAAGTGGGTAGACTGAGTGGGGAGGTCGCAGCTGAAAAGGCCTGGCTTGCTGTGTGACTCTGGGCTTCTTGCTATTCCTCTCTGAACCCCACAGACTGGAGAAAGTGCTGTGAGAATCAGTGGGCAGTCAAGCAAATGTTCACTTTGGTCTCCTCACCGAGGGACTAAGGTGGTGCCACTGGGGACAGCCGCAGCATCGAGGATAGACCCCGCGTGGTCACCGTCTTCAGTTTTCAAAACCTGTAACGTGAACTGTCCTCCTGGATCCTCCAAATACTCCTTCCAAGCAGGGACTTGTATGTCCCTTTTGACAGACGGGGACACTGGGATTCAGAGCAGGGCCTTGTCTGAGTTACAACCTGTAAGTTTGGATGCCAGTCACGTGATATACTAGAGCAAAAAGGGACAGGGACATCCAGACAGATGAATCTGACTCTCTGCTGGAGGGAGGACCAGTTTCTAGGACTTTTTTTTTCTCTTGTTTTTAACCCCACACCTCGCAAGTGTTCACAGAATTAGGGCCTCTTTTTAAAGTGTCCTTCCTGGGGCCCAGGACATTGAAGGCACCTGACTAGGACCTGCTGTCGACGCGATTACTGCCTCACTGGTCCCCGGCATGTCTGCATCCCGGCATGTCTGCATCCCGGCCACCTGAGGCACGGCCTGTCCCCAAGGGAGTCCAGGTGAGGACTGGCCTGGAGAGATGGTTAGTCAGGTGTCAACTGGTCTGATCCTGGGATGGAGATGGGGCTAAAGCATTTTCTTCTGGTGTACCAGTGTGGGCATTCCCGGGAGAGACCAGAGACTGGCATTTGAATCTGTGGACAGAGGGAGGCTGGTCCTCACTGTCGTGGGTGGTGATCACCCTGTCAGCTGGACCCAGGCACAACGAGAGGGCAGAGGAGAAGCGGCGCCCCCCGCACACCCCCTTCTGGAGCTGGAACTCACTCCTGCACTTGGACATCAGACCCTGTTCCCTGGCCTTTGACCTCTTCAACACCGACTGCTTCTCACGCTTCCAGCCTTGGGTTGAGAGTGAAGCCATTAGTTCCTGGGTCCCAAGGACAGGGGACGTGCCTGCCCCACACCTGTGGCTTCTCAAGGTCCTGCAGCACCTCAGCAGCTTCTCCTGGCCTCCTCAGCCTCCGTCACCACGTGAGCCAGCCCCGAGTAGGCCCCTGTCTCTCCGTGTCTAAGCCATCTGTTCTTCCCCTGGGTACCCTAGCTGGGCAGAGGACTGGAGCCAAGGCTGTTGTGTCCCCGAGAAGCCCTCAGCTCCACACTGCTGGCCTCAGAGGAGCCGTGGCTCGACATTGTCCTTCCCTTGGGAATGCCGTGCTGTGGTGACAATGTCCACAGACACGGTGCCTTGAAAGAACACAGGCATGTTCTAGCAGCTCCGGAGTTCATAGGTCATAGGGCAAGGTCTCAGCAGGCTGGCGTTCCTTTGGGGGGCTTGTGGAAAGGTGGTTCTTTTCTGAAGGAAGGAAGAGAAACGGTGTCATTACCTATTTATCATGATTCAGGTGCTGGGCCAGATGCCCAGCGTACGTGTTTCAGGTCTCTTTCAAAATGACCTTCTGAGGTTGACCTTACCTCATCTCAGACATCATCCTAGGGCATTAGGATTGGCAACTGATTCTTTTCTGGGAAATTCTAACCCTACGAGAAGAGAAATGCGGGCTCCTCCGGAGAATCCCTGTGGGTGCTTTATCTCCCACCCGTGGGACTCTCTCAGCTCCTGCTGTCCCCTTCTCCCCCGAGAGAAAAATAGGAGCACCCTGGCCCAGGCCCACCCCTGGTCCTGCCCCTTTTGCAGCATAAGAAGCTCGAGAGAGGACCATGGCAAGAGCCCAGATCTGAGCTCAAACACCTGCTAGATTCCTTGGCTTGAGGAACCTGCAGCAGGTGGCGGCCTGAGCTGACCCCTAATGCTCCCCGGGGCTGGGTCCAGGCTGCTGGAAACCAGTTCCCCGGGATAAAGGAAGGCCCTGGGTCCCACCCTGCTCCTGGCTGGAGGGGGCAGGGAAGCATGAGTCACCCTTCCCAGGCAGCTGCCGGCGTCTGAAGGAGCTGGCCTCGGGCATTTGGGTTGCTTCTCTCCCAGGCCCGGGCTTTGCGTGTGTACAATGGGAGCAGGTTCAGTCGATGTCTCTAAGAACTCACTGAAATGTGAGTCGTCAGCCATCTGACACCGAATGCACCCCGAGAACGTGTTAGAAAACCCACACCCGCTGTAGATTTGGAAGGTGGACTGTCCATTCGTCTGTCTTTGGAAAGGGAAAGGAAAGAAAGGAGAGGAGAGGGGAAGAGGCAGAGGAGTCTGCAGCTGTACCGGCACCAGTGAAGGTCAGGGGCGGAGGAGCGGCGACAGCAGGTCTCCAGGCTGCGCTTGCTCCTGGGCTCACAGCCTTTGACTCCTGGTGCGTTTTGCCGGGCGCTTGCCGATGCTCCAGATAGAAGTAGGGCAGCGCTCGGGTGTGGCTCTGGGGCAGCCACCCCATCCTTCCAGGACGCCTCTCTGCTTCCCCTGGGCCTCAGTGAGAGGGAATCTCAGCTCTTGGCTTCCCAAGGTCAGTCATTGAAATTCTCTATCTGTATCCCAATTTTCCAGCTGAGGACTCTTACAGTTGTCAAGACACAAAGACCCAAAATGGGTACTTTTCAAGATGACCAGGAGTGTATAATTAGTCCATTAAAATTGTCAAGATGTTACTTTTGGTTAGTTAAAAGATGTATCAAAATCATTCTGTTGTTAAAGTGCAGACAGTGTGTGCACGCATTCGTGCATGTGTGAGCGTGCGTGTGTATGCTTGTGTATTCTAAAAAGGATCCAGCAAGACCAGGGACGGATGTGGGGCCTTCACCACCAAAGTACATCTCCATCCTGGCCACTGGCGACAGCAGCCATCCTGGACACACCCTGGGGTGGAAGGAGTCAGCTGCGTTGCCACTGCTCCCTGAGGTGTCCCTGGCCTGGCCCCAAAACTCTGAGGCTCCCAGGAAGAAACTCTGCAGGAAGAAACTCATAGTTCTGGTCTGATGTGTCTCTGCATTCTATCCTGAGTAGAGATGGTGGAGTCTGGATTTGCTCGTCCTCGGGTGGAAATCATACAGACTCCCTAGGAGACTTGTTCTGTAAATTAATAGGATCCAGATAGAGCACTTATCTCCAAAATTTATAAAGAACTTACAAAACTTTACACCAAAAATACAAAGAACCCAATCAATAAATGGGCTGAGAAACCGGACGGACACTTTACAGAAGAAGACATTCAGGCAATTAATAAATATATGAAAAGTGTTGTTCAACATCTCTAGTAATTAGAGAAATGTAAATTAAAACAACTCTAAGATTTCATCTTACTCCAATTAGAATGGTTGTTATCAAGAACACAAACAACAACAGATGTTGGTGTGAATGTGGAGAAAAAGGCACAATTGTACATGGCCGGTGGGGCTGCAAATTGGAGCAGACACTCTGGAAAGCAGTGTGAAGAATCCTCAGAAAGCTTAGAATGGACCCACCTTTTGACCCAGCTATCCCACTCCTCGGTTTATACCCAGAGGACTTAAAATCCGCATACTACAGTGATGCAGCCACATCAATGTTCATAGCAGCTCAGTTCACAATAGCTAGATTTTGGAACCAACCTAGATGTCCTTCAACAGATGAATGGATAAAGAAAATGTGGTATATATAGACAATGGAATATGTTCAGCCATAAAGAAGAATAAAATTATGGCATTTGCAAGTACATGGATGAAACTGGAGAATATCATACTAAGTGAAATAAGCCAATCCCAAAAAACCAAAGGATGAATGTTTTCCCTGACAAGTGGATGATGATATATAATGGGGGTGGGGCAGTTGGGGGTGAGAGAAGAATGGAGGAACTTTAGATTATGTAGAAGGAAATGAGAGGGAGAGGGGTATGAAAAATGGTGGAATGAGACAGACATCATTACCCTATGTACATGTATGATTACACGAATGGTGTGAATCTACATCCTGTACAACCATAGAAACGAAATGACGTAACCCATTTGTGTTCAATGAATCAAAATGTAGTCTGTAAAAATTAAAAAAAGAAAAAAATTAATAGGATCCAGAAGGAGAGAAAGTATCACAGCCGCAAGGGCATGTGGCACAGCTTGCAGGACAAGCTCATGCTCACAGCGCCACTGACCCTTTGCTGTGAGTGTTTAGGGAGCCCAGGGAAATATGTCTGGGATCTTGGCAATTCACAGCAGAGTTTAAAGAATTCGAGAGCATCACCATGGCGCCTGAGACAGGGAACTGGAAATAACGAGGAAGGTCTGGTGGTCAGCCAGACCTGAGAGTGAACTTTATCCCTGCCTTCGTAGGTATGAGACTGTACAAGGCTGACATGGGGCAGTTTGCCGGAATATCACTGGCAAGAACAGGAGTGCTTGGAATTAAGTTCTCCCACCTCCTCCCTCTTGTCTCCTGTCTGACACTTCATGGCCCAGCTGGACAGGAAGCCTGGGTCTAGCCAGGGTCAGAAGCACAGTTCAAGGAGACCAGTTCAGCTTCAGAGAGCAGAGAGGGTTACCCTGGGCCCAAGGCCATAGGCGTGTGATGAGCTTCTGCCTGGCCTCACGTTCAACGCCACAGCCTCGTCCCCCCTCCCTCCGCCAGCCTTCTTGTTCTTCAAGAAGGGAGTGCATCTTCCACCCCATATTGCAAGGCAGGGGGTCTGTGGGTAGCAAGCAGAACACAAGGTCAGTCGGGGCATCTGCTTCACCTCCGATCGCTGCTGCCCGCAGCCTGGTGGTCTAATAAGGTGAGGAACTGCCTAGCTGCCTCCTCTTCCTTACGCGAGGCATTAAATTCACTCTCTCATGTTTTCTGTGAGAATCGAATGAACTGACCTACTGAGCGGTGTTTCACATATTTTTTAATTCAACAGACTAGAAAGCCAGACCTCCAAAGAGATTTTAGGTGATGTTCCTGTTCGACTTGCATTGACTGCCCTGCCTCTGCTGGTCCCTGGGTGGCTCGTGGACAGACAATGAGCACAGGGCAGCAAAGTCAGAGAACAATGGCCGAGCCTTTCCCTGTGAAGGGAGAAGCCAAGGAATACACAAAACCATGTGTTCCGAGTTGGCTGAGGTGGACGGGCCCTGCTGGCCACACCGAGCCAAGCTCTCTGAGGCAGAGACCTCTAGCGTGGCAATCCAGAAATCACAGGACTGCGGCTGGACCAGTGGCCTCCCAAGAAGGCCCCAGAGGCTGCCAGAGTTCCCCCATCACGTCCAGACAGGTGCTGAGTTTCTCCCAAGATCGCTGAAGATAAAATATCATCCACCAGCAATAGATAATTCTTGCTGAATGAGACAAGCCATGTATTTTTACGGTTTACATAGTAACCTGAAATTTATCACAAATGTGTCACTTCATGCCATTATTTCTGCAGCAGGGAAACACAAGCCAAGAAATTGAAAGGAACAACAGGTGTGTGGACCTGTGCCAAGCGCGGTGCCAGCACCTGCATGTAGGTTTTTGTACTTGGTTCTGGCGACAAGCCGGTGTGGTCAATGGTGCTGTTCCCATTTTCCAGAAGAGAAAACGGAAATCCAAAGAGATGAAATGTTTTCCTCGAGTTTCCCCTTGCAGAACGTGGATTCCAGCTGAGAACTGCAAGATTTTTTTTCTAGGTTTGTCTTGGGTGGAATGCAGCCTGTGAGCCCACCAAAGTCCCTAAATTCTTGGACCTTTGGTTTTCTCCCTTGCAAAGTGATGGCCTCTGAAGCACTTCCTACTCCACCAGCCTTTGAACAACACTGATCGGAAGGGACCCAGAGAAATGTAGAAAAGCTAATGGCATGACCATCACTACTGGGAAAGACATGCAGAGCTTCCAGGGAAGAAGTATTTTTCTTTTCCTTTTTTTTTTTTTTTTTTGTTCTTTTTCCAAGTTATAGAAACCCCTGCATATGGTTGTCTTTATTTTAATGTGCATGAATAAAAGATATCCTTGTGAACTGGTGCAGGCTGCAGGCTTTTGAGATCAAACAGTTTTCTACTCCAGGTGAAATGTGGGAATGACAGATAATGTTGTCAATATGCTATATTTTTGTTAGGTTGAACAAACATGGCTAGAGCAATCATTTCAATCATAGATATGTGTGTGCATGTGTGTGTGTGTATGGGGGTGTATTGAAAGAATAAGATTTCAGAAAAAAAAATCAATAAATGCAAAATTTTCCATAAAACCTTCAGTGAGAAATATCCCTCCCTCTTCCTCATGTGTATTAAAGTGAGCAGAATTTGCTGACTTGTGTAATGCAGTGCAGAGTGATTACTAGGACGCCACTGGGGTGATTAAGTAACCACAGCATTTGGAGGTACCTGGAAATAAATATCCTCATCTGAAAGCCCGTGCAGAGTCTGTGGCTGGTAATGGAGGGATTCTTTGGTTATTGAAGACGCCACTCATTGCTTTTCTGCCTCCAAGATGCAGCACTGATTGGTGGCTTCTGAAAAATGGGTTACAAATTCTACCAGAATAATATGATGTACAAAATATATTCACCTATAATCAAGTAGCGTGAGTGGGACGAGCGCACATTCCCACAGCACATTCCCCCGTGGCTGTGTTTGCATTTGGTCTTGGCCTTGGGTAAATATCCCAACTCCTGTCAGTTGAGATGCTCTCATCTGCGTAATGAGAGTAAGTACTACCAGCAGAAGACCTGCATTTTGTAAGTCACAGCCATCACTGAGAGGTGAGTGTGATGAGAACGACAGTGGATCTTTACTGAGTGCCCAACCAGAGAATCACCACATCCATTAATTAGCTTAATCCTCAACCATGCCACTTTAGCAAGATTTCCATTTCTGCAGAGATTGGAACTGAAATTCACAATGGGTAGCGACCGGATTTTGCCGAATTTAAGGCATCCACTGTAAGGTGTGTCATTATGTCACGTGCCACAAAGAGAGAACTAGGCTGACTTCTGACTTCTAATTGGGAGGTGCCATCAATTGTGAGATGCACCCCACTTCAGATGTTAAGCTATTTCTTAAAATACGGCCTTAGCATCAATAAAGTGTGCCGACTTGCCTGATGTCACACATAAAGTAACTGGCAGGATCAGGGGACCAACACAGAACTTTCAGAACAAAAGTGGGAGCTTGTCCCCAAGGTAGGACTGTAGTGAGCAGGCGATGGGAGCCCAGGAAACATTTATTAAGTGATCGCGTCTGCTTCCTGTCTCTCTGGGCAACACGTGTTATATGTGCTGTCAAATTACATGTTACTTATATGTATATGTATGTACTTTGCTTTTCAGGCCAATTTCCATTCTGGGATTCCCCTAAAGAAATACTTTAATAGGAAATAACTTATTTATGTATGTATTTTTGACAAAAAAAAAAAACAAAACAAAACTGGAAATTCTCTTGGGAGTGAAAGGAAGCAATTAAAACTAACAAACACACACACACACACACAAAAAAAAAAAAAAAAAAAAAAAAAACAAGGGAAGGTGCCATTGTTTTCCTAAAAAAAAAATTATTCCTCAACAAATATTGTGAAACACACCAGCGTTGACATCCTGGACCGGGCAGAGCCCGTCCACTGCCCCCAAGGGAGGAATCTCATTGCCCACTTGGTTGCAGGTTGGAACCTCTACTTCCAAGCATCCCGGAGTAGCTCCAGGCAAAACAAGAATGTCGATTTGTAATGGCCAGGCTCTCCTGAGCCATGCAAACTACGGGGACTGATTCGTCGAGTTAGAACCGAAGGCCGACCTTGGCAAGCCTTCGAGCTGACATAAAACAGGGCCAGTTCAACTAGGGGGAGTAGGTCTCAAGAACTAAGCGGACCAGGTCATTCATATTCCAAATCGAGAGCGTTTTTGAAGCTGCTGTTGCTTAAAAGCCACTCCTTGGGGTCCAAGAGGAAGGCCTAGCCCGGCCCTCCAACACTCCAGAGCCCACGTGTCGCAGGCAGGACCCAGGGGCAGGGCGGACTCCCCGGCTGGTAAATCCAGGTCCCCTTAGGCTGTAACCCTGGCTCACCATCACTGTACGCAGGAGCAAGCTTCAGGGTTGACCAAACACTCCCAGAGTGAGTGTCTCGGGGCAACCTGGACTCTTCTGGGAAGTGGTGTTTGGTTTTCGTTTTATAGGTGAAGTAAAATCTTCTCCAACAGATTCTCAGTTCTGCTCTGGGTGAAGAAACCCTGCAGAAACTGTTTTTGGTTTTAGTTAAGTTCCAGAAAATTAGGATAAAGAAAACGACCATTTCAGTCCTTTTAACACTGCTCAGCGATATCAGTAACTACTAAGAGCTCGCCGGCACACCCCTGGGGACCACGCCCTCCCTGTTCCCAGCGCAG
The DNA here is from genome assembly GCF_902686455.1 of Sciurus vulgaris. Taxonomy (NCBI): domain Eukaryota; kingdom Metazoa; phylum Chordata; class Mammalia; order Rodentia; family Sciuridae; genus Sciurus; species Sciurus vulgaris. Next base: position 9,054,700 of record NC_136462.1, read on the forward strand.
TCCTGGTTCATTTGGTCCCTGGCCATTGGTAGAGTAGGGGCTCCCCTCCCCCACTCTCATCTTAGGATGTGGAAACTGAGGCCCCCAAGGGCAACTGGCGTCTCAGGAGGCACCAAGCCAGTCTCCTGCGGTGGCACGACTGGCTGCCACCTCAGCCACTCTCAGACGAGAGGGCATTTTACCACCGCCGGTAATCCTCAAATCCAGTTTTGTTTGACAGGGATGAGAATCGGGATTCTGGAGATTTGACGGGCGCCTTTCACTTTAGCTCCACTTGAGCTAAGAGGGAGACTTTGGGGATGGCAGAGAAAATATCCTCTCAAGTGGAATTTAACCAGAGCCAGTGAAGGGAGAGCCCTACTGGAGAGGAACAAGGACATCTGTGGAAGCCCTTGGCATTGGGACATGGGTATGTGCCCAGCTCTGCTTTGTCCAGGGGTGGCCCTGGCTCCGGAGGCCCCATGCCTGACCCAAGGTCCTCAGCCCAGAAGGCCTAACTGCTCCTCTTGAGTTGCAGTGCTGGCCTCTGACTGCTGCTTGTTCCATCCTCGCCTGGTAGAAGGTAGTGCCCTCCCCTGGCTACCTGATGGCCACTGTCTGGTGGGCCTTGCAGGCTCTTGCTCCAGCCCAGCATCCCAGGAAGGGTCTCCTGTGAACAGTGCCTCAGGATATCTGGACTTGGGCCTTAGTTTTTCTAAGGACACCTTTTAAAATGCTTCAGCTTCTCTGGGCTCTCACTAAATCTGAGGCAGGAGGGGCTTAAGGGAGCGTGTTTTTCAAAGATATTCAGCAAAAGCAGGCAAGGCCAGCCAGGAGGCTGCAGCCTCTCCTCCCCCTCAGCTGAGCGCTTGTTTACAAAGTAAAATCGGTGGGCCCGCCCGTGAGCACGGTCGCTGCGCTTTCTTCCCTTGAAGCTGTGCTTGATAAATGAAATCTGGGACATCAGTAGCAAGGACCGGCTTCCCCACCCAGCGGAGCTCAGAAGTCAAGAGCAGCTACAGTGAGCTCAGCCCCGCCCAAGCCTCTAGAAGATCAGGAGGCCAGGCCAGGCGAGTCCTGCTGATCAGCTTGGGGTGCCCTGAAGTGTCACCCTAATGAGCCCAAGGATTCGCTGCCGAAGGAAAGGCACGGCAGCCCAAAGTGACAGCCGCTGGTGACACTCCTGCCATACTTCCTTTCCCTGGGTCTCTCTCTCTGTCTGTCATTCTCTTTCTTCAAACTCCATAATAAGCAGATCTGACTTCTGGGGACTGATTCACCTCCGGTCATCTCTGAGAACCCCCGGTGATGATGGGCTTCAGGACCCCCACTCATGCCGAAACCCGTGACTGCACAGCCCTCGGATGAACGGTGTGGCATTTGCATACAACCTACTGCGTCCTCACGTACACATTCAATCGTCACCGGGTGGCTTATAACACGTGGTGCACTCTAAATGCAAGGGACATGGTGGCCACGCTGTGTTGTTCAGCAATAATGCCAAGGAGGAAGAGGACTCGGCACAGAGAGACTCACTTCCTGGGTGTTTTCTGTGCAGGGTTGGTTGAATCCCAGGGTGGGGAATCTGTGGCTACGGGGGCACCGGTCCAACACGCCGCAGGGCACCCTTTCCAGAACTCTTCTGCGTTCCTGGGCTGTCCACTCAGCGCACAGGTCTTCCCCTTGGCTCCGTGAGGTCAAACGCTTTCTCTCTGGCACTGCCCAATGGTGGCAGGACACAATTACACCCAAGCCAGGAGCCAGAACACACACTCGGTCTCACTTGTGTTAGCTCCGTTATGAGCGCAGCCGCTGCCCCAGTGTCTAGTTCCTACCGAGTCAAAAATTGTGCTTCTGCTTCCTGATGCAGCCCAGCGTGGCTTCTAGCTCTTGAGTGTAGAGAGACATGTTTTTCTCTCACTATATCCAGAAAGTAAAAGCGAATAGGTCTGAAAACATGGTCAGCTCTCCTTTTTGCCTCCTGTTATAAAAGTCCTGCTCCATAAAATAAAGAACGTAAATAAAGAAGCAGAAAGAAAATGAAGAGGCTTTGCCATCTTGGGCCATTTCACTCATTTGCCCTTGTTAGTCGTTTGTTTACTGTTGACGAAGAGGCTGATGTGCCCAAGCTTCCAGCTTCCAACATAAATATAGATATATATTTGTTAATATATATGTATATTTGTATATGCATACTTATATATCATATGCATATTACATGTATTTATATATACAAAAAATGAAACACATGAATGTATGTACATATAAATATGCTTATATATAATTATATAAGTGTATATATTTTTGTACCAGGAATTTAACCCAGAGGGACTTAACCACTGAACCACATCTCCAGCCCTTTTTATTTTTTATTTTGAGACAGGGTCTCCGTAAGTTGCTTAGGGTCTCACTAAGCTGCTGAGGCTGTCTTTGAACTCACCATCCTCCTGCCACAACCTCCTGAGTTGCTGGGATTATAGGCATGTGCCACCACACTGGGCCATATGTGTATTTCTGATTTTAAAGAGAATGTATACTGGATGCAGACATTGGTAAAAATAAAGAACAATATACTATAAAGAAAACCCCCAAATTACTGCCATTTCCACCACATAGTTACCCACTGTGCATTTACCTTCTGAATCTCATCCTTCCACTTCTAGCATTTCTGCATATGGTGGTTTTTTGTGAGTGAGCCAACTCTCAGGAGAGGGCAGGCTGCAGGGGCAGATCCGCACATGAACCTCAGCTCTCTTGCTGTGCCACCAGGAGAGGCGAATCCCTCTCTCTGAGCTTTTGTTTCTTCACTTATCAAATGGAAATATCCTCTACTTCCTGGGCTTGAGTGAGAGCTAAATGAGATTAATTCACGGAGGGCTATTACTATTTTCATTTCTGTAGTGTTATGCACTCCGCCGCCGAGGCTATTCTCTGTAAACACATTCACTTTTCCAGGTACAATTGCATTAGAGAATTTCTCTATATTACAAAAAGAAGTTGTAATAAAGAGTCTTTGGAAAACAGTTTTAAGTTTTGCAAACTCTTCCTCAAATCAGCAACACGTGATGTGTTCAAGTGCTCCTCTGTGCGCTCAGTAGGTCCTCATCATTCCCAACCTTACAGGAAACTGAGGGCTGTTTCTGAGTCTCCCCCTCTTCCTGTAACTACTGGGCTTCTCGAGCTGGCTTCATCCAGGGGACACGGCTTCCCATGCCAGACCGTGTGGGGAGCTTCAGGTCCCAACATGCCTTCCTGATTCCCTTCCTGAAGCGAAATGCACGCTTCCCTTCCACCGTAGCGAGACGGGCTTTGCTCTGCCGTCCACCCTCCCCCATCCAGGCCTGCCCTTCAACCTGGAGATTTAATTTGCTTTGCATCCAGAAGCAGGTTTCTCCAGGGCTTCTGGAGTGACTGATTTTACCCAGTAATGGCCAATCTCTTTGTTTAGCTTAAGCGGCCACATTAATCAAAAGGGCTGCTCTGGTGTCCTGGGCAGCCCTTGTCTGCGCCTCTTTCATGGTAACACTCAGTGGATTGGCAAAGCTAAGTTCATGTAAAAGACAACATTGCCTAAAACCGGGATGCCATCTTTGAAGGGCTCACTGTTGGGCCTCAAAGGCCCTGGCTATGATTTTGTCTCTCTGTAAAATTCTCATAGATACCTTAGAGAATGCGATACGGTGAGACCCACAAGATGAGCGCAGAACCCCATTTCTCTGCTGGGGCAGCAGGAAGAGCTCCCTTCCCCACCGTCCTGGTAGTTAGATGACTGAGCTCTGGCCAGGAAGGACGGGAGCAGAAACATCCTGCCTCCTACTGTCTGAGGAAGTCAGGAGCAGGTGTCCCTTCCCCGCCACCACACACACACACACACACACACACACACACACACACACACACCCCTTGTGGAATCTAAGATATGCATGTAACTTGTTTGTGAAGCAGCTAGGTTACCAACCCCATGAACAAAGCAAAGGACCAATGCATACCTGAAGCGTGTTCACGGACAAAGCACAGGATACAGACAGATGGGATCATGGAGTCTCTGGGGTCGGGGCCTTGGGGAGCTCAGGCGCAGGAGACACAGTGATCTGAAGGCTTCTCATCCTGAAAATATATGTATTTAATATAAAAGTCTCTGGCTGGTCCTAATACACAATCAAAGACAGGTCCCCCAAAATATTAAACATGGAGTTACCATATGATCCGGAAATGCACGTGTAACCCAAAGAATTGAAAGCAGTCATTTGAACTGATGTCTGTCCACCCAGGTTCGCTCCAGTTTTCTTCGCAATAGAGAAAGCACAGAAAGAATTCAGGGATCCACCGACAGATGAACGGGTAGCAGAATGGCACGCTTGCACACTGGAGTATTACTCAGCCTCAAAAAGGAAATATTCCTGGCACAGGCCACGTCGTGAACGGGCCATGAGGAACTATGCCGAGCACCGTCTGTTAGACCTGAGGAGCCAGACTCTGCACCATCCCACCTGCAGGAAGAGCTCTGAGTAGGGTTCACAGAGACAGTAGGGAGGAGGGCGACCGCCAGGGGCCGGGGGAGGGAGCAAGTAGTCACTGAATGGATGGACAGCTCCAGCTTCACCAGGTGAAAGGATCACGTGGAGGGATGCAGGGGAGTCGCACAGTATGATGGAGTATATGCACAAGAATGCTTGAGCTGGTGAGGTTCGTGTATATGTTAACGCAATTTTAGAAATTGGAAACTAAAACTCTACCCACGCCCATCCCCCACCCTGCCGGCTGCGTGAGCAGCAATAGGACTCGGGTGAGGGAGAGGTGCTCATGGTCCCACGTCATCTGCACCATGTCCTGGTTGAGAGACCACAGAAGGCACGAGGATTCCATCCTGCCATTTTTCCTTGGCCGTCGGAATCAGCCAAAGTGGGGTGCTATGCCCTAACTCACCGGCTCACTGAGGCTGGATATTCATATTCTAGTTTGATTCCAAGTCTAACGCTCAATAAAGGGAGGCAGGCCAAACACCACCGGCATCATCCACTTGACAAGAACCGCGTTCATCAAGCCTTGGCCAGAGGGTCGACCAGCAGAGATTCCAATGCGCTGTGTGCATTGGGCCCCTTCCCCTCCCTCCGCCCTGCACAAAAGCAGGGCGTAAGTGAATTCTGCACAGCTTCCTTCAGGGGCTTCCCCAGGACCCCACTTACCCTGTACATGTGTGAGATGTGGTCACAAGTGGCCCAGCTGCTGCCCCTGCCTGGGCCAGACGGGCTTCTTGGAAACTGGGCAGAAATCTCTGCAGGGGTTCACTAGGAAGAACCTCTGCAGGGGCTTACCAGGAACAATAGCCATATTCAAGTGCAGTATCTCAGCAGGTGTGCCTGGGCGGTGAGCTCTCTGGGACAATAGCCAAGAGCCCTCTTCTTCCTGGTGGGCAACAGCAGTTGGGAGTTTGCAGCTACCATGACCAATCCCCACCCACCCCAGGGACCCCGGGACTTCCCTTCCCCTGGCCTCTCTGGCAGCAGAGGCAGCCCAAGACAGGGAAAGGACAGCCCCTGAAAAGTGGTGGACAAAACCTTTGCCCTCACAGGGCTGAACTAATCATTGAAGAGTCAGTATCGGAACAGGATGGAAAGCTGAGCCCCAGGGAATGCTAGAGCATGGGTGTGGATTCAGCTCCGTCTTTGGGGGTAACACGGCCAGCGGATGCCCACAGACATGGTCGTATGAGCAGAGACGTAGCCCTAAGATCACTGAGCCCAGGAGCAGAGAATGAGAAACAGCCTAATGTCCATGTCCAGGAGACAGGGAAAGCCGGCAGGCTCATGGAGACGTGATGCCGTGGTCACCCAGAGTGAGGCAGAGTGACTCATGGAGCCGTGGAACGCACTTCAAGACACATGTGACATGCATGGAGCAAAGACAACGTCCGTGCACACCTCAGGCCACTTGTGCATAAAAATAAGGCTGAGTCGGTCCTCAGGCTGCCTGGCACACTCCAGATACCGAATTAGACCAAGGGCTTTGCACGTCTGCTCCGTGACAGTCCCTCTGACAGGCCACCTCTCTTCAGGAAAACGGGGATGCCGAAGAGTCAGTGGGGGGATGAGGAGATCTGATTGCAGAAGGCTGGGCAGAGAGCTGGCCTGTGCAGCTGAGGGTGAGGGAGAGGAAGGCTGGGGCTGGCTGCTTCTGTGGCGGTGAAGGACCACCAAGGGAAGGCCCACAGAAGAATGCTTCTGAGTCCAACTTGGAAGCAGAAGCTCAGCCCTAACGATTTGAGGTTGGGCGCTCCAGGGTCTTGGTTTGCTTTTCTGAAGGTGATGCTAATGGTAGCTGGTTACTGAGATCCTGTGTCATAGGGTCTGGCACACGGTGCGTGCTTAGCTACAGTCTCCTGCGTCTCTCTTCTCCCCGTTGCCCACTGTCATAAGTAATAAGACTCGTTTCCCAGGGTAAGATAAGGCGACACTGTTAGCACCATCCATCTGTGGACCAGACTGGCTCCAGGCAGGTTTCCTGCCGGAGGTCACTGGGTATCAGTGGAGAGGACAAGGGAGAGCCGTTGTTTTCAGCTTGAGAGAATGCAGCAGGAGCATCTCAGAGGACTTCCTGACACACAGGTGACCGAGCCCCAACCCACAGTTTCCAATCTGGAACAGATCGGGAAGGAGGCCAAGGCTTGGCATCTCTAACCAGTTCCCAAGAACTTCTGGTGCTGCTGGTTCTGGGACCTGATTTCAAAATCCAGTGAAGCAGGAGAACTGACCATATAAGTGGTCGCCAAATTCCCCTGTAACAGTGAGCTGTGTGTCAGACTCGCTTGTGGGGCAGTCACAAAGGCGTAGTCCTGGGTCTCACCCAGGGTATTCTTACTTCCTGTGCTCCTCAGGAAGCTGTGAGGTAACAATTAGGAGGCTGTGAAAGTGACAATTAGGGACACCGACTCTGGCATCAGAAGTGTGAGTCCATCCTGCATTTGTCCCTCATGATCTGTGCCATCTGAGGGGATATCCTTTCTCAGCTCAGTGTCCTTGTCTGTCTAAAAAATGGGAAAGAGTGATAGCATTTACCCTCCACGGTGGGCAGGAAAATTAAATGAGTGAGTACAGGTAGCCAATGAGGGCACTGCTGGACACATGATGGACATGCCAGAAATGTTGACTGCATTCTTGTCATTTGGTCATTTGTTATGGTTTAGCTGTGAGGTGTCCCCCAAAGTTCATGTGCTAATGCAGAAATGTTTGGAGATGAGATTGTTGGATTATGAAAACTGTCATTGAATCTGTCCCTCCTAGTTTGGATGGACTGACTGGGTGGTAGATGCAAGCAGGTGGCAGGGCTGGAGGAGGTGGGTCCCTGGGACTGCACCCTGGAAAGGTGCATCTGTCCCGTGGTCCCTCCCTGCCCCCTCTGTTGCTTCCTGGCTGCCATGATGGGAGCAGATCTCCTCTACCATGCCTTTCCGCCATGATGTGCTGCCCAACTTTGGGGCCAGAGCAATGGAGTCAGCCATCTATGGACTGAGACTTCTGAAAACTGAGCTCCAAATAGTTTCCCCCCACTGGGTAGTTCTTATTGCGTATTTTGGTCAAAGTGATGCAAAGCTGACCATCACATTCCTGTTATCCAAGAGATCACAGCCTTTACCTTGACCTCCACGTTCAGTTCTCTGGACTTCATGTTACTTAGTTAAGAAGGCCTTTACCTGGCTCTTGGTCAAGGGAACCCAGCCTTACCTTGGTTCACTGGTCTGACCATCTGGGTCAGAACCAGCCCCTCACCACCACCCTTAGAATCCTTGGTTTTAGCCTTCTTCTGCCTCCTCCCTTACCATCACCAGGCAAATCTCTACTCATGATTCAAAATCAACTGAAATGTCTTTTCTTTATTCTTCTTCAATGCTCCGCTGTGTTTATGAGCTCCTGGAATTATATATTCAGCACATTTTATCCTAATTACTGGTTACTCGTCTGGCTCTTGCTTAGGCACAAAACCTGCAATTTATTTTTCCTCTAACATGATGCATATAATAGCTGCTCAATAAGTGATGTGTCTGTCAATAAATATCCACTTCATCCCTTGGAGTCCGATTTCAAACTTGTAGAGAAAATTTTAATTCAGCTTCTTTCACTAGGGACAAGATTCTAACTCCCTTTTACCACAATCCCCATTTGTTCTGCTGCCCCTGGTTTTCATGTGAAATGAAAAGTGAGTGTAAGATATGGTATGAATGAAAGCCAAGCCAGAACTTGAGCCCATGGATGAACTTCAAACAGGGACTTGAAACATGCAAAATAAGAACCAGCCTTGACAGGACAGGGTAGAAGCAGTTAGGCACTTGGTTACTCTCTCAGATGTTCTGGAAATACACTTTGATTTCATATATTTTGAATTATATTGATTGAAATTCAAAGCTAAAGCCAACATACCACATTTCCTTTGGTCAGAAGTGAAGTGTGAAAATAGTGTTTTGAATTCTCGGTTGGATGCACAGCTTCGGGATTGAAGTGTGACAGACTGTGGAGGTTTTGGGTTCCTGGAAATTTCAACATTCTTTTGGCTCAATCTTCCAGAGGAATTAGAGAAATTGAAAACAAGGAATTGTAGGGTACTGAGTTATCAGGAGGGCGTTGAAGATGATTCCCCTGGGCCAGTGGGTTGCCTCAGAGTGGTAGTCTTCCCATGGTGACCGCCATATTGGTGAAGCTGGTTGGGAAACAGACAGCGGAGTGGTTGGAACTCTTGGCCATGGGAGTTCCAGTCAGTGGAGGCTGGAGCAGGCACCCCTCCCACTGCCGGGAGAGACAAAGTGAGGAAGAACAGGCCATGATCACAATATGACATATTCAGAGTTGGAGTGATAAACCAGTGGACACTTGAGGGCAAGGGAATTTATCTACCTTCTAAGTGCCAACCTTTGAAATGGATTATGCTAGAATTTCTGAATTTTATATTTGTCCATAGCCATTGATTGTCATATTCAGTGTTTACGTTTTATGTAGCAATGCACTTCGAGCATTACTTCATTCCAAGGCAAGAAGCCGCTTCCTTACTCCTACCAAGAAAACAAAAATGCAGCAAGAGATAGAACAAATAAAAGGCAAGGCGTGTCCTTCAGTCTGCGGAAAAGCACATTTTCCGATTTTAGCGATTAAGAGGGGATCCAAAACCAGACGTGAGCTAGATCCACAGTTTTGGTGGCCGCCGGGTGCTCTTCCTGCATCAAGGTGGAGCTGCTGAAAATGAATGCACATGGTGGGCAGAGAGACAGCCCTTGACCCTCCAGGAGAGTCTAAAATATCCTAAAATTAAGTGCATTTGAAAGAATTTGAGATGAAAGAGAAGGTTAACGCTGGGGGAAAACAGCAGGGCCTAAGAGAATGGTAAGAGAAGAAGCAGCCACGTGGGAAGTGGAGAGAGGAAATTCACATGGTGAAACCAGAAACCAACGGCAGTGCTTTGGCTTTTGGAAGTGGAAGGATAGCTTGGCTGAACTAACTCTCCCAACCACTTGAAGACATGTGAGAGAAACAACAAGGAACCCCTTTGAAGCCCCTGGAGAGCAAACAGAAGGCGAATCCTACAGGGATGGCTGTTCTCAAGAGTGGCACTGAACTGTGGGTTTTCTGCCTGAGCACCCTCCTCCCTGTGGCGTGGGCCAGAAGAAAGCCATCATCTTGCTGGCTTCATGTGCCAGAAGAAAACCTTTAGGACGGCCGACAGGGTTAGATGATAGGGAGGGGACATAATACGCAAGGAGGAGTGAGTCCCCAGGGAACCTGCCAAGTCCTTGAGCTGGCACAGGTTGGAGAGATTCCAGGAGAGTGGACTACAGCAGCAGATGAGGTGCAAAAGAACCAGGGGGACACTTGAGATGCTACTCGTCATAGGAACCAAAACACCAAATCAGGAGTTCTGGACTGAGGGTGGAGCTCAGGGGTACAATGGTCACTTAGCATGTGCAAGACCCTGGGTTCAGTCGGAGTATTGCCAAGAAAGAAAGAAAGAAAGAGAGAGAGACAGGAAGAGGGGGGGAGGGAGAGAGAGAGAGGAAGGAAGGAAGGAAGGAAGGAAGGAAGGAAGGAAGGAAGGAAGGAAGGAAGGAAGGAAGGAAGGGAGGGAGGAAGGAAGGAAGGGAGAAAATGAGAGAAAGAGAGAAAGAGAAAGGAAGGAAGGAAGAAGGAAGGAAGGAAGGAAGAAGGAAGGAAGGAAGGAAGGAAGGAAGGAAGGAAGGAAGGAAGGAAGGAAGGAAGGAAGGAAGGAAGAAAGAAAGAAAGAAAGAAAGAAAGAAAGAAAGAAAGAAAAAAGAAAGGAAGGAAGGAAGGAAAGAAAGAAAGAGAGGAAAGTCAAGAAAGAGAAAAAAATTGGGAGATCTATTCCAGTGAAATTAGTAGACTACTAATTTCATAAGAACATAATTGAATTCAGTGTCTCTATGAAGTACCACTACAGTGTCTAAGGTACTAGCAAAGACTGAGAGATAAACAAAGAAAATGTGACTGTGGTCAAGAAAAAACATCAGTTAATGTAAACTGTCCTGGAGATGAGGATGGAGCCCAGAGTACTAAGCCACCAAGCACCTTGAGTGCTGGTACACTATCGGAGTCCTCAGGTCATATTTTAGCTTCTGAAATTCTCTTCTGAAAAGTTGTATCTATTTGGAGGGATTGATACTTTGAAGATTTAATTATTTCTTAGGAATCTTCCAAAGCACAAAGAATTTTAAACACTTTTTGATAGAGTGAAACTCATTCTATCTTGTGATTATCACATGAAGTCATGGAATTCATTTATAGATTTAAGATGCATGATTAGGATTTAGTGATCCGTTTGTCCTCTGAAGAATTTTTCTCTTGCATCGCTATAAGGGGTAATCTGTACCCATTATTCTCAAGTATTGCAAAAAAAGTATTAAATAAGAAAACAGAAGGATTATGGAGTAGGTTGAAAGGATGGCAATAGTATAATAAATCATAGTTATTACATTATATATGAGTATTAATATTTATATTAAATAGAAATATACTGAACACTGCAATTAAAAAGGCATATATGTTCAGACTAGACATAAAGTCCTGACTAAACTGTATGTGGTCTAGAAGAGATGAACTTCAAATGCAAAGATACAGAAACAAAATGAAAATAGAAGAATGGAAAAGTAAATACTATGCAAACTGTAATCATTAAAAAGGTGGAATAACAATAACAGAAAATCAAAATACAAAAATTTACAGAACGACTAGTTTTAAATATTAGTGATATTGAAGATCTTAATGAAATACCAACCACATTAATCTAATCAACATTTACAAACCATTAGGTTCCAAAACTATAGAAAACATCTTCTCCTAAAGTGTACATGACTACTCACCATGATAAGTTATATGCTGGGACAAAAATTAAGTAATCGATTTGAAAAGAACCCAATACAAAAGAGCACATTATCTGACCCCAACAAAATTAGAGGTTAATTATTATGAGATATCCAGAAAAGTTCCAAACATGAGAAACCAATTCATACATTTCTAAATACCTCATTCAAAAGGATATAACAAAAGAATTTCTACAAGTTGGAACTGAATCATAATGAAATCACAATTCATCCAAATTTTAGAGATGCAACTAGAACAATGAATACATAGAAATTTATAACTGTATATGTTCATGTTTAGAAAGGAAATTTCTAAATTTTATTATACAAATGTCTATCTTAATCAGATAAAAAATAAAAGCAAGTTAAACCTGACTAAAGTAAAAAATGAAACAAAAATAAGAGCAGAAATTAATGAAATAGAAAAAAAAATACCAAATAAAATTATCAAAGAGAAAATTGTGTCTTTATAATTGTTAGCAGAATCAATACAGTCTCAATAATATTGATTTAAAAAAGAGAGAAAAATAATTACCAGTCAAGAATAACTGTGTGAGTGTGTATCTTTTGAGATCCTATAGATTTTACATCCATACTAAGAGAATATCATGGACAATTTAGATAAAATAGACAAAGTTCTTACACAACTTGAAATAAAATTACAAGTCTGCATACACACATGTATTTATCAACTTTATAGAAACTGGATATTGAATTTTAAATTTTTGTTTAAAATGAAAAAATAGCAATATATTTAACAAAAGATATACAGGACTTTCACATGTATGTGTAGTGCATATATGTGGATTATTTTTTCCCCAGAAGATAATTCCTGTCACAGATTACATCAATTGTGAATTCTATCAGATAGTTGATAGCATGATGATGTCAAACATAAATATACTTTCAGAAAATTGAAGAGTAGAAGCTACTTCTCAATTTGTTTTGAGACCAGTAATATACTGTTATTAAAACTTGGCAACAATATTACAAGTAAATTATACATCAATCTCCCCTGTTAATATGAATTTAAAAATCTAAAGTAAAATATCAGCATATCTAATCCATTCACATATGAGACATTATAAACATCATTATAAACATCACATGAGGTTTATCTGAGGAGGGAAAAGTTGGTATAACATTTGAAAATTGATGATATATTTAGAAAATGCAACTGACATAATTTACCATCTAGTCATGATTTAAATATAAAAAAGAAAATTCTGAGCAAAGTAGGAATAGAAGGAAGCTTCCCAATCTGATATGGGGGTGTATAAAAGAACTATGAATAAATAGAAGGGTGACCAGGAGATTAGTGGAAGGGGAACAAGGGGAAGGAGGAGAGGAGGAAAAGAAGTTCTGGGGACTCAAGTGGAGCAAATTATATTCCATGCATGTATGATTATTTCAAAAGGAACCCCAATATTATGTAAAACGATAATGCACTAATAAAAACATTTTTAAAAACCCATCAGCAAACATCAATCTAAATGAAAAGAAACTGAAATACTTCTCCCTCACATTAGGAATAAGACAAATACGGTTCCTCTCATGTAAACAAGGCAGGAAAAATAAATAAAACACATTAATATTACACAGAAAGAAAACAACATTATCTCTTTTTGCAGACACTGTGATTATCTATTTAGAAAATATTCAATAACTTTCTAAATCAATCAATCAACACTTAATACTAACAAAGACTCAGGATATGAGATTAGTAGAAAAGAATATACTTGTGTACACTGGGAAAAATTATAAAATTTTATTTAAAATGAGAAATTGTAATGAATTTAATAAAAGATGTATGAGATTTTTGCACTAATATCTACAATAAATGCTGACCTACGATAATTGAGGTAAGTTACTTAAAAAGACATAATAAATGGAGAGTTATACCATGTTCATGGATTAACGTCTCAATACTGTTATCATTTCTTCCTAATTGATCCACAGGCTCAGTACTATGTTAATCATAATTCTATATAACTTAAAAAGTAGATATTCACAAGAAAATTGTGTGTAAATGCAAAGAACCTGAAATGGCCAAAGCAATATTAATAAATAGAACAAAGTTAGAGGACTTACTCTATAGCTACATTTAGCAGTACAGTGGTGTTATGAAATAAGAACAGATAAGTCAAATAAAACAGAATATGAATCAAGAAAGAGATGACATTTATATGAATATCAAATTTTTAACAAATACACCCAAGCAATTAAGTGAAGACAGTATCTTTTCAGAAAACTGGATTTTCATATGAGAATGAAGATGAACCATAACCTTTATCTGACCCCATTTACAAAATTTAATTTTATTTTATTTTAATAGAAGAGCTAAAGTTTTAAAACTTTTAATTAATAAAATTCCACTTCTTGGTTGTTACCAAAGGACTGAAAATCAACATGCCACAGTGACACAGCCACATCAATGTTTACAGCAGCTCCATTTACAATAGCTAGATTGTGGAACCAACCTAGATGCCCTTCAACAGATGAATGGATAAAGAAAATGTGGTATTACACAGTGGAATATTGCTCAGTCTTAAAGAAGAATGAAATTCTGTCATTTGTTGGTAAATGGAAGAAGTTAGAAAATGTCATGCTAAGATAAGATCTTAATATCATGGGAGCAGATACATTTTTCTTGCATGGGACACAGAACACAATACCCATAAAATAAAAAAAAATTGACAAATCAGATTTTATTAATTTTTTTTAAAATTTTGCTTATCCAAAGTCAGTTTTTAAAAAATGAATAGGAAATCTCAAGCAAGGATAAAATATTTGGAAAACATATATATATACTTACAAATCAACCTAAGAAGAAGCACAAGCTGAAAGATATGAATAAACACTTTACAAAAGATGAAATAGAAATAACCAAAAAGCAACTGAAAAGTTGTCTTACCTATTTCACTGCTGGGACTAAATGACCCTCATTAATCTTTTTTCGGTTTTTTGAACAAAGATCTGTTAGGGGATTAACTGGCAGGTATTCATTGTTAGACTATTACCCATTATTGTTATTATCGTCATCATCATAGTAATTACTATTAAAATTTTTTTAAAAAATTCGCGCATTTCAAAGTTTGCAGATTCCATGTCAAGAATTATGAATAAATATCAGAATTTATTTTGTAGGTTTGACTTTCCCAGTACTCTGGGTTCACAGTTCCGAAATTGCTTTCTTTGTATTCCAGACTAGAGAAAATGAGTAAGTGTTCAGAGGATAACAGCATACCGGTTTCTTGCTGCTGCGAAAAGGAGTTATGAACAAGAGAAGGAGGAGACTAGAGTCTAACCTGTAAGTTTTGGCTGGAATTAGAGGACTAACTCAGAGATAAATGGAGAACAATAAAAAAGAAATAGAGAATATATTTTCTATATGCCAGGTGTGAGTACTGTCACAACGTGTTTGTGTGTTCATATGACGCCCACACACACACTTTTTAAGAACCCCTCTGTATGTGTAAGTTAAAAAGCAGTTCAGTACAGCTGAAGGAGGATGGTAGCCTGGAAGATTAACCTGAGGATGTTACCCTGAATGCAGCATGTAAAACAGATGAAAATTTTAAAAGAACAATTAGGCCTCACCTTCCACGGAGTTAGAATGTGCAAGATACATGCCACAGAATTAAAAGGAGAGGAAAGAAATAATTATAAAAAAGGATAATACATGAAGTAACCCAAAGTCAGGAAAGACCCTCAAGTTGAGGGAAAATGTTGACTCTTGAGCCACACAAGTAACAAATCTATATTTTGGCATCTTTGTAAGAAAAAAAAAATCTATGGGTTCTTTAGAAGGAATATCAATTAGACTAAACCAAAAAAAGAAGAATGAGAGGAAGAGGTGGAGGAGATCCTGCAACCTTTTGATCTATCAACATCGATAGATCAATCATGATAATTTCAATAGGCTAAAAGGGCAATCAATTCATAGATCTTTGTTCAAAACACCATGAAAAGATTAATAAAGGTAATTATACTAAAATAAAGACTGCAATTTTAAGAAACATCATAACTATATTGGAGCCACAAATTAGCATGAAATATTTGCAAAACATAGAACCCAAACTATTAGGTAGGTAGATATAAATAAATAGATTGGTCAATTTAAGTGCTTGATAAAACATAGTTCCATCAAGGATATAAATATTAAAAATCAGGAAACTGGAAATGAATTTTAGAGTTAATCAATAAATAAGAATGTTCAATGGCCAACAAATAGGGAAGATACTTCCACTCACTGGTAATCAAGGAAGTACAAATTCAAATAATGCAACACCATTAAAACAATGTATGTCAATTTACTGCATTAAGAATCTTCCATTCTAACAATATCAACTCTTAGAATACGGAGAAAATGAAATTCTATACTGATCATAGAAATATGAATAGCAAAAATCATTTTGCAGAGCAATTGTCAAAATCTGGTAACTTGGAGGTGCAAGTTACTCCATGACAATGTTATTTCAGGGTATGTTATGCCTCAAGTACAAGAAGACCTGTCTATGGATGTCCACCATAGAATTGTTTGCAATAAAAAACTTAAAAATCACCTATTTATATGTCCATTAAAATAAGAATAAATGAGATGTTAAATAGGAGTTAAGATGAGTAAATTGTCATATATCAACACAGACATATAATTCAGCACATAAATAGTCTTAAAGACAAGAATCACAAGATTATCTCAATAAGTAATGGAAAAGCATTTGACAAAATACAGTATCCATTCATGCTAAAAACACTAGAAAACTAGGTATAGGAAGAACATACCTCAATATCGTGCAGTTATTTACAAAAAACCCAAGGTTAACATCATTCTAAACAAAGAAAACTGAAAGCATGTCCTCTAAAAACTGGAAGAAGACAGTGATGTCTTCTTTCACCACTTCTATTCACCATCGGCCTTGAAACTTTGGCCAGAGTAATTAGACAGAAGAAAGAAATTAAAGGGATATGATCAGGGAAAGAAGAGCCTCAAAGTATCTCTGTTTACCAACAACATGGTTCTATGTTTACAACACCTAAAAACCTCCACCATTAAACTTCTAGAACTCATAAATAAATGAATTCAGCAAAGTTTCAGAATACAAAGTTATCACCCATAAATCAATTGTATTCCTACACACCAATGATGAATCAACTGAAAGATAAATTAGGAAAGCTATCCCGTGCACGATAGTCACAAAAAAATTAAAATACTTGAGAATTAATCTAACAAAAGAGGTAAAGGATCTCTACAATGAAAACTACAGAACACTGAAGAAAGAATTTGAAGAGAACCTTAGAAGATGGAAAGATCTGTCATGTTCTTGGATAGGCAGAATTAATGTTGTCAAAATGGACATACTACCAAAAGTGCTATACAGATTTAATACAATTGCTATTAAAATTTCAATGACATTATTTGTAGAAACAGTAAAAGAAGTCATGAAATTCATTTGAAAGAAAAAGAGGCCCAGAATAGCCAAAGCAATCCTTAGTGGGAAAAGTGACGTGGGAGAAAACACAATACCAGAACTTGAACTATATTATGGAGCCATAGTCACAAAAACAGCATGGCATTGGCACCAAAACAGACATGAAGACCAATGATACAGAATAGAAGACACAGAGACAAACTCAAATAAATAAAGTTTTCTCATTCTGGAGAAAGGTTCTGTAAACATAGGTTGGAGAATAGAGAGCCTCTTCAACAAATGGTGCTGGGAAAACTGGAAATCCACATGTAGCAGAATGAAATTTAACCCCTATCTCTCACCCTGCACAAAACTCAACTCAAAGTGGATGAAAGATCTGGGTATTAGAACAGGGACTCTACACCTACAAGAAGAAAATGTAGACCCAACTTTTCATCACGTCAGCTTAGGAACTGACTTCCTCAACAAGACTTCTAAAGTGCAAGGAATAAATTCAAGAATTAATAAACGGGATGGACTCAAACTAAAAAGCTTTTTCACAGCTAAGGAAACAATCAAGAACATGAAGAGAGAGCCTACAGAATGGGAGAAAATCTTTACCAGCAACACCTCAGTTAGGCTGTTAATTTACTGGATAGAAAAAGAATTCAAAAGACTTAACACCAAAAAACAAATTACCCAATCAATAGGTGGACAAAGGAACTGAACAGACACTTCACAGATGAAAAAATACAAACAGCCAAGGATTACATGAAAAAACGTTCACCATCTCTAGCAATTAGAGAAATGCAAACTAAAACCACACTGAGATTTCATCTCAATTCTCAAAAATTAGCTGAAACAAAAAAGCAAGTAGCGAGTAGAGATAACACATGGGTTTATTCATCTTAGAGAATGTGTGATCTTGAACTGCATTAATATGCTACAAGCATTAAACAGAAAAGAATAATATAAGCTTTTCTTGTGGTAATCCTGGTAAAGGTTTTCTCAGGGAAAGGAAGAACAGGAATGTGTTGTGTGGGGGTTGGATGGCATGGTAAGGAGGGTCCATTGCTTTCATAGAAGGAATACATTATTTCTTGCAAGAAAAAACATTTGAAGAAAATGAAGCCCGATGCTCACAGGAGTAAAATTTGCATTATGTCTGTGTCTATTACATTAATCTGCACTGTTTTACGTTGGATGTAGTTTGTGAATACAGACCTTTAAAAGTCTTTTTAGAAATTAGGATAGTGCCGGGTAAGGCACAATTGTACAAATGTTCTACCAATTGTTATAGACAAATACCTGAGTGATGAAATCAAGAGACATGAATTAGGAGCTTGAAGACCAGTTTCATGAGTCCAGGAACACTTGGAGATGGAGGGAGAAGATCAGGCCATAGAGAGATACAGGGTTTAACTCTCTCCAGAGTGGTTAAATTAAGAGAAAAAAAATCCAGAAGGATAAATAGTGAAATGGTACCTTTCTAAATTCTAAATATTAGGTAAATGTGTTTCACCATAACATTTTCGTATCAGTATATCTGGCTTGCTTATACTTAAAATTCTTGTTAAATGAGTCAAAATTTTGCAGTTTTCCAGAATTTTAGAATAGATTTTTCTCACCTCCATTCTTTATTCCTGATAACTTGGGTTTCTTACTTTCCCATTTTTAAAAATTTTTTAATTAGATGTGTAATAGGAAACTGAAAAGAGAAAACAATTGACATTTCCACGTAAACACAACAATGTGCACCCACACAGAGACACTTGGGCCACAATGCCGAGGAATTGAGAATATATTTGCAGAAGCTGTTTAAAATAATTTGCTTTATGTTGGGAAAACTTTTTACAAGTGTATTGTCCAGTTTCAGTTTTCTGCAGTTCTAAAATGAATGAATCAGTGAATGACACCAAGTGGTTTGTGAGATGTTAACGTGATTTTAGGTCATTCAAGAGCTAAGTGTTAGCTGGACATCGTGATGCCCACCTGTAATTCCAGCTGCTCCAGAGGCTGAGACAGGAGGATTACAAGTTTGAGGACAGTCTGGACAACGTAGCAAGACCCTGTCTCAAAATGAGAAAAAAAAAAAAGAAAAGAAAAAAGGTCTGGATGTAAGTCAGTGGTACAGCACCCCTGGATTCCATCCCCAGTACCAAAAAGAGAGCCGAGTGTAAGGCCTAGCACACAGTCATCATTCATGAACAATTAGTCAAGTACTTCTGCCTGTTTCTTTCTCTGAGCCTCAGTTCCTCAGCTCTAGGAATTAAACCATTTATGACTGCATGTTTGTGGCCATGGCCAACACCTTAAACCATGACATGGGCATTTTGTGGCCACAGCCCTATGATTATCTATTGCGGGTGTTCAGAACATGACCAAGGCATATGGCCGCCATGGCTGCCCCCAGCTCTGCCATTTGCTCTTTGTATCACCCGCGAAAAGAGTCATGTTCTTGCTACGCCTCAGTTTTCTCCTCTGCCAAGTGAAGACAGGAATTACCATTCCCTGATCTCAGGGGATTTAGAGACACCCAGATAGGAAGAGGCACATGAATTGCCCAGCAATCTGGGCGACGTACCCATCCTCATTAGGCCTGTGGCCTGTGGGGGCTCGCTCGAGAAGTAGGGTCAATTTGTCTCAGGGTTTCAGAGCTATGTAAATCTTGCAGGGAGCCTGTGGTTCAGCATCTTACACCCTGAGCTCTGGGGCCTCCAGCATTTTTTTTTTAATAAAATTACTGCCTTATTTAGAAGGGATCTAATTCTTATTATTTAAAATGCTGTTGGCAGCTGACACATTGAGAACATTATCAAAATATAATTTAACTGGCATTTTGGTAGGGGAAAAAAAGCAACCCTTGCTGTTCAGAAGAGGAACACACAAAAGAACATTTTTTATTTAAAATAAAATACTAGAAATTGTTTTACCTCAATATCTTTACTCTGTGAATATGTGGCACGCTTCCTAATTACCAACTTACATTAGGGGGAAAAATCACAAAAGTACAGGAATTTCTAACAAAACATCACCCTGATAATGTCTGCCCCAAATGCGAGAAGACTCCGGTTTGACTTGTTCAGAGGGCAGACGGCAGCACATGAGTCCCACGTCACCCACTGCCTCCTGGACATTTCTCCTGAGATGTCACCTTGGGCCCCAGCTGTCACAGCCCTGCTCATCACCTGCCTTCCTCGAACCCACCCTCCCCGCTCACTCCTTCCCTGGCTCCACGCCTGAGCCGAGTGTTTCTTTCCTCCATAACTGAACAGGAGGCAGAGTAGCAGGGGGCCTGATGGGAGGAAGGGCCCATCCTCCCTCTCAGGCCACCAGCCCTGCGTCCTTGGGAGAGCCACAGACCCACACACCATGTTGCACCTTGCAGCCAACCACTGCTTTGCCACAACATGGGCCTCAGTGTTCAAGGACAGAAGGGAAACATTTGGCCAGGAGTCAGTGACGGTGTGCTGAGACCTGACCCCGGCCAGGTGGACTTTGCAGATGTGCCCAAGCCCAGTGGTAGGGAAGTGGTTAAGGCAGTGTTGTTTCAGGTTTCCCTCAAAGTTCATATGTTGAAGTTCTAGACCCCAGTACCACAGACTGTGACCTTCTTTAGAAGAAGAGTCACTGCAGATATAATTAGCTAAAAGGAGGTCGTTAGGATGGGCTCTAAACCAACATGACGAGTGTTCTTATAAAAAGGGGAACCTTGGACACTGTCTTAATCTTCTTCGTATTGCTAAAATGATGTAACTGAGGCTGGGTACCTTATACAGAAAAGAGGTTTAGTTGGCTCATAGTCTGGGTAGCTGTAAAGTCCAAGCAGCCTGACCTGGGTCTCTGGCGAGGGCCCCCATTGGCTGTCATAGCACTGGGGAGAAGTGGAAAGGGAAATGGCACGTGGAGAGCCAGGAAGCCAGAGGCTGGGAGGGGCCACTCACTCCTTTACAGCAACCAGCTCTTGTGGGAAGGTGTCCAGTCCCGCGTGAATTAGGCCCCTCCCGGGGGGCCGTGACATAGTCACCATCCAGTAGGCCTGTCTCTTAAAGCTCCACCACCTCTCAGTGTGTCTCAGTATGTGGGGCTTTGGAGGACACACCCAACCGTATCCCAACCATAACTGACCAGAGACCGGCACCCACACAAAGAGGAGCCGGAGACTCCAGGGAGGGAGGCTCCTACTTGCCAATCAACACCAGAGCCGGTCAGCAACCCCAGGGCCAGGAGGAAGCCCTGGAGCAGGTTCCCTTGAATCTCTCAAAATACACCAGCCCTCCCACACCTTGATCCTGGGCTTCTCACTGCCTCCACTGTGGCACCATGAATTTCTGCTGTTGAAGGCACCCAGCAGGGCCCGGGCCCTGCCAGACGCAGACAGCCGGGCAGTGAGTGGCAGCCAGAGAGCTTCAGCTCAGGGTCCCCATGCTGGCAGCCGGCTGTGGGGCTGCAGGATCTCCAAGTGATGTCAGAAATCTTCCAATATGTACAATATGCCATTTTTAAAATGAACCATTTTCATTTTAAATTTCAGGAAATTTAAACAATTCCACATGCCCCACAACACATCCAGGGGCCACATAATATAATTTCTGGTCTAAATAATTTTGAATTTACTTCCATTTGTAGGATTCTATGGAATTGTGACATTTAAGCATTTTAGCTGGTGAGGTTCTTAAATAAATAAGTCGAATAAATATAAAATCAGAGGTGTGGCAAGAGGCCCAGATTACGTGATAAAACAAGGCACAGAGAAGAGCAAGTAGCATGCCCCCTTCCTCTGGCCACCGATGGCTTTATGCATTTCACACACAGTCGCACAAAATCCACATGATGATCCTGGATGGTGGACATTTTTTTTGTTCTATGCAGAGATGAGAAAACCGTGAAGCTAAAAAAAGAACTGGAGATTTTCATTCTCTCTCTCTCTCTCTCTCTCTCTCTCTCTCTCTCTCTCTCTCTCTCTCCCTCTCTCTCTCTCTCCCTCCCCCTCTCCCTATGTTTCAGACCATTGGCTCTGGAAGCAATCCTGATTTTACAGCCCAGCTCCTCCAAGTAGCCACTAACCATGGTGAAAAATGACCCATATTTCTGAACTTCAGAAAGTTTATGAATAAAAAGAAAGAAAAAGAAACGGACATACTAATCATCTTTCAGGGCAAATGCAAAGACTCAACAGAACAATGTACGAAAAGTACTCAGACCGCGTGTGGCAGAGCCTTTATCAGAGAAGAATGCGAGGCACAGACTGAGGATGTGCCTTTGCCTGGCACGTTCTTTTAAGTGCCTGTCCGAGTCTTGTGTCTTTGAACTCATTCACTCCCACGATGTCTGCATTGGAAAAACACACGAGTCCTTCCTCATTTTACCCACAGGATCCTGGAGGTGCAGAGGTCAGCAACTTGATGAGAGTTTTGTGGCTGGTGTCTGGCTGGGCTGGGACTGGAACTCAGGGCTGTCGTCCCTCACCAGGGCACGGGGCCTCTTGCTCCGCAGTAGTGGCAGCTGTCACCAGGGCAAGCACGGGGACCATCCTCGCTTCCCTTCTCAGCATCTCTTGCTCTTCTCCTCGCCCCTGCTGTGGATCCACCTCGCCACCACCCACCCTTGTCCAGAAGACCATCTGAACTGCGAGGTCCTGTCTTAGCACCCCAGGCTCCTCACTGCCCGCAGGGGATGCTCAGGTCCCTGCAGGGCTGGCATCCTGGCTCTTGTTCTGCCGCCCCCATGGCCGGTCGCTCTGTCTTGCAGTCTGCCCGGTCACTGCAGCCTTCTCCTTGTTGCCTCGTGCCTTGGCCCTCCCGCCCAGGACACCCTGCCTCCTCTCCGCTCCTCCTCCAGGCCTCCTCAGCCTCACCAGTCTGGGGAGGAGATGGCCCTCATGTTCAGATGGAGAAAGCCATTTCAGAGAAAACTTTGTTCAAGGTCATGCAGCAAGAAAGTGACTCAGCTGATAATGGAGTCTACATTTTAGGGGGTTCAGAACTCTCCTACTGCCACCACCCACACCGCTAAAATAGTTGGGGAGATTATATTGTGGCTTTAACTGACCTGCAGTATTGGTGTTTCTCTAGATGTGGATTAAGGTAGCTGTGGGAGTGGCTGAGGTGTCCCTCTCCCACTGGCCCATCATTCTGATCCCTGGGCTGCATCCTGGGGCCTCAGCCACATCCAGCGGTCCCGAGGCCCAGGAAGCCCAGGATGCGGCCACACAGCTCCCAGAAGGCGATCTCTCTCTCTCCGTCTCTCTCTGGCTCTCTCTCTCTCTCTCTCTCTCCCTCCACTCCCCTCTGTCCCTCTCTGCCTTGCTGCTGGAAGGGCTCAGGCCCAATGCAGGAAGCAGGCTTGACTTGGGAAGCAAAATACAATGGAAGAGCTGGGCATGTGCATTTTATCAGAACCAAACAAATTGTGGCTATAAACATTCCGTCGCCAGAGAAATTGCAGGCTTCTTTGAAGATCAGTGTCTGTTTTTTAATGTATCTGTATTATAAAAAAAGAAGGAAAGAAAAGAAAAGAAACTGGACCAAATTTCCATTCGACTAATGTGGGGAGGGGGGCCGGGAGGGAGCCAGGCCTGAGCCCTGGGAAATCAAATGCGGGAGGGGAAGGGAGACCTTATGTCCTGGATTAGCACATTGATTAAAAGCAAATTTCTCTCTCCTGAGCAGCCAGCCCCGTGCCTCATCCGCAGCCCCACCAACCACCAACCACAGCTATTTCGTGGGGTCTCTCTTTGACTTACTTATTTGGTACGCTCGGCCTCAACTGTTGTGGTTCAGACAGTTGGTTAGGGGTCCTGTGAGGAAGAAGAAAGGCAGCCTCCTAATTCTCTGCAATCATCTGTTGACATCTGGAGAGCACCCTAGCTTTTAACCCTCAGTGGTGCCCAGGTCTCCATCCGGGCCGCCCGCCTCCCCCACCCGGGGCCCTGGTGAGCCTGTCTCAGCAGGAGCCACCCCACAGCTGCTGCAGGACTCAGCCTGCCTGTGCTCCCCCACCTCCGAGACCTGCCTTCTCATCCCTGTGGGTCACTCTGCTCTCCCTCCATGCCTGGACCAGTGGCTTCCATCACTCTGTGCATACGGGCCACACCCAAAGCCCTTCCTTCCGCTTTGATCGATCTGTCTGGTTCCAGAACCAAGTTTTCAACTGTGCAACAAGCACTGGAGTTGCTTCCATTTCTTTCTAGTGGAAAAGAAACCTGGACAGACAAAGGCTGCAGAGCTCGTTCTAAGAAGCCTTTCCCAGAACAAGACATGAGGACATGGCTCTCAGTGCGGCCTTGCAGAAGGGCTGGCAAATTTCCTGCTCTATTCAAGGTCATTCTTGACATCCCACCCAAGCAGTATTCCTTCTGTTCTTCTAGATATTTCTGCATGAATTTTGTGTGAACACCTGGAACGTAAGTTGTGTGTGTATATATATATATACACCACATTTTCTTTATTTGTTCATCTGTTGACAGACACCCAGGCTGGTTCCATAATTGGTCATTGTGAATTGTGCTGCTGTAAACAGTGCAATGCAGATATCACTCCAGGATGCTGACTTTAGATCTTTGAGATAAACACCAAAGAGTAGAATAGCTGGGTCATGTCGTGAGTCTGATCCTAGTCTTTTGAGGAATCTCCATCCTGATTTCCAAAGTGGTTGCACCAATTTGCAGTCCCGGCAACAGTATGTGAGTGTACCTCTCTCCGCACATTCTCACCAGCATTTATTATGATTTGTTATTTTTAACAATGGTCATTCCAACTGAGTTGGGTTGGCATCTCAGTATCGTTTGGATTTGGATTTCCCTGATGGCTAAGGATGTTGACCTTTTCTTTTTCCATGTATTTGTTGACCATTTGTATTTCTTCTTTTGAGACTTGTCTATCTAGTTCATTTGCCATTTATTGATTGGGCTATTTGTGTGTGTGTGTGTGTGTGTGTGTGTGTGTGTGTGTGTGTGTGTGTGTGCACAAGAATCTCAAGATTTTTGAGATCTTTGTGTATTCCGAATATGAATTCTCTGTCAGAAGAGTAACGGGCAAGATGTGTCTCACATTCTGTAGGTTTTCTTCACGTTCTTATCTCCCGTACTGCACAGAAGCATTTCAGTGTGATGCCATCTCACTTATTGATTCTTGGTTTTAATTCTTGAGCTTTTGTGGTCTTAATAAGAAAGTCAGCACTTGAGCCAAAATGTTGACATGTCGACCCTGTTTTCTTCCAGCAGTTGCAAAGTTTCTGGCCTAACTCCAAGGTCTGTGCTGCTCCTGGAGCAGACTCTTGGGCAGGGACATAGGTAGGAATCTCCTTTCGTTCTTCCCGCACATGGCTCTCCAGTTTTCCCAGCACCATTTGTTAAAAAGACTATCTTCTCTTCAGAGTAGGTGTTTGGCTTCTTCATCAAGGACCAGAGGACTGCATCTGTGTCTCCTGTCGCGTGTCTTCTGTTCTGTACCACTGGTCTTCCGGTCTCTTTTTATGTCCATACTATGCTGTTTTGTCACTAGAGCTCTGCAGTATGATTTGAAAGAGTGGATATTGTGATGCCTTCCGCACAGTCTTTTCTCAGAATTGCTTTGGATATTCTGGGTATTTTATTCTCCCATATGAATTTTATGACAGGCCTTTCTAGTTCTGTGAAGAACGGCATCGGTATTTTGATGGGGGATTGCATTGAATCTGGAGAAGATCATGCTAAGTGAAATCAGCCAGATTTAAAAAGTCAAGAGTTGAATTTTATTGTTTTTCTTGTAGAAACTAGAGAGAAATAAGGAATTTAGAAAGGGGATCTCATGAAAAAAGAAGAGAGAACTGTGGAGTAGAGGAAGGGGGTCAAGGAGGAGGGGTAAGGAGCTATAGAATGACACTGAGCAAATTATACTGAGAGCACATAAGAATATATCACAATGAATTTCGGTTTTATGTACAAGTATAATCCACAGACTAACAACATAAATAGATGGAAGACCAGTGGAGTAGAGAAAGGGGATCCAGGGCAGAGAGGAGAAAGAGGAAAGGAGACACTGGGGAATCAAGTGGAGTAATCATGTTATGTGCCCTATGAACACGTCACAATCAACTCCACCATTACATACATTTATAATGCACTAATAATTTTCAAAGGTTCCAAAACTATTCACCCTTGCACAGACTAGAACTGCTTGTTTATTATGTGCTAATGATACCCCAAACTGGGGGCCAAGGCAACTTTGTCTCTCATTCATCTTTCTTTTTGTTCTTCAATTTTTAAAATTATTTTTTGATTCATTGTACACAAATGGGATAAAACTTCCATTTCTCTGGTTGTACACAAAGTAGAGTCACACTGTTTGTGTAATCATACGTGTACATAGGGTAATGATGTCTGCTTCATTCTCTTTCCTTCCCTCCACTCCCTCCCCACCCCTCATTTCCCTCTACACAATCCGTCCTTCCTCCTTTCTACTCGTACCCCCATCCCTCCCCATTATGTATCATCATTCACTTAACAGAGAAGTCATTTGACCTTTGGTTTTTGGGGATTGGTTTATTTCACTTAGCATGATATTCTCCAACTCCACCCATTTACCTGCAAATGCCATAATTTCATTCTTCTTTATGGCTGAATAATAGTCCATTTTGTGTGTGTGTGTGTGTGTGTGTGTGTGTATCACAGTTTCTTTATCCATTCATCTATTGAAGGGCATCTAGGTTGGTTCCACAGTCTGGCTATTGTGAATTGAGCAGCTATGAACATTGATGTGACTGTATCTCTGTAGTATGGTGATTTTAAGTCCTCTGGGTATAGGCCAAGGAGTGGGATAGCTGGGTCAAATGGTAGGTCCATTCCAAGTTTTCTAAGGAATCTCCGCACTACTTTCCAGAGTAGCTGCACCAATTGGCAATCCCACCAGCAACACATGAGTGTACCTTTCTCCCCACATCCTCACCAACATTTATTGTTTCTTGTATTTTTGATAATCGCCATTCTAATTTGGGTGAGATGGAATCTTAGTGTAGTTTTGATTTGCATTTCTCTTATTACTAGAGATGGTGAACATTTTTTCATATATCTGCTTGTAAATCTTCTTTAGTGAAGTGTCTACTTGGTTCCTTAGCCTATTTATTGATTGGGTTATTTATATTCTTGGTGTGAAGTTTTTTGAGTTCTTTATAAATTCTGCAGATTAGTGCTCTATCTGAAGTGCCTGTGGTAAAGATTTTCTCCCACTCTGTAGGCTCTCTTTTCACATTATCTATTGTTTCCTTTGCTCAGAAAAAAACTTTTTAGTTTGAATCTATCCCAATTATTGATTCCTGCTTTTATTTCTTATACTTTGGGAGTCTCATTAAGGAAGTCTGGTCCTAAGCTGACATGATGAAGATCTGGGCCTACTTTTTTCTTCTATTTGGTGCTGGGTCCCTGGTCTAATTCGTAGACCCTTGATCCATTTTGAGTAGAGTTTTGTACAGGGTGAGAGATAGGGATTTAATTTCATTTTACTCCATATGTGTTTCCAGTTTTCGGGTTTGTCTCCGTGTCTTCTATCCTATAAAATTGGTCTACCTGTCTATTTGGTGCCAATACCATGCCATTTTTGTTACTATTGCTCTGTAGTAGAGTTTAAAGTCTGGTATTGTGATACCTCCTGCTTCATTCTTCCTCCTCAGGATGACTTTGGCTATTCTGGGTCTCTTATTCTTCCAGAAACTATTCCAACACCTGGAGACTAAATAATATGCTATTGAATGGTGCAAGGTTAACAGCAGATATTAGGGAGGAGATAGAAAAAAATTCTTAGAGGTAAATAAGAACAAGGATAAAATATATCAAAATCTCTGGGACACTCTGAAAGCAATACTAAGAGGAAAATTCATTATATGGAGCACATTCAATAAAAGAAGAAAAAGTCAACAAATAAATGATCTAACATTACAGCTCAAAGCCCTAGAAAAAGAACAGATCAATGTCAAAAGTAGTAGAAGACAAGAAATAATTAAAATCAGAGTTGAAATCAATGAAATAGAAAAGAAATAATTCAAAAAATTGACAAAACAATAAGTTGGTTCTTTGAAAATATAAACAAAATTGATAAACCCTTGGCCACACTAATGAAGAGAAGGGGAAAGAAAGCTCACTTTACTAAAACTCGTGATGAAAAAGGAAATATCATGACAGACACTATTGAAATACAAACATAATTAGAAACTATTTTGAAAATCTATACTCCAACAAAATAGAAAACCTTGAAGACATCAACAGGTTTCTAGAAACATATGACCCATCCATAGTGAATCAGGAGGACATACACAATTTAAGCAAATCAATTTCAAGCACCAAAAATAGAAGAAGCCAGCAAAAGCCTACCAAGGAAGAAAAGCCTGGAACCAGGTGGATTCTCAGCCAAGTTCTACAAGACCTTCAGAGAAGAACTAATTCCAATATTCCTCAAAGTATTCCATTAACTAGAAAAGGAGGGAACCCTTCAAAATTCATTCTATAAGCTAGTATCACTCTGACACCAAAACCAGACAAAGACACATCAAGGAAAGAGAACTTCAGACCAATATCCTTGACGAACATAGATACAAAATTTCTTAACAATGTTCTGACAAAGCTCATACAAAAACATATAAAGAAGATAGTGTATCACCATCAAGTGGGTTTCATTCCAGGGAGGCAAGGTTGGTTCAATATCCGGGAATCAATAAATGTAATTCACCACATCAACAGTCTTAAAGTTAAGAATCATATGATTATTTCAATAGATGCAGAAAAAGCATTTGATAAAATGCAGCACCCCCCATGCTCAAAGCATTAGAAAAATAGGGATAGTGGGAACATTCTTCAACATTGTACAGGCTGCCTATGCTAAGCTCACAGCCAACATTATTCTAAGTGGAGGGAAACTGAAAGCATTCCTCTGAAAACTGGAACAAGGCAGGCATGCCCTCTTTCACCACTTCTATTCAACATCATCCTTGAAACTCTAGCCAGACCAAAGAAATTAAAGTGATATGAATAGGAAAAGAAGAACTCAAACTATCACTATTTGCCAACAATATGATTCTATATTTAGAGGATTCAAAAAATTCCAACAGAAAACTTCTAAAACTAATAAATGAATTCAGCAAAGTAGCAGGATATAAAATCAACACTCATAAATTAGGACAACTACCCATTCACAATAGCTGCAAAAAAAAAAAAAAAAAAAAAAAAAAAACTTGGAAATCAATCTAACAAAAGAGGTGAAAGACCTCTCCAATGAAAACTATAGAACACCAATGAAAGAAATTAAAGACTTCCTCAATAAGACTCCCAAAGCACAAGAAATCAAAGCAAGAATCAATAAATGGGATGGACTCAAACTAAAAAGCTTTTTCTCAGCAAAGGATACAATCAAGAATGTGAAGAGAGAGCCTACAGAGCGGGAGAAAATCTTTTCCACACACACTTCAGATAGAGCACTTATCTCCAAAATTTATAAAGAATTTACAAAACTTTACAACAAAAATACAAAGAACCCAATCAATAAATGGACCAAGGACATGGACAGACACTTTACAGAAGAAGACACACAGGCAATTAATAAATAAATGAAAAAGTGTTCAACATCTCTAGTAATTAGAGAAACACAAATTAAAACAACTCTAAAAATTTCATCTTACTCCAATTAGAATGGCTTTTATCAAGAACTCAAACAATAATAGATGTTGGCGCGGATGTGTGGAAAAAAGCACACTTTTACATTGCTGGTGGAGTTGCAAATTGGTGCAGCCACTCTGGAAAGCAGTATGGGGAATCCTAAGAAAACTTGGAATGACCCACCTTTTGACCCAGTTATCCCATTTCTCGCTTTATACCCAAAGGACCTAAAATCAGCAAACTACAGTAACACAGCCACATCCATGTTTATAGCAGCTCAGTTCACAATAGCTAGATTGTGGAACCAACCTAGATGCCCTTCAACAGATGAATGGATAAAGAAACCCTGATATATACACACAATGGAATACTATTCAGCCTTAAAGAAGAATAATATTATGGCATTTGCAAATAAATGGATGGAATTGGAGAATATCATGCTAAGTGAAATAAGCCAATCCCAAAAAACCGAAGGCCAAATGTTTTCCCTGATAAGTGGAGGATGATATATTATGGGGGTGGCAGTGGGGAATGAGAGAATAATGGGGAAACTTTAGAATATGTAGAAGAAAATGAGAGGGAAGGGGATATGAAAAATGATGGAATGAGACAGACATCATTGCCCTATGTACATGTATGATTACACGAATGGTATGAATCTGCATTGTGTACAACCATAGAAATGAAATCACGTACCCCATTTGTGTACAATGAATCAAAATGCAGTCTGTAAAAAATTAAAAGCTAAATAAAAATAATAATAATAAAAAGAAAAAAAAGAAATTAAAGAAAACCTTGGAAGATGGAAAGATCTCCCATGTTCTTGGATAGGCAGAATTAATACTGATGTAACTTTGAATCAGAAAAACATATACAATTAAAATGGAAAACAAAACGAAAGGACCCCTCTCCCAAGAAAAAACGTCCAGTGTTCGCTGCTCCCCTCTGTTCCTTCTGAGAGCTCCCAGTGGTGCCTCTTCATCTTCAGAATCAAGATCCAAACTCTCCTGAGGCTGTGCATCCTGGTCAGCCTCTGTATACAAGATCTTTGTGGTTTATCTCACTCTGGCCAAGTGATTGCTTTTCTGCTTTTCCTTCAAAAGCATTTATCTCAGCAATCCCAGCAACCCTGACCTTCCTCTACTGATTAATCTCATCTTCCCATCAGAAAGCAAAAGATCACTTTTTTCCAAAGAAGTTTCTGTCACTCTCATATTAAACAAAGCTCCACCTCCACAATGGACTGAGTTTTTAATCCCTCCAAATCCCCAAATGCACATTTTGACAACCCGGTCCTCAGTGTGATATTAGGAGGTGGGGCTGCAGGGAGCACCTCAGTCACAGGGAACACCTGAGGATCTTCTCAGCATTCAGACTATGAGGAATAAACTGTCATTCATCATACTTTCTCATAGTGAATTTTCTTCTGAAAGTCCAGGTTTCACAGTGGAATGCTACATTTGACATCCCAAGACTAAACAGAAGGAATGATGCGGGAAAGAGAGTCCAAGGAGAAGAAAAGGAAGCCCAACTTGCTCATCCAGTCTCCATTCGTGATCAGTGATGGACAAGTCTCAACCCCACCAGGCATGCACTGGACTAAGCTCTTCCCTGCCTCCTTGTATCTTGTACTTTTCTGTAATGTTGGGGCTTATGCTTATACTCCCTGTTAAACCTAACCTCTGTGTAGGCATGGCAGGGCTCTGTCCTCACCTGCAGTGCAGGGCTTTAATATATAGGTATGGAAGGAAGAAAAAGGTGAAGGAAAAGAAAGTTCTCCTGGCCACTCTCCAGGAGAAGAAAAGTCTATTGACAGTGAAAGATAGAAAAAGACAAGCACTGTAGGAGAAGAGTGAATATGTCAAAGAATTACAAGGTTTCAAAGGAAGAAAGGGCATTCCTGGGCCCTGTCAGAATATTTTCATAGAAGTTAGAATCACAGAATATGATGTCAGAGATTCTAACGGATGTGGGACCTTGAAAACTTTGATATGCACCTGTGTCATTGTTTTGCAAATCTCATGGGTGTGTTACCTGTTTGCCCTTCATTCCCACTTGTTGGAGAAAACACAGTGTTGAGATCTATCCAGACATTTTATATCATGATGGTTTCATTATACTGTCTCTTCATGGTATACAAAATATGTTTTCCACATTGTTATGTCTTTAATCAAATCTTCCAAAACGGGATATGTTTGGATGGGCTACATTCGATACTCATTTTCCTCAGTAGACATCATCTCTTTAACCAATATTCTGTGAGTGTGGAACTTCACTCCCCCCAAGTCCACCTATCTCTATTTGTATAATTCACAACTCCAATGATAGAAGATTTTAATTATTCCAAAGGGGAAACGTAAAATTCATTGTCTCTCAAAAAATAAGATTTGAATTGGCACTAGTCTTTGACAGACATGGATGGATACTAGAGGACCAGAAAACAAGGTCTCCCTGTTGTCTAGGGAAAGGGCTTTATACTTACACCTATCCAAATGATCAATCAAGTGTGAAGGTATAAGAGTGAGATTTTTTTTTCAATCTTTATTTCTGTTTTTAATTTTCAGTTACTCAAAATCTTACCTCCCAAATCCTATATCTGAGAAAGTCTCTGGAAGACACAATCTAGTCAAACCAATGAGATAGAAGAAAAGAGATTGTGGATGGAAGGAGAAGATGTAGCCAAGCCTCTGTTGAAACACAGCACAAGTCAGGATGATAGCTTGGGCACACCTGAGTGTGCAAGGAAATATGAGCCTCGGAACTGCATGTAAGGAAATATTTGAAAACGTTCAACACTATTTATTGATTTTCACTTGAAACTTCAACTCAAAAGAAACAAGAAAGGGTAAGGTGAGATGACAGAACAAAGGGTTTGTGTGACCCAATTAGAGAAGGCGAAATAGCAGTTCAACTGTTAAAGGGGGAGACAAGAGGGAAGTGGTGGGGAGGGCAGACACTGCTTAGCCTCAGTGATGAGAAACAGCTG
Organism: Sciurus vulgaris; assembly: GCF_902686455.1. Lineage (NCBI taxonomy): Eukaryota > Metazoa > Chordata > Mammalia > Rodentia > Sciuridae > Sciurus > Sciurus vulgaris. The sequence goes on from NC_136462.1 coordinate 9,087,054, forward strand.
ATCAACATGTAATTAAAATGACATTGGAATTCCTGAGACTAATAAGCCATTGTAGGAAAGTGGCAGGAAACAAGGTTAATACACAGAAACCAATTGCATTCTTTTATGCTATCAATGAGCAATTGGAATTGGAAATTGAAAACGCAGTATAATTTACATTAGCATCTCCAAAATGGAACATTTAGGTATAAATCTAACAATGTATGTGTGAGATCTATGAAGAAAACTATAAATAAAGAACTAAACAAATGGAGCAATATTCCATGTTCATGGATAGAATGATACTATATGATGTCAGTTTTTTCCCCCAATGTTGATCTGGAGATTCCAAATAGTTCTAATCAAGATCCCTGAAAATGATTTTGTGGATGTTGACAAACTGATCTGAAGTTTATATGGACAGGCAAAAAGCCCAGAACAAGAAGCGCCATTTTGAAGGAGAATGAAGTTGCAGGGTCAATACTACTCTGTCAAGACAAACTTTAAAATATTGACATCAAGGCAATGTAATATTAGAAAAAGAACTGATAAATAGATTGATGGAACAGAATAGAGTGTTTAGAAATAGACCTACACAAACATAGGCAACTCATCCTATGATGAAGGATGAGGTAATACAATGGAGAAAATAGTCTTTTAACAAATGGTTCTAGAACCACTGGACATCCACATGCAAAACACACACACACACACACACACACACACACACACACAGACCTTCTCATGCTTCATGAGAATTGACTCAACTCAAAGCGGAACTGGGGCTATAGCTCAGTTGGTAGAGTGCTTGCCTCACATGCACAAGGCCCTGGGTTCAATCCTCAGAACCACATACACACAAAAAAAAACTTAATTCAAAGTGTATCACAGACCTAAGTACTAAGTGCAAACTGTAAAACTGATGGGACTACAGAGGAGAAAGTCTTGATGGCCATGGATTTGGTGGTGACTTTCCAGATGGAACACCGAAGGCATAATTCTTGAGAAAAATAATGGAAAAGTTGAACTTTGTTAAGTTAAAAACTTCTTCTCTGCCAAAGGCACTGTCAACATAGTGAGCAACAAGACATAGATTAGGAGGAAAAATTTGCAAATGACATATCTGATAAAGGATGTTATCCAAAATATACAAAGAGCTCTTAAAACTCAACAATAAGAAATCAAACAGGGAAAGATCCGAACAGACAGCTTATCAAAAAAGAGAGATGGTAAGCAGGCTTATGAAAAGAGGCTCCAGGGCATATGTCATCAGGGAAAGTCAAATCAAAACAGCACTGAGCTGTCACATCTATTCAAGTGGCCAAAATGGAGAACACGGCCACACCAAATGCCAGCGAGGACATGGAGCAGCACCAACGCCCACTGATGGTAATGATGCAGAGTGGTGCAGGGCCTTGGAAGGCAGGGAGGGACCTCCTACAAAGTGAGCCTCCCCTCACTACGTCATCCTGCCACCAAGGTCCTTGGTATTTACTCAAAGGAGTCGAAAACTGTTTCGACACCAAAACCTGCATACGAACATTTAGTCAGCTTTGTTTTATTCAGAACCGCCAATCCGCGGCCAGCCAAGAAGTCCTGCAGTGGGTGAGTGGATTCCTAAACTGTGATCCATCCCAGCCGTGGATATCATTCAGAACCGAAGGAAATGAGCTATCAACTCATGACAACATGAGACAGAAACTCAAAACATGTATTCCTCTAAGAGGAAGAAGCCCCTTTGGAAAGAATGTATGCCACGTGATTCCCGCTCTGCGACTTTCTGGAAAAGACACAACAATGGAGAGGAAAGCGAATGAGTGTTCCTGAGAGGTTAGGAGGGAGAGAGGAAGACGCGGCCGAGCCGAGGGCATTCGGGGCGGTGGGGCTGCTCTGTGGGACCCTGGAATGGTGGGTGTCCGTCACCATAACCACCAAGCCCAGAGCATTTGCAGGGCCACGCATGAGCCAGTATGCCAACTTCAGACTTTGGGTGAAAGCGAGTTCCTGGTGGGACAGGCGTGTCCCCCAGTGGGGTGTTGGCAGTGAAGGGCCATATGCCTGTGTGTCTAGGGAACTTCTTTGTACTCTGTGCTCATGTTGCTGTGAGCCTAAAACTGCTCTAAAGACAAATGCTGTTTTAAAAACTTAAACTGATAAACAGAAGTGAGTGAAAACGGTCAAATAAAATTAACAAATGATATCAGTCAACTTAAAACATTTGGTGGGAGGAAATGCAATGAACCTACAAGTATGTTTTTTGACAGTAGTAGGAAATCAGCAAATAATGTGTGGTGTTGGTTAAGTCAGAAAGAAGAGTACAGGCTGGGCACAATGGCACAGGCCTGAAATCCCAGTGGCTCAGGAGGCTGAGACAGGAGGATCGGGAGTTCAAAGCCAGCCTCAGCAAAAGTGAGGCGCTAAGCAACTCAGTGAGACCCTGTCTCTAAATAAAACACAAAATAGGGCTGGGGACAGGGCTCAGTGGTGGAGTGCCCCTGAGTTCAATCCCCAGTACCAAAAAAGAAAAAAAAAAAAAAACAGAAATACAGTGTGGGGATAGGCAGGGAGGAGCGGGAGGCAGGGCAGTTGCTCCGTTCACTGAGTGACTCCAGGAGAAGGCGTCATTCTGTGGCATTTCTGAGCGCTGTCGCGCGGCAGGCTGACCCCGTCTCCTCAGCAGCCAAAGGCAGCAGTGCACTCAGATGTGGCCCGGGGGCCTCCCACTGGGGTCTCACTTCAGGCTGGCCACAAGCCACCTTGTCCCTGTGGGCAGCCCACTTCCACCCTCTGTTGTGACTCAGCGTCCTGGGGGCACGGGGGGTGGGGGGCAACACCAGCCTCCCTGCAGGTCCTGCTGAGGTTGGACTAGTCAGCAGAGCACGTTGCACGTGGAGCAGGATCGGGTGCCGACCAGCCCCTGTTAATGGTGATGTTTCTCAGAAGGGTGACGCCGTCCCCGTCCGTCCTTCAGAACTGAGTCACAGGCAGCAGTGGGGGCCTGGGAGTCCAGCCTGAGCTCTGACTCATTCTTAACCTTTGTGCCCCTGGATCTCAACTTAAGGGGCAAAGGTCGAGTCCCATACCTGCCCTGTTCTAGGTGAGACACAGGCTGTGAAGTTGGGTTAACTCTAACTGTAGCTGTCCTCTCTGCCTTTGTCTCTGTGGGTGGCTTGGGTTTGGTTTTTAACTTGGCTGGCTTTGTTCCTTCTCCCCTGGGGGTATAAAAATCCCCCCTCTGGGTAGCCAGAGACCTCATTCCAGGCAGCCCACGATGGACCCTGCCCAGCCGCCTTTGGTGATCATAGGATTACTTGTTCTTTTGCTCTTGGATTGGGCTCCTGTGTGTTCTGAACGTCACCCTTGTCAGATGGCTACTTTGGAGATACTTCCTCCCATTCTGGAACTTGTTCCTTTATCCTGTTGCTTGTTCCCTTTGCTGTGCAGAAACTTTATAAACGGATGCTATCCCATTTGTCCATTTTTACTTTGATTTCCTGCACTTCAAGCGTAACTCAAAATATTCTCATGCATTCCACTGTTCTGAGGGATTTCCGGTGTGCTGTCTTGTAGTGGTGGCATGGTTTCAGGTCTTGAAGATTTCACTGCATTTTGGTTGATTTCCATCTGTGGTGGGAGAGGTGCAGGGTCATTGCAAATGTGCAGATCCAGTTTTCCCAGCACCATCTACTGAAGCACCCTCCTCTTCTCAGCCCATTTTCTCAGCACCTGGCTGTGGATGTGCAGATGGATTCTTAGGTTCTTTGTGCTTGTTCCTCTGGTTGGTTTTATGCCAGTTCCAGGCTGTTTTGATTACTGCAGCTTTGTAGCGTGTTCCAAATTCTGCCTTGTTCTTTATTTTCTCGAGATTTCTTTGGCTCTTCAGGGTTTGGTTTTGTTGGTGGTAGTTGATTTTGTTTTGCTTTGTTGTTGTTTGAGTGATTCAATATGAATTTTAGGTGTTGTGTTTTTTTGGAGTTCTGTGAAGAATTCTACTGGCATTGAATCTGTAGATTGTTTTGGGTAGTACGACCAATTTAAAAATATGAATTCTTCCAATGAACACAGATGTCCGTCCATGTTTTTGTGTCCCCTTCAATATCTTTTGTCAGTGTTTTGCAGTTTTTCTTATAGAGATCTTGCACCTCTCTGCTTAAATTTATTCCTATTCCCAGGCTTCCTTTCTTCTTTTCTTTTCTTTCTTCTTTCTTTCATTTCTTTTCTTTCTTGTAAATGGGATTGCTGTCTTAATTTCTTTTTCAGGTGATTTGCTATTGATGCATAGTGATGCTACTGATGTTTGCTTGTGGATTCCATATCCTGCAACTTTGCTGGATTAGTTCATTAGTTGTAGTAGTTTTTGGATGGAGTCTTTGGAGCTCTCCATAGAGTGGGTCATATGATCTACTAACAGTGACAGTTTGACTTTCTCTTTAATTTGGATTCCTTGTATCACTTTCTCTTGCCTAATTGCCCATGACTTCCAGTACTGCATTAGTAGACATGTGGACCTGACAGACATCTGCACAATATTGGTGAGAGTGGGTACCCTCATCTTGCTCCAGGCCTTAGAAAGTTTTCAACTTTATCCATTTATTCCAATGTCAGCTGTGGGCTTGCTATACAGACCTTCATTCTGCTGAGATTTGTTCCTTCTATGCCTAATTTGTTCAGAGTTTTCAACATAAAAGAATGTTGAAGTTTATTAAATGTCTTTTCTGCATTTTTGGAGGTGATACCTGGTGATTTCCTTTATTCTGATGATATGGTATATCATCTTATTCATCTTGCATATTGTGAATTGCCCTTGCTTTGCTAGGATGGCTCTCACTTGATGGTGAATAATAATCACCTACTATTATTGTATTGGGATATATCGCTTCCTTTGAGATCTGCTAACACTTACTTTATATTTTTAGATAGTCTGATATTGAGTGAATATATAGTTACAATTATTATTTCCTGTTGCTGAATCGATCCTTCTCATTATAGAATGATCTCCCTAGTCTCTTTTTACTGCTTTTGATTTAAAGTCTATTTTATCTGATGTAAGTATGGCTACTCCTGCTTTCTTTTGGATTCTTTTGGCATGGAACATACCCTTTCCATAACTTCACCCTCAACTTATAATGTGTCCGTTACAGGTGAAGTGTGTTTCTTGGATGCAGCATACAGTTGGAACTTGGTGATGTGTTCATTCAGTCATTCTATGTCTTCTAATTGAGTAAGAAATTTTCATCTGAAGTAATTGCTGCCATTTTGTTATGTGTTATGTGTCTATTCTAGTACTTTTCTTTCTCCATCTTTTACAGTCTTCTTTATGGTTAAGTAATTTTCTCTAATAGTATGTTTTGATTCTTTGCTTATTTTTTTGGTGTGTCCAGTGTACGCATTTGCTTTGTGGTTACCATGAGGCTCACAAAAAGATCTTATGATACAAGCTATTTCAAAATAACAACAACTTAGTAATAATTATAAAGATAGGAAAAGGAAATATACCAATTAAAAATCTCTGCACTCGTACTTCATTTCTCCCATTTTGAATTTGTGATGCTCCATTTTGTATCATTTGAGACTGCCTCTCTTTTTATTAATGTGCTTACCTTTATTTTGTTAAATCTTCATACTAAAAATAGAAATGCTTTATCCACCATGTTTACTATTGAGTATTCTAAATTTGTATAGTTACTCTTACCAGCTCTTTCTACCTTTTGCAATACTTTTTTCTTATCATTATGCTAAGGCCAGATACTGAATTCTCTGATCTGGTATCCTTAGCCCCTGTGAAGGTTGTTTGGTATGAATAGCTGCTCAAATGGATCTTTCTGTGGGAAGATGATCACTGTAAGGTTTAGCTGCCATCTTTACCCTGCCTCCCCCTTTTATTCTCAGTGACATTAGCACATATACATTCAAATTCATTACCCTTTAGAAGCAACAGAAATATCCACTGCAGAGGAATCACTGAGTAAATTATTTGTCATCCACATGAAAGCATAATAAGCAGATATTTGAAATATTGTTACAAAGAGTCAAATAAAATTTTAAGTGGTTATCAAATAATGAAAAATGGAAATGAAAGGTATAAAATCGTATATATGTGTTTGTGCATTCATTTACAATACTCTGTGAAATGACTCTGCAATTAAAGAAATGAGAAAGAAAGTGAGCTTTAAAATTCATTTTATTTTTTCCAAATGTTCTACAATATACATTTATTGAAGTAATAAATTAAAATACAAATCATTTTATCAAAGTCATTTCTATCCACTGAGAACAGTCAATAAATCATTGCATTTTTAGACGTAACATCAATCAGAAAGAATCATCATCAGTTTATTTATTTATTTATTTTTTCCCTCTTGGCTTTCCACATAACCTCAGGTGGTTCGCAACTGATATTTTATGTCATACAAACCTACCAGATTTTGCAATGAAAGAAATGTATAAAATTGGTGCTGCACTGGATTATGAATGAGAGATCTATTTTAAAATGTATCAGCATTACCTATCATCTACTTTTCCTTAATTTTAAGAAACAATTTGCGTTTCCTGAGCACTAACAGTATTCCCCATATTGCACTAGAATCATCGCATTGACTCCTCGTGACAGCCGGTGAGGAGATAGTTTCAGTCATTCCATTCCATGTGAAATGTGCGTGGCCGTGTAGGCAGCTGGAGGCAGAGCTAGGACGTGCATCCGGGCCAGCTCCGTCCACCCCTCTTCTCAGCCTCCATCATCTCTCCCACGTTATAGCACTTAGCATCAGCCCTGGCCTGTGTCACACTTGACTCTCTCAGCCACGTGGTTGTGGCTGTCATGATTGTTCATTATTATTTTTACCACATCAGCTTCTATGGTTTCTTGTGTCCTGCATTTCTGTTGGGAACATATAAGAGATCATTCAATTTGAAGATTTTTGGTTTATCCAAAGGTATTCAAATGTAGGTAAAAGGACAGTATATTTTGTATCGGGCATTTAAAGAAACGTCCTTTGGAAAATCATCACAGTTAGAGAAGTAGAAAATAGAGTATGTCCCCTTCCACCGTGGGCGTCACTTTTCTCCCGGGAGACCTACCCTGGGGTTCGTGGGAACAGCACTGTCAGCTTCTCGCCATCCCTCACCAGCGTCAAGCCCACACTGAAGCGGGCTGTCAGGGTGCCTCCTACTCCGGCCCCTCTCCCTTCCGGCTTCTCCTCCTGCTCTCACCCATTCCCACTCCATCATCCCTCCCACACAGCCCACCGTGCCCTCCAGTGCAGACCTGGCTGGTCCACACCCCGAGTCTGCACAGACTCCAGGCATTGGTGATGGTCATCCTCCAGGACACGGCAGAGGCATGGCCCTCTCTGGAAATAAGCTTCTGACCTCACCCCTCTAAGGAGCCTATTCCCCTCTCTCTGGTGGACTCAGTGGAGAATCCTATCCTGTCCTCTGAGCCAGTCCTCAGGCACATCTTCGTCTCTTCTACCCAGGAGGCCTTGGAGCAGGAGCCAAGACCTGGAGTCCCAGTACCTGTGCTGGGGGTGGCACAGGACAGGCTCCATGACAGTGGGTTTGCACTGTGGACGGTCAGATCAATGCAGCAGCTTTGATAGCCCAACTCACTTAATGAAGTGAAAACATTAGCACACAGATGAGGAGCGAGGTTAAGAAGTGAGCAGGGGTGGACTTCAGAAGTGACCAGAGAAAAGGACTCTCAGCCAGGAGGCCTCCAGCCTGTCCTCTCCACCTCTCCGCACGCTCCACCTCCCCTTAGATGCCCTGTCCTCCTGATAAGGACACGTGGCAGCCATCACTTCAGCCAAGATCTTCACATATCCACACTCTCTCCCACACTGGCTCGGAGAAATGATACCCTGCTTCTGTGTCTGCCCTCAAATTCCCTAGACTTGTCTCTCATTGGCTTATTTCAGGTCAGATGATCAGCACTAAGCAAATAAAATAGTCAAGGGACAGAGTAACCACCTCCCAAGAGGCAAATCCCATAATAAGGTGAAGTCTGGGGGAGCCCAAGGGGGTCCGTCCATTCCTAGAGGAAGGGAGACAGTGGAGAAGCCACAGAGGCGTCCTGGGTCCATCCACACTCACACCAGCGCACCGCGCCCCCGCAGTAGGTCTCCGCCATCTTTGTTGAGTGAGTCCTGGCCTATGCACACACGGTGTGTCAACGCGGAGTTCTTGATGTTGGGACGCGGGTGTCCGCTGGGGTCGAGGGCCTCTGCTGCCCTGTGCGTAGGATTAGCGGTGTTTGCTTTAATGGAGAGCCTGCTGGCCTCCTTCTCCACAGCACCCGATCTTGCGTCTGGGGAGTGGGAGGTCAGGCAGCATGGTCTTGCCCTTGGCTTTGCTTCGCCCCCATGGCGGCGGGGCCAGAGGAGGTGATGAACGAGGAGACCAGCCTCCTGTTAGTAGTTACCTGGGTTCCCATCGTCCCCTCTCTCGGCTTGTGCTCCAGTCAAAAGCCAAAGGCAGTGGTTCATTTCAAAAGGAGTACCTGCCCCTTAGAAGCAACTGGAGTCCACGTGATCTGCCCTCCAAGCGGCAGTGGTGGGACACACGGGGCACAGGCTGGGGTTGCGGCAGCGCATCTAGGGCCACAGGCTGCCCAGGCATCCTGCTCTGGCCTTCTTGCCTTCCCGCTTACTAACTCAGAACAATTTCTTAATTTCTCTGTGCCTTTCTTTACTATAAAATAGAAATAATAATAGCACCAAGCCTGCAGGCTCATCCAGAGACACAGAGTGGCTGAGGGAAGGATGACCCTGTGCCTGCCACACGCGGTTCCCAAGTCTCAGATGGACAGGGTGTCGAGCTAACTTCTCCAGCTGTCCCCAGGCAGTCTCCCTTTAGCATCCCCAGGTGAACCTCACCCCCACGCTGTCCGACTCATTGAAACCCAGACGTCCATCTGCTTAGACATTCCTGCAGTTTCCTCCCGTGTTCTGACCTCCTGGCTGCCTTTCTCTACTCTCTGCTCGGGTTCTCTCCTGACCATTTCTCTGTGTCACCGGCCATCTGCCATCATTTAAACGCACACGCACACGCACACCCTGCTCTGGCCTTCCCTCCCGCGCCTGCCCAGCTTGCAGCCTCACTGAAAGAGGGGAAGAGCAGATGAATTGGCCACAGGAAGAGGAAGCAGCTCAAACCCCTTGGTGCACACCCAAGGCCCACCTACCCAGAAGCCTCATGTCCCACTAGGAGCCCTGTGCCCTTCCTTCTTTGAACTCAGCCTGCTGAGCCTGGGCATGCACCCCTGAAAGCCAGCATCACCCAGCCCCAAAGCCAGGCCCCAGCGGGACCCGATGGCCCTGGCAGCCTGGGGCAGCCTTTCCTGTCACTCGGCAGACCGCACCTCTCCCAGTGGGATGCTGAAGCTCCCAGAGAACTGGGAGGCTCCCCGCTCACACTCTCCTCACAACCAACCTCGGGTGGCCCTGGCCTTGCATACCCATGACCAGCCCGCTGTCCAGTGGGGCTCCAGTTGAGATCCTCCATCCAAGCTCCTGCTTCCACGTTTGGGGGTCTCAAGAATTCAGGAATGCTAGGCCTCAGAGTGCCCAGCCCAGCCATGCACTGAAGTGGGATGCCATGCGGAGGGGTGAGGACCAGAGCCCACAGGGTTCACAGTCCCCGTCACACTCTTTTTGGAAGGTACTTTGAGTCTCTAAACAGAGCTGTGGAGCAGACACTTCATATCTGAGGCCTGACGCTCAGCAGGAAGAGGAAGCATCTGCGGCTGAGCACCCTGAGCTCGGGCACACCCCCCGGGGCCTCCCCTGCCCGGGCGTTGGAGCTGCTCCAACAGGCCCAGCCCTTGCAGGGGCCCGTCTCCCGCTCAGTCACAAGAGGAGGGGAGGTTCAACTGGACAGAAGCAGGGCCCTGCAGGAGCCCAGGGCAGAGCCGGAAGCTACGACTGCAGCCTTCTGGCTGCTCCTCTTCCTTAGGGCCCAACACCAGGGTTCTCACACGGTGCTGGGGACATGTTGGTGGCTCATGAAGTCAACCAGGGGCAGCAAGCACTTATTGCCACAAAGGATACTTTGTGAGACTTTATGTCCGCTTTTGTGTGTCTCTGCCTATCAATCTATAGTTCTCTATTTATCCCTGTATCTTTATTTCCATATGCTTGATTGTACTGGATTATAGTAACACACATATCTTACTATGAGCTTAGGTCAAAAAAGTTTAAATCCACTTCCCTGATTCTCTGAAATTTTAAGTTTCTTTCTGAAAAGACAAAACAAAATCTAGCAGAGAAAGCATGAGCTTCAAATGGGGTGCATATTGAAAGACTTCATGGAGTGTAATTTCTTGAACGCGAGCTGTGGATCACAGGAAGGTGGGCATCACCTGCAACTCACAAGCCCAGGTTTGCAACCCTGCTTCTGTTCCTCAGAGAGCACACCTGCTGGTACCTGACCAGAAAGCAGAGATGCTCTGGGCAGTGAAGTCAGACAGCAACGGAGTCAAGGCCTGCAATAGGCCCCAAAGCCATTGCGGACACCCATGCTAAGACCTGGAGCTGGCCTCCCCGCATGGGGCCACTGGAGCCGCAGTAAGAGCAGGTCCAGACTGGCCCCTCTGTGGGAGGTGGGCCGTTGGGAGTGAGACCTGAAAAACATCAGCCATGAAGAATGCAATCAGGCCCTTTGTGGGTAAAGGGAGAAACCTGGAGAGCACCCTGCTAATTGAAAAGAGCCAGACTGAGAAAGCCAGGGGAAACGTCTCCTCTCAATATGCAGAAGCTGGAGACGGACAAGGAATTTAAGAAGGGGGCCCACGAACATAGAGGGGAGAGCAATGAAGCCATGGAAGGGGACAGACGGGAAGGAAGGGGTGGGGAAGGGGAGCCCCCGTGGAAGGAAATCGACCAAATTAAGCTGCGTCCATGTGTGACTGTTTCACAGTGAGTTCCACGGTTATTTATAATTACTGCACCAAGTAAACAATTAATGTGCCACGTAAAAAAAGAAACAATAAGTAAACAGAAGAAAACCAGTGGAGTAGAGGAAGAGGGTGGGTGGAGGGGAGAGGGAAAGCGGAAGCATTGGGCTCTGCAATGGAGCAGATTGTGTCAGATGCATTTATGAATACGTCGGAATGAGCCCCACTGTGACACAACAATCGCGCCCTAATAAATTATCTTCAAAAAGAATCAGACGTTGGGCATTGGCTGTGACTCAGCCTAGCATGTGTGAGGCACTGAGTTCAGTTCTTAGCACTGCATATAAATAAATAAAGTAAAGGTCCACCAAAAACTAAAATACAAATTAAAAACCACTTGCATTTATTAAGAGAAAAAGAATAAGATTCAGCTAGCTAGAATCTGCTGAGGATATTGAAGCAAACGACTTTCATACACGGGGTCATGAAAGGAGAGCAGAGGGCCTTGAATTCAAGGGAGCACCTTAGAGGTGAATAAAGGAAGATGAGAGGCAGAAAGGGACTTGCCCAAGATGGCGCCACGGCCGCGTCCGGGGTGGGCCAGGACCTGGGTCCACACGGGGCTGGAAAGCGTGGGCTTGGTGGTTCTCACGGTGCTGGACACTGCTGTTCAAGTTTCAAAAGTGGATATGAATGATTTTTACATTCAGAATTTTGTTTTTCATTCTGAGGAAGTCCTCAGAGTTAGAGTGTACTCGAGAACAACCAGGTGCAAGGGGGACAAGAAGTAGTTAGGGAAACCAGAACACTCCTGCAGGACATGGAGACTTCGCAGAGTGTGACGGGGGACCGGCGTCCACACTGCTCTGTCAGCAGGACCCACAGAGCCTGGAGCTTCTCCATTTGTGGGTGGTTCCAGGGACACAGTGCAGAGGCCAGGGACATCCCTCTCCTGGTTGAAGCAGCCCTGGAGCCTGGGTGGTCCCCTCTTGAGAGGCCAGGCTGACGACGGGACAGGCAGGGCAGTGTTGAAGGAGCTCTTCTTGGTGACTGCTGGAAGAGCAGACCTGTCCCCGGGCTCAGGTCACCTCTGGGGATGCAGGAGTTCTTCGTGTGCCCTCTGATTGCCCTCCTCTCTCGACCTGGTTCACAGAGGGGTAGCCAACTTGTTTTAAATGCCACCATCCTCTTCTTAGCCGTGCCTCCTGGGACACGTTTTTATGGTGACATGTTTTGGCCTTGTCTTCTCATCGTGGGTGGTTGAACAACGACCCCCAGGGACGCCTACCTCCTAATGGCTGGAATCCGCAAGTAGGTTAATTTACAAAGTGAAAGAGGATTCCGCAGATGCTGTATGAGAAGGGAGGTGATCCAGATGTTGGGTGGGCCTGGTGTCAGCACAAGGGTCCTTGTAAGAGGAAGGCAGATCAGAGGAGAGAAGGGGCCATGAGGAAGGAGGCGGAGGACAGAGAGGTGCCGTTGGCAGGTGAAGCAGGAGCCGCAAGCCCAGCAAGGCTCACGGTCTCTCGAAGCAGGCAAAGAGGAGGAAACAGATTCTCCCCAGAGACTCCAAAAGGCCTCTGGCCAGCTGGTCCTTGATTTGCCCTCCTGACTGAAGACTGTCCCTGGGTGCTAATTTAAGCCCCTTGGCTTGTGCTGTTTGTCACTGGAGCAACTACAAACTCATACATTCACTGCAGACCAGTTAGCCAAGAGCCCACAGGGCAGAAGAGGACCTGTCTGGTCCTGTGGCCTGATGCCCAGGCATGTAGCATACTTAGCTTTTTATTCTCAGTTGAACCTCGGCCCTGGACATCAGAAGCCCTGCTCACAGAGGAGGACCCTGAACTCCAGAGATGTCAAGCACATCACATAAGCAATGCAGCCAGCGAGGAGCCAAGCTGGAGTTCAGACCAGCGTCCTCAGCTGCCCTCCTCCCCCTGTGGCTTGGTAACAAGCCTCCCAGGCCCCAGGCCCGGGGGCTGCTCCCCTTCCTGCACCTTCTGTCTGTCTCCCCGTCTGGCCTCTGAGCTCTGCGGCTCCAGCTGACTGGACAGGGAGGCCCTGTCACTGCTGAGGAGCGTGCCTGTGCCCGGATGGCTGGTGGGGCCCCCTCCGCGGTCAGAGCGCAGGTGGCAGGCTGAGGAGGCCACTGATGTGGTTTCCAGCTGAGAAGCGCGGAGAAGAGCTGGACCGAGAGAGGCCAGCAGAACGCCCGCGCAGGGGTGCGGATCCGCCGGGACACCAGAGCGGAGGTCAGCTGCTGGGGCTCCTGGGCAGCCCTTGAGAGAGAGCGCCTCTTCTTCTGAGGTGGAACCGGCCTTCTGCAAGGGTGTGACCTTCCAGCGCCAGGGACCAGCGCCACGCTGCCGGGGCCACGCAGGCGAGGTGGTTTGTTTCCTTCGAAGTCAGTACGAGGTCGCTCCTACAGATCACTTCTCTAAACCTCGGGCGACTGTTCAGTGTGTTCAGTGAGAACAGCAGGAACCCAGGGGGCCATGAGGAGGGCTGCCGGGAAGGACCCAGGCAAGGCAGCACAACGTGCCCTCCGTGTTTACTGACTCGTTAACTGACAGGTCCACAGTCTCCTTTTTAAAATGTTGAAAAATGAAAATAATGAATTACACACATATCTAGGGAAAGAAAGGCCCAATGAAGGAATTAGGGGGATTAAAGTATAAAAGGGTGTACCAGGTGGAGAGATCCCTAGGTTGCCATCTATGTGCCCCCCGTCCCTGACACGCCAGCTCGCTGACCAAATCACAGATTCCTGCCCCTCCTGGAGGGCAGATATGCAAACACAATGTTAAAATAATGAAGACCGAGGCCACCTGAGTTGGGCAGTGTGCAACCTGCACACCTGGTAGGGATCTGCTGGGCATCCTTCCTCGATGTGGTTATGAAAAGCAGTTGCTCCAGGGACCCGTTCACAGGGCGAGTGATGGGATGACTCTGGCTGTGGTGAGTCACAGCAGAATCAGGGAAGCAAATACCCGTGACACTCATTCCGCTGCAGGTGCTTTGTGTTTCCTGTTTCTGGTCCCTTGGGCTCGGGCCTCACACCTAAGGCGCCTGTCATCTCATGTGTGGTCATAAAGATCTGCATCTTCCTCCTCAGAGTTTTGCAGCTTTAGCTCTTACGTTACTGTCGTTTTAAATTATGTATTTATTTATTATGCTTACTGGCTGCATTTTGGTTCATTGTACACAAATGGGGTACGAATTTCCATTTCTATGGTTGTGCACGATGTAGATTCACACCATTCGTGCAATCATACATGTACTTAGGGCAATGATGTCTGTCTCATTCCACCATCTTTCATACCCTACCCCTCCACCCTCTCACTTCCCTCTACATAATCTAAAGTTCCTCCATTCTTCTCTCACCCCCACTCCCACCCCCATTATATATCATCATCCACTTATCAGGGAAAACATTCTGCCTTTGTTTTGGGGGGATTGGCTTATTTCACTAAGCATGATATTCTCCAGTTCCATCCATTTATCTGCAAGTGCTGTAATATTATTCTTCTTTATGGCTGAATAATATTCCATTGTGTATATATACACTAATGTTTACTGTCCATTTTTAGCAGACCTTTGATTGTGGTGTGAAGTAAGGGTCCAAGGTCATTCTTTAGCATATGGATGGACAGAGGTCCCAGTTCCATTAAAGACTACTCTTTCCCTGTTGGACGGCCTTGGTGCCCTTGTCAAAAGTCAACTATCACAAATGTGAGGGTTTGACTCCCTCTGGGCCCCACTCCTCCATCTCCCTGCTTTTCCTCCTCCTGACACTTCCTACGTTCATTCCATAGCCACCATGGTTACAGCACAGGCTGGCCCTTGCAACCTGGCCACAGGCTAAGTGTGGGTCTTTTCAACACCAGCAAAATGCCACTTGGGGCAGTTTCTAAATCATGCCCATATCGGTGTGTCTTGCTCCTCGTGGTACCTATACCTAAGATGGAATATTACTCAGCTTTAAAGAAGAATGAAATTCTGGCATTTGCTGGTAAATGGATGGCTCTAGAGAATATCATGCTAAGTGAAAGAAGCCAAACCCAAAGAATCAAAGTCTGAATGTTTTCTCTGCTATGTGGAAGCTAATTCACAATTAGTGAGGTGTGGGGGGCTAGGGAAGAATGGAGTTACTTTATGTCAGGTAGAGGGGAGTGAAGGGAGGGGAAGGGGTGTGGGGAAGGAATGACAGCACAGTGAGACAGACATGATGACCTCATGTACATGTCTGACTGCATGACCAATGTGATCCTGCAACATGTACTATCAGAAAAATGAGAGGTGACACTCTATTTACAATCTATCAAAATGTATAAGTGCATTCTACCGTCATGTACAACTAATTAGAACAAATAAAATTTAAAAATTAAAAAAAATATCCAGTGTCTCTCCCCTTATCTGAGGGAAAATCCATACTTTCTATGCTTCATAAGTCCTCCATAACACGGTCCTGGATTACTTCTCCAGGCTTAAACCCTAGGGAAGATGGAGAACGTTCCATAATTCTCCACAGTTCCTCCATCGAGGCACTGTGGCTATAATCCCCACCTGGAGTTCGGGCTGTTCAATTTGGCCAATCAAATGTGGAGGGATCTGTTGCTGGGTAGGTTCTGAGTCCAGGCCTCAAGAAACTTGTCAGGCTTCTGATCTCTCTTTTACAACCCTGGAAGGCCATAAAAAGAAGGAGGAGGAGGAGGAGGAGGAGGAGGAGGAGGAGGAGGAGGAGGAGGAGGAGGAGGAGGAGGAGGAGGAGGGAAGAAGAAACCCCTCAGGATAACCTGGTGGCCAATGGATCCCAGCGTGAGGAGGTAAGAGGTCTCCTGTTGATGGCATCCCGTCTCCAAATGACCCAGACCCTGTCTCCAGACGTGGTGAAGCCTGCCAGGCCAGCCCAGCCTGGCTCCCACCTGCAAAACCACCCACCCCAAATCCGGGTCCACCCCACACGGCTGCTCTGTAAACGTTGAGCTGAACGAGGGCCGTTTCACGTTGGTGTGGGAGCTTCACAGAGCTCACAGACGCCCCTTCAATCCCGCAGCCCCACACCAGGCTCCTGCCTGCCGTCTTGGCATGTGTGTCCCTGGGTCCCTGTTCTTGGAAGGCCTTTTCCACCCCCTCCCTCTTTCCACTCACCCTTCAGGCCTTCTCTCCTTGGCATCTCTCCTGCAGCCCCGTTTCCAGAACATCGCCCCTGCCCTGAGTCCCTGGAGCAGGGGTTTCCTCTAGCACCGCCCGGGGGCCCTGCCTGGAACCCATTTGTGCACTTGGCCTCTGTCCTCTCCTGCGGGTGGCAGACCCTGCGACAGGGGAGGCGCTGCGTGTCCGGGCTTCATCCCGCAGGCCCAGGGGCTGGCCTGGCGTGGGGGTTCTGCAGCAGTGCAGAGCCGCATACCCACCAGAGCTGCAGAAGCAGGAACAAGTGCCTGGAGGCCTGGGTTCTGAATGAAGTCCAGTGGGCACAGGGACGGGGCCAAGAGTCCTGCAGGTAAAGAGGCCGCATCTGAAAACCTCCAGAAAGGAGAGAGTCCGCCATGGTTGAGCGCTGGAAGGAGCCAGGCTCTGTGTGGCGGAGCAGAGCACAGGCACAGGCCAGGGGTCCTCAGGCTGCCAGAGGTCGGGCCCAGCCACCCGGACGGGGTCAGCCACACCCTTCCCCTCTTTCCACCCTTTTCTCTTTACGTTTGTTCTTTGGACAGAAAGGTCACTTTGAGAAGCCCCACCTGCTTTGGCTGGGCTCGGAGGAACCCAGAAGGAGGAGCGAGCTTCCAAGCAGCCTCAGCAAGACCCTCCCGCCTCACACCCAGCCAAGGCCAGAGCTTTCCTTCCCAGATAAACGGGAGACGGGGAGGCACGGGCCAGGGGTGTGCGGGCTGAGAGCCGAGGCTCGCAGAAGTGGGGAGCAGCCTGTGCCCCCAGCGCCCTGTGGGATGGGGACTCCCACGTGGTACCAATAAAGCTGAGCTAGCACGATGGGATGAAAGCCCAGGGACACGGAAGCCACCGGGAGGGAGGGCAGGGCTGCCCGCTCCCTGTGGATCCCAGACCGGTCTTCTCCGCTCTTCCAGGAACATGAAGGGGGCGGCAATTCCAGACTCTTCGCTCTTTAAAGCGGGAACAGCCCCTTTAATCAAGAGGTCTGGTGGCTCGCGGAGAGGTGGAGAGGTGAGGTCAGAACTGGCCATGCCCAGGGTGGTTCCCAGGGCAGACGCAAGGAGTCCTTGTCCTGTGGCCTTGGTCTTGCCTCCCTGCTTCAGGTGGCACCTCTCCCCACCCCTCGCCCACTGGTGGTCCTCATGGGGAGAAAAGCCACAGACAAATGCAGGTCATCTCAAGGGGTCTAGGGTCATAGACAAGGTGGCGGGTCATGGGCTGGTGACCAGATGAGGAAGCTTGTGTGTACAGGGTGTGGCAGACCCTGTGGGGTCGATGCTGGGAGAATGAACAGGAAGGACCCAGGGGATTCTCAGTCTCACCTCCAGAAGAGGAGAACCCTGAGGCCCCAGCAGAGCTGCGGGTGGCCAGCTGGGGGGACAGGGTGGAGCCAAGACAAGAAGAGCAACAGAGGTAGTGGCCGTCGGAGGAAGATGAACTGGGAGACCAGAGGACCAGCTGCTCCACCAAGCAAGCCCAGAAGACCAGCTCAGGGTCCATGCCAGGCAGTCAGAGCTCAAGGTCAGGGGCTCCTTGGGACTGACTCTGGGGACTCGGGCTGCTGTTACAGGTCTGATGAGAGCTGGACGGTTAACTGAGAACGCGGAGCATCCTTGGGTGAGAAGCACATTGCAGCAGAGGCCAAGAGCAGGCAAGGGACGGGGTCTGGGATTCAAACCAGGCCCTGATGGGTGTGTGGAATGAAGTTTCTTTTATAAACACTCTTTGGAACCTGAGCAATCACCCCAGTTTGCACTCCGAGGTCCGCAGGAAGGTGGCCTTTGGGATCCAAGTTCCTGAGCCCATTCACCAGTTATAGGCCCAACTTCTGAGTCCTCATTTGTACCCTGGGAAAAGGATCCCCCTCCTCCTGGGCTGCGGGGACAGGGACAGGGAGAGCACTTGGAATGGCACCTGCCCAGCATAGGCCGGGTGCGCCAGGCCACTACGACATGAGCGCCCATCTTTGCCAACATCTGAGCACAGGTCCCTGCTGAGCACCTGAGACACATCTCCTCCAGTGCCACCTCAGCCCGCGGGACACTGAACATTTCCTGTTGTCCGTTTCCAGCCCGGTGTCCAGGTCAAGGAAAGCAGTGACCCGTGCCTCACACTCTAAGGCACCCACAGCCTTGTTCTGCCGTCGCCAGCCCAGCCGCCACCTGCAGCAGGTTAAGAGCTTAGGGGAAAGGAGATTAGAGAGCAGAAGTCACTGTGAAAAAGTCACAAGCGTACTGCTTCCTGTCACCTGCAGCAGCTGAGGAGGGATCAGGAGGGCCTCCGGGAGCACTGAAGTGTCCCCAGATTCAGAGCCCTGGGAGCCTCATCTGCCCCACCTGAAAATCCCAAGGCAGGGGACTGATTGGAGTGGTGCAGGATGGCCCAGCAAGACCCAGTGGCAGCCATCAAGTCAGTCCTTCCAGAAACTCCTGGTGTCACCCAGAGCAGCTGGTGGAAAGTCTGGCTTTAAGCTTCCCAAGGGAACGTCTCAGGTTGGCAGGAAGGTCTCAGGATGAAGAGGCTGCAAAGCCTCAGAGGCTCTTTCCACTGCCTGGGCTCATAGAAGGTCCGCTACTTGGGCTCCCCTTCCAGGGCAGCCCAGGAGGATAGCCGAAGAACTCACAAGCGCCTCTCAAGAAGACAGAATCCCTTCCCAACACAAATGCCAACTGTAGCCTTCAGGTTCCTGCTAGCACTGAGAAGCCTCTGAGACAGGGATTTTGTAAGAGGTTTATTTTGGCTCATGGTTCTGGAAGTTCCAGGGCTGGTGACGGCCCTCTTTCGACAGTTCTGAGGTGGCTCAGGGCAACACAGAAAGCAAGCAAGCATGCACATGTGTGTGTGTCTCTTCTGGTCTGTCGCCTCTTCTTATAAATCTTCTCGGATGCAGTCATGGGACTCACCTGGTGAATTTATCTGACCCTCGTCACTTTCTAAACGCTGTTGTGGGACCAAGTTTCAATCTGCTGAATGACCTGCCGTGGGATTAAATCTCAACATATGCAGCTATGTCCAAACCCTGACCCAGCTGCAATTCTACCAGGATTACTGGCCTTACAGGCACTAATGTCTCTTCTGTGGCCACAGAATGTGGCTCCTTTCCTGGAAGGGCCACACACATGCTAGGGAGAGGAAGGAAGAGGAGAAAGAAGGAAAAGGACTCACACACCATCTCCACTGCAGGCATCTGAGCCAACCCAGCCCAAGTGACAGATGAGAGTAAGCTTCAAACAGAATGAGAAGTTTCAAGAAACTGGATGAGATGTTGTAGCAATTCAAAGATAGGAATGGAGAAGAAAGACCTGAGAGAATATAGAAGAAAAGGAGATCTATGAAGGAACAAAATGGCATCCTCTTTGCACCCCACCTAAATCAGCTCACTCACAGATTTCAGTATACAAATCAGGTGGACATTGTTGACTCCATGGGCCACACCAGAAAGCCAGGGCTCAGCCAGCCAGGTGACTTGCCCAGGTTTTCACCTATGCTGCATCTCAGAGCTGCTGCTGGGTCCCCAGGCCCATCTGCCTCCAGTGGCCATGCTAGTGACCCTCCTGTCAGGCCCACACGCAGCCAACACAGAACGGGTCTTAATGGAATGACAGATGCTTAAAAGGCAGCATGCTTCCAGAAGCATCTTCAGGTCTAAAAAGCAGAGCACCAGCTGAGCATCAGGGAACCTTCCTAAGTCCTTCCCCAGTGCTATGAAATGACCAATGGGTGCTGCCCCATTTAATGACCCCCCCCCCTTTTTTTTTTTTAATGAAGCACATCACTTATGGAAGCAGAGAAAGTGCCCCTGCAAACCCAGGAGAAGGCAGAAATGGCAGGAGACATTGTTCCCTCCCCAGAGAAGACAGGATCCTAATTACCAGGAGCTCACACTACTGACATGGTACAGGGCTCAATAAATAACACCCCCTAGGAAAATGTGCTTGATGTAAATCACGGTTTATTCTGCACAAAAAGATGGTTGGCCAATGGAGAGCTTCCAGCCTTTTGGCAAGAAAGTTAGCAGCAACCTGGGAGTTTGGAGACCCGGCTCCTCAGAGGTGACAGCCCCCATTGCTCACTACAGACTTCTCAGAAACAATTAACATTTTTTACTTAAATAATAAGCTCCAGAGAAGGGATGTATCTGGAAATGATTGCCCCGGTGAGATCACGAGGTATTTGGAGGTGGATACATGGGCATAATGAGGCGACTGTCCTCAGATGCTAATTTTCATATAGCGTTTCTGTGCTAATCGCTTTTCCAAGAAATAATTCTGAAAGCCCAAGTTGGAAATTGAGCTTCAAAGTCTAGATTGCTCAAATTACTTTGGAATCCATGAACTCTCAGGAAATGCTAGTTGTGGTACCAATGAAGCAGTCACTTGGGTTGGTTAAGAAAATATGAGTTTCTGTTTTGGTTTTTTGAAGGAGAGATGGGTGGTCCTTCTGGTATGGAGATTAGAGCTACAGGATCATTCTGTGATTCTGGGAAAACCAACAGGGAGAGCGGTGATTCCCTACCCCACTCTTCTTGCTCAGAAAGCAACAGTAGAGCCAGTCCGATCAGTAGCAGAGCAATTCCAGGAAGCGGAAGAGCGGCGTATGACATTGTGCTGGGGGCGAGGGGCTCCTCTTGAACACAGAAACTAAAGCAGAGACGCGATGACCCTTCACCAAGTCCAGGCTGCAGGACCTTCCCAAGAGGTGTTACCTGCCACGCTGCCCAGGTGGACTGAGCCACAGAGGACTTGAACTTGAGGTCATGAGTGCTGGGTTTGACTTCCACATCTGATACTCCAGTGCCCCATGGCTTCGAGCCTGAGATGTGGTGTCCACTCACCCGCCTCCCCTTCTCCATGCTTTCAGATCCCCTGGAGGAGCCAAATTTATGACCACACTGGCAGTACAGGCACTCGGGGCCATGAATGACAACTTTTCGTATTTGATCACTTGCCCAAAAGGTTTTTCCTGTAGAGAAAGTTCTGGAGGCTCCGTGCCACTCACCTGTATAGCTCAAGTTCAGGACTCGGGACTCTCAAGTGGTTTTCTTATGCACACTTTAGGACAAGACTGCAAAGGAAATATTATTAGTCCTATTTTAGAGAATGGAGCAACTTGAACTTGGTCCCACTACAACTTTGCAATAGAGGTCATGTCTGGCCTCCCACCCATGCGATCTCCCTAATCCCCCAAGTCCTGAGAAGAGCAGCAGGCATCATGGGCTCTTGGGCTGTGCCAAGCCAGGACCTCATCACCAGGGTGCAGGGCAGGGCTGGGATACAGCCACTGAGAACCTACCCTCCCCGCGTCCCAGGGTGCTGCTAGTTGGGCTAATCGCTTGCTGTTCATATTGGGCCTGCGGAGACTCAAGGCTGCTCTGTTCTGTTGCACCAGAGGAGAGTGGCAGAGGAAGCAACTCGCTCTGCCCCTGGAAAGCGGAGCACCCTTACCCCAGGCTGGGCTGTACAGGAGGGAGCCATCTTGCTCTCATGGTTAGTGGAAAACACCTGGTACCAAACAGCTCACTGGTCACAGGGGCCCTAGAGAGGCAGAGGACTCTGCATCCCCCTCTGGTCTCCTGGGAGTCTTGGGCGTGCACAGTCCAGGAGGGCGGGTGCAGGAGCACTGTCCTCGGCAGGGTCTGTTTGCAGGATGACTGGCAGTGGTCTGGGGAGGTGGGTCAGCACTGCAGAGTACAGGCCTTGGGGCAGCAGCTCAGGCCACTGCTGCATAGCCTCAGGGACTCAGCAGAAAGACTGCTGTCCTCTGTCACGACTGACTACCTGACAGAAGGGCAGGATGCTGTGCCTTCAGAGGTCAGCCACACTCTCCTCGCCTTGTGTTGCAGAACAATTAGGGGACTTTGCCATCACCAGAGTCAGAACAGTCACTTGTGCTCAGAGGAGGATCCAGGTTTCTCCAACCTGCAAACACGTGCTCTCGGTGGTGGTTCTGACTCACCTCGCCTCTCGTCGTTCAGCCTAGCTCTGCCTCTCTGTCCTCTCAACTTGAAAGTAAAAAATAACACCACTCTTCCTCCGGGGTTCTCGTGAGCCCTCGGGGGTGAAGTATCTCAGGTCAGATCTGTGTTCAGATCCTGGCTTCTTACTTCCTGATCTTGCGACCTTATGAGATCACTAAGCCTCAACATCCTCCTGTAAGGGAGGAACTCAGAGTCCCCAGCTGAAAGTCTACCCCAGCACTAACGGGAACCATGCCGCCAGGCACCTGAGGAGAGCTCGGGACGACCAGCTGCTGCTCCTGGGCAGGGGTGTTGGCTGTAATGCCAGAACCACGCAGTGCCTGGCCCAGCTGCCCACGTCCCGTGGCTGCCCCATGATTAACTGTTCGGCACCTCGCACGGAGGAGCAGGGACAAGACAGCCCTCCAGCGGGAAGCAGGGCCACGAGGAAGGAGCGGGAGTCAGCATGCAATGTCGTGCTGTCACTTACACTTTTGTTTTTGTCCCCAGAGAAACCCAGCACTGAGATTTCGGAGCGCTGACGAAGCATTCCAAGTGTGTCTCCGCCATCCCGGACCGGGAGAGAAGCTCCTCCCCGCCTACCTACCTGGGAAGGGATCCAAAGTGAAGGACGCCGCCCGCCGGCCAGCATGCGCCAGGCTGGGAACCAAGGGACATACCCAGGTGGGTCTGGGTCCCTGGGGGCTCCGGCCTCTGTTCCTCTCCCCCTGCCCCACGCTCCCCTCTGTCTTCCTGCTGTCACAGCCTGGGAGCAAGTGTTGGGAGGTTGTTGGAAACACACACAGCAATCCCTCTAATTGCCCAGAGTGGTCATTTGATCTACGTGGGAAAGCGTCCCCTCCCGTCGGCTCCCAGGCACTGGGACGTGTGGCCAGCAAGCAAGGAAGGCTGGGCACTGACAGCAGTAGCTCCCACATGTCGCAGGATCCTGCTGGCCCCCAGGCATGCCCTGCGCCTGTGCGGCTGTTCTTCTGGGTAGCCCCAGAGGGAGCCTTGCAGGCTGCTCTACAGATGCAGGAGCAGAAGCCAGCAGGACCGAGGGCTCTGCCCACACCCCCTACAGGAACCAGGTGGCAGCGCCGGGATGCGTCTGCATGGGACTCTGTGCTGTGTCCCCTCAGCCAGGCCCAAAACTCAACTGCTTGTGGAGCATGCAGAAAACAGCAGCAGAAGGTTTGAGCCCTGAAGAGCCAGGGACTCCAGTTACACAGACCGTTTCCCCAGGCCTCAGAAACTCTCTAGTTGTTGGTTAATATCTGATTATTCTGGTGAAATTCAGCAAGAGTTCATGGAGAACCCATTATGTGACAAGTGCCGACCTAAGGATGCGGCCACACATTCCTACTCACGCTCTGGGTCTGAGAACCATTCAGAACACCATCCATGTGATGCTGGGAAGTGATTGACCCTCTCCCAACCCTCCTTCCGTGCCTGAGTTCATCTGAGATAAACACCAAGCACCTGCCCATCATGGCCCAGCACAGATGTGATGATCGACACCAGCGGCAGTTACTGTGGCTGTCATTATTGTTTTCCTGGCCTGGTCCCCAGGATTCCTTCCCCACGACTTTCCTTCCCTCCCCTCCAGCCTGGGAACCTGGCCTGTTTGCTTCTCCTCAGTCTTTAAGATGCTAAGGGCTCTTGGGCTTCCTTTATTCCCAGTGATACTTGAAAAATGGAACTTAGAATTCCTTTCTCACCCCTCTCTTCATCCCTCCAGGGATACACCCAAGGCACTCTCAATTTTTGGATATTCCTGACCATTTGTCCCAGGAAGGTGTTAAAAACATTTCCAGGCAGAGGCATGCCATCCAGTACGTCTCCTGAGTCCTACTTTGAGGTGGTTCAGGATGTTCTTTTCCACTGTAGTCACCTGCTCTTGTCTTCATGTCACCTAAATCTACCCAAAGCAGTCATTTCTTTCTGATAGTATTTTTAAGTTTAAGCAGTGACACACAGAATTCCTATCCTGTTAGAACCCATGCAAACTTTTCGTGAACATATGAAAGTTTTGGGATTTTGTGTCTTTGGATCCTTAATTAGATCTGTTGCCTCTTTCTGAATGATCCTGGGAAAGTTCATCTCCTGGTTTAAAAAGATTCATGATGGGTCAAAATAGAAGGGAAAAACATACAAGGTATAACCAAGTCAAAAATGACCTCGCAAGGTGCCCTAGAATCTGAAAAAATAGAATTCCATCATTGCTCTTCAATAAATTGGGCTAGACTACTTGGTTGTAAAGTTAGATCCCTCCCTCACACCATGTGCATAACAATGGCGTCTAATGATTTTAGAAGCAAAATTTTGTGATTTTCCCCATGACTCTAGTGGATTCCACAAACAAAACACAAAAAACATAAACCATTAAGAAAAGAAAAACTCTACCAAAAAAAATTTAAAATATATGAAAGTAAAAATGTCAGTTGCATATTGGGAGATTAGTAGCCAACATCATATATACTATACAGCTTCTCTAGGAGATTAAAAACAAGCCATAGGGATCATCTAATAATGGTGCAAGGAAGGTATATGTAGAATGCCCATTTCAAACCCCCTACTCTATAATTATGGAAATGGCCACAGCAAATCTCACAAGAGTCAAGAGTAATGTATACCCAAAGGACTTAAAATTAGCATCTAGTAACACAGCCACATCAATGTTTATAGCAGCTCAATTCACAATAGCTAGATTGTGGAACCAACCTAGATACCCCTCACTAGATGAATAGATAAAGAAACTGTGGTATATATAATATATACACAATGGAATACTATTCAGCCATAAAGCAGAAAAATATGATGGCATTTGCAGATCAATGGATGAAATTGGAGATTATCATGCTAAGTAAAATAAGCCAGTCCCAAAAAACCAAAGGACAAATGTTTTCCTTTGGATGATGATATATAATGGGGATGGGGGGGGGTTGTGGGTAAGAGAAGAATGGGGGAACTTTAGATTACATAGAGGGAAATGGGGGTTATGACATATGGTGGAATGAGACAGACAGTATTACCCTATGTACGCATGTGATTACATGGACAGTATGAATCTACATTGTGCACAACCATAGAAATGAAATGATGTATCCCATTCGTGTATAATGAATCAAAATGCAGTCTGCAAAAATTTTAAAAATTAAAAAATTAAAATTTAAAATAAAGAGTAATGTGCTCATTCGTGGTGGAGTTAACCACCCCAGCTGGCCTGGTATCTAGCCACTCTGGACATAGGTGTCTGAAGCACAGACCCCAGTGTAGTAGAGCTCTCAGGCTATTGAGGTTTGGGGTTCTTATAAGAAAGAAGAGACTACATTGAGGACAGGGAAAGGACACTGAGTTCAGGTCGTGGGAGGGTAGGTCTGGAGAGCGGGCATGTCTGAGCCCTTGTCCCTGAAGAATGAACGCAGACTCACCAGGGACCTAGGGTAAAGGAGAAACTCCAGACGGGTATGCAGGACAAAGAGGCAGAAAAGATGACAGTGTGTTCAAAATAGAGGTGGCGTGAGTGGGGGAGGGGAGAGAGTGAGAGCCGGAAGAAAGCTAGGACATTTCCTTGGGCCTATTTCAATGGACTCTGGACGTTTCCCACCTACTAGGTATCGACGTGGGTTAAACTGCATCCTCCAAAGAACATGTGTGGAAACCCTAACTGCTAGTCCTCAAAACATGACCTTACTTAGTCTTATGAACCGAATCGGGTTAAAATGAGGTCCGTAGGATGGAACCTGATCAATATGACTGGGGCCTTTTAGGAAGGGGGCATATGGATCCAGAGAGCAACGGGCCCAGCGATCACACACCATGAAGACGCAGGGTTGGAGGGGTTTGTCTGCAAGCCCAGGAGTGGCCAAGGCCTCCAGAAGCCCGGAGCGAGGCCTGGACGGATCCTTCCCGGAGCCTTGGCTGGAGCAGTACGTGTGCCCCGACCTTGCTCCATCCCTCTGTTGTGGCCTTGCCAAACAGACACACGTCCACACTAATCTACCTGTGATAGCCTTTGATAGACTGGAATCTACAAAAGATAAAGCCGGGAGAGAGCTTAGTGGTTAGGGTTCAGCTTCCGACATCAGACCGACCGCTTTTGAATTCTCACTTTTGCCTCTTCGTAGCTATTGGACAGGTGCCTCGGCTTCCTGGTCATCCAGTGGGGGAGATGCTAACAGCTGGAGGGTTGTAATAAAGGGTAAGTCGTTCACGTCGCGTACCTAGCACAGTGCCTGGCATGGGTCAGTGGCCCGCACACCCCACCCCTCTTTACTGAGCCCCTCTCTCTTCGGGTCTGTCTCAATTAAAACTGTTCTTCGTTTGATACAATTTGCCCACAGGCCCCACTCTGTCAGGGACTCTTAGAAAAGAGTTTGTTTACATGTGTCAAATTACCCACATTTTTCCAAGAGAAGTGTTCTCTTGCACTTGGGTATTTATTTGCAAAACTTAGTTTCAGCCCAAAGAAAAATGATGCCTGTGGCTGGTGAACTAGTTCTTGACCCTAAACCCCTTCCTCGTGATTCTGCCCAGCATCTCCAGAATATATCCCAAAGTAATCAAAAGCTCGGACAAGCCCGTAAAGAGAGACATGTGGTCTAGCAGGGAAAAAAAAAAAAACCCAAGTCTGGCTGGGACCCACCTTTGAATCCCTGCCCTGTGCCTCAGTAGGACTTTGACCTGTCCCCCCAGGTCTTCAAGCTTCAGTTTCCTCATATGCAAAAGGGACGACCGCATCCTTGGCAAAGAACCTGGAGGTTCACGTGGGAAGTGAGTGGAGGGCCTCCAGCACTGCCGGCCTCAGAGCGGGCTACCCAGCCTCCCCTGCCCTCCCGGTGAGCGCAGAGCATGGCAAGAGGGAGCCGAGGAAGTGAAACGGTATCAGCTGTTCAGGAGCTTGGGAAGTGATCCTGTCTCCAGCTACCGGGCTGCAAATGTCCAGGGGCCACACATACTATTCAACTCCCATGAAGTAAAGAAGCTGCTTCTCACAAATCTAATTTTAGCATTATTTTTACTGAAACCAAATTCCAAGCTTGAGACATTAGGTTCTTCCCAACGTGCTAGAAACGATTGGCAGCCAGATGCTGGGATTAGGGATCAGGAGGTTCTGAGTTTGGCAAGAGCAGCAGCTCTCTGGAGGAACCCAGGGTGACTCCCGCAGGCTGGAGGGACACAGAGCTGGGCAGGCGGGGGTCCTGCAGCCAGGCCCGCGGTTCCAGGGCAGCGGCACCACCCACGCTGAGGGGGAAGGGCCGATTTCATCAGGATTGCTGTTAGGAAGGCCATAGCGAGTGTTTTACATAAACACAAACAAGTGTCCAGACTCCGAAAGTCCTAATCTCCAAGTGACTCGATTTTGGAGCTGATGCGGCTTCATGTCGTGAACTTCGTGGTTCCCTGGACACAGGGGTGGGTACCTAGAGGAGTGGGCTGTGGTGAGGAACTTGAACAGGGCTCGTCCTGCTGCCTCCCACACAGGTGACCCTTCACAGACAGAGTCCTCACTGAAGACCCTGGAGCCCCTCACCCGTGGCGCCATTGTGCAAACCCAGGGAAGGGGCACACACTTAGCGCAGTGTGAGACGGTTCGTAACTACTTTCACGGAGGCGTTTTCAATAAAGCAGCAACTTCTTAAAATTCTTCAGGGGAACTAAGTGCAGGAGGCCTAGTTTGGGGGGAGGCAAGGGGCACAGGAGACGGTGGGGACTGACGGGTCTGGCTGAGGCCTCAGTACAAATGAAATAGCCGAGGCTGCCAGATGAAGGGCCAGGGAACCCCCGGGCTGACCTCCTGGTCCTGCTGGAGCTCCTCATCATGCTTGGCCATTTTCTGCTGAGACCCTGAGTCAGATGACTTCCATGCCATCGGTCAGGGTCTGAGCAGCTGCCGCTGGGCTTCTGCAGCTCCATTCCCCCCCGAAGGGCAAGTGGCGTGTCACTGAGTGCGTGAGGAGACACTGGGGGCGACACTGGGGGCTACCCCGGCGCCCGGGCTCTCAGGAGCGCAGGGGCTGATCACACACCTCCGGCTTTGCTTTCGGTCACTTGACACACACACGTCGCCACACTGAGAGCGATGCGAGCTGGCAGGGTGAAGGTATCAGACGGGCACAGAAATGCGCCAGAGCCAAGGTGGGTTAGAGCAACCGGTGCTGCGGGCACAGTGCAGGGAGGGGACGTGGGGCTGGTTGGGGACAGGAGCGACTTTCCCTCTGGGGGAGGAACAGGGACACCTCTGGAAGCAAAAGGCTAATGCAATTTAAATGTGGACACGGGAAATAGACAGAAGGACGTGCACTGGTCGTGGACCAAGATGGATCTGCTAGAATACAGAGGGAGCGTGGTGGCCCAGGTGGCACGTCTGAACTTAAATCAGGAGGTACCAGGGAGCGCCTGGAAGCTCTCGAGCCACAGATTCCTCCTTCTTAGGACTGCAGAGGCCGGCAGCCCCTGGGGGACAGAGAGAGGTTGTCACGGTGGGGACTGTGTGACGGCCAACCCTGCAGAGAGGCCGAGGAAGGAAATGAGGAGAAGACCTCTCGGGTAGGAGTTCCGCACCGCCGTCCCGTCTCCCCTCTGTCCTGGTGAGGAAGGAGGAAGACCACGGTGTCGCTTAGCCTTCCTGCAGGCAGCTGGGGACATTTAAGTCTGGCCCATGAGACGTGAGAGAAACCGCTCTGTGGGGTGTTGTAGGTGGATGCTGCTGAGGTTGAATGGCCAGTCATATGCCAAAGTAGTGACCTCTCACCTGCCGCAGGTCGGGTCTGAAATCCAAAGGCCCA
Organism: Sciurus vulgaris; assembly: GCF_902686455.1. Taxonomy (NCBI): domain Eukaryota; kingdom Metazoa; phylum Chordata; class Mammalia; order Rodentia; family Sciuridae; genus Sciurus; species Sciurus vulgaris. Next base: position 9,115,843 of record NC_136462.1, read on the forward strand.
TGTGTTAAAGGCTTGGTCATGGTGCCATTGGAGGTGGTGGAACCTTTAAGAAGTGTGATTTTGTGAGAGGAAGTCACGTTATTGGGGTGTCCCCTTGGAGGTGATATTGGGACCACAGCCCCCCCCCCCCACCCCTTTTCTTTCTGGTTGCTATGAAGAGAACAGGCCTCTTCCACCACGCTCTTCCACCGTGATGTACTGTGACAACACGGGCCCAATGCAAAAGGGCCAGCCAACCATGGACTGAAACCTCTGAAACCATTAGCCAAAATAAAACCTTTCTTATTCATAAGCTGATGGTCTCAGGTATTTCATCACAGTTATGGAAAATCAAATAGCACAAAACCTTAGAATGTGACCACCTTTTGGAAACCGAGGCTTTAGTAAGGTAATTAAGTTAAAATGAAATCACTAGGGTGGGCTCTAATCAAATATGACTAGTGTCCCTTTCAGAAAGGGGACATTTGGAGACAAGCACACAAAAGGAGAACACCAAGTGAAGACAGAGGGAGCGATTGGAACTTTGTGACAGCAAGCCACTGAATGACGAGGATTGTCAGTAAGAACCTAAAGCCAGGAGAGAGACTGGCCCTGCTGACACCTGGATCTTGCCTCAAACCGCCCTGCCGTGCGGGGATCAGTCCTGCTGTCCTCACCCGCCAGGGTAGAGTAAGACCTCAGTGAGCAGCCTCCATGAGCAACAAGCAAACCTAACTCCTAACTAATCCAAAAAGCCCTGGGGGACCTGGGAGCCCCAGCTTTAGGGAAGCAGTGGGGGTGGGCTCCAGCCTGAAAGCTGCAGAGGCTGGGCCGTCGTGCCGGGAGTGCCCAGCGTGGACCCCTTTTCTCTAGGTCCTTAGGTAAAATATGTAATGTCACTAATTCTCAGTTTTCTCATTTCTAGTACAAAGGTAATAACACACAGGCTTATGGTTAAGAAAAATAAACAAGCCATTGTCTGATAAATACTTAGCATTGGACATGAAAGGAGATAAGCGGTTTCATGTTGAATGAATGGAAACAATTTTTAAAGGAAGCAGATGCTTAATACAAGCCACAGCTGGCAGGGACTGGGGACTTCACTGGAGGTTCAGCAAACCCCCTTCTCACTCATCAAGTTCTGAGTTTTATGGGTGCTGGTAATCCTTCTGGGCACTGGGGACCATTCTGGAAGAACAGGAGGTATGTCCTGCTCCCCAGAACATCATAGAAGAACGACGTCATTGCCTCTCCTACTGATGGCAACGCGGCCTGCAGCTCTGGGGATGGAAAGGGAACCCAGAGGTTGACTGAGCCTGAGAATGTCGCCCCAACGCCCGAGCCCCGAGTCCAGCTGCAACCTGGGATGAAAACAGTGGAAATGGGCAATTAGGACCTAAAAATAATACATTTGCCAAACCGGTAATGAAAACCTAAAGAGGGGAGGCAAGTGTCTTCTGACTGAAAGGCGTTGTTATTTCAAGGCCTCGTCAGAAAGAATTAGGGAGCGGACACCAACAGTGAGCACGCGCTTACAGCTCCCTCGGTCACACAGCGTCCGGTCTGCAGAGAGCTGTAGAATAGTCATGGTGCAGAAAGCACGAGTAGTGACAAAATCAAGTCACGCCCAAGCCAGGGAGCCACCTCCTGATGACAGCACCCCCAGACCAGAGCCAGGGCTCTGGTGTCCGCGTTGGTGAGTACCCACTGCATCCTGTTGCCTCAATGGTCAGCGATCCAGCTGAGCCTCAGAGACCCCGGACACACACTGCACCCAGTCCTCCCTCCTCCTCGTTGGCCCGAGAACCTGCCATATCTGTCACCTGACTCCATCCAGGTTCATCGTCCATGAGTGAATGAGCAGATGAGTGCGGTGAACGGAGTGACAGGAGCAAAGAGGAAAGGCGACCTGGGGGACTCAGAGAAGTCTTCACCAGTGACACAGGAGGGGTCCCAAGGGACAAGAGGCAGAGGAGGTGGCATGGCCGCACGGCATTCCTGTCTCAGGAGTGATGAGGCACGTGGGCTCCTGCAGAACGAACCAGATGCAGCCGTGGATGTGCCTGGGATGAGCCTGGAGATCAGAGCCGGACCAGAGGAGGGGAGAGCTCCCGTGTCCAGGAATGAGAATTCTCGGAGAGGCGACTAGGTGTCGAGGATGGATCTTGAGGACTGGATGAAAATAACCGATTTGTCGTTTGGAAATACCACTCCCAGGGACAAGGGCAGGCCTGGGAACCAGGAGACCAGATGAAAATTGGCACAGTCCTGACCCTAGAGGGTGGACACTGGGCAGAGAGGAGAAGAGCTTTCTGGAGTCACTGCCCAGGTAGTTAGCGGCCAGCACAGGAGCGAGAAACGGGGCTTTAGCTTCCAAGTCGGGCGGATGGCAGGGCCAGTTAGTGAAGTGGGCAGTGCTGAAGGCGACGGAGAAGGGAATGAGGGCTGGGATCCAGCTTGGGCTTGGGCAAGTCGCCTGAGGATCTCCCAGCTGGGCATGTCCGAACCCAGGGCCTTCCATAGGATGCTGGAACTTCAGTTTGCGGATCAACAGGAAAGGAGCCGCGGGACCTGGCCACACTCCATGCCTTGGAGCACTTGGGTGCTGCATCCTGTACAGGAACTCGCCAGGGGAAGGTGGGTCCTCCACACCTATGGGCTCGCATTTGCAGCCTCACCTCACTCTGACCCCACCCCACCCCTGCTGCGCTGGGCATCAAGAGCCAAAGTCATGAATTTTGCTTAGTCCACCTGAGAACCCCAGAGTGGGGAGGTTGCCCTAGGATCACATGACTCTTCGCAGTCCATCTTGGACTCCACCCAGGACTAATGAGTCAAGTGTGATCTCTATTCAATTTCCCACCCTAGCATTTGGACCACTGAGTCCACTATGTCCCAGCCACGAAGACCTCAGTGAGGTCTGTAGGTAGCATCCCTAACTAACGATGGCAGGGCCCAGCTCAGGAGAGGTGCTGAGGACTTCAGGGATGGGTTCATACTTTGTGGAGGGAAAGCCGAGCAAGAATGTCTGGGTGCAGGGACAGGGGCAGCTCAAGTGTTCTTTGCAGGTGAAGAGTTTAGAGAAGTATCACAGGCAACCAAAAGCAAAGAGCACATGCATTAGAACTAGACTGAGTCCACATTTCATGTCCACACTTCTCTGAGCAACTCACTTGAGTCCCTTTCAGACTCGGCTAAAAGAGAGGGTTGTTGGATCTTGCCCACCGAATTGTTAATGAAGTCGAATTCTCCATATAGCGACTCCGTGGCAGTGCTCAGAATTAGTACATGCTCAGTAAATTTACTTGGCCAGGTGGGCAGTGCCACAGAGCCCATGTCCTTGTGGTGAGATTGCTTCCTCATGGGCCTTGCCCTCATTTATGCTCTTAAAGTCACAGGACTATGCACCAGATGCCCAACAGCTAGTAAGTGCTCAAGAAAAGAAAGAACAATCCCAGGCAGTAAATCAAAGGACAGTTTCTAATAAGAGAAAGAACAAAGAATACAGGGAACATTTGAAAGATCCAGAATCATAACATAAAATGATAGTGTGCCTGGACCTATAAATAATTACACGTGCTATGGGAGAGAAATCATTCCCTTTTGATAGGTTTCTAAAACCAGATGAAGGAAGAACAGGAACACGTGGACCTCCATCTCTTGAAACCGGCACTGGCCAAAGCAAGCAGCTGAGCACAGTTGCCTGACAATCACGTGCAATGAGAAATGCCTGAATGTCACGAAATGGGTGATGCCTGATGGCTCAGGCGTTCTGTGGACCAGGTTCAGGACAGGGAAGATCTGGTCGGATTCTGCAGCACCGGTAATGAGTTGAAGGCAGGCTAATGAAGTTTGCCAAGGCTATCCTAAATCACAATGGCCTGGGAGCCGGATCAAAGTGAGAGGCACCATGCAGGGACCTCCCTGGAGCTGGGAAGACGAGTTAGACATGAGATACGGCCTGGGAAAATGCAAGCGCCTCTCTGTGGGGAAAATGATCGGAATCAATCAGAGAATGCAGTCTGGGATTCCAGCAGGAAAAGCAACGGACATGGACGGAGAGGCAGAGATGAACATGGACGGAGTGGAATGGGGTCAAGAGATGGAAAACCTCAAATTCTGCACGTGAGGCGGCCCCAGTCAAAGATAAGCACCTCGAATCTGAGAAGGCATCAGTCTCCCTGGCTGAGACCACCTCAGAGGAAGAACAGGGGTTGGTTGTAGACATGACAAGTTCAAAACTTAGAGGTGACCTGCAGTGGCCTCACTGACCATGGACTTGCCACTGAGCTTACTGGTACCTCAGTGCCTTCATCTGTAAAGTCTATACAGAAATAACAGACCTCCTTACACCACGGGGTCCTCAGATAGATAAGGAAGGGAAAACGGAACCTCAAGTGGCTTTGCAAGCATCCAACATGGCTATTATATACCCTCACACAAAGCAAAGGATAGGAAAGCTTCATAGGTTCCTGGATTTGTCTTGCTACAGTCCTGGCCTTTGTGAGTTGGCGAGGCTAAATGAATTGACGTGTGAAATGGGTGACATGTACATGTAGCCTGCATAGGACTGTATCTGGCAAGAGGAAAACGTTCAATACGTGCTGGTAGCTTACCACCATGCCGCGCCAATACCCAGCACACTGCGTACCAGTATTTTTTTTGGAAACTCAATTTCTCTCTCTTGAACTTAAGCTCCGGGGGCACAAAGTCACATTATACCTTATCTCCCAGCACAGAATACCGCATTTCACACTGAGCTGCCCCTGAAAGTAAAAGCAACAACTATGAGATGACCACTAGTGTTTATTAATGTTCTCTTGGTGTGAGGAACTTATGTTAATTGCTCTACTTTATTTAGTCCTCACAAAACCTTTTGAACTGGAAACCATCATGAGTCTTATTTTACAGGTGAGGAAACAGGGAAGGAGAAGTACTGCAAGGTCGCAGAGCTACAGAGCAAGACGTAGAGTAGAAGCCAGGGTTAGGCCAGCCTGAGGACCGCCCGGCTTCTAACTGCTGAGAGTGGCTGAAGGCGTGCGTGAGGGAAGGCGTGCAGGCCTCAGAGTCAAGGGCCACGCTGAAACTGCAGCCTGCTTCTAGGGCCTCAGAATCGTCCTCGGGAGCCACGTACACATGAGCAGTACGAAGCGATCCAGGGGTGGATGACGTTCACCTACACGGGCCGCCCACAAGTGGCCCAGCAGAGTCCAGAACGGGCTGGGCAGGTGGGCTGCTTGGATCCCTCTCACCATTTCTTCAGCCTCATTTGAATTTTTTTGATGCCCAACACCCCTTTCTCTCTCCCTCTCTTTCTCTCTCTCTCTCCCTTTTCCTTTAGAAACCAGCCACCTGCACACATCCAGAAACACCCCAGAAAGCCCTTCATCAACGGGGTATTTCAGCTGGAGAGTCTAAGCCAGCTCGCTTCCCTGAGAGCTGTTCGCCAGATGTTGATGTCGGGTGGAATCAAATTGTTGGAGAAAGTTTTATGAATGTGATAGCAAGAAGTCCTTGGCCCCAGGCACAGCGGGCTGCTGCAAGGCTTCCCGGGTTAGGAACCTCCCAGCCAGTGAGCCCATGCTGAAGCTGACTCTGAACCCACCCCAAGTCCCTGCCACCAGCGTCTGCCAGGGTCCCAGCACTGGGCTGGGGCTTCCCTTCGCTGTCCGGATGCTAAGCGACCTTCAATGCAAAACTGCCCAGGCCAAGTGTTCTGCTAGCTCATGTGTGGGTCTAGAATCCAGAGCTGAGTTTCCTGTTCTTGGGCGTCCCTGCAGCCCCAAGACTGGCTCTAAGCAAGCCACCTTTATGTCCATTCTTTATCGTCTGTTTCAGATTAGAAGGGTTTTTTGCTACTGCTGTTTCTGGTTGTCAAATGTTAACACGTCTGAAACGGCACCTTGTTAAAACTTTAATATCTTGCACCGTCTCCCTTTTGGAGTTGATCTTTAACTCTGGGAAAATTTTATTTATATATAATTCTTAATGGTCTTTTCACCTTGGAAATGACGGAGAAGTTGATGTGACTTGCTTCCGTTTCCTCCAGCCCTGCTCTTCCTGTCTTTGTGCACCATGCAGGTTACTCCTCCACACAGTTGGCTTTTAAAATTGGACAGTCACGCGCCACCACAGGCTGTCTATCAGAAGCCGCTAAAACCACCCTGGGGCAGCTGCTTTCCCGTCCCCTTCCCTCCCACCCCCGGGGCAGACACCGAGTCCCTGTGGGGTGTGGGAGGAGGGACCTGGACTGTGCATTTCTGCCTCTGTGTCACGCCTCTGCTCCCCTGAACTATGCTGCTCTGAGTTCTGTCTGCAGCCCCTAGATCCTGCTGCAGATCTGGAGTGACTTCAGGATTCTGGGAAGAGTCTCAGAGGCCAAAGAAAAGGCCCAGCTGGAGGCTGGCTCTCCTGTGTTTCCCAAGGTTCCCCTTTCATCTCCCCAAATTGCTGACTTCAATCCAATCCCGCCCTGGAATCGTGTGTCCCTCCTCCAACCCGCATGCTGGGCTGGGAGCTGCCTCCACTCTGTGGGGTCACGGTTGTGAGCAGGCAGTGAGCTCTTTCCTCTTGGCATTGAAGTGGGCCTCAGCTGCTGGGGGTGAGCTCCTCCCGTGAGTCCCTGGGTGCCTGCTTCCTGTACTCGCCTGTGCCACCTCCTCTCCGGCCTGGAGATGGCCATCCTGTCCCTGCCAACCGCCTCCCCACCCTCCTGGGCTCTGTCCCTGGCTCACCCACAGACCTCCCACCCAGACATGGGAAGACCCGACCTGGTGTGCGGTGGACTCTGCCTCCACCTCTCCCCACCTGTGGCTGCACCCCATCCAGCTCATCTCCCTCCTGCCTCTCACACGGCCTCCCCAGCTCCTGTTCTGACCACCACTGGAGAAAGGGAACCCAAGGGCTCTCTCTGTGTGGCCTGAGGTCTGGAGGAAAGAGCCAGCCGGCACCTGAGCCGGGAGGGATGTACACTGCCAGAACCCACCTCCATCATCACGTGACCTGGAAGCCATGTGACAAAGGTTTGGGGGTGAGGCAATCGTCCCCAAGGCCATGAGGTGGCAGCACGCCAGGTCCCCTCTCCTGCTTTGCAGGAGCCTCGGGAGGGTTTGGCCGATGCACCTGCTATTCAAACAGTACGATGCAGCCCCACCAATGTCTCATTCACAATGGGGAGAATGCTTCTGCTGGCCAGCTGGTTTGTTGGCAAGCTAGTGTCGTGCCTTGTGGATGCGACCCTCTTCACTCTGCCTCGGTTTCCCTGGCCCTCTCTGCGTCCCTCACCTTTCCTCCGTGTGTGCCTCTGCATCCGAGGGCTGCTCTTCTCATGAGGACACAGGCTGATCCAGGACGACCTCATCTCAATTTCATGATACATTGAAGACCCTACTTCCAAATAAAATCACATTCAGAGGGTCCGAATGGACCCGGATCTTGGAGAGACATCATCAGCTCAAAAGAAGAGAGGAATCAAGACGTCACTGCCAAGCAAAGCATCAAACCCCACAGCAGACAGAGCGGGGACAGCAGAGGGCATGGCCTCAGGCCCGGGCAGAAGCGCAGGCCAGCCGGAGACCCGACACCTGTGAATCCCAGCGTGCAAACTCCCAGTGAGTCACACCGGTTGCACTGATCTTCTCCACGTGCCTCGAGGTGGGAAGCAAGCTGTGGGTCTGGAGAGAATCTTTGGAACATGATGACTTTAATGAGCAGCAGTCAGAAGTTATTTTAATGAGAATATATGAAAAAAAAAAAAACCTGAACAAAAAAAAAAGCAATATATCACTAATGTGTCAATGACCTTATTCCTTAATCCAAAAGGACAGGTGCACAGGCAAAGCTGAGTGTAGGTGGGACAGCGTCACCCTGAGCTGTGTCAGAGTCCCTGGCCTCCATGCTCCCAGCAACCAGTGGCCAGTCCACACTCAGCCCTCAGGGGCAGGGGTCCAGACCCCACCATTTTTGTGCTCCAGCACAAAATTGTAAAATGAGTTTAGATGGGTCTCAGGCACTATTTTGAGGCTAATTTAAAAACTCCAGTAACAATGAGCACAGAGCCAGCTCTGCTGCAGTAACCTGGCTGGGGCCTTAACTCTTGTTCCCCGGCAGCGCAGGGCTGCCGAAGGGAGCGGGCGGCTGGGCATCTTCAGTGAGCCCCATGGTGCAGAGAAGGGCGGGGTGGGACTGGGTGGCCCCGACGGGAGGGCTGCCACCATCTGTGTTCAGCAGAGGCCCTGGGCTTGGGCCCTGTGCGTCAAGCGTGCTCCTCCGTCACACATGGGCCTTGCCTGCTTCTCCTGCATGTCCCTGCAGCTCTCGCTTGTCCCGCTCTGTCCCTCAGCCTTGCAGGGAGCTGAGGGCCACTTCGCCCGCCTGCCAGCTGTCCAAACATGAAGAAAGGCCCCACCTTCCGCGTTGTGCAGATGAGAAACCTGCAGCCCCGAAGGGCCGAGCGCGGTCCACTGGTCTTCTGAGGCCTCGTTCCCACGGGCCACTTTCTTCTTCGCTGGCCAGAATGGCACCATGGCTGCAGATGCCCTCTGCATGAACAAATTAGCTGCAAGGACACTGTTTTAGGTGGCGGCTTATGGGCACAATCCTAGCTCGTGGCTACTGTGAGCGTACAGTAGAAGATCCACCAGCTTGAGCGTTATTTTACACTTAGTTCTGCAATATTCTTCCCCCACTTTTGGCCAAGACAAAAAGGGACCAAGAGTCCTGTCCATAGTCACAGTGCCAACAGGTGACAGGGCTGAGATTTGAACAGGTGCAATCATTGCCATGCGGGTTAACCGTGGCCTGGGCTCGGAGTCACTTCCTTGCTTCTGACTCTGTCTTTGGTGTGCAGCCACTTATGAGGCATAACTGAATACACTATGAAGGAATAAACAAAACAGCCAGACCCTGTCATCTAGTATCGTCCCACACCAGCAGGGTCAGGACAGCACTGTGCACCAATCTGAACAACAAATTCCCCCAGGATAGAGGGCTTGCACAAGGTGTTTGTCTACTCAGACCATAGCCTGCTGCTCAGGTGATGGTCATATCTACAAGGCACTCGGTGTGTGTTTGTTGAATGACTGAATGACCCAGCGGTTTGTTGACTAACACAAATACAAAACACCACAGACCCAGTGGCTTCCCCAACAAAGCCTTACTCTCTCATGGTTTGGGAGGCTAGAAGTCCAGTTGGGGCATCAGTAGGTACAACTCTCATGAAGCTGCTCTCCAGGGCTTGTAGGTGACCATGGACTCAGTGTTGCCTCACGTGGCCATTCTTTGTGCCACTAACCATTGGCAGAGCCTTGTGGAAGCTGCTTAATTGCCCAGTGCCTCCCATCTCCCAATCTGTAAAATGGGTATGATAACGAAACCCACTTCCCGCGGTGGCTGAGGATGAACTTGAGAGACACCACCTATTTCAAGCAGAGCCTGGGACACTGCAGCTACTCATGAAGAGCGACCCCTTGGTTATTCTTACCTCCCACTTCTGATCATTTCTGGAACACACATGCACCTCCTGAATGGTTGGGAAGCAATGCACAGTGACACGCATGGGCAAGTTCCGACATCCAAGTCGTCACCACTGCCATTGCAGGAGACGCTATCCCACCTCAGAGGCCCCTTCTGGGTCTCGGCAGTCAGTCAGATTTGCAGGTTTTTGAAGCCTGGCAGCACCTAGCAGGTCCGACACATTTTAGAAAAGCAGTGAGTTTTACCAGTGGGACAGACACAGCAGCTGGCTGGTCACTGATGGGAATCCGAGGGATTTAGCTGCCCAGAGAAGTCTCAGGCAAGAGTGGATGAATGGCTCGATGTTTCTGAAGTCCAAATCCTTCCTCCACCGAGTGTGTACCACGGAGGATCCAAGGCCAATCAAATCATGACTTTCAGAAAGAGCCCAGAAGGCCCCAGGGCAGCCCGCTCTGGGCAGCTGTGCTCAGCTCTGGGATGCTGGCCGATTGCGACATGGGGTCTGCAGGTGGAGAGCCCAGGACCCCATAGGAGACACCTCCAGGAAGGGCAAAGGGCAGATGGAGCCTGGGAGGAGGGCTGGGGCCTGAGGCGGGGACACAGGAGCCAACGCAGCGGTGGGTGGAAGGGAACAAGCAGGCCTCTCTGATGGACCGAGGGGGTTTGAGCAAAGAGAAGATAGCGCTGGACCTCTAGCTCTGGGGCTTGATTCGGGCTGTTGCTGTGGGCCCCAGCGGGGAGCCAGAGGTGAGGCGGGTGGAGGGAGCATGGCCCGGCGAGCAGGGAGGGCTCTCTTGTGGTTGTGCTGGGTTTAAGGGAGTCCATTGGCCAACCAAATGGATGTGCCAGAAAGCCCAGAGGATCTGCCTGGGACTGAGAGACAGTCCTGCTGTATACCAGGCCCTCGCCACCTGCCTGTCACGCCCTCTGCTGTAGTTCAGCACACACCTGCTGCTTCCAGTTCTCCGGGACTCGGTGTTCTCTCTCCTTCCAAGCCTGGACACGTCCTTGCATTCTGCAGGCTGCTGAGCCTTGGGCTGTGGCCTCCTCCAGGCAGCCCTCCCTGATGACTTGGGTGGAGTCATGAGACCTTTCTTGGTGGCCACACAACCATACTTGTCCTCCTTGGTAGTGACCACACTCAATCGTAATGTCTGGTTGACTGATTTCCATTCCAAAGCCTGTCTCCTGGGAACAGTGCTCCTCCCCATTCCTATTGGGAAGGGTAAGCAAGGGCATCATGGAGATGGTTCTGGAAGGCCCAGAAGGCAGATGAGCATGAAGGGCAGAGGGGATGGACACGGGAGCATGTCGTCCCCGCGCAGAATCACCCAAAGTCCAGTCCTCTGTGTCAAGGGCTGTCCTTGTCATGAAAAGCAGTCCTGTGCCGACCAAATTTCCAATACATATGGATCATGACTTCTCCAGTCAAAGCAATTAAGAGAGCATGATGAATTAGAGGTTGATAAAAGGCTCCAGCTTAAGATTTATGGCTCTTCCAGAATTCTTTCAAGTTCTCCCAATTGTACAGGGACGGGCCTGTCTGCTGGAGTCCCAACATCTGACTCCGGTTAGCACGCTCCTGCCCGGCAGGCAGTGAGCCCCTCCCACCAGCAGCGAGCCCCGTCATGTGGAGTGTGCTCCCGGCCCTGGGAAACTGCTCTGGCCCTTGGAGAGGGGTGCTCTTAAATACGTGTCCCCTTTGTCCCCTGTGCCTTAGGTTCTTCATCACCTGGGCCCATCCTGCCGAAGTCAGACCTTGGCTGTTACATGGCCGAGGACTTCCTGAGATCTGCAGGAGCCTTCTCTGAACAGAAAAACAAATTTGCATGTGTGTGCACGTGTGTGCAGATAGGTGCTTGCATCCGCGAGGCGTTTTTGGGGTTAACGACATTTATCTTTCAGAACAATGCTAAGATTTGCAGTAATGGTTTATAAGGAACTAGAGTCTGAGAACACATCCCTACTCTTCGGCAGTAGCTGTAGTAAGGTTGACAAGGAGCTAGAGAAAGTTTTATTGCTAGTTAATGAGCACATGTCGGGCACGTCCTAGTTTCTGGGCAAACAGAAGTCAACAGGAATGCCACCCTCCCTACGTTGGTGGAGAGATATTCTAATAGAGGATGGAAAACAGATCATCAGTATCAAGCAAATGCAATTTAAGCTAATTCCTGAAAGAGGCGAATCCTGTGGAACATGGTGTGGGCAGGGGTGACCAATGATGGGTCACAGGTACGAGTTGACTTCTTCAGGGCAGCTGATGGACATCTAGGCTGAAGTCACATGATGAGATGGGTCCAGAAGATAGTGGACACCTGGAAGGGGCACCATGGGGAGCAGAAAGAGCTGGTGGGACCCTATGATGGAGACCATGGGGAGCAAAGGAGGAAGCTGTTGATGGGCACAAGTTCAAGTCCACTCAGCGGCGTCCCCATTGACCCAGCTATTTGTCCAATAAGAACCATTAAGCATGTCTCTTTGGTCCTCTGTGCAGGCTCTCAGAAGGAGACCCATTTCTGACTCTTCAGCAGTTCACATTCTCACAGAGGAACCACATCCTCCTGCATGTTCCTACATGACTCTGTTTTGCTTTTCTGTGGACATTGGGCTGCTTTTAGTCTTTTTTACCAATCATTTACTTCCCAATTCTGCCATCACCTATGTGCCCTGTTACTTCAATAACACTTTAGAGAGCAAAGCCCCAAACCCTCTCCAAACACCAGGCCACCAGGCCCTGGTTATCTGACCAAGACTCATGTTCATAATGGCCTCTGAGTGAAGCACCACCCCAGTCATACTTGATTTTCAGGCGCTTCTGTTTCTTCCCTCTATAGCCAGTGGCTCAACTTGGCCACAGATGGGATTTACAGGGTGAGCTTGGTTCTTAAGAGCAATTAGGCAGTGACCTCATTATATCTGTGTGACTTAACAGGTCTGGGTTCTTCTTGCACACTTGCTCCAGAGGAAACTTCATCCAGATCTTTCCAGGGATTAAAGTCACTTAGCTAAGCTTACTGGTGAGACCCATGAATTCCTCCTGGCTCCCAGGAAGGATGGAATCATCTCTCCCATGTGCCACTCTATTGACAAAGTGCTCTCACATGCAGCCTCTCATCTGTTCCTTGGAAGTAGATGCTTCTCTATATTGTGCAGGGGATTTCCAGGACATTGGTCTGCAGTGTGGAGAGTGTGTGCAGACCTAAAAATGTGAAATATTTGATCACCTTCTCTGATTTGGCTAGGTATAACAGAATTTCATCCCAAAATGTTCTAAAACAGTTATCACTAAGTCTGTTTTATAGATGCTTATTAACCTAATTCAAGAGTTTAACACAATGGAGTCAAGACTTCAAGCAAAGATTTGAGACATTGGTTCATGTAGCTTCTGGTATGAGACACAGCTTTGCCATCCTGAGATAAGCCCTCTGTGGGCATTCCACACATGCTGGTGGGAAGGATGCGTGGTGGAGGCTCTTTGGCCCTTCCTTAGCCTGGCTCTCACAGACATTCTTGCTAATGTTGTACTGAAAACATAAAGTCTCTGTGTTGGTCTGTTTCTTATTTTGTTTTGTTTTGTCTTTGCTTTGACCAAAAATTCTGACAAGAAAAACTTAGAGGAGAAAAAGTTTACTTTGGATCATAGTTTCAGAAGTTCAGTCTATGCTGAGTCAACTCCACTCACTGTGGGACAAAGCAAGGCAGCATATTATGGCAGAAGTCATAGGGGAGAACTGCTCTGCTCATGACAGCCAGGGAGCAGAGAGAAAATCAGGGGTGAAGGGGGGATGTGGAAAAAGTGAGACCTTTCAGGGCACTCCCCCAGTGACCTCTGTTCTCCAGGCAAGCCTCACCTGCCTACACTTACCACCTAATTAGCCCATTCAAACTAGAATAGACTGATTAGATTGCAGCACTCAAAATCTAATTGGTTCACTTCTGAATAGCCTTGCATTAATACGGGAGCTTTTGAGGAACACCTCGTATCTAAATCACAGTGTCATGTTTTCTGTGAGAATCAGGAGCAAAAAGCAGGATTTTTGAAATTGGACTTTGGTCAGAAAAGTGCATGTAAAACTGGGGCCACAAGAAGTTGTGGCTGTTGAAGAGATTATAGCCACTAAAGAGTTGTTAAGTACTTTGCACAGAAATGATAGGAATGTTGCCTTGAGGATATCTCAGGAATTATTAAGATCCCACCCATTTCAGGCTCAGGTGTGTTAAAATGAACATTCATTTAAGGGAACATGGGGGATACCTGCTTGCCCAGAAGGTCCTAGGAAGTTATTTCACCATGCTCAGCTGCCCAGACACCCAGAGTCCACTGCAGCTGTGACACCAATGTGATACATTGTATTGTTCAAGTGGTGCTGGTGCTGCAGGCATGCAGGATGCTGGAGTTAGGGGGTCATGGAGGCTTCCACCAAGATGTCAAAGGAAGGTCTTGGATACCAGGCAATGTATGGCAGGGTTGGAATCTCTGTGTGTTATCTGTCAGAGGGCAACATGTGAAGCTGTAAAGGTGAAGCCAACGATGCAATGGAGACTCCTGGAATTAAGAGATGCCAGTATTGAGAACTGGGTGCCAAGAAAAGTTGTAGAGAGAGCCAGACTGACAGAGGCCATGAGTGCTGTTACCTATAAGGCCAAAGGAACCAGGCTGCTCAAGTCCTGTGGAACACACATCTCACTGACAAGTGCCCTAGATACTGCATGAGTAGCAGGACAACCTGTTTGTCTAGCTGGGTTTCAGACTTGTTTTGTTCATCTCTTCTTTCTGTGCCCTTCTCCCTCCCTTTTGGAATAGTAATGTTTATTCTCTATAATTGTATAAAGGATATATGTAACTTGCTTCTCTCTTTACAGAGGCTCACAATCAAGACTTTATCTGGATTTCTGATGAGATTTTGGACTTGGACTGTTGGGCAGTGCTGTAAACGCATTTTGTCTCATGAGAGGGACATAAGATTTAGGGAGCTAGGGTCAGAATGCTATAGCTTGGATATGAGATATTCCACAAAAGTCCTGTTGCTGACTGTTTAGATGTGAATTGATTACCTTATAAGCTCTACAACCTCAGAGTTTCATCCTGGTTTGAATGGACTGGGTGGTAACTATAAGCAGGTGGGACATGACTGCAGGATGCAGTTCACTAGGGGTGTGCCCTGGAAAGGGGCATCTGCCCTGTGGCCCCTTGGCCTCTTTTTCTCTCATGGCATCCTAGCTGCCAGGAATAGGTGAGCCCTTGTTCACCATGCCCTTCTGCCATGATGTTCTGCCTCATCTTGGGCCTACAACAATGGAGTCAGCCCACCATGGACTGGACCTCTGAAATCATGAAGCAAAATAAACTTTTCCTCCTCTAAGTTTATCTTGCCAGGTATTTTGGTCACTGTGATATAAAGCTGTCTAACATGAACCCTCTGGCTATTTTAGAGTTACAGACCAAATCCCAACTAAAAGCATAAATGTTCCATGAAGAAACAGGAAGACATTCTTTTCTCCACTTATCACAACTAAGGAAACTTATATCTTAAATGATCTCCAATATCTTACCAACAAGGAAGCAAAATATCAACAAAAGAAAGTTCTTCCCACTTCCCCTTCCATCTCCTGGCAAGCTCCAACTTATATCCTAGTAGTCACCTCACCAGTTGTGAAACCCTTCCCAAAATGAACCAGATGTCCCCTTCTGTGGGACTTTGAGGTCTCTCTAGTACTTACCATCACACATTTCAAAGGTCTATTCTTATATTTGCCTTTTCCCATTAGAACAAAATCTATTCTGGGACAGAATGTGTGTGTGAATCTCCCTGGAGCCCAGTTCAGGTCCTGATATCCAGCAGAGAGTCAATAGATGCTGAGATGATAGGAAATAGATTTTTAATAAAACAGCTTTTCCCATAGAGAGTTCTGTGACTCACTGGGAGCTGTCAAGAGAAGAGGGTTCTCTATTCCAGTAACTTTAGAGAAGTTCAGATGAGGCACAAGCAAGCAGGTCCCTTTCTTGGAAACTTCCTAAAGGCATTATATCAGTGTGCATGGGAATGTTCCAGAAGGGCAGTGCAGGTAGCATTTCCCTTTTAACTGCAGGTTACTGTTTGTTCAACAAACAAACAGCAGACAATTAGATGGACAATCTTTGGAAAGTGCTGGGGTAGACTGACCCTCTGGAGCCCAGGACTCCCAACTCCAGCTCTGCATGGTGCTCCTCCCAGTAGCCTCCCTGCTTCTCAGTCATGCCCATTACCTGGTGTACGTGGCTGGCAGTGTGTGGGGGCCGTCCTGGGTGATGTTGTCCAGGGGTGGCCATCTCTCCATCATGAGAGTTTTTCCGAAGCAGTCGAGCCTGCAGAGCAGAGAGAATCCAAGTTTCAAGTGAACTGGCTCCAGCCTGTGGGTCTTTGAGCGAATTTCTTCCCTTCTCTAAATCTTGCTTCTTACAGAACTCAGTTGACCAAGGAAACACTGAGAACGGGGTTGCCACGGTTCTTAGGGAGTGCAGCTAACGTAGTTCCAGGAATCAGCACTTATTAAAGACCCCCACGTCCAGGCTGTGAGCCCCTTTTCTGTTCTTTTCTCCTTTAATTCTTAGGATACTGGGTCAGGTACTGGTTCCTCCATTTGAAGAACAAGAACACCGAGATGCCTGCAGAAGTATTTGCCCTATTCCAAGACAGCAAAGAACTGAGCAGAAAACAGAAATGGAAGGCTGACTCCCCAGGTGGCCAAACTGCCAAAACCACAAGTCACACGAGTCCTCTCCTGTGGACCCCACCTCTCCCTGCTGTCTGTCCTCCCCACAGCTCACCCACCTTCCCGTGCCTGAGGCAAGTGTTTCCAAGCAAGTTCACTCTCAGGAAAGCTGCCTTGGTGCCATGTCTGCAGGAAAGGTGAGCCAGCAGAAGCGGGTGGAAGTTCATGGGTTGTGTCCACTTCTTTTCACGGACGCATCTCTCTCCAGCTCCACTGGAGGGTGTGGAAATCATTTCTCCTCCCGCAGGGAGGCCGCAGACACATGGCGTCCTTATTACTAAACTGTCTGGTTCCACAGCCATAAGGCCACCTTCCCTTTGCCATGATCCTGCTTCCTCTCAGAACAGCGTGTGTCTCCCACCAAGAAGGCAAGGTCCATCCACCTGCTGTAGAGTGGAAGCTCTGTGGGTGGCCGGTAAGGGTCACCTCTCACTGTGAGTCCACAAGCCCCAAATATGGAAGGGTGGGAATACTGTTTTGGGGGCTGGTGATCTGAGAGTCCCATTCCCATCTGCAACACCAAGGGCCATTTCAGTCCTCTCCCATCTAAAGTGGAAAACTGTCTAGTTCCTTCACAACCCGCCCAGGGGACGGTGAGTGTCTGCTCGCCCAGTACCCCTCTTGGAGGGCGCTCACCGCCAGGACGGCCTCTGCAATTGTGGTGCAAAGGCCACAGCCTGGGAAAGGCTGGCCGACGGCGACTTTAGCCTTCCACCGCACTGGGTTCTGCCCCTCCAGGCTGCTCCACGGGAGCCTTCCAGCAGGAGGAGAGCCGTGTGGAGGCTGGCCCATGCCCACGTCCTCCCCTGCGTCCCTCACACGGCACGGTGAGGGCCCCCCTCCTCAGACTTGCTTCTCTGAGGCTCCCGCCTATTTCTCTGCATTCCTATTCAAGGAGATGCTCCCTCAACGAAAACCTCAGGGCTCTCCAACCAGCTCTCTCCTTGATTGATGCCACCCACAGCCACGCTGGAGATGCCAAGGGACACTGCCCAGCTCCCCAGCGGGGGACCGTCACTCCAGCTCTTGAGGGCAACACCACGGGGCCTCTGAAGAGCAGGCCCCAGGACCGAGGCTCCTGAGCGATCCTCCATTGCAGGCTGCTTCCTCCTGCCAAGGGCGGCTTCCTGGACGGGCTTGCTCTGGCCTGGAAGCTGCCGGGCCTTTGCACCAGCCTCCTCTGTTCCTTCTCCGTAGCCCCCTGAAAAGGCACTTTGGCTTGACCTGTTTCCCTGGGGATGTGGAGGGGGCCTCTGTGTCAGCCAGGTGACAGGGGAGCGGAGCAGGTGACATGCCCCACCCTGCCTCACATCCTCACTGACTCGGTGGCGCTGTCGTGCCGGCGCTGTTCCAAGCCACCCACGTGAGGCACTAGCGCCACGCTCCTCCACGGCCTCTTGGGTCTGCATGTTGTGAGGTCTGGGCCAGAGCAAGTGGGTGTGTCCACGGTCCGCAGCGAGGATTGTCATCGTCCAACTTGAACTCAGTGGTCTTGACATTGAACTCAGGTTCTTCTCCTCAAGAGACAAGTTTCCAGAAGATTCTGAAGTCCTCCTGACCTTTGTCGCTGGATGCTGATGGTCTGGATCGTGTTCTGAAGAACTTCAGCTCCCTCTTCACCCTCCTAGGCCTCAGCCCAGCAGACCCAGCTTCCGACCCACCAATCTCGCCAGCCCCTCTGCCTGGGGTGTCTCCAGCCTCCCCTGGCCTGGGCCCAGAATCCTGTCTACACAGCGGAGATCCATCCTGCCAGGGGCACAGACTCATTTGCTCAAGTCTTGGGAGGCAGGAGGTGTGTGTTGGGAAACGGGACCCCCTTGGGAAAGAACACTCCATGCATCCACAGGCATCCGAGCTTGGGAGCTCCTGGCCCTGACTTCTGCCTTTGGAGGTCCTGGACTTAAGGAAGAGGTCAGAGTCCATCGACATGACACCAGATCCCTCCAGGAGTCTGCTGCTGTGTCCCCTGCCCTGGGAGCTGTCTTTTCTTCTGACTTGGTCACTCTTCCCTAGGGAAGCAAAATATTCCCTTTGAGACTAATCTCAGCTACATGGGGGTGCAGGAAAAAAGAGCCATTTAAACCTGTCAAGGACCCCTGTAGGGAGCATCTCCCAGCCTCTGAAATTTGGATTCAAGCTGCTATCATTTCCGTATGTTCATGTTGCAACACAGAAAGGTGGACATGATTGAAATTTGCATTTAAATGGAAATGGTTAAAGGTAAAGGCCCAACGTGGAGGGAAATGAGAGTATCCATTTTTCTAAGAGGGAGGCCGAGTGTTATCGTGTACCATTAAGGTGTCACGGAGCCGAAATGTGTTTAGAAATATTAGACACCGCTCCCGCAGGCGGAGTGTGGCGGCATTTGGAAATGACGCTGCACTGTGAGTGGATGTCCGCCAGCCCGGCGGGCAGCGAGGTGTAGGATGCAGCCTGCCACCGTCCCCAGCCCCAGTCCCGCATGCAAGACCAGCATCTGTTGGGCAGCTTTCTGTCCTGGGTGGCAATCGATGCCAAAACTAGTTCATCAGCTGATGGGGCCAGCTTGGAAGCCCCCATCAACTCCCATGGGACCCAGTCCTGAGCTCTGGAAATGTGCGGCTGATTCCTCAGCGAGGGTCCCACGTGGACTTGGCCCACATTGCAGGCACAGTCACTGAGGGACTATAACAAACGGAAAGGAAACAGAGCTGAAGGACGTAGCCAGGGCTTCTTGCCCCGAAGGGTCTGGGTAAGCACACCTACCATGTTGTGGGGACAAGGCCCCTGACCCCCAGTGTCACAGCATCTGAGCTTGATCCCTGTCCCTGCTCCATTCTGCCTGGGCCTGGTGGAGCTCCACTCCCCACTCCTCTCTCCAAGACTCAGATTGTCTTCCTTTCGGAGTTTGTCACTAAAGCCCAAGGAAGCAGTGAACCGGGGGGCCCTGGCATCCGGGTGATCAGCTCAGCTGGAAAGGCTTGTGTTTCTTCAGGTCCCGACTCACTAACATAGTTCCTGAAACCAGAAGGTGGACACTCCGAAGTATCTGGAGAGTAGCTCTTCAGCCCCACATCACCTCCCTGTCACTGCGGTCAGGGAAGGAGGGACAGGGTGGCGACCTGTGCAGGTGGAAAGGGAGGTCAGCACTGTATCCAACGTGGGAGCAAAAGTTGGTGCTACCTAGGAGACCAGCCTGGGGGCCCTCTTAGGCCTTTCAGGCTGCTGTAACGGGATGCCGCAGACTGGGTGGCTTATAGAGACCGTAGGTTTCTTCCTTATGGTTCAGAAGACTGGGAAGTCCAAGTGTAAGGTGTTGGCTCATTCAACCTTTGGGGAGGCATTTCCTGATCATAGATGGCCCCGTGGTGTGACCGCATGTGGTGGCAAAGGGCAACCACGCTCTCCAGCTCTCTTGTGTAAGTGTGCTAGTCCCACTTATGAAGGGCCCTCCCTCATGACCTGACCACTTCTCCAAGGTCCCAGCTCTGAAGGCATGGCCTTGCAAGTCAGGATTTCAACATAGGACTTTGCGGGGAATGGAAATGTTTGCTTTACTGCAAGAAGGAAGGACTCAGGTAGAGAAACCAGAACAGCACCAAGAAAGAACCTAAAACGAACATTTTTAAAAACTGAGTCCAAGTCAACACAGAAGCCTTGAGCCAAGGGAAAGATGACAGGCCAGAAACAAGTTCCACAGCTGGGGAGGAGCAAGTGAGTAGCTGGAGCCAGACTCGCAGAATCAAAGTCCCCCAAACTCCTGCAGGGAGAGAGCCCACCTCGTGAAGAGTCTGATCCCCACTGAGTCAGGGACGGCCCCTTGAAGGAGCCAGGCTGACCCAGGCAGGGGTCCGGAAGACCACACCCTCAGGGGCATTGGCTGCATTCTGGGAAGAGAATCTTTCAGTTCAAAGAAACATAATGGGAAATAAACGAAATGTGACTGAGATCATGTCACGCACGTACCCTGAGTGCCTGGTCTGCCTCCTAGGTGTCACCCACTATTTACAAAGTGAATTATTATCATTTCATCGATTCAGAAAATGTATTTCATCCCTCTCGTTCCAGAACTTAGGACAGTGGCTAACGCATACTCAGTGTTAAATAAATGGGTTCAAAGAGTTGCAACTCCAAAGGAAAACGGAGCTGGAGGGTGTGGCAAGTGTTGCTGGTCCTCATCAGTCTGGGTAAGCGTGCCACCATGCTGTGGTAACAAGAACCCCCCAGAATCCGTAAGTCAGCTCATCCAAACCTACTGCCTCCTCACGTCCCATGTCCACTGAGAGATGGAGGCAGGAGAGAAATGAAGCTGATGTCCCATCACCCGGCTCTCCAGGAGCTCACGCACGGACCGCATCACATCACAAGGAGCCCAATTCCTACGTGATCGGCGTTGACGTGGTGCCAGACGCGATGAGGTCTGTGCTCCACCCTCTTCTACCTGCACTACCTGTGTCCCCTATTTCTTTTTCAAAATAGCCACACCAGGTAAAAGTGAGACATCCACCCCCGTACAGATGAAGAGCTGGGGTCTTCCAAAGCTCGCAGAGCCTGCAGTGCAGACGCCAGGGTTAAACCGGGGTGCCTGGCTGTCGAGCTCTGACCCTGGGGAAAACACCATCAAGGGCAGAGCCAGGGCCTGACTCTGGAGAGGGAGAGATGGTGCTTCACCTCGGAAGGGGAAGCAGTGTGCTTCAGGAGGGAAAGGGGCAGTCCTGGGAGACCGTGTCTAGAGGAGCTGGCATCCTTTATAAGAGACTATGAGTCTGTAGGGGAGGGGACCACGTCCGTGCATCCGTGTCCATTTCCAGTACCGTCAGTCCACAGTTAGAAGGGCAACCAGACACTCCCATTCGTAAGATGAAACAATGTCTTCTACACAACTGCGGAAAAATTAGAGAGACAAACACTGAGGATAACTCCCTGATCTAGTACTTTCTGGTCACTTAGAGATTTCATTTTCTACTTACAGGAAGAAATTCTTTAGATGTAAGTAGACTTAGGTTTTCAACATCTGTCACTCATACAATGAAGAGCTTGGTGCGGTAGTCTTGAAACTTGTTCAGAGATTGCAAATTTCCTGAATCACCGTTTCAGTTGGAGTCTGTTCTTTCCATATGGTGTTTGTCCCCCACCATCATGAGTGTGGATGACATAGGATTTCTTACAAGAATCCACTAAGGAATGAGGGTTCCCAGTGTGGAGCAGTTAACCTGGCTTTGTGATAGGGCAGGGCTGGTCCATGTGACTCCTGTTTGGGAATGCTGCCCAACCCAGCGGGTCCACCACTTTTCACGGCCTTGCAAAAGGTGCTGTGCCATTGTCTCCTGCCACCACCGCCTCTGCCACTCCAGGCTTACGGTGCTGGCCCTTCGATGTGCACATACGTGCAGGTGTCCTGAGTTCCCCTTGGCAGAGTGACGGGAACTTGCCCTAGGGCCATGCTGTTGATTTCAAAGTGCTTCCCAATTTCAGAGAAGCTGAAGTTTGCTTCTTAAAATATTTGACGAGTGGGAAATAGCAGCGGATACATCTCCATGAGACTTTGAAAGATTCTGAGTATCAGCAAAAGAAAATGGGAACCTTATCCAGGAGTGCTGGAGTTTATGGAGCAGGGGTACTGGATTGTGCAGGGGTAGAACCTGATCTTCATTTTAAAAATCAAGAAAATCAGATTCTCCAAACCAAAGAATCCCATTGCATGGAATAATTGGAGATTTTCACATGAAATGAGAAGGACTTTAGTTGAGCTGATACTACAAATCCTTCCTGAGGTAGAGACATGGGGCCTGGCTGCACACTCAGAGTGCTATTGGGATGACCCACAGGATGTCCCCCTTAGGCGGGGTCAGGAGAGATCCTCCCTCGAGGTCCCCTGGAGCCCCATGCAGTTAGACTGTAAGCAAGGCTGGATGGTGCTTATGTTTCCAGACTGAATGGCGGCAGGCCACATGGAGTCCCCGGGAGAGCTCAGGGGAGTCTCAGAAGTCCTCGACCCTCCAAGGCTCTTTACAACATCACAGACTTCATGCTTGTGGATGGAGGAGCAAATCCTGATGCAAAGACTAGCTCCAGAGGAATCCAAGTCGGAATAGGGCAGTTTCAAAGCCAGGATGTAAGCAATGTAGCCCCACATGTGACCGGGGAGTGAAGGAGTCAGGACAATATATGGTCAACAGCAGGATTAGCCACTACTTACTGGGCTCTAGCTATGGGCCACAAAATCATTTACTCCTTCATCTCATCTCTTGAAATAGGCACAATTATTGCTCTATTTCACAGATGGGGAAACTGAGGCCCCAGAGCTTGGGAATCTTGCTTCTGTAGCTGGTAGACAGTGAAGACTTGCTCCGAACTCTAAGTCTGTGACCCGAGTCCCAGATAAGAACTCGACACGGCACTATGCACATTGCCCACGTGGCCCGAGCCCTGGTGTTTTCTGAGACTCTGGCCATCCGTTGCCACCTCCAGCCCATCCCTGAACTTCCCTGGGCCCCAGTTTCTTCATTGGCAAGGTGGTAGTGGAAATCCCCCCCCCCCCCCGGCTCCACCAGTGTGAGGAGATGGAGTGGAGAAGTTTGTGACCAGCCCGGCCTTCCAGCAACTCTCCCAGCTGACGGATGGGCCCCCTCGCAACCTGCCTCCAAAGAACTAGAGGCCGCCTCTTGGAATTCTAACAGTCAAGGTGCTCTCCTGACCCAGACCCTGCGTTCAAGAATACGCTTCTTTAGCTGGGCCCCTGCCTGCGGGGCCTGAGCACCCATCTTCCTGGTGCTTGACCAGCTGTCACATGCTTGACCAGCTGTCACCAACAGGCCGGATGGGCCCAGTCTGCTTGTGTACCGCTCTGAGTGAAGAGTCGCTTTTATATGTGTTAATGATTGAAAGAGGTCAAAAGGAGAGTCATATTTTTGAACATGTGAAAAACACAGGAAATTCCAACATCAGGGTCCATATTAAAGTGTATTGGGACCCGGGCTGGCTCAGGACCTGGGTAGGCTCATTCTTTGCAGGTCTGTTTTCTACCACTGCTTCTGTGATTCAGGGACAGACAGGAGTGGTGGCCACAGAGACCATAGGGCCGCATAGGGCCACAGAGCCTGAAGTAGTAACCGCCCAGTTCTCCACAGAGAACGAGTAGCGATCTTTGCCTGGGGTTATCTGTAGCAAAGCCCGTGTGAGGACCAGCACCCTGCCATAGAAGGTGGTCCTAACGCCTCCCCCTCGGGTGGCCCTAACGGCCTCCAGCAATGACACAGCACGAGCAAACGTAGAAAGCCCTCAAGCATCTCCTTGCTCACCTAAAACCAACCAATGTTTCCCAGGTGCCTTGACTTTACTTGGAAACTGATCTGTATCCGTCTTATTTAATTACGTTCATTAACTGACTTATTGATAGACCCTTTGCTTGATGCTTGATTTAGACTCTGACGTAGCCTGGAGCCCGGGGGATTAATCTATTCGTTTCTACAAAAGGGTTTGCATAAAGTTGCTTATTGGGGAGCATTCTCTCAGCCTCCACATGGGCTTCTCTCTCCCTTCACCTTTGTTGAAATAAACCCAATCCTGAACTCAGGGTCCCCAAAAGGATTTTGCTAAGGTGACCCTCAGATAACCCCTGATTCCTTTCTCTGCCTTCCTGCCCTGCTCCTAGCCGTGATTTCCTAAGCATTGGGGGTGAGTTTGCAAATATTCAAATTGGGTTCAGTGAAAAAAAAAAAAAAACTGCAAGAAAGAATTCCTCAGGGTGACGCGTCCACAGTCCTTCCCACCTGTGTCAGTTCCTCTTCTCTTTCAAAATAGTGCTCGTGTCATTTCTCCCCCACATGACAAGTAGCCAGTATCACATGTAGAACATGCCCATCAAAGATTTTTCAAACGTCCACCTACTGAAATTGTGTTTTTTTTAACTTGGAAAGACTTCAATGGGTGCACGGCTGGGGACCAAAAATAAGATTTTAATTGAAATACAGATAAGCTAGGAGCCTTTAATTTACCTTCTTCCTAAGCACCAGGACTTTCCTGGCTGCATCTGATAGATGGCTTCTCCCCCTTCTTTCTTTTGCAGCCTAGGCTGGAGCAGACTCATCTTCAGATGAAATATTTTAGGGATTTGGGGATTTTGTGTGCCTCAGGACAAAGGACGGCGTTTGTGAAAAGATCACTGTCCGTTTTTGGAGGCAAATTCCATCCTTATTGAAATTCTGATGTTAGGAAAAGTCTGCCGTCTCATTACCGCCCGCGGGTCACACATTTGCTGTGCTCTCCGAGAGGACCCAAACACACGAGAAAGAACACAAGGTGCCCACCGTGGTCCCGTCGGATGGGGCTCCTCTCCACCAACGACGGTTCGTAGAAAACGTGCTACTGTAAAAGTGAATCATCTCATTCTTACCGAAGGCTCCCAGGGACAATGCATCCTGGACCATGAGATCATTGTCCCAAAGTGAATAATGGGGATTCTTCTCAGCTTCCTGGGCTGTGCCTCCTCCAACCGGCCCAGGGCCACCGCCCTCAGGTCTGACAGAGCCCCAGAGAGATAGGGAAGGACACATCAACCACAGGGCACAGACTCCTGAGGCCAACGATAATTGAAACACCTGGCTGTCACAGTGATGAATACGCGTCATAGAAACAGATGAACAGGCTGCCTGGGCTGTATTTCCGGCAGGAGTTCCGGCCTTCCGTTTCCGTGCCGGCATCAAATGCCTGTAACCCCACTGCGTGGCCATTTCCGGTGCATAACTGTCTCTCAGGCACCACTTGAGATGAGTTTCGACACCATCCCTGCGCACTCCTTGGCTGGGAGTGTATCACTTCCGTCGCAGGACCTGGTGTGACGTTGTACTTATGACTCCATGAATTGTGCAGACTTTCTTAGTTCTAAGTGAGTTGAAGGCAAGTAACACATGTTGATAATTTGTGTCCTGGTTTTCTCTTTCATCCTTGCTGGTCAGACAGGTCTCCCCTCCTGTCATTTGGTAGGTCCAACTTTCACTTCTCGGCTACTTGGGCAACTCCATGCGAA
This sequence comes from Sciurus vulgaris, assembly GCF_902686455.1. NCBI lineage: Eukaryota > Metazoa > Chordata > Mammalia > Rodentia > Sciuridae > Sciurus > Sciurus vulgaris. Next base: position 9,141,056 of record NC_136462.1, read on the forward strand.
GAAGCTCCAGTATCAAGAGCGCAGTTGGTTTAGGGTTCCATAAACCTCGGGTGAACTGGAGGAAATCGTGGTGTATGGAAAAAGTGTTACGAGCTCAGCGTCAGACCCCAGCTGGAATTGAGTTCCAGCACTTGGGAAGATGCCAAAACCCTCCACTCTCTCTCTTCCAGAATGACAGACATACAGCTCACCTGAGGGGTTGCAGAGGGATGAAGTGACTTAGCACGTATGTAAACACCTGGCATAGACTCTGACACGGGAGACCCACCAAACGTGAACTCACCCTTTTTTTACAATTTCCAGTGGCTGGACTGGTTGAGTCAGAAATGGCTTCATTCCACAGACACCTTTCTTTGTTTACCAACAGATTCCCCCTAGGAGGACTGGGCAGCGGTGGCCTCTGGTCTGTAAGCTCAAAGGCAGAGACCTAGATGTGTTGCTCAGACTGAGTCTCCAGCACCAGGCCGGGCCTGGCACAGGGCTCGCGTTTACTGAGAGAAGGTAAAGATGCCTCTCCATGGGAAACAATCCCACATCCTATCAACTGACCAAAGGAAGATAGAGCTCAATGGTCCATTCCCTTATTATGCAACATATGCGTTCCTGAAAGTCACTGCTCTGCAAAATACTGCCATTAAAACCACAGGGAGTATGGAGGAACATAGGCTAGGTGTGAAATGTTTAAAAACATATGTCACTGACACATTAAAAAATAAAAGGATAAGCCCTAATAGGAAAGATAGCCAGGTTGTGCACATGCTGAATAGTTTAGAAATGAATTTTTTAAACTACTGGAAATAGGGAACTTCAGCAGGAGAAAGGCCTGAAGCTTGCTTGTGGAAGTGACAGGGGAAGGGCCGCAGCTCGCGGGTTACCGCCAGCGATGGGAGGAGGAGGGTGGCCTGAGATCAGAGGACGTGCCCTGACATTCCCACGAGGCCCCATCCAGCCGGGAGCTGTCTTCTGTTTCCTCCTGGTGTTTCTCATATGGGAAACTGCACATGAACAAATTCAAAGTTCATGTCATTCTCAGATTGTCCCTTAAATATGTCAATCAAATGAAAACAGTTGTGAATTTTCCAAAGAAAGGTTATGATGCAAATGGTGGTGTGTTCAATTATTGGAGGGACTCTTCTCTGGGAAAACAGTCGGGTATTTTCTTGGTTTCTCAGATGGTAGGGTCCTGGGTAGATGGCAGACAGCCTCGCTGATCCAACGGGAAACTCAACATGGGACACTTGGTGCTGTCTGGCCATGAACTTCTGTGGGAGCTAAGCACGCCATCTCTGGACAGGTTCAGGAAAGAGGTTGTCAGCTCTAAGAACTATCCACGTGGATGCATTCCAGGACCTCCAGGAAACCTGAGTCCCCAGAGAGCACCGTCCCTACTCAGGGTTTAATCCTCTGCATGTTTACCTATGCTAGACTTCCACTTATAAATCAGGCACACTAAGACACTGCAACAATAAATAACACCAAAACAGCACAGTTATGACCACATGCTGTCCTAGACAGAATGTGGACTCTCTTTCTGCAGGATTCAGGACAAATGCTTGAATTTTCAGACTGTGGCTGACCCCGGGTAGCTGGAACCAGAGGAGTGGAAAGGAAAATTCAGGGGACAACTGGGGAAGGGGATTCTCACTCAGCCTCAAAAGTCCCTCCAAAGATTGATTTTCAGATACGAAGGGTTGTGCATATAGAAACCAAAACCGGTCACATAAAATTTCAAATATTAAGTTCATAAAATGTCCACTGTGTCCCCAAAAGGCAAAAATTCAGGGATGGGTGTATGAATGCGTAATGCGCATGGGTATGAGAGTGTGTGTGTGGTGTGTGTGTGTGTGTGTGTGTTGCCATGTGTTGTCAGTACATATCAGATAGAGGCCTTGGGCTCCTAACAGCTGTCCCTCTGCTTTCTGGTATGGTGGCCCTTTGGGGCACTCCGGTCACTTAGGATTGAGAGTGAAAATGGAACTCCAGTTATTAAGGGACAGCCTGGATTTGGCTTTAAAGATGGGGAGGACCCAGAGGAGAGGGAGCTCACGTGGGGAGGGAACCGGCCCCCGTGTGGTCCTTCCTGGGTCTGTGGTCACCCGTGTTACACAGAGCAGTGCTCAGCACCGTGCCCTCTTGCCACGGACCCCCACCCGATCTTGAGGAAGCCCCCTGACCTCCAGTCTTCAGTTCCTTCAACTAAAAATCCAATGATAACTACAGTCTTTCTTTGCTGGAGTGAGACAGGAGGATGTTGACAGGGAACACGCAGTGAGCGAGGTCTTAAGTAATGTCCTTGGACATAGCATACGTACTTGGAGTATCATTTCTCATTCTTCTGGCTGAACACACGGGTCACGTAGCCATTTATGTACATAGGGTAAATACGACCCTAAGTAATTTTCATTAGCATAGAAAATGGCTCCCTTCCTATAGGAAAATAATAACAGAAATATTTTGATTGTTTAAGGGGAAAATACAAAAACCCAACTGACCCTGAAAGCAGAGGGATAGGACAGATTGTTCCTCTTGCCATTTCAGTAACAGTGCTAAGGGTCCAAGGTTTTCAGATGTGTCTTAAGATCTCACTGCCTGAGCTCCTGAGGCAGCTTCTGAGGAGCCGGGGGGTGGGGGGGATCGAATCCAGCAATGCCTATAACTAACTTCTTTTCAAAGATTAAAGAAAATAAACTCTACAACCTTTGACAAGATACTGTATCAATTGTCAAGTAGCCAAATGCTGCTGAGCAAAGGCGCCAGGCCTTAGTGAGAGACATGAACAGGCAGCTGGAACCAGAGAAGTCACTTCCTAACTGCCCCTTCTTTTCACTTTCATCCCCCAGACTCTAATTCCTCAGTAGGTGACAGCATACTGGACTGATTTCTGAGGATGTTTATTGGTAAGGCCAAAAAACTTGGAATAAAGGAAGAGAAAGGTATTGGACCTTCAATCAGCCATTCCATTACCTCTCTGTTTGCCTGCTTTTCAGAGAGAATGTTCTGGGGTTTGAAAGAGGGAGAGATTTGAGGCACAGACCCCAAACTCCAGGAGTTTGCCTTCAGGAATGAAGAGGGAAAGTCAACATTTCGGCAGTGGTTACCATGAACCAGGTAGGTCCAAAATCCTCAGGGTGGATTGGCTGGCGAGAGACCAGCAGACAAGCCAATGCCACAGTTCCAGTCTGATGGTGTCTGCTGCAGAATTCCCTCTTGCTCAGGGGAGGTCATTCTTTTGTTCCAGTGATGCCTTCAACTGATTAGACCAGGCTCATCCACATTATGGAGGCTTACTCCCAGTTCACCATTTTTAATTTAATCTCATCAAAATCACCTTTACAATAACATCCAAGATAATATTTGACCAAATACGTGGGCACCTTGACCCAGCCAACTTGACACACAATATTGTCCTTCACATGGGGATCATTCGTTGTCAGATCCAAAGGAACAAAGAGAAAATCCCCTGTGTTCAGGAGCACTTCTTGCATGGAAATAAATTGAAATCTCACATGTTCATGGTGAACTGTTGAGGGTGAGGTCCACTGTTCCCAAGAAATGACAAAAATCCAGATGAAAAGAGTTAAAAAATGTGAAGACAGGAGAACCCAGAACCTTCAGTAGTCTCTGCAGCACATTCTTTTATTTGAAATACATTCACCGTAAACTCCTCCGGTGCCACCATTTGTCACCAACAGGTTTCTTTTACTGGGTGAATTTTATTTCCTTCTGATGAGTAAATCCATTACCTAGGAACTGTCCAGTCAACCTGACGCTGAGTTGACCTCTGTATCCATGCCGTCCTCACATGGTGACACCACCACACGGGCCAAGCTTGCTGTGGCAGGTACTGGGGGTCCTGCCCACACAAGCCACGGCAGTGACCCACGCAGGGGCCACTTTCCACCTCGCGGCCGCTGTCCTGTCAATCAGTGTTTTTCAGATGGGGAAATGGAGTCTCAAAGAGGTAGGATGAAGTTTTAGGAACACACAGCTTCTAAGGGGTGGTGCTAATCTGCCTCTTCCCTAGTCTTGTTAAGAGCGTAACTTTTCTTTGTTCTCTCTGTCACTTTTTCCCTGTGTTTGTTTAGAAGATCATCTGTTCCAGAGTTTAAAATTTTTGCTTGTTTATTCAGGGTCCACATTTAGCAAAAAAAAAAAAAAAAAAAACGCTCCACCTGGGGGGCCCAGAATACCCCAGGTCTGTGTCTGGGTCATGGGCACCTATGTGTGCATGTAGGTAGAAATTCGGCAACCTGCATGCTGGAGGTGAACAAGCCCTAGGGAAGGGTATCCTGTGTGGATAAAAGAACGTGTGACCTCAAACATAGAAAGTAAAAAATGAGCCACTGAAAGATGGAACAAAGCAAAAGAAGAAAATGGAAAAGTCAGAATGACAGGCTCCTGGATGCCCACCTGGTGGAGAGGTGCCCCGGCTCTGGCCCCTGCTGCGTGGCGCACCCTGCCTGTCCAAGTTTTCCCGTCTCTTGCCAGATGGTGGGCTCACGGCGGGCAGAGCGGGACACATTCCTTCCCTCGCCACAGGAGTGGACTGACTCCTCGCTCCATCCACCTCACCCGCACCTGGCGGCCTTGTGTGAGTCAGACCTTCACGTCGGGCCAGCAGGCCTGTGGCCAAGAAGTTCACTGCACATGAGGCCACCTGCTGCCGGCACCCGTCTGACTCTTCCTGGCCTCCTCCTCAGCCCACTGGTGGTCACTCACCTAAAACACACTGGGTAATGATGTTTACCACCCAACATGAAAATATTGTTATTATACTAACAATCAGGATGCCATCCAATGCGATGCTCACGCCCGGCAAGGGCCTTCGCCTGATTGTATATGCAAATGAAGGCGCCCGCTCATCATCCCATCCATTTTGGGAAGAAACAATCATCCGGGCGGGTTGTTTCCCTCTGTAATATCTTTTTAATATTCAGTTCACTGGAAACCAATCTGCGACGAAAGAAAACAATATTAATGAACGTTGGGCTAAATCTAAATCTATAGCCAAACATGAAGTCACCACCCCGGGAGCACAGAGGCAGGTGGAAGCTCCAGAGTGTCGCTCCCCACTGGGAAGAGAACGGGCCTCCGACCTGGATGCAGCCGGCAGCAGAGACGCAGCCTCTCCACCCAGGTTCTTCCACTCGGCACCCAGTGGGCAGGGACGGCACAGTCCAGTAAGTACCCTGGCCCTGTGACCATCCATCCCTAAGATGATAAGGATCCTGGAGATCATGGGGAGATTCCCATGCAAGACCTGGTTCTCTTACCTGTGAATAGAAAACTGGATGAATCCTAATTGGCAATTCCAAAAATGTGCCGGTAACAACCACCTCAGTGGATAGATCCCATTATACCATGGGCAGAGAAGGGCAATCGGGCTCCAACACCTGTACCTGATACTGAGGTTCCAAATTTGTTAGCTAAAGAAAAAAGTAGCTGTTGTACTATCCTCTGATGGGCTAAACACTCTTTTTCCACAAAGGAGCAGACAGTGAATAATTTGGATTTTGCGGGCTATGTCCTCTCTGTTGTAACCTCCTATCTCTGCTGCTCAGATGCAAATAGCCATAGACAATACATCCAAAAGCATGCACATCCGTGTTTGCTCTTTATCAGCAAAACAGATCTGAGCTGTGGGTCATAGTTTTCTGGCCACTGGTCTGAAGTATCATTACCTGAAGTGTGAGCCATAGAGCCTTAGCTATTCAAGACATTCTTTATCAAATAAACTGGGACATGCTTCATATTTTGTTGTGGATATTTATCATGCATTTTGGTGAATCCTGTTGCAGAGAAACTACTGATACTGAATTTGTCCCAAACTTATCTGGCTTTCCCTTGCACCTGCCCCTGGTGCCTGTCCAAGGGACTCTTGCTTCAGGAGATACTGTCTTGTGTGTGTGTTTAGCTGTGGGTACTGAGATGCTAAAAGCAAATACATTTTGCTTTGCAAGCCCTCGGCGAGCTATCATGTAGGGGTAGATCTGATCTGAGTCAGAGAAGCTAAAAGATTCAGCAGGGGAAGCATTAGGCCCATCAGCAGTTGATTGAAACACCTTGACTTCATGGGCGGAAGACTCTCCCACCTGTGCCTTGATGGGAGGAAAGCTCAGAACGAAAAGTGAGGCCCAAGCCTTAGGGCTTCGCTTTGCCTTTAATTAGCTGGGTTGTGGGAAGCTGCTTCACCTTTCCGAGTTTTATCTGCAAAATCACTTTCCTTGGCTGAAAAAGGAACAGATTCATTTGGAAAATCCCTGAGGGCTCCGCTGTTTGGTTGTCATTGCTTTAGCTCTAGGATCCCTTGCCTTCAAGGAGACACCGAAGGCAGAGGCAGGTTCACAGAAGGAGGGTTCACACTTCCTCCGCCATGGACTTCACTTTGGCCTTTTGCTTGCATGACAATTGAGTTGGCTAGATTTGGTTTCTGAATCCAGAAGCACAGGGTCACAGCACCAGGACGAGGAAGACAAACAGCCTGTGGCCATCGATCCTCCCAAGGATCCATCCCAGGACTGGCAATCAGATGGTAAGCCTGGTCGGATCCCCAGTTCCACGTTGGTCCCTCGTGGGACCTTGCACAACTTTTCCATCCTTGCTCTCCTGGCCTCAGGTCCCCAGCACACCACGGGAGAACAGGAGGCCCCAACAGCTCTTCATAAACCTTGCATCGAGCTGAGAACAGTCCCTTCACGTCATCTCCCCGGCCATCTCCACAGCTACTCTGCTCAACGTGTAGAAGGCGAAACAATTACGAGATGAATGTGAGGTACTTCACACAGCTGGCAGCGCCAGGGCAGGATCCGAGATCTGCTTCGCAGGGCGGCCCGGGCACGGAGGCCTCGTCCTCCGCAAAGTGGGAACTTTCAGCCCCTTTAACTCGGAGACGCATTGAGAGTGACTTGTAGTCTCTCCCACACTCTTAAATGTGTTTGACATATCATTATACTTAAAAATGACAGTGACGATGCTACTAATAAGACATGGCTCACGTTGAAACAGGGAGACACCCTCGATTTCTGCACAGAAAATAAGCAAGAAATGGCAGAGCAGTCTACCTCTTCAAAGGGGAGGAAGAAATTGGCCTTAAACCTAAAAGTTTGCACGGAGTATTAAAAAAAAAAATGCCTTTGCTTTCTTGAAAATTTATCCAATTGAATTTCCTTTCAAAAGAGAACTGAATGATTCCTTCATTTCAGTTAGCCCGGGCTTCATAAATACCATCTCTGCCCAGTATACTACGCACATCATTTATTCCGCAGATATCATAATGCATTCAGGGTTGCTCTTAGGGAGAGAAATTTCAATATTAGATAAAAATAGTGAGATGGCAGCGGTAACTGTGTTTGTCTGGTACACGGAGTAAATAGGATTGTTAGCGATTGCTAAAGGCTTCAGGAAAAGATAGGGAAACAAAGATAGCTCGTGCCAGACTCGGAGCCAAGCAGGTGCAGAGGTGCGAGCGAGCTTGATTACCTTCTGCCACCGTGCACTTCTGAGCAGGCCCAGAGACGAGCGCCCCTCGCTTCTATCTGCTCATAAGAATGGCTGAATGTTATCCTAATTAGAAATCTGCTCAGATTTGGAAACAGGCTGGCATCTTCTCTCACCAGCCCTCCATCCTCCCCACCGGGCTCCGTCTTTCTCTGTCACACACACGCACGCACACACACACACACACACACGTGCACACTTACACAGTCAGGCATTCATGACGCTCAAGGTCACAGCCAGAGGTCCTTTCTGAGCCCCCACCGCCAAGCTGGCCTGGTTCAGACCCTCACCCCTCTGAAGAGTGCCCCCTCTGCCGGGCAGGGACTGGGCTCTGCCTTCTCCCTGGAGTCCTCCACTGTTCAGAGCTGACCTGTGTCAAACACCAGCGGTCCCTGGGCCTCTCTCTGCCCTTTTCCTGGCAATTCACTCAATCTTCATAACGCCCTGGTTGCTGGGTCGCATCCATCTCCCCACTTGATGAGGAGTCTCTCCACTTGACAGACGAGGACTCCAAGGAGGCAAAGGGAATCTCAGTGGTTGGCCAGACCTGGGAAGCTGCCCAGCCACAATTCCGCCTTGGGTCACGTGGTTCCAAAATGCAGAGCAGAGGTTCAGAGGGCAGCGCTTCTCGTGTCCCCTCCAGAAGCACCACAGCTGTGCCTCCTGTGTCCTCCCCAACCTGCCTGTGCATGATGCCAGGCCCTGGGCACAACGCTGCCTGGCACCATGCAGACCTGAGAAGTGGAGACACGTCCTGTCCTCTCAACAGGAGCCCCAAGGAGCCTCTAGAGAGTTCTGCCCAGGGCAGGAAGAGGGCAGCTCCCGGGAGGAGATCTCTGCGGGACAGGATGTCTGCGATGCCCAGCAGTTGGGCGGCCTCCAGGGTGATGGGGTCTGGGTTGTTCCTGAAGGACACACTTGCAATGGACTGTGCAGGGTGGTAGGAAAGGAGACAGGGGAGGCAGGTCTGGCAGGGGGAAGGCGGGAAAGCATGGCAGGGCAGGGCGGGAGGGGCGGGCCGAGCTGGGAAGGGAGTTCAGGAAGCTCCAAGAGCAGGGCACCTGGACTTCGATGTGCCCTGTGTTTAATGTGGCTGAGGGCCTGTGACGGGCTGGCTTTGGGAAGTCGGGTTGAGATGCTGCAGAGCCGTGCAGGTGACAGTCAGGGTTGGAGGCCAAGCCCGTAACTCGCCAGTACTACAGAGCTTTGCCGCCGCAGGTCCTGCGTTTCCTCGTTGTCTTTGGAGATGGGCGGCCGGGACCAACAGCTAAGCATAGCGAACCCGAGTTAGGGTAATCGGCTTGCCTCCATTTGTTCTTTCATCCAAGGCTAGGGAGAGGACGGCCAGGAAGGTGTCGCCCACATCTCCCTGGGCAGAGCCCTGCCTGCCTCTTCCTCTCTGCTCCTCTCCCTGGGCCCATGCACAGGAGGAGCTGAGCTCTTGGGAGTGCAGCCGCTGGGGTCTGGAACCTGCTCTACCAGCCATTGTTTCTGCCTCTGTGAGAACCCGGCTGTTCCTGTGCCCACCAGTCACAGTTTTGGTGTTGTTGTTTTCTCAAGCATCCTGACAGTTCCAAACCTGGGAAGCATGACTCAATCCTAGTGGGGGCTCAGTTTGAATCTCCTGAATGAAGAGAAGGAAATTACATCTGTAGGAAGATCCTTTCATCTTGCTTTATCGACTCTGTTCACCCGCCCTCGGAACCAGGCTCCACGCTGCCGGCCAGCAGGTGCCCACAAGCATCTTTCTCTCGCTTTGGCCTCCTGGAGAGTCGCCTCCTCTGGTGCGGGCTGGATGCCTTCCTCTGTGTGTTCCTGTTTAGCCCCCATTATTTCTGCAAAGACTGTTTCCTCATTCTCGTGGACAGATGAGAAAGCTGACTTCGGAATCATTACAGAGTACTGAGAAACCCAGAAATGGGTTTTTAAAAAACGAAGCAGAAGTGCACCTGAGTCCAGAGTCTGTGTTCCTCCCACGCAGCTCGGCGTGTGTGCCCGAGTCAAGGGAACGCAAGTACCTGGCAGGAAGCTTCAGGTTCAGCCTCCCAGTCTGTAAAGTGGGACCATGAACAAGATCTCCAAAACGGATTGGATGAATTGAATTAACTGAGATTAAACACTGTGGAATATGGAGGCAGGTGTCCTAGGCAGGAAACCTAGGAATCCGGGTTTTCTGGAGAAGACGGGAGGGGAAGCTGTGAGCCGGGCTGGGGGCGTGAGGGGGAGAGGGGCTGCGTCAGTCACGTGGCTTGCTGGGCTTCACCAGCTCCCCTTGGTCTTTCAATTTCCAGTCCACAGCACAGAGCTAGGCCCACAGGTCGCTGAGAGAGGTTGCTCCCCTGGGGCTCCAGTTCTGCTTTCCTTGCTCCTCGTCTTCGGAGCCTCTCCTCCATCGCCCCTTTCTGTGAAGCAGTGGATACAGGATAGAGGAAAAGAAATGAGAATCAGGAGACGTGGGTTTGGGTTTTGCCCCCTCTTTTTCACTCTGTGAGTCCAAGAAAGTCTCTTGAACTCTCTGAGATTTGGTTTCTTCCTGCACAAAAGGAAAAGACTGATCTAAATAATAAATGTTAGGATTACCTGGATCCCTCTTTCTAATTCTCCAGATAGATTTTGGATTTTTCAACCCTGAAAGAGGGACTCCAGGCATCAAAGCTTCCCAGGCACAGAAAATCTGTTCAGCACGTGGCTCTGGACTGAGTGTCCCAGCCACACTGGCCTCATGCAGACACCCAGGGAGCTCCAGGGCTGTGACCCTCCCTGGGGGGTGAGGATGCTCCCCCTGCCCTGCTCTGGGTGCTGCCTTCCTGCTCCCACAAAGACAGAACCAAGCCTGGGAGCAGGAGTCTCAGGGAAGGAGGACAAGGAGACCTGGGGAAAGTAGAGCGAGAAGAGAGGAAGGAAAATAGGAGCCAGGGTGACAGAAACCAGCGGGCGGGAAGGACGGGGAGGCTGGAGCGCCCCAGTGACCAAGGAAGAGGAGCGAATCAGAGACGGGAGCACACTGGGGGGATGCAAAAGCCTCTTGGTGGCCCCGCTTGAGCCCCGTGCTGTGCCGCCTGGAGTCCCCACATCCATCATTTCCACCTAATGAGGCTAGAACATACTCCACACTTAGGAGACAAGCCACCACCCTCTCCCACTCAGTCTCCCTGAGGGCTGATCGTTCCCTTCAGCAAGAGGGCACCGAGTCTCATTCGAGATAATTTTCCCAAAGTTGTTTGTGCAGTAAGTCCAGAGCCATTTCCCTGGATTCCATTGTCCTAGCCTAGGCTGCTCCCCTTCAGTTTTAACCCTGTGCTCACCCCAGGAACCTCAAGTGCCCGGCTGCACCCAAAAGCATGAAAATCAATTAGAATGCACAGGGGAAAACAGCCCCCAGTCCAACAAGACACATGCTAGAGCTGGGGCCAGGATGCAAAGGCCCTCAGAGCTTCCTTTTTTATAGTGCAGGTCAGTGAAATCAAGGACTGGTGAGAAGTCACATGCCAGAGGCAGGTGTGACTGTAACCCTAGCCAGGAACGCGCTCAGCTACCCCCAATCCATCATCAGCCACACTCCCACAGAGAGCTAGAGAGCACATAGGAAATGAAATCAGGAGGAGCCCCTGCCCTCTGGAAGCTTACCACGGAGTGAACGACTCAGCATGCACATTGAACTGTCTTCAATATGTTAAAAAAAAATAAAATAAAATAAAGGAAGAAGGGAAAGTGCTGGCGGGAGGCATGGGTTTGGCAAATAGGGCGTGACCCTCCCTCAGTTAGTAGTGGGCTGGTCTCTTTAATAAACTGGCTCAGGGGTCAGCGCCTTCCAGAACCTCAGTTTTCTCATCTACACAATGGGACAAGCGGGAGCCCAGGCATCCCATACTGTTCAGAGTCAGGTGCTCACAACATGCCCAGCACAAGACCCACACCAGCGCATGCCCACTGTGTTCCAAATGATGTCTTTTCTAGTCTTTTTACTCTGCATCTTTTTCATTCATCTCTCCTTCTTAATAAGTTGACGACTCAAAGGGACAGTGAACTGGAAAGAGAAAATGTGCCCAAATGCTGAGAATTCTGAAAACACATCTCTCAAGGGTGCAGCCCAGTACTGGCCAGACCACAGAGCCCCTGCAACCTGGTACAGACGCAGCACTGCAAAATCCTGCAGCATGGTGAGTGCACACTCTGTGTTCCCCGAGCCAAGTGCGAAGCAAGTGACTTTAAACATACCACTACGATCAGAAGCTGCAGGATCAGGATCAGGCCAAGGGGGCGGGAAGAGCTTTCTGGGTGGAGATGTTCCCATGCCCAACCAGGGGCCCCGCACAGCGCCCCTCTCCCTGCAGGCCCAAGTCCAGCCGTACCCACCGTTCCCAAACCACGGCTCCACTCCCCGCTCCAGCATTTGGACTGCAGAACATCCAGCGACCCTTTTCTTCCCCAATCACCTTCATAAGCATAACTAATAATTTCATTCGCCCAGGGTCGAACCCACGCGCACCCGCCGATAGCAACTTAAATCGGGTCATAAAAATTCCCTTCCAAGCCTATGCTTGATGCCATCGTTAAAACAGAGGAGGGATGACAAAGTGAAAAGGAGACGGCTGGGATTCTTTTATGTGAAGATTACATTTAAAAATAACCGACGGACCGTCTGCACTTTTCGGGGGCTGACGTCTCGAAACGCATTTAGATTGATGCAGGCTGGGGCTGAAGTTCCCGTGCCGAGTAAACAGTCAAGTGTTCTTAATAGGAATTGCGGTTTTTCGACATCTGTTAGGGAAAAGGGAATGGCGAAACAACAATTTAGAGTGAGATTGGTTTTGTTAAATGCATTTAAATTCCAAGATTAGTGGTGTTCTTTCTTTTTCAATTAGCATTCGCTTGGAGAAAGGTTACAGATGAAGGGGCTGGGGAAGACGGGCTGGAATGTTCTTCGCACCGAGAGGGCACTCCACCGCACAGGAAAGCTGAGAGAGGGAGAGGCAGGCGAGGGAAAGGAACCAAACGCCCTGCCCAGCCCCGGCTGCAAATATTGCAGGGAAAGCATTAAAAAAAAAAAAAAAAAAAAAATCATAAAACAAAAATAAAATGAAGTTGCGTCCGGATTTGATGATTCTTTCCTCTAGGCAGCAAGATCATGAATCGCTTTGAGAAAGAAAAAAAAAAAAAAATGAAGATTTGCATTTTCCAAGCCAGTTACTAAGCAAAATTTGTGTTATTTCTCAAATACATGCCACGGCTCTGTTTGAGTGTGTAAAGAGCTGTAACTAGCTTGATTTTTTTTTTTTTTTTTTGATAGAAACATAAACAGAGACCAAAAAAAATGTAGGGAATGTTTCACCTGTTTTACTGCCATTAAATAAACCTCATCTGCTACCAAGCTGTTTTGGGTGACATTTGTTAAATAAATACATTTTGTGGGAGGCTGGGACTCTGAAGTACAGAGACATGAAGCCAATGTTCTCAGATAATTCGGTTTGCTTCCTGGTGCCCTTAACCCTGCCCCCAGGGGAAAGAGAAGGTAAATTCAGATTTATCCTTTCACACCTGTATTTTATTTTCAAACTTAACACAGCTACAACAAAAAGTGCACTCTGTTGTCACCAAAGTTCCTTTTTATTCTCTGCTCCCTGTCCCTGTTTTCCTCTCCCTTTCTTCCTCCCTCTCTCCTTCCCTCCACAAGATATCTCCGCCTTCCCCCAATTTTGGTAATTAGGAACAAATCCAATTTTGTCAACCCTTCTATAAGGATTCCATTTGTAAAGCTACGAAGGTACATATTTTGTGCCTGCCTGCAGCCTTTAAAATATGTCCACTCTTCATGATCACTTGAAAATGTGCACACTGAACATTCGTTTATGTAAAGCCAGTAGTACCATTTCTAATTGAAAAGCTAATAAATCAATTAAAAAAAAAAAAAAAAACAAACTCAATCCAGACCGTTCTCTAACGTATCTCCATGGACCCTATGGGAGGCACCAAGATAGATTCCTGTTGAGCATGATTTCCTGTGCGCAGGGTCTTTGCAACTCTGCAGAGATCCTCACTGGAAGAAATGAGGCAGTTTTGCATACAGGGCACGGGCTGCACAACTGGATGCAGCTCTCCTCAGCCCCGGCAAACAGAGAACCCACCATAACTAAAGAAGCATACAATTCCAGAACATTCTGCAGCCAGACTCGGGGCACTGGGGTGCCTTCATAGGCAGGGTTCCGCTGGCTTCTGCTGGCTTCCTCTGAGAAATTTCCTATGCTGATTCCTTTCAATTATCTGTCAATTTTCAAAATGCAAATAGAAACAAGCCGACATCGCTTTGGTCCTCACCAGCTGATTCCTTCCAAGCACCCAGACCATGAGCAAATGCAGTTCAATATGCTCTCTTCCCTTTTTTTAAGTGGAATTAATATTACTGAGCAGATTTTGGTCAGCTTCCAGGAACCCAGTGTGTGGAGAAGCAGAATTTTATTTTAGAAGCACAAGTTGGTTTGGAACATGTGAACTTAGCCCAACTCTTCCTTTGTTTCATCTTTCCTGCTAGACATATTTTATTTTTTTTAGAAAAAAAAAATCCTTCATGGACACACACTCGAGCATACACACACAAATTAGGCCAAATTAAAATTGCTACTTGGAATAGTTTTTAAAATCACATTATGTGTTTATAACACAAAAAGGTATAAAAGAGGAAAAGGAGGCACACAGTCTCAAGATCAGAAGTGGCCAGGAGGAAGGTGCGCTGTGCACTCAGGCATCCGCCCGCCCTCTGGCCCTGCACCATCTTGGAGCAGAGATCACGCCATTCACGGGATTCTGTATTCTGCACTTCCTCTTTAAATCCATTTCCCTTGCATCATTAACACTCTTTATTAACATAAGCTAATAAGTACATTGCAAAATTTTACCGAATCATTCACCCATTTGGGGCTTTTGTAGTTTCTACTTGATTTGTTTTTTCTTTGTGGTTGCAGGTAATGCTTAAATAAACCAGTTCGTGTAAAATAGCTATCTACATTGGATTACTTGCTTAGAATGGGTTCCTGGAAATAGAATTACTAAGTCAAAGGATCCCAACATATTTAATGTTCCCGACATACATTGGCAAATTGCCCTCCATAAAAATTATACCAATTTACCCTCCTGCAACTGGCATATCAGACTGCCTGCTTCACAGCATCTCCTTGCTCCAAGATCTTTTTTGAATCTCTGCAAATTTGAAAAAATTTTAAAAAAATGATAACTTTTGCCTGGAACAATTTGTTAAAACATGCATTGAGCAATAGATTCATTTTTAAAAATTGCTTAATTCATAAAGCAATATAAAAGCTTATATCCAGGATGTTTCCTGACCCATAAATATTACAAGGCCGTAATGCTTCATCATACGTAGTAGATGTTTGGTGAGAAACCCGGTTATATTTTGCATGTGCTGGAGAAGTTTTTCCAGGTCAGATGCATCAGCAGAACAGAGACATCCTAATTTCCTGCATACAATTTAAGGCAGCTCACACAGATTACAGGGGGGCATCTGGAAGAGTGGACTTCTGGGGTGCTTCCATCACCAGACCTGGTGCCAGGCCAAAGGGTCAGTGCCCTTGGTATTTGGACAGACCCTTCCAGTCCAAGGGCAAAAGACAGACCCTGCTGAAAAATCTCCAAACCCAACAACAGAATGAGAAAACTGTCACTTTAAAGGACTAGCCCAAGACAACCTGGGGACACTGAAAAGCCTGGTTGTGCTCCCCAGAACAAGGTTCAAATAGAAAGAAGGCACTTGGTCGATGCTGCTGTGGTCTAAATGTGCCCTCGGCTGGGCTTTGTGTTTTCCAAATTCATGAAGTCAGTTCCATTCCTTGACAATTTTCTGGTAGACATTTGAGGTTTCTCAGAGTCAGGCTAGGACAAATCCTAAAGATCTCAAAATAGCTCTAATGACTGGAGGTGGACCTCCGGGGGCGGCGCAGAGACCTCTGCTGACTGGGCACCATAGAGTGTCTCCGCGTCGACACCCACTCCTGTAGGGTTTAAAAGAAGTTGCCACAGTTGACAAGTACACGACGTCCCCGCAGGGAACAGAAAGAGAAAGAAAGAAACCAAAGAGCCACCAACCCCAGGGTGCTCTCCCACCTCCCCAAATCCGCAATTCCCTTCACTGTCGGCTTCTTAAGAACGGAGCAGACCCTTCTGAGGGCTGGCATTTTTCATTGTAAGAATGTTCCTTCTAGTGATCCGTTCCCACTTAATGAAGTGCTTCCCAAATTAAATCTACCCTTTCTGAAAGGTTACTCCCCAAACAAAACGAACGAGGAAATGCCTCCAGTCCATATAAATGTCATCCTGCCCTCCAGTAAATCTGTTTTAATCACTATCTTTAAGGAGGCGACCCAGTTGAATGGGAGAGAAACTCAATTATCCCGCGGAGGGAGACAACTGTCAGAGGGGGGTCACGACAGTGTCTTTGGGAGGAGCCTTCCTCTGGAGAGAGGCAAGACGCCCTGTTCTGCAAACAGTTTGCCCTTTCCCTGCCCTCACCCGAGCCACGTAGCCACGTCCCACGGGAGGAAAGAAGAGGAGGAAACTGGTGTGGGTGGAGCCCAGCCTGCGTCAAGGGTCTCCCACATTTTCTTAGATGTGACTCCTTACCACAAGATGGGTAAAGGGCCGATTCCTTTCTCTGCACACAGGTGCAAATGGAGTCTCAGAGGAGGAGCTAGTCCACCATGAAGGGGCACAGCCTTGGGTCCAGGAAGGGAGAGGCAAATACTTCCTTAACTCTGGCATGCCCAAAGAAGCCCCTGCCTAAGGGGCACCAGCTCTGTTTCACCTGAGCCCTACAAGCCTATTTTAAAGCAAGAGTCAGCAGAGTTGGGTAAAACCTGCCTCCCTATTAGAGGCTGGTCCTTCAGCAGAGCTCCTGTAGGGGAAACCCAGGCCTCAAGGGTGCTGGTCCCAGACACCATTTCAAGGACCAACAAACAGGGCTGTCAGTTACCAATCCAGAGACTTGTACTTGGAAAGAGATGAGCATTGGGCACCTCTGGCTGCTGATTCCAGGCAGGCGTGGGCCTGGGACCGGGTTTCTGCAGAGGCATGCGTATGCTGCGCAAAGCTAATGAGCAGAGGCAGGCCTCGGTGCTTATGTTTTTTGGAATTAAGTTGCATGACTGTGCCTTGCTCTCTAAAATGTGTAAATGTGTAAATTATGCTAAAACAGATTGCCAAGGCGAGCTGAAGAAATGAGAAATATGGTGCACTCTCACGGTAAGGGTGCAAGGGAGCGGGCACGCGGCTTGCGCCTGACGTCAAGGCGGCCTCCACAGGCTCCGCTCCTGGGGCTTCTGGAAGGGACTATGAGGAAGGGGCGGTGAAATGAAAGGAAGCTAGATGGTCTTTTCACCAACCCAGCCACAGCTAAGCACTCTCTCTTTTACTGGCACAAAAGAGATTATGCAAATTATGCATATCACACAAGTCCTTCCTGTTCCCAAGCCATATTTAATTTCTCCAATTCACCACATCCTAAAAGAAATGCCATTGTCCCATGCCAAATTTTGATCCTAAAGATGTCCAAGAATAAAAAGAGGGAAAAAAGGCTCCCGTGGTCTCTCCACAACTCCATATCTGCCATCACCCCACGAGGGAGCATGTGTGCACGTGTGTGTGTGTGTGTGTGTGTGTGTGTTCACATGCTCATGGAATTTCATCTTTCTGGATTCGTTTTAATGTTGCTTCGGGTTATTGTGACGGGGAGACCAATCCCATCACAGACAATAGCGTAAAGCCATGAGACACACCTTTCTTCAAGGAAGAGGGGATGCCAGTGATTTTTGCAGCCTAAGGTTCGCTCAGGAAATGAAGAAATTATATGAAATGGCAACAGGCCAGTAAACATTCGTGGGTCAGCAAAACCAAACATGACCTATTATTGATGGGGAACCTACTGAAAGATACCAGGTTCCCATCCACTCATTCTGTGACTAAGAAAACAAATGTCCAGAACTTCCCCAGAACACCCAGCAAGAGTCTGCCAGGCTGTGCCCCTGCCAACTCTTGACCCTGTGCGCTCAGGGCAGGACATTATCTGGAGATGCAAACCGAGACCATGTTTCCTCAGTTTCCAAAAATGCTCTCAGACTGAGTTGAGATTCTACTTTTCAACTAAATGGATAAGGAACATTGCAGATTCTCCTAAAGGTCACAGGCTGCACAATGAAGAGGAGGAAATGTAGCTACCACATTTAAAGGTAGGTTCTTGCAACCGAGTCAAGAGGCAGCAACTCGTTTCCGTAGAAACTCATCAACACACGCAGGCCTGACTAATTGGGAGGGAGGTCTGAGCCAGGAATGCTGAAAATAGTGAAGTCTAATTGCGGACAAAGATTCCGGTGGTGTCAGGAGCCCTCCAGATTTGCAATTTCCATTCTCCTGCTTCCCCCTCCCTCCCTCTTCTATTGTTCCCTCTCCTTTGCTTTTATCTGCCATGATGAGAAAGAGACAGGACGCGGAGGTGATGTGATGAATCGTCGTGCCCTGAAGACCCCCCCGCTCTCGTTTTAATACAGAAGGCTGTCTGTCTTGCAAAGTGTGATCATGGATTCATGAAATTAACCAATATGTCTGGTTGAATTCTTAAAATTACTGGGGCCTTACCAAAAGAGAAGCGCAAGTTTGTTGGCATTGATCACTCCGGGCCCTGCATGAGGTCAGTGACTTGAGTGTGGAAGTCCCATGTCTTGGTCACAGAGGTCATGTGAAGCAAAACCTGGGATCACTGTGTTTATATTAAAATCTAGCATCTCCTGTTGACACACAGGGTGGCAAGCAGCTGACCGACGGGCACTGCCACTCCTGGTTTGATGATGGATTCTCCCAACGGTGCTGAGGGGGCTCGGATCAAGTCAATAAAAATGACCTATGACATCCAAGAAGGACTGAGGCACAGCAACATCAACTTCCACTTCCTGAGCTAGTCATGCATGACCCAAGATCCATGATGCTTCCAGACCCTGGGCATTAACTGGAAAGAGCCTCCGAGTGGATGTGACCTTAAGTTACCATCACTGACAAATAAATATAATTATGATATGAAAATGATTTGTCTCCACATCTGTTTTAACAGCTATTCTCAACTCTCTTGAGATCAAAGAGTATGCTTTTTGCCTTGATTTCTTCTTGAAAAACTTTTATATTCTCATCACCTAGCACATTGCCTGTCATTTAATAAGCATTTAACAAATATTAGTTAAATAAATGAATTCTTCCAAACATCAGTCAAATGGAAAAAGACAAGTGTTGGGGGCCTCTGATCATTTGAAATCTGATCATTTTCTTCATTTGAAATCTCATCATTCTCTTCTGTGTTGTTATTTCCATTTCTTAAAATTATTTTTAAATCTGCAAACTCATAAATGTGGTTTAGTTCATTTAACCCTTCAATTTAAACATTCAAATCGAGTCAAGTGATAATGAATGAAAATTAATGAATTTATTGATAAGTGTGTCCTATAAGTTCTTTTAGTATTTTTTTTTTTTTTTTGATTGGAGGTAGGTAACGGTAAATAACTCAAGGAAATTATTTTTTTAAGCTTTGGGGCACATTCTGTGTGGCAGGTGTCGTCCTGAGCATTTTAATATATATCATTTAATAATCTCAGCTCTGCATATCATGTCAACGGTGTCCCTCCTCCCGACACCTCTCTCCAGAATGAAGGACCACGTCCAAGGTCATTGAGTTGGTGGTGCAACTAGAATTTGAATCCATGTGTGTCGTTCATGGCAACCGCATATAAATATAAAAATGAAATATTCTCTTAAAAATAACTCAAGATTCTTGAGGATCAATCACGAGTGCACCGTATTTATCCAGACGCTCTGTCAAAGAATGCCATTTATCAGGAAACTACTTCTCAAGAACTTTAACAATTTAGTTTCTCAAGTGATTGATTTCAGAGTTGACTCTCATTAGATTCTTGCAGGCTATGTTTAGCAAAATGGATTATGTAATCCATTTTTTGAGCTGAATTTTTATTATCAAATATATTTTCTAGTCAACTAGTCATGATTGAACTTTTTGATGGTTTCAACTTCAAAACTACATCTTACATAATTTTAAAATCTGGTACTAAAAAATACATTGAAGAGCATAAATTAGCATTTCTAGAGGGGAAGAAGGATGTGCACCCTTCCAGTTTTCTCTGGAAGGGTTGAAATGTGAGGACCCATAAAAAGGAACTGTTCTAACACCCTTGGATATGTGATTGTTAACAAGTCAGATCGTTTCTTTGTGCCTCAGTTTTCCCATCTATAAATTGGGAACGATAAAAGCATACATCTTTTCAAACTGCTTTTCAAATTGCCAAGCGTCCCCAGAGAAAATGGTAGTAAAAAGAGTTTATAAAGCTCTACAGCGAAGGAAGTTTCTACAGCACCCCTGTTGCTGTAGGTCAGAACTGCTTTCTGTGTTGGCAGGAACTGGCCCAGTTTGGACTGGGAGAGCAGTCACCAGCCATGCTCTGTCAGGGATTTTGAAGAAGTCCATCAAAAGTGTGTGATGACCGATAGACCATTTGTTCTGAATCCATTGTTTTCATAGTTGAGACTGGTATTTTCGCTCCTAATCCGGAAAAGTTAAAGGGTCCTGATTGAAAAATATTACAGTTCTTCACATTTTCATCATTACTTTATATGATCAAGAAGATCATAATTATGTTCTCATTCCAACTTCAGTTGAAAACAAGGTCTACATGGGCCAGAGCCCCCCTGGGACCTTTGCACGGTAGGGTGTGCACTCTCCTCACCTGGCCCCTTTCCAGCCAGGGTGATTGCATTCTGCTCACCAAAAACTGTAGTTTTCCCCAGAGAGGGTCTTCCTCACTTCCTGTTCAAAACCAGCTGTGCTGGGGGACTGGCAAACAGATGCCACTCGCTACCCTAGGTGTCTGTCTCCCCCAGGGTTCCAGCAAGGCTGGGGCATTGCTTCAGTCAAGGCTTTGGAGAAAATGCAAGTATCCAGCCTTTTCATTTACTGAGGAAAAAAAGAAAGTCTCATCCATCAAACTCACCAGCAGATGCTATAATGTGGGGGCCAACATATTCCTTTTTGTTTGAACATTTTAAAGTTAGAAAATCTCATCTGTTGTGTAATATCCAGTACCTCCAGCTGCCACCTCTCCAATCAGGGAACTCACAGTCTACTTTATGCTAATTGCCTGTAGTTAAAGATGACCTATTACACCTCCTAATAAGTTACTGAGTGTCCTGCCAGACTCCCCAGTTAGAACCAAAGCAGATAGGAAAACTGGACTTACTTCTGCACTACAATTCTTGCAGAAGTGTTTATGAACGAGAACACGATCCTGTTTACATGACGTTTGGTGAAAGGAACCATGTAGATGCTTGTGGCTTCATGCAGGCTTCCATAAACCCCACGCAGAAGATGAAACATGACACCCGCTTTGTAAGTCATCCAAGACCCCTACCCCCAGTCCATACGCTTCATATGTATGTAATCAACTTTTATTGGTTCTTGAATTACAATCTGTGAGCACAGAACTCCCCTTTGCCAATCAAAGCACAATAACAGGGCTTGGAAGTGTCATTAATAAAAGGCTTATGGTTTGAACATGGAGAAATGTTTATAAAACTCCTGCTTCTATCAGGGTTGATCCTGGTGGCAACAAAGATTTAGAGAAACTATTTCACATGAAAGTGTGACATCAGAATTAGAATCTTTCTGAAGTCAAGGTGAACAGACTTCCATCCATCCATCCATCCATCCATCCATCCATCCATCCATTCTCTACCCAGTGCTTCCTGTGTGGCAGCCTTGGTATGAGTCTACATCAGCTCCATCTGTCTAGGAAACTGACCCACTCCTGAGCAGTCAAGAGATCAGCGAGTACTACCATCTGAAACAAAGCATGTGAAGACAAAAGACTCTTTCTAGAAATACCAAATCATGAAACACCATGGTCCTAACCAGAATTTGCCAACCCCATTGGCACATTCAGGAACTCAAGCAAGTGGTCCATTTTGATGTTTGGACTCAAGCCAACCAAGCCTAAAATGTCAGATGCATAACCAACAAAATAATCCATTCCGTTTAAATGAGAAATTGACCAGCCAGTGAGAAAATGCCAATGTCACATGTAATACTCACTCTTCAAATGTAGACATAACAGGGCAGCTACTGAGGCCCAGTGATTTTGCTTAGCGAGCAGAGCATCAAGAACCCAGAGACTTGCATGCACAAGGCCCTGAGTTCAATCCCTGGCACCAAAAAAAAAAAAAAAAAAGAACCCAGAGAGGCTCTGACCTCTGGCCAGGAGAGCTTCCCATCGGAGAAAGCTCTGTGCAGTATCTGCTTGTGCTGGGACTGTTATGGGCACTGGCAGGTCTGGAGACTAACATACCATATTTGTGTCTTGGCTCTCTGCAGCCCCCTGATCACGTGTTCCTGATGAGCATGACAAAGCCCACCAGGGATCTGCCTCTTCAATGATAACCTCTTTCATTCCTACTTCTCAGACATTACTGTTGATCCCTTGGTGTGGGGTTTGAGCTGGATCCAAGTTACAATGTACATCCACAAATAGTTTTCCTTGGTTTGTGTGCACAGAAGGATACCCCAGTCATTGTGTGTGGATTTGATGACTTGTATTCTCAGAAGAAAAACACTGATTCTAAGGCTAGTGACCACTTATAGCCATCTCCACGAAGAACCATGTTTTTGCAGAATCCAAACCTCTTCCATGGTACATAAGCTAAGCCCATCCCTGACAGCTGTCAGTGTCTCCCCTGTCCTGCTTCGCCTGGTTCTTAGTTGTTAGTCCTGCACATGAAGTGTCCAGGCCATTGACTTCTCCTGAGCCTATTTCTTTGCCCTTGATGACTTCTCTGAACCACCCTTCCTCCAACTACGTCTCCCATCTTCCTCTTCCTGACTGTTCTCATCATGTCTCTGAGATCAAATGCAGGCTACTTCTGGACTGACCTACCGTGAACATTTTGTTTCCACTGAATCAAGTGACCTCCATGAAGTCACTTCCCAGCATGAAAATCTTCACTGAACTCTATACCCTACAGTCAGACTTCCCTACTCCTTGGCTTGGGCTCCAGACCCTCCACTATTTACCCACAAACATATGAAGACTAAGAGCATCTCTCAGGGTCAGAAGATCTGGATTCTTAGTGCACTTCTGCTGGATAGAAGCTTCAGGGAGAAGAGAGTCACTCCGAATCACAAGGCTGTTGGTGGCAGCTGGCGATGTCCATCGTGGATGAACCTCCTCAGGTTCAGAGACCCCCTTCCTCACTGGTTGTCTTGCTATGCTCCTAATGGGCCAGGGATGTGCACCTTAAAATAGCCTCACCCTGTCCTTCCCTCTTCCTAGAAGGTTCTTTCCCTAGTGTTTTATATGGTCTGCTTTCTGGGCTCAACTTGCTGCTCAAATGTCTCCTCCTCAGAGACATCTCAACTGACCACGGTTTCTGAAAGAGACTCTCTCCTCTCACCTCTCCCCGTCCTTCTCTATGGCAATCCTAACCTGAAGAGGCATTTACAATTGCTTTGTCAGATCTCATCTTGGTTCCCTAGCTCCGCAGCAGAAACCATCCTTACCTCAAGAGGGCATCTAGTTAATGTTGACCATAAAGGTTGGAGGTCTGGGCAGGTGGATGGATGGTCCATGCTGTACGATCGCAAAAATTCAAGACGCTCTTCAACTCATGGAAGAGTTTGGTTTAGTTTAGTTTCTCTACAAAAATCCTACAAGTCAGGACCTTAAAAATAATTATCTTGGGTCAAGCAAGAGCAGCTTTGGGTCTTTGGTCATGTGTCTTGCTGACTCTCCCTATGGCTTCCCCAGAAACTTAGTGCCTTAACAAACCCAAATATCTTGGAGTCAGCAACTGTGGCTCTCTGGATGCCAAGATCCTCTGAGGTATTGTCGCCTCCAGCCCTGAGAATTATCTCTAGCTTTTCTTGATAGGCAGGGGAATTCACCTAGCTGGTGACAATGAGGCCTGGTGAATTGAGAGGGAACCGGAAATGGAATCAGCAGTGTGAATTTAAGGCAGGAAGGGTGAGCAAGGGGACACAGCATGGTCCTCAGAACGACTTGGGGAGAGGGAGGATGGAAATGGCTCACCACTAGAAGCCACAGGTGTCACCTCTTCTGTTTTGTCCAGCTCTCTACCTATGCTTAACAACTTGTCAATCACCAAGAAACCCTGGAAAGTGTCCTGTGTGGAAAGAACCTTGTACCAGATGTCAGAAGACCCATATTCTGACCCCTGCTCTGCCTCAGAAGGAAAGCCTCCTCAAGGAACCTCAGTCTCCTCATCTGCAAAATGACTTTATTTGAATAACTCTTGCCTGACCTAAGTCAGAAAGGCAGGGAACTCATGAGCTGATTTTCTAATTGTCTCTGAAGTCCTGAAGTCCTGCATGAATGCAATCTCCCTTGTCCGTCACAAAATCTTATTAAACGGCCTCTGACTTGTTTGATTTAGTTGTTTGGGAAGAAATGTTCATCCTGATCTTGCGTTCTGAGAGTTCACAGGAATTCTAAATCTAATGTGATTTCTCTGATTCTGGCTTTCCCTCATCTTCCTATTTCAAGAGTGAAACTAAAGGAGGATCTATTTCTCTCTGGTTTCAGGTTGCAACGGTGGGGCGTTTTTAGCATTCTGACTGCACGCACAGCCTAACAAAGCCATATTTAAATGCAGGGAAATGTCACTTCCATGTTAAAAAGCTCACAGAAGCAAGTCTGTCTCTGCTTAATCTTTGAAGACACTGCTTAATAAAACCGAGAGATCTTTCTAATGCTACCCAACGAAACCTCCTCTAGATTTGCTCTGGCATATTTTTGACGATAATGATAAAGGGGGGGGGGGGTGACTGGGGGAAGCAGGGTGCATCACAACAATCGTTTTTCATTACAGTCAGATATCCCCAAGCTTTAGTGCAGCAGAGTCGATCAGAAAAGATTGGGTATTAATTATGAAAGTGCACTTCAATTTATCAGCAAAGGATATCAAGCAGGCCAAACGCCACAGCCTCTCATATAATTTATCTCTTCCTTGTAGGGAGGCAGATAGCAACGATTTGCAAATTGCCTCCTCTGCAAAAAGAAGGGAGGAAAACACACACACACAACACACAATTAAAAGCAGATAAGCATCAAGCCATGTGTCACATTTTAAGTAGAAAGCCAAAAGTGGAGGTCTTAATCTCCGGGGTTGGTGTGCGGGG
Organism: Sciurus vulgaris; assembly: GCF_902686455.1. Lineage (NCBI taxonomy): Eukaryota > Metazoa > Chordata > Mammalia > Rodentia > Sciuridae > Sciurus > Sciurus vulgaris. Next base: position 9,165,798 of record NC_136462.1, read on the forward strand.
AGTGTGCTGGCTGCTACTCCCCTTGATGTCACTACTTAACTCCTATTAAAATTAATAGGGGTCAGGCCTGATCATCAAGGGAGAAAGGGCCTCCTGGAGCGGGTAGGCTTCAAGTAATAAGGATTTGGTGATTACTATATTATTTGTCCGTTCATTTTCAGATTATCTTGTAAGTGTGCGCTCTTTGTGATCTTTGGTCCAATTATAAAGAATAACATGTCGCGCAGGATCTATTTTTATTAAAGCAGCCTTCTTCTCTCCAGAAGCATATAATTTGAGATGGCATATTGACAGGATCTTAATGCACAGGGCTCAAAACTCTCCCCCCACTCCAAATGAGGAGACTTGTTCTAAACTGGGAGTGTGCTTACGGATCAGCTGAGACCCCCAACCCAACGAGTGGGAGCACACGGATTCTCAGAAAAACTCAGCTCAGCATGGCTTGGGTAGGGGGAGGAGCGTGTGAGTTTGCTGGGGGCAGCGGGGGGTGGAGGGAGAACTGAACTTGGGGATCAAATGCTGAATGTGAAAAATCCAGGGTATCCGTGGTTCATAAAATTCCTTGAAACTCAATTGACTCCACTCTTCTATTAAATGGGGGAGGGGGATAAAAAGCACCACCGTCAAGGCATCACAGGGAAGATCGTGTCTATGAGAGGGCCCCATGAGAGGGGTCGTGGTCAACTGAAGCAGTGTGCACGTCACCCGCCAGCTCAGGCACCCATCCATTCTCGGGGGAATCAGGACGGAAGAACCAGAGATCATTTACGTTTTTTTAAAAATATTACAGACTTTGTATTTTGCCCACTAAAGAAAGAAATCAGAACAACAACACCAGTTAACACAGTAACATCGACAACAGCATTTCTTGGGGCTTGGCGTGCTGAACAAGGGTGTCCCTTAAACAGTTCCTGTCTCGAGGGTCATGCTCTTGGTTTTGTTTTGTGTGGGTTTGTTTTTTGCTGCAGGATGGTGAAAGCAACCTCTCCTGTCACCTCCATAGACAGACGAACATTGGACGCCTCTGAAATCAGCCTTGGGTAAGGCCACAGATAAGTTCAGTAGCTCACAGAGAAAGCGCACCTGTGAAAAGCTTGGCCTTCCCTTCTCATCTTCAGGTGCCCAGTCCTATATGCCCCTCAAAGACCACTTACAGTTCTAAATTTTCTGCCAGATCTTATCTTCTCTCACATCCGTGTCCCTGAATCAAGTTAGTTCTATTCACTTAAGTATTTATTTATGTTTTTGCAGTACTGGGGATCTTTTTGCCACTGAGCTCCACCCCAGCCCCAAACTCGTTATTTTGACTGTTTGTATGGTCCATAAGGAATTTTCATCTGCCTGAGCTCTTGATTTCAGAGAGATGCTAGAATCTCCCTCTGTAAGTGAACTTTGCTATTACTGTGATAGTCTGCCCACTTGTCCAATTTTGAGAGCATGTTGTTAGGTACACAGAGGTTCAGCATTGTTACAGCCTCCTGGAGAACTGTTGTTGTTTTAGTCATTGTCTAACAGATTCTGTCTCCCTGAAGATATTTTCCCTCCAAGTCTATTGTGTCTGATATTGACAGTGTTGCTCCAGTTTTCCTCTGGATTTTACTTTTACTGATTTTTTTAGGTCTTTCTCAAGATCTCTTTATCTTTATCTCTGTGTGTCCTTGTAAATTGGAAACAGATGGAGATCTTTTGCTTATTTGTTGAATGGGCTTTTTACTTTAAAATGATTGCAGATCACATACAGTTGTAAGAAATCCCAAGGAGAGAAACCTGATATTCTATCCACAGCCATCCAATGTTAATATTTTGTAGTTATGCAAATTATTAACATCCTGGCCAGGATATTAACATTTGTACAGTCAAAATATGGAACACATCCATCAACACAAGGTTGTGTGCTACCCTTCATAGCTGTGCCCACTGCCCTCCTGCCCGCACCTCTCCTTGGTTCCTTGGCTAGATAGGTCTATCTGTATCATGGTCTATGATCTTTTGAGAATTTTTTTTTTATAATCTTTTGAGACTTGGTACAATTGTTTTGAGATCTTCCATGTTATGTGGATCGATAGTTAGTCCTTCCTACTGCTCACTAGTATCTCACAGTATGGAGCCACCACCATTTAACCATCCACTTGCTGAAAGACTTTCAGGTTGCTTGCAGTTGAGGCCTATTACAAATAAAACCACCATAAACATTCGTGTATAGATTTTGGGGTGAACTTAACTTCTCAATTCTCTGGTATAGATTGCTCACTAAACATGGAATCCCTGGATCAGATGGTAATTGCCTGTTGAGTGTTTCAGAAACCACCATGATGTTTTCCAGAGTGGCTGTTCCATTGCCGGTCCCACCAACAGTGTCTGAGTGATCCAGACTCCACATCCCCACCAGAACTTGGTGCTGTCCTTACCTTTCAGTACATCATCTTTATCTATAGCTGTTTTGATAGGTAGACTGATACCTTACTGCTGTTTTAATTTGGATGTCCCTAATAAGGTTTCGAACGCCTTTTTATGTGCTTATTTGCTCTATGGGCATCCTTAGTGAAATGTCTCCTTATGTCTCTGACCATTTTCCAATTGGATGCATGAGATGTTTATTTGTTTTATAATTGAATTTTGACATTTCTTTAGTATTCCAGATAACTGTCCTTTATCAGACATGTGGTAGGCAAAGATTTTCTCCCACTCCACAGCTTATCTTTTCATCCTCTTCACAGCATCTTTTGCAAAGCTAGAATTTTTAATTTAGAATTTTAATTTAAATTTTTTAAAAACTTTAATTTTGTTGAAGTTCAACTGATGGATTCTTTTTATTACAGATTGTATTGTTAATGTCAAATCTTTACTTAGGCCTACCTACTGAGGATTTCCCCCCAGTGATTTTCTTTAAAATGTGGTTTTGCACTTAAGTCCCTCACCTCTTTGGGATTTCTGTTTTGGTTAGATGCAAGACAGGTCACTTGAGGTTGATTTATTTATTTTAGTGTCTGTTTATCTATGAATGCCTGATTGCTCCAACTCCTTTTGTTGAGAAGGCTATTCTCCTGCACCAAGTTGCTTTTCCAGTTTAAAAAAAAAAAAAAAAAAAAAAAACCTTATTAGGCATGTTTGTTTCAGTTTATTTCTGGGTTCTCTGCTCTGTTGCATGGATCCATGTGTCTATTTCTCTGCCAACACCACATTGCTTTGATTATTGAAGCTGGATAATAAGTCCTGAAATTGGGTAGACAGGGTCCACCCACCTTATTCTTTTAAAAAATGGTTTTGGCTATTCTGGTCTCTCCGCATTTCCATATAAATTTTAAATTAATCTTTTCTGTATCTACTGAAAAATCTCACTGGGATTTTGATTGGAATCACATTAAACTTTTCTGTCACTATGTGGGTCACTGGTATCTTTACTATGTGGTGTCTCACAAGCCACGGGTAGAGGAGGATTCTCCAATTCTGAGATTTCTGTTCAATTCCCTTATCAGTGCCACACCCTGTCTATGGCATAAGTTCTGCATGTTTACTTGTTTTACACCTAAGTTTGTTATTTGTTTTTCTGAGTCATTGCAAAGAGTATTGCATTTTAAAATTTTGGTGCCTTTATATTCATGGCTAGTATATAGAAACAATTTATTTTTCTGTGTTTGTCTTCTCTCTTCTGGCTTTTGATGAACTTATTTCTACGAAGACTTTTTAGATTCCTTGGAATTTTCATGAAAACCATTTACTCTTACTGTCTTTAAAAAGGAATCTCTTTATTTCCAACATTTCTGTGTCATTATCTTCTTGTATTCCTCTTACAAATAAGATGTAGCTGCAAGTTATTGGATTTACTCCAATATACAGACATTACTTACACCCAGCAAGTTTCATTAATTGACATTCATTGTGACAAGGATATATTCAGATTTATTCTAATAATCTTTTTTCTTACCATGATATCCATTTATGATTTTGTATTTTGCCATTAGTGAAGTATTTGGATTGTCCTCATACTGTTTATTATTTTTTGATGATTTTTTTAACCTTTAAAACACATATTTTGCTAAGCAGTCTATTTAACTTGATTATTCTCCTGAGTTTTACAAAAGACCATGGAGCACTTTGTTTCCTCTTCTGACTTCTGTGGAACTGTCGGGTCATACTTTAGTATTCTGTTGTTTTTAACCTGACCTCGTGATGCTCACTGTGCAGGGCATATGATGGACTGATGTCTGAGCTCAGTCTTGGTCTGGCTCCCTTTTTCTGGGTGTGCATGCTTGCTATTCTGGTTTCTTTTGCTGGGAACTTGTGCAGTTGGCTCTTAGTCTTTGCTCTCTTGCTGTCTCTTCATGTGTGCCTAAGTATAAGTTGGTTTTAGTTTTCCTGCCCGAGTTCAATATGCTAAGGACAGATTGGGGACTCCTGGAACTCCTGCTTCCTCTTCTGGCCCCGTTGGTCAGCCCCTTCTGTGGATTTACAGTGCCAGGTTCACCCCTGCATTTTTTAAAAGGAACGCCTACCCTTTACAGGGGACACTGGACTTAGTGCTCTGTCCATTGCTACCTCTGCCTGTGATCTAGGGTGTGTGCTATTTATAAAAAGAAAGGTACATAAGACACTCTTCAAGTTCCTTTGCATTGCAAACATTCTGTGACTTTCACAGGGGTTCAAAACTCTTTCCAGAGCTGGGTGGATCCTTCCATCTCTTCCAAGTGGTTAAACGGGTGCAAGTGCTTATTTGGGGCTAAGAATGGCGAGGCTTCCTCGGGTGCCCGCCTTATCAGAGAAGGCTGGGCTCTGGCACCCCAGCTGTCTGCCTCCTCCCCACAACTTCCATTTGAAGCAATGTTAAGGGTCTGCATCTCATTTCCTCAACAAAAATGTCACCAGCATTATCTTATGCATGTGTTGTACAGATAAGGGAAAGCCACGTTGAGCGATCTGCTGCATTCTCTTTGGGCTTACCAGCTTAGGTCTTGATTTTTAATTCAGCAAAGTGGTGGTTTTGGTCCTGGAGGTGACATAGCCAATCCACGTCATCTGCTCCGGAGGTGACAGGGTCCCATTCCGGCATGGGACTTTGTGACTCACTTAAGGAATTCTGCTGTCAGTCAGAAGGAATGGGACACTCATCCTTCTTCCAGGGAAAGGGCATCTTAGAAATTTTTTTACACAATGATGAGCTTTCAGCACCCCGCCTGGTGGCTCACCAGGGGTGGAGAAGAAGATGGACCTTCACGTACTTGACCATGGGCCTCACAAGACAATGATAAATGGTGTCCAACAATTTGATCGCAGCACCAGGACAGCCAGAATTCACTGAGCACTTAGAGCGGATCAGGCACAGTGAGTGCTGGGGACCCTCTGTGTGTGTCACCATGCCTCAGCCCCCACAGTCCTGCGGGCTGGATTCTGTGGCTTCTATCCATGCCACCAGAGCTAGAGACTGTTTACTTGCCTCAAATCATCTACCTGGGGGAGTCGTCGGGCAGCATTTTAACTCCAGGTCTGTCTAAATCTAAATCCAAAACCAAGCTGCCAACCTCTATCTAACTACAATATGCGAAGACTTGCTATAGTCGCTGTCCTGAGGGCTCAGCGTACACGCCACTTTCTTCCTGCTGAGGCAGCAGAGAGGAAATGTGAGATGCGGAGCCCCTCGCCCAGGGTCTGGCAGAGATGAGGGCCTGGCTCACTGGACAGCGAGGTCCTGCTTCTAACCACTGCACTACATGGCGCAGAGGGTGAGTCTCTCAAGGAGGTAGGGTAGCAAGAACAAATTCTGTTCACATTCAGAATCAGAATTTTTTAAAAGCCTCAGGATGAATAAGACTCACCATCCTTCCAATTTAGCCCAGAATATTAAGTGAAAAGGAAATGGCCACGTTTTCTTGCTTTGGGGAGGGGATGTGCACGGCCAGCAGAGGCACACACCTTAGCAATGGCAGCACATGGGCCAAAGCAGGTGAGCTTGGGGGATAAACAGCGTCCTGCCATGGGAGGCCTCAGTGAGGACTTTTCCCAGCACTGCTGTGGAATGTTAGTCACATGCATGATTGTAGCAAGCTCCCTGCAGGTTTTCGCAGCAAAATGAATAAAAAGACACATTCCATAATGGAGCCAAGACCTTAGAAACCCCACCTTTAGAAAAGTATCCTATGTATGACACGATACAGGTACAAGGTTTGAGCCAGCTTGGTGGGTGTCGTGTGCAATAGTGGAAAACTACTAACAAACTAAAGGGGCTTCATTAAGTAGTTGCTGCGTAGGCGTGGTGTGGAATACCAGGCAGCTGAGACAGACGGACGAGAGTGAGTCTCACGTGGAGAGGTTCCCACAATCCACTGGCAAAATTCAATTATGGAACAAAGTGCATAGTTGAATTCCAATTATGCACAAAATTAAAATAAATCAGAGACGCATAAACGTGAACACACACACACACACACACAATGCATAAGGAGAAGCCTAAAAGGCACAAGCGGGGCCTCTGGTGACCTCCAGAGCAGAGTCCCACAGCAGCCATACCAGGGGACAGTCTCTGCTCTTCAACCCAGCACTATTAATGATGAGGTGAAATGTGCTCTACTTTACTAGTATGGCCGTGTAATTAAAGCTTCACTCATTCACATTTTTAAAATTTAAGCTAAAAATCCAGATCCAAAACTTTGTTTTGCACAGAAAGTACCTCAAGGTGATGCTTTGCTCTCTAACTTTTCTCTCCTCCCACATCAAGATACCACACTATTTTAAAGGAATCACAAAGTACCTAAGCATCATTAGATAAAAAACAGCCATGTTTTTAGTAAATCCGTGAAGAATTGAGAATCCGAAGTTTCACAAGTCATAGTATGGAATGCACATTGAACCAGAGGTCAGCCACGATTCCAACACAATTCGGTCATTGGAGCATGGTCCCCTTCTCCTTACTGTATGGGCTGTTCAGAAACTTCAGCTGAAACTGTTTTACATCTCAATTACTCCTGATTAATGTAATCAGATGGAATCAATTAATAAAGTCAAAATATACAGGGAGAATTAAAAAGCACAACCAACACACACAGTTATGCAGATCTAAACAGGAGAGGAGGGAGCAACCACACTGCCTAGCAATGAACATTCAGGAGTGATTTGAAAAGTAACTTTGCAAGGTTAATTACCGGTGCATTATGCAGAACACAATCATTTTGTTGGGAATGCAATATTTTATTTTAATAGGCATGTGGGACAACACCGTAAAGCAGATAAGGTGAAACCGCCAGGGATTTGGCAAACTCTGGTCGCGGAGACTGGCAGTCACAGAGGAAAATAAACAAGGATTCGTGTGTGTCAGCAGCCCTGCCTTCCAGGAGCCTTTCAGGAGGATGGTGGAGACTCCTGCAGCTGGCAGTCCATCCCCGTGGTTACTGAGAGTTTGCTACAAGTATGACCGAGGCTGCGATGTGGAGCACCAGCTGGCGATGGAGCCTGCCTTCATGGGGCACAAGTCTAGCAGGACGGATGTCCACCCCATAGGGACTCAGGTGCACATTAGCATCACCAAACACAACAACTACAACAAAGGAGTGTGCTACACAGGCAAACAATCGGAAATGAAAGATGGAGTCTTTCCAAAATGGTGTCTGAGCCTGGGCTCAAAAATGGATGGCCAATGACGTGGACATTGGTACCCCATGTACATATATAACTATATGACCAGTGGAATTCTACATCATATATAACCAGAAGAATGAGAAATTACACTCTATTATACATGATGTATCAAAGTGGATTCTACTGTCATGTATGACTAATTAAAACAAATTTTTTAAAATTTAAAAAACAGATGGAGAAAATTCTAAACCTTTTTTCTGTTGCTATTTTGGAACACGTAAGGCATTATTGTTAACTAGAGTCACCTTTCTGTCACTTACTACTCTTACTGTAACTTCATACATTTTAACCAACCTCTCCCTATCTCCCTCCCTCACTCCAAACTCCGGGAACCAGTGCACTCTCAGCTCTATTAGACCTGCATTTTTAGATTAGTCTTGAATGCTTGAATGCTATCACCACAAAGAAATGATGAAGGCCAGGTGAAGGCGATGCTCATTACCCTTGTTTGATCGTCATACAAGGTACGCATGCATGGATATGCCACATTGTAACCACAGTATGCAAAATCATTATGTATTAATTAAAAAATAAAATAAAACCTTAAAAAGAATAGCTATGGAAAAATGCAAAAAATAGAGAGAGGAATGAATTGGGTGAGGGAGGAGGAGTGGGGAGTGTGCATGGGGGAGAATGTTCTAGCTACAGAGAACAAGATATCCGAAGGGAGCTCTTAAAAAGTTCTCATTTACACTTATTGATTCAAGCTTCCTCTCTACTCTCTAAGGCAGGCAGGGGACTCAATTTTCTCATTTTACAGATGAGGAAACTGAGGCAAAGAGATTTACTCATTTACCCAAGGTCCGCAGAACAAATCCTGGCAGTTCCTGGGTCAGAACCCAGTTGGCCTCCTTTTAACTGGGTGCCCTTGGCAAGTCACCCACCTGTGCTCTGAGTCCACTCCTTGGCTCAGGAAGAGGAGACCAGCTGGACCAGGGTGACCAGTTAGCATGAGGCCGGTGAGGACTCGAACTCAAATCTGGACGTCTGCAACTGCCTCAGTGGCCTTGACTCCTGATTTGGCTTGGGGCAGACACAACCCTGACCTGGACTTTGCCTTGAGTGCTGCTTCCACTCAAAGGAGCCTTCCAGATAGCTGCACACGCTCTGGCCTCAGTGAACCCATGCTGACAGCCCAAGTGTTGGCCAAGCAAGACTGGTCTTCCCCCAGGACTCACGATGGGGGGTGCAAAGCAGAGCCTCCCCCGACTTGCCTGGGCCATCCCTTCCTCTCTGCATGCAGGCAGGAGCCGTCCTGACAACAAGCCATTGAATCTCTCCTCCTCATGCCAACACAGAAGGAAGCAGCTCCACGTTAGGGAAAGGCCCTTCATGACACCAGAGCTCTGAGCTGCAGAGGACACTCCAGCTGGACATGTATCCTCTGCTGGGCCCATGTCCCCACCAGGAGCAAAGAGGTCGACTCCAGGTGGACAGCTCTGCCTGATGACTATAGGAATGGGATCCGGAATCTGTGAACCAAAGGCTTTCATAAGCAGAAGGAAAGGGGAGGAACGGAGGTCAGTGCATGGATGCAGGACCAGAGGAGGACCTACGGGAGCAGACTTTAACGTCTCCCTCAGCCAGCTCTGTGACGGGCACGTCCTTTCAACTCGCCAAGCCTCAGTTTCCTCACCTACAAAAGGGGTTCCTGGTGACCAGGGACTGGTTCTTCAGATTCAACGATTCAAATGAAGACTTCACAACAGGCATCTGCTTAGCAGTGAGGTTAGCTCTCGCTCCCTCCGTGTGGCACCTGTTACCCCACTAGAATGAATATTACAAATTAAGTGATATTACAAATGATGTCGCTTCTGATGAACATCCTTCTCCCCTTTCCTATCCGTAAATCCAGAATATTCTTTCTATGACCAATGCCCACATCACCTCTTCCAGGAAGCCTTCCCCACATACCCAGGCTTGGGCTAGGACACTCTTCTCTGGAATCCCCTAGCGACTCTGTAATAAATAGCGCTCATTCTGTGGCACCACAGTTAGTATCTTAAGGACCTTCTGAGGGATTATGTGAGCAGGGATCACCTTGTATCACTTCCTGTGTCTTAGCTTCCAGCACTGCGTTTCATGCCGCAGCACCCTGTGCATACCTACCTGGTGGAGAACATTCTGGAACAGAAGGCTGCTGGCCCAGCAGGGTAAGCTGCTCGGGCAGCTACTTGGGTAAGTCATTTGGCCACCATATCTAGATGACCTTATTGTAAAGCAGAAAATAGTACTAACCTAATTTTTATTGCCAAGGTCCTTCAGAACAACTGATAATTGATCCCAAAAGTAGTGCCTCTTCAGCTCTGCAGAGGGAAGGTTCCTGCAGGGCAGATGTGGGCCTCACTGTCACCCTGCTCAGTCACAGTGAGATGACATCAGCCCCCACTAATAGAAAACCAGCACCCTCTGCTCCCTCCAAACCCCTTGCCTGATTTCCTTCTGCACCCTTACGTCAACCTTGGGGGAGCTGATTGCCTATTGGAATCAGGCTCCACGGTCAGGAGATATTCACGGCAATGGATTCTCATAAAGCAGAAAGAAAGAAACAGTTACGGATCCTTTTGATCTGTCTCTCACCAGCACTTCCTTGCTGAAAAGTTCTGCAGGTATAGGCTGGGGCACCAGAATTTAGGTCAATGACATTCATGCCGCCTCTTAGAACAAAATCTTTCTGCGGCAAGTGCACGATTTCCTGTTATGACTGCGGATCCCGCCAGCAGCACCAGGGAAGTGACTGTAAAGACTTGCACCCTGTTTGTTTAGAACTCTTCACAATGGGCTCTGGGGGGAGGAGGGACGAGGCCGCCGGCTCTGATGCGCTGCACAGAGCCGCCTGAATAATGCATGCCCACTTTGTGTGCGTCCGACGCCGTCCAAACACGGGACGCAGAAGGCTTTGAAGCGCCGGCTCTGAACAGCTCGGACGACAGCCCAAGAGTCCAGATAAGATCTGAGCTCTGCCCCTCCCCGCACCCCACTCACCACCATGCCCCCATTTCCCTTGTGGCTTTTAAAATAAGCTCTGAGCCTGAATCACCCAGAGATCCTGACAAAGATGTGGCTTTTGTGTGGCTCCTGTGAGTCCCTTCCTGTCTAGCCCCACCCTGGTTTAGTGCCTTCTCACAAGCTGAGAGTGTGGCAGGGGGTGAGGGCCTCCCAATGGCTGTGTCATCAATCCCCCAACTGACCCCTCCAACCCACCCTTACACAGGCACGGCTAGTACCAAATGGCTCTTGGGGATGACGCAGCTCCCAAGTACCTGGCTCAGATCTCAGACCCTACCTGTTCCCGCCACAAGAGCACCTCCCTCCTTAATATCATTCAGAGAGGGTTCCCTCCTTTCCGGTCATCCTCAAGCTTCTTAGCCCGGCGCGTAAAGCTTCGAGTGATCTGGACCCCGCTCATTCCTGCAGCCAAGCCTGGCCCTGCCCCTCAAGGGGCCCCTGGAGCTCCTGCCCGCCAGGGCTGCTCTCCACTTCCTCCGTCTCACTTGGATCCCATGCCTGTGTACTCAGGTGACCATCAACCCTCACAGCAAACACAACCATTGCAGTAGAATAGTGGCCAACGTCACTGCTGATGAGTCTCATCCAGGTTCATCATGTGCATTCCTTTATTGAGCCTCGAAACTGCACCAGGGTGCACACGTTTCTTATCTCCATCATGCAGAAAGCGACATCAAACCTCAAGATGATAAATGGCTCACCCAAGGTCACACAGCTACAACACGAGAGTCCATTATCAACCTCGGCATCACACAGATTCGCACTTGACACAGTTTGGACAAATCCCTATTTATTCTTAAAGTTTGCCCAAACTCCAGCTACTCCAAAATGTTCTTTTTTTGAAAATAATGATATTTCAAAGTATCACCTCCCACTTCGAAATTCCACTCTTCCCTCTCCTGCCAAGCTGAGCTTTCTTCCTCCCCATGGACACAACGAGGCTTCCCTCTCCACTAACCTCTGGTTCCTCCAGGAATCCTCAGAGGATCCCGGGATGCAGGCAGCATGTGCATCAATATCAATGGGGTCACCGTCAATCAGCTCTCTCAGGTCTACTTTTTACTCTATTATGAAAATATGTCACATTCAAAAGCAAATTTTTTTTCTAAAATATGTACAACATATACAAAGTAAAAATAACAGGGAAAAGCTGGTTCCCAGTTTAACCATGAGATCCTCTGGCTTTCCGAGGGAGCAGCTCCTTGGTCTTTTTATTCAACAGGCTCTTATTTTCTTTAGAGATTTACCACTTGTTCAGATCCCTAAAAGCCAGTGTTCAGCGTTGGGTATTTCTGAGCTTTATGTAAATAGTGTCGTACCAAAAGACTTCTCCCGACAGCACGTGATCTCTGGTTGCTGCTGGTGTGTTTTGGATCTGGGGCTCCACACTCTGTTCTGAGACTTGTCCACGCTGTCGTCCGGACCTGTGCCTCATTTGTCTGCGAAGCTGAACGTGTTCTATCGCGTGACTCTGTCCGTGTTTACTGCTCTACTCCTGGCGGGCGTCTGGATTGTTTCCGGGGTTGGTGCTACCAAGCTTCTGGGCATAGATTATCCTACCTGTCTCCAGATGCAGGAGATTCTCCAGGTGTGCATCTGAGAAGAGAAGTGTCAGGACAAAGGACGTGCGCACCTCCAATGGTGACAGATAATGGCATTTGTTTTCCAACAATCTCAATCGTTACCCATCATTACCAAAACTTGTTACCATCAGGTATGATCACCTGTGCCCACACAGCAGGTGTGGAACGGTGTCTCATCACGGTGCCATCTGCACTTCCCTGAGGGTCAGCGAGGTGACGCCTCTTCCTCTGTTGTGATTGTCTGGGTCCCAGGTTCCGTGAAGTGCCTGTTCATGTCTTTTGCCCGTTTTCCTGTGAGCTCACTTGCATATTGGTTAACAACAGGAGTTCTTTGCCTGCGCACTAACTTCTTTTCTATTATCTACATAGTAAACACCTTTTCCATTTTTAAAGTTAATTTTTTTCCCATTATTTTCCTGTTTCTTTAATGTATTAATCTTTTTTTAAAAAAAGAAATTATTGGTGCCTTGTTCAAGAAATCTTTCTTCACACAAATTAATATATTATTCTATATGATCTTTTATTACTTCTATTAACTTTGCTTTTTGCATGTCTTTTTTAACCAAAAAATTCATTTTTTATTAGGTTGTGGTACAGTAATCTGTGTTTTTTATATGAATAACAAACTATCCTGGACCACATTTTACAAAATCTACTCTTTTCCCGCTGATCTGTAATGCCACTTTTGCTCATAAATTAAACTCTCTTTCTCTCCATTTCTTTTAATCTGCTTCATTGATAGGTTTCTGTAACCCAGGAACAATATCACACTGTCTTAATTACTATCATTAAAGTAATTATTGATATCTGGCAAGCCAGCCAATCAACCTTGTTTGTCTGATTCAGGAGACTCTCCCTTTCCTGCCATTTGAGATTCCATATGGATTATAGGCTCCACCTGTCAATTTCCACACACACCCACGTGCCCGTGAAGCCTTTTGGGATACCATTTGAATTCCAATGAATCTGCAGGTCATTTTGGGGAGAATTTCCACAATACTGGCACCTGTGTGGTGTCGCTCTTCCAATCCCTCCACCCACCCACGTCCTCTCAGTTTTTATAGGTTCTCAAAGTCTCTTAATAGCTTATTTTCTCACTTTCTTCATAAGGACCTTGGAGTACTCTTGTTTATTCCTACATTCCTTACATTTTTGTTGCTGTTAGCAATAATCCATTTAAACTACATTATCTGTTCCTGGTCTGTATATCAAAATATTATTTCTGTAGATTGATTTTGGGTCCAGAAAGCTTATAAAACTCTCCTGCAAGTTTACATGATGTATCTGCGGGTGGCGTTGGATCTTCCAAACAGGCAATCATTTCATTAACCAAAGATGTCAGGGTGCCACGCCCCCTGGAAGTGCATCTTTTTTTCTTTGATCTCATGTGCAGGGATCTCTGGTACAATGATGGCAGAGTGGAAGGCAGCAGAGGAAAGCCTGTCCCCACCCTGAGGAAGGCGTGTCCCTGCTCGTGAGCACCGTAGGACCTGTGCCTTGAGTCCCCTCCTACCCCTGGATTACTGAGAGATGGCTCTTGGGGTGGAGAGAATTTACAAAGGATGACTTTTTTCTGCCAATTATTGATATCGCTTAATTTTTCCTTCATGACGACATAGTTCCTTCTTTTCCAAATCAGTATCAGTCTTTCTGCCACAATAACAAAGTGACGTGTTCTCTTTGGAGCACAGTCTGCATGGCTCCATTCCAGGCGCAGTTGACCCCGTGACTCTGGTTCTGTGACAAGGCAGCACCAGGCAAGAGCCCATGGCCCAGCACAGCCACTCCCCTGGTGACCCAGGAAGCAGAGAAAAGAAGAAAGGCCTGGAGTCCCACCCCCTTCAAGGGCCATCCCCAGTCGCCTCCCACCGGGCCTCTGCCCACAGGTTCCAGCAGCTCCCAAGAGCATCTTCTGGCAACACTCTGGAACTTCCGGGGACACTCAAGATCCAACCATAGCACCAAAGTCAGATGCAACCTTCCTTCCTCAAGGGACGCCACCTGGGTGAGGGGTGTGATCTGTGTCACCCGGGGCTGCTCTCTGTGCTCCTATTTTCTCTGGTATTTTTGCATCCGTGTTCACAGGGAGATTGTCCTGTGGTCACACGGTCCTGGTGGATTCTGGAGGGAAATGACGCTGCAGTGCGTTCTCTTCTCGTCTGCAATCTGTAACATCTGTGCAGAGCTGGGTCATGACTTTATGGTAGAGCCTTTCATGAAGCCGCGGGGCCCAGGATCCTAGGGGAGGGCGTATTTAAGTTCGGACCCACCTCGCTTGTTGGTTTGAGGGTCCTTCATCTTCTGTTCCATTTCTGTTGGGTTAATGCCAGTGAATTTTTTTTTTTTCCTAAGAACGTCTCCATTCCACCTAAGTTTAAAGTTGACCCATGCAACGTCGCTCCTGTGCCTGTCTGATATTCTGTGGCCTCTGACTTGGTAGCTGTGTGTCCTCTTATCTCTCAATTCCACCGCCTCTCTTTTCTGCATTCCAGGTTTTCAACAGCATCCTCTAACTTTGCTTCTTATAAAAATAATTTTGTACTTTGCAACTTCTGTGTGTACGGCTTTTTAACCTCCTATTTTGGAAAATAAGTTTGTCACCTTCCGACCTTCCTTTTTTAATAGAAGATCTACTAAGGACATGAATATGCCTCTCCATCCTGCTTCGACTGTATCACACATGCTTTGAATGGCTAGTTTTCTTTTCATTCCACTATAAATATTTCATATTTCCAGTACAGCTGCTCTTTAGTAAATGCATTGTTTAAACGTACATCTGTAAATGTTCAAAGACGTAGTGATTTTCTAGATGTATTTTTTTTTTTTTCTGTTTTGTGACACTACTTTTATTTGCTATAAATTCTGAGGGTTGTCTATCCAAAATTGAACCTACTAGTCTGCTTAATATAAAGTTTTTAAATGTACTTTTATGAGTGCATTATAATTATACAGAATAGTGGAACTCATTGTTATATTTATACATGTACCCAATATAACAATATAAACATTTGATATTAATACTAATTTCCTTACTTTGGAGTCAAACAACATAATCTGAAAGAGATTCACTTTTAGCCTAGCATGGGGTCTGTTTTTCTAAGTTTTGTGTGTATTAGGGAAAATATGCATATTCTTCAGTTGTTGGTTATAGCATCCTCTGTGTGCCCATTGATTCAGTAAAATAATATTATAAATATTATATACACACACAAATATGTATAACAATTACTCGTCAGCTAATATGTTACATGCTTTCTATGCGCACATATATGTATTTTTATACGCATCTGTATATGTGTGTATCAACTCAGGCAATTTCCACAAATATTATTGTTTTCCCACTTTACAGAGCAGACAGAGAGGCTGAATAACGATCCCAGAACACACAGCCAACGAATGCTGAAGTCGGGACATGAAGCTGGGTTCAGCCTCGCTGACCCAGGTGGTCCCTTGCGGGCCCTTTGAATCGTCCCTGCTGGTGCTTCTCCCACTCGGTCCCTGAGGGGAGCACTTCACCGTCTCCTCCTGCAAGCACGGCCTGCCAGTCTCTCCTTGGTCTCCTTTTCTTTTCTGCAGGTTGAGACTGTCTTCTAGGACACACTGGCTGATGCCACTGTCACTTGAGCCTCCCCTGAGTTGACTGTCGTTTTCTTTAAGGGTTTTTAAGTCAATGTCGCTGTTCCTGCCTGGCGTGACGGGTCCCGGCCAGGAACTCCCTTCCCACCCGCCGCTCTCCAGCTCCCCTGCCTGGGGCGTTGACTTCCCATTTTTAAACAGTGATGCCAGAGGCGTTTCTCGCTCAGTCTGAAATCTCCTGTCTTCTAATGGGAGATTTAATAGTGTCCATGTGTCAAAATCGCTCGGTACTTAGGTTTACTTTGTATCGACCTGTTTTTAGGTTCTGGCGACCCGGCTTTTCCTCATTCATTTGACCTGAGGCCTTGCTGTCTGACTGTGTGCCCTCTCATCTCTCCCGCCTCCTCCTCTGACCATCGTAAACCCTGTTTTCTTTCTTTAAAGGACTGTTAGGATTCGGAAGTGGTTGACCACACAGAGGGCCACTGGCCGGTGCGTTGGCCTCCTTGGCCTCCTTCCTGACCACTCCGCCACACCGGGCCTCGGGTCTCTCTGCCCTGTGCTGGGTCATCCTTGGTGTGCTCTGCATCTTTCTGGAGTGCACGCGTCTTTGGCTGAGCTCATGCAGCCCAGCTGGATTGTGTCCCCACGGATGCCACTACACTTGTCCTGCATTCCCGCTCGGAATTTCAGGTCCCACCTGGAACCACTTGACCTGACCTCAGTTATGGCCCCATGGTGGCTAAGCTCTCTCCATCGGTTTCTTTCTGAAATATATTCATTTCACCCTCCTCCTCCTCCTCCTCCCTCTCCCTCTTGCTCCCCTTCCCCTCCCCCTTCCACTTTTTCTTCTTCTTTTTGTACCAGAAATTGAACTCAGGGGCACTTAACCACTGAGCCACATCCCCAGAGAATAAAATCCTCTGTATTTTATTCAGAGTCAGCGTCTCACTGAGTTGTTTATGGCCTTGCTAAGTTGCTGAGGCTGGCTTTGAACTAACAGTTCTCCTGCCTCAGCCTCCCAAGCAGCTGGAATGACAGGTGTGCACCACTGCACCTGGCCCATTCTTGAAATATACTGTCTCTGGTACCCACAAGTGTTAAGGCTTAGTTGATAGTTATTTTTTTCAGCACACAGTAGATATGCTTTACCATCTTCTGACTTCAATTCTTGCTCCTAATTCCTTCACACTTATTTTTAATTTTTGATTTTTTATTTGTTCTTTTTAGATATACATGACAGTAGAGTGTATTTTGACATATTATACACACATGGAATATCACTTCCCATTCTTGTGGTTGCACATGATGTGGAGATTCGCTGCTCATGTATTCATATATTAACATAGAGAAGTTATGTCTGATTCATTCCACTCTTTTCTGTTCCCATTCCCTTTCCCTCCCCTTCATTTCCCTTTGTGTAAACCAATGAACATCTATTCTTCCTTTCCCCACTTATTGTGTGTTAGCATGTGCATATCAGAGAGAACATTGGCCTTTGGTTTTCTGGGATTGGCTTATTTCACTTAGAATGATAGCCTCCAGATTCATCCATTTACCAGCAAAAGTCATAAAGTTATTCTTTTTTATGGCTGAGTAATATTCCACCGTGTACATATACCACATTTTCTTTGTCTTTGGTGTTCTGGCTTTGATATATCTGTGGATTATGGATTATCTCATTCAAGCTGTTTGGGATTTATTGAGCTTGCTCAATTTGTACCTTTGTGTTTTCTTCAGCTTTGGGGAAATTTCAGTTATTATCTCTTCAAAGTCACCTCTGCCACACCTTTGCACACCATGCTTCAGGGACACTGAGTGAGTGTTGGGCCATCCTACTCATCCTCAGTTCTCACTGAGCACTCTGTGGACCTCTTTGTCCTTCCAAGGTGTGTTCTGGACCATTCCTTCCAGCCTGTTTTCTAGTTCATTGAGCAATTCATCACCTCTGCCTCATCAACAGATAAACGGCCCTTGAGTTGAGTTGTTTACTTTTTAAATTTCTCACTTGACTATTTGATCACTTGCTTCTATCAAGTCTTGATCTTATCAATGTTTGATGTCTTCTTTAACTTTGAAATACATTAAAGTACTTATTTATACACAGTCTCGTTGAGGTGTAAATAACACGTAATAAATCGCACATGATAAAGTGTACAATTTAATCAGTTGGCCATAGGTGTGTACTTGTGAGTCCATCAAGACAGGGAACACATCCGTTCACTGCAAAAGTATCTTCATTGGGTCCCCCCTTCCTGTCCCCTCCAGTATCTCTCTCCCAGACGACCAGTGACCCAATTTTTTGTCATTATCGATTAATTGGCAAAGAAAAAAAGGTGCTCCTTCTCTGGGCCAGGTCATTTTGATGTCTGGGGTTTTCATATTCTGTTTCCTCTGTTGTATTGCTGGGCATGATTAATAGAGTTTTGTTTCCTTCTATTTTTTGATGTTTTAAAATCATGAGTTCATTTTTAATGAGCACCTTATAGGAATTCCTTAAAACCGTCTCCTGTGAGGAGATTTGTGCTGGCCCTGCCAGGTGCCCGACTCTACGGTCAACCTGAGGGGATTTGGTGTCATCGTCCAAATCCTCCCACTTTTAGGTTCCTCCCACTTATGTCAAGATTTAAGACTGGCATGTTTGCTCACAGTCCCTGGGAAACCAACTCAGGCCCAGTTGCTGGGCGCCCAGGATGTGCGTGGTTGGGATCCAGGCACGGGGGTCTGGTTGAGGTCACGGTCTTGCCTCTGGTGTTCCGGCCCCGCCAGAGGCAGGACTGGGGAGCTCCCCTTGGTCCCACGAGGGCACCCGAGGTGCAGGGAGCCCTGCTGATCCCAGGGCTCCACCCCCACCCGAGTGCCAGCCGTCGGGCAGTCCGCCTTCTCACAGCAGGCGAGGTGACAGCGGTGTCTAGTGGGGACATTTTTGTTTCCTGACCACACAGCTGGAATGGAGACGCCTCTTGGTCTCTATCTTTGGACTCCACCCACCTCTCCCTGACTCCCGTGCCGTCACCGAGGCCCTCTTCCGTGCAGTTCCCCAAGGTTCTTTTCTAGAAGTGAACTTTCTTCCCTGGTGTCACTCGGAAGGCTTCACGCTGGGAGACGGGGTCCACGGGTGTCCGCAGACTCCCTGCCTCCGTCCAGGGTCAAACGCTTTCTCACCTAGGTGGAAGCTGGAGAGGAACAAAAGAAATTTAAAAAATAAATAAATTCCCTTCTAGCATGAAAATAAAAGAAAAGCCAATAGAGAATAAAAGGGAATTGAGAGGGAAGAGAACCGGAGGGCCTTAAATCCACGGAATCATGCTAGGTCCATGTAGGAACGTACCACGGCGAGTCCCGCTCTGTGTAAGTGTAATGCACTAATCAAAATAATAATAAGAATAATGTTGCCAGCAGATCAGGGAAGAATGAGATGGATCAATTATGTAATGTCCATGTAAAAAAATGGCAAGACGAATCCCACCATTATGTAGCGTTATGACACACCAATAAAAATAAGTTCCACCTTGGTGTCTCTGTTCTTTATTTTCTGTTTACAAACTCATGTGCTAAAGTTTCACCGAGGTTATTTTATCTTGATTTGCATCTTGGTGTCAATCTGTGCATATGAAGTGTTCAAATATTTAAATGTGGGGCCGTGCTCCCCCTGGGGCAGCACCTGGCACGTGCCCGTCTGCAGGCTGAGCCTCCTGGCGCGGGCCCGGCACCTTCTGTGTTCTGTCACCATCCCTGTGCAAAAGGCACAGGCCATCATTTCTATCAGCAACGAAACTGTGTGTCTGCTCTATTTTACTGTCATCACATAGTCCCTTCCTCTCAAACTGCATCATCCATCCAATAGTGACAATAGTTTATTTTGAGAGTTTTCCCTGAGGTCTGGACAATACTCTGAGTGTAAAATGGCCTCATACATCCAAGCACCATGACCACTGTACTCCCATCCTCAGTTTTAGGTGGGAAATCGAGGCAGGAGAAGTTACTCACCTAAACCCATAAAATCCACCAAAAGGCAGATCCGGGACTCACACCGGGACCCTGTCGCCCAGTGCCCTCCCCGGGTCGTCTTCGCCGTGTTCCCTGATTTGTTTCGCGGCTCTGCTTTGCACGTCGGTGTCCAGCCACACTGAGGTTGACCACCTGGAGGCTCCACACATATCCCAATGCCAGGCAGCGCTGTGCTTTCATCACTGAGCATTTTGCGTTTTACATAATCTGGCGGAAACTTCGCCACTGTCTCTAGGGTGGCTCAACAAGCCCATTGACAAAGAGAGAGGTGAGACTGCAGCGCGTGAGCCGCACGTCGGGGTTTAGAGCTGTTATTCAGCAACAGCCCGGCGAGAGGACGCGTGGTCCGTGTCTTGACAAGGGACAGCTCAGGGTGCTGGGAAGCACAGAGAAGGGGCATGGAGATCCACTGGACACACACAGGGTTCCCAGACGTCTCCTGGGGCAGCTGGGCACTGAGCTGAGTCTTGAAGAAGGAGGGACGTGAACCAAACGGACACACATGGGTGGGCTGGCCGGGTGGTGGGGCAGACCTGGGTCCCTCTGGTCAGGAAGTGAGAAGAGAGACGGAGTCCGAGCCCCTGATGGACGTGCAAACCAGGAAGCCTAGCGGGTCCTTGGAGTCAGGAGCTGGGGGAGAGCTCAGGGTACAGGCGTGGATCTGGGACTGAGCGGGATTCCCGCAGCCCTGGACGCCGCAGGCACAGTGTGAGAGGAGAAGGGGGACTGAGTGCCTCTTTGGGGACCACACGTGTAGAAGCGGTGGGCAGGGGACACGTGTCACAAAGGGACTGCACAACTGCCGGGAGAACAGAAAGTCAGCCAGGAGTGTCGTGAACAACGAAGGAGACACTGCAGGAGCAGGATGCTCAGCGGCACCCGGCGCCCCGCGGGCCGTCCCAGTGGGCTGCTGGAAAGTGTCCCTGGGACTTTGGTGACTTGGAGGGGAGCAATTTCTCTCCAAGTCTGCAGCTCTTCCTGCAAGATAATATCTAAAGAGCCACACACTCTGTGAAGTGGTTTTCAGATGGTCTTCTATTGGGTATATAGCTGTAGAGAGAGCACCACACACTTACCAGCCCAGCACAACGCACATTTATTATCTCACAGTTTCTGCAGGTCAGAAGTCTGAACCCGGCACCCCTGAACACGGGCCACCTGCCTCCAGTTCTTACCAGGCTGTGGTGAGGTGTCACCAGGACTGCCGTCTCACCTGAGGCCTGACCGGAGGCGGGCCTGCATCCAGGTTCACGTGGCTGTTGGCAGCACTCAGGCCCTTGAAGATCATGAGACTGTGGCCCCAGTACCTTGCTGGGCTCTGCCAGAGGCTGCCCGGGTTCCTTGCCAGGTGGCCCTCTGCCTCAGGCGCCAGACAGCAGGGCAACTTGCTTCTTCAAAGCCAGGCGGGGAAGGAGCAGCTCTCGGCAGCACGGATATTGTGCTCTCATACAGAGATGCCCGTCTAATGTGTTCTTTCCCACATTAAATCCCACAACTTCTCTAATCACAGGGTCCCCGTGAGTGGGCGTCCCTTTCACCCACACTCAGTGGGATCAGCCCTGGACATGAACACCAGGAAGCGGGAATCGTGGGACACCTTAGAGACTCCTTGCCACTGATCCCCTTATCACATTGACCCTGCTCTCCCTTGGGCCCCTGCCAACTGCTACTCTTTCAAGGAAAGTTGCTGCCATTTTTAGTTTGTTTGCACCCAGAAGAATTGGGTCACTGCCCAAACTTGCCCTTAATGCAAAGCTCAAATTTTATCTAGATTTTAAAATAGCTTTAGTTATCCACACACCACCCCTGGAGGTATATCATCCTGTTTCACCCTGGATGCCTCTGGGCATGTTGCTTAATTTTTCTGAACTTCGGGTTTCTACTCTCTAATAGAGAATAAAAGTCGGTACATCCCAGGGTTGCTGTCAGATTACAGGATGAGCCTCAGCATTTCACCTAAATTGCTCAGCAGTGCCCAGCTCCTAGAACATGATCCTTGGGAACGGGAACCTTTCCCAAATAAGAGAACAAAAATGAATAGAAGTCAAAATGGGTGCCATGCTTATCCCTGTGAAAAGGTTTCTCAGAAGTAAAAACACCGAGGGCATTGATGGTGGTCACCCACCCTCATGTGACTCAGGGCAGGGCGAAGGGCAGGAGGGTCAGCAACACAACCGAAGTATTAAACGTAAAATGCTGCAGTCCAACCCAGGAGGCCCCCAGCTGGATCTCCCACTTCCACTACGTGTATTGTTAACTTCTCTTTTTAAGTTCATCTTTCCCTGGCTGTGGTACAAGTGGGAAGCTCGGGCCATTACTATAAGAAGACCGTTTTGCATAATGAGTTCAAGGTGGGAATGCCGAAAAATGGAGAAGCCTGAGCCATCCCTCTCTCTGAAGCCCAAACAAAGCCGTCTGGATGATCAAAACACACAGGATATTTCACTCCGATCCACAGAGCGTCCAGCCAACTGCACGAACGCTCGGTGAGTGTGTGGCTGGGGTGGGCCTGGGGAGCCAACACCCAGATGAGGTGAATATGCAGGTGATATTGACTGGATAATTGGAGACATTTTAAAATCCAAATAAAAATCGAGTTTTGCATTAGAGCCAAGTTGACCCCAGAGGTGGTCCAGTGACCTCCCTCATCCATATTCATGGTGCACCTTCGGAGTGCGGGTCGGTCTGTGCTAACTTTTTAATCAATGGCTTATGATGAGGGTCAGGAAGAAATATGAAGTCCCTGGGTCTGGCTTAGTGGAGGGTTGAACAACCAAAGAGAAGGAAAGAACAAGATCTGTATAATGCAGCCTCAAATCCAAATGCACAAAGAAGTTGTCCTGTTTGTTTGTATTTAGTTACAAGAAAATTATACACAAGGGAGACTTTTTTGATTACAGATAAGAAGAGTTCATCACTCCCCCAGTGTCAGGTCCTAGCCCGTCTTTATATTCACTGTCTCAAGAGCCCAAAGAGGCAGTAGCTCCTGTGAGTCCCACTGTATAAATGAGGAAACTAAAACTTTGAGCCCTCAATCAGCCATCTTGGGGTCACCTCCTGGAAAGAGGCAAACCCAGAGCTGAAGCCGGCTTGTTCCAATCCAGACAGCATTTCTGATTAATTTAGGTCAATGAAATTGCGTTCTGAAGGCGTACCAAAGGTATAATTTCTATTCTGTGGGATTCATAAGGTTTTGAAAAACAGGTGACAATCATCAGAATGACAGTGGAACGCTCCTTGGGGGCCTGTGTGTGCCCAGAGGTGGAAGTGGCCTCTGTGGCTTAACGAACCCCCTCCCCTGCATTCTCCACCGTCAGCAGCAACGTCACACGTGTCCTTCTCTGTACCGAGGTCACCAAGAGGTTCCAAGTGAAGATGGGGCAAGTAGAGACAGACAGTTAGGAAGCACCTCCTCCAGGAGCTGTCGAGGGGCCCGGCTGACTGGGGCAGTCTTGTCGTGGGAGACCGACCAATTTAGTTAGCCAGATGGGGAGAGGGACTCAGGCTTCCTGCCCCTGCTCACGATATTCTGCCTCCTACAGGAGCCCAGGTAGGAGGAGGTTAATGGCCATCGCATCATCCACGAGATGCCGACTTCCTGCCTCCTCAGGCTGCCCGGATCCATTGCCCAGAGGTCCCATCAGGGCGCTGACCGCCACATGCAATGTTCTGCCCGTGGTTTTGACTTTGCCCAGGCCCCAGTTGTCACCAGCTGTGATCACTGCCATAGCCCTCGGCCTGCCCTCTGGTCCTCTCCTCTGTCCCCAGCTCCCATTTTATTGTTGGGTTCATCTTTCCAAGTCATCTATAAAGTCAGGCTCACTCAAATTAAAAGCATCACTTGCTAGCAATCCCAAGTAATTGAAAGCAATTTGGACCCTCAGTTCAGTCTGTGGAGAAAATGCAAACAGTGTGGGCCAGCGACCTCATGGGAGGAGAGGCTACGTGCAAAGCTCGGAAGACTTCACAGTTCACCGTCTGTCCCCTCAGGCCTGCTGTAACTGTACGGCAACACGGCAGCGTCATGCATGCTCAGACCTCTCAACTATTCTCAGACCCAGCCGAAAGCACAAGGAAATAAAATGAAACACTGGTTCTGTAGTGTCAAGAAAGATCCCTCTCCTCTTTCTTGCACCCCATGACCCATTCCTCCCTTTGTTCACATTTGGAGAACATCTCTGGCAAGTTGACTCTGCTTTCTGGAAACTTCCTACCCAAGAGTGGCCCCCTGAAGTACTAGCAGGGAAGTGCCCACCCCTTCTCCATTGCTCAGGTCCTCAGAGCCTCCTGCAGGGTCTGGCATATGATAGACCCTCATTAACATCCAGTGAATGGGTGGAAAAATCAGTCCATGAAAGAATTAATCTTTGTGCACATGTGAGATTTCACTGTGTTATTCTCAAAATGCACACACACAGGTAGCAAACCACATAAACTGTTTTCTTCCTTTAGACCTAGGGATATGACACCAATGTGATTTCAACAAATAATAATTGCAGCATCTGTTGAACATACTGCATGCCAGGGAGTAAGTTGTTATGCACCTCTAGACCCAAACTAAGTGATTAATAAAGTAGAAGTTAGACCTCCAAAGCCCTGTGCTCTGTGACCCCATCCTGCTCGGATAGAAAGTACAGGGACACTAAGAAGAGGATGCTAGCCCCAGGTCGCGGGCCCTGCAAGTCCCAGCTGAGATGAGGACCTCACCTCTGCTCTTTCCAAGCCTCTCTAGACAGGGTGGGATATATAGTGAATGCAGTCATGGCCTCTCTAGATGGTCCTATCTCATGGCTTACTGGGGGTCTTCTCCCCATCCTAACTTTGTTTACAGTTTTTGGAAAATAGGTCAGAATTATCTGGCTATATATCACTAGAGGTTTATAGATCTGGAGGAACTCACAAAAGTAAAATATGGGTTGGCTCCCCTGAAATGATCATGAGGTAGACCTACAATGCATATTTAGGGGAATAAAAGTGTTCTCCAGGGTTTTAGAAATTATTTTCATTTTGGTTTTGAGTATGCATTGTAACACGAGAAGCCCAAGGAACAGAAAATCCAACTTTTCCTGAAGGATTTTTGAGGATTTACCCCTTAGTGCTCTTTGCCAAATTTGTAGATATTTAGTTGGGGGATTCCCAAATAATTCCTGATACCTATGTGGGTTATGTCTTATATTTATAAGTCTTGATATTCTTCCATGATAGCACTTTACCAAAAGCTGAGTATCCACTGGGGTCTCCTGCACTTGAAAGCAGGTACTCTCTCTTTGCTTTTCCCCTTTCCTCGTGCAGACGTGAATCTGTCTGCGCAAATAAATGGTTCCAAGGTTTCAAGATGGCGGCCTAGAGGGTGGCTGCATTTCACGTTGCTCCAGGACTCAGGATTCAAAAGAGGAGATATTGAGAGACTCGGGACCAACTCAAAGCAGCCGGGTGAGTCTCTCCCATTGGGGAGGCATCCCGGATGGGGCGGTCGTCCCAGAACGCAGGGAACTTTGTGAAGTAGAGCTGCCCAACGAGACACCCCTCCCCCCGCTGGAGCAGTGAACTCGGACAACTGGGAGCGTCGGAGAGGAGACCGCTCGGCACAGTGCTGGGACTCGGAGCAACCACTGGGGCTCCAGTGGCTGCCCAGGGGAAGAGCAGCGAGGAGAGCTGTGTGGACTCAGAACACCGGGCCTGCCCTGAGGACGAGGAGGAGGAACGTGGCCGCTCGGATTCGGAGTGACTGCACCAGAGCTACAGGCAGTTGTCAGAGGAGGGGCTGTGTGGTGAGCTGTTTGGACTCAGAACGACTGCTTCTGAACCCCGGGGCCTGCCCTGAGGATGAGGAGGAGGAGGAGGAGGAGCGCGGCGGGTCGTTTGGACTCCCAATGACTGCATTAGCGCTCCAGGCGGCTGCTCAGAGGAGAAGGTGAGTGGTGAGTTGTTTGGACTTAAAGCGACTGCTCCTGAACATAGGGGGGCTGCATGGAGGAGGAGCGCGGTGGGTTGCTTGGTCTCGAGTGGCCGCATCAGAGCTCCGGGCGGTTGCCCAGAGGACGCGTGCAGCGGGTCACGTGGATTCAGAGCCACTCAAAGCGACTGCTCCTGAACACCCTGGGGGGTTACCAGGAGGAGGAGGAGGAATGGGGCGGATCATTTCGACTCGAAGTGATTGATTGCCCAGGGCTACGGGTGGTTGGTGGGAGGAGGCACGCAGTGAGTTGCTTGGACTCCTAGTGACCGCACCGGAATACTGGGTGGCTGTCTGGAGGAAGAGGTGTGTGGCGGGTCACTGGGACTCAGAGCGATTGTACGGGGCCCCAGGTGGCTGCTCAGAGGAGGGGCCGCATAGCCAGGCGATTAGGTGCACAGCAGGGTCCCAGGATCTAGAAGGCTTCTTGGTGGAAGAGCCCCACAGAGACACGCTGAGGGGCGCACCGAAGGTTCCAGGACTGCGGGCAGATTCTCTGAGGAGGGGCAACCTAAGGAGATTCATCTGCGAAGGGTGAGGCTCCCAGGCCCAGGAGGTAGGGCCGGGCCCCTAGGAACTTTGCAGAGGAAGGCAGCCCAGCCCAGGCGGTAGATGTAGACTGAGGGGAACCTCTAGGAGGGGAACTGACCAACGAGACCTCCCCACTGGGTGAGTCTTCCCTGCTGGGTGAGGTTTCCCCACAAGGACGGTAAAACCAGAGACTCAGGCCCAAACAGGCCTTGCCTCAGCCCGCAGCCTAGTTCCCCTTTGGATGACCATTGGTCAACAAGTGGAGGCACCTCTGCCCACTAGCAGGGAATATACCCCACCTGAAGGCCACCACTCCTAGAGAGGCAGCTTCCTTGTGGAGCACCGCATTATCAACTTCCTCCAAGACTTCAGCCTACTGAAGGCTAAGGGGGGATATATATAGAAATCTTCAGGGACATTGTAAGTCAATAGAGGAAATCTGCAATATCTCAGCGGTCCACTGATACCTGAACAATGTGAGAAAACAAGGAAAGAAAATGCTGCAAACAAATCTAGATGTTACATCAATAAAACCCAATGCCAGCATGGCAGAAGAAATGACAGAAAAGGAGTTCAGAATGTACATAATTAAAATGATCAGGGAAGCAAACGATGAGATGAAAGAGCAAATGCATGCACTGAATGATGAGATGGAAGAGCAAATGCAGGCATTGAATGATCGCACCAATAGACAGTTAAAAGAGCAAATACAGGAAGCAAAAGATCATTTCAATAAAGAGTTAGAGATAATGAAAAAAAAAAAACAAACAGAAATCCTTGACATGAAGGAAACAATAAACCAAATTAAGAACTCCATAGAAAGCATATCCAGTAGGATAGAACACCTGGAAGACAGAACCTCAGACATTGAAGACAAACTATTTAACCTTGAAAACAAAGTTGAACAAACAGAGAAGATGGTAAGAAATCATGAACAGAATCTACAAGAACTATGAGATATCATGAAAAGGCCAAATTTAAGAATTATTGGGATTGAGGAAGGCTTAGAGAAACAAACCAAAGGAATGAACAATCTATTCAATGAAATAATATCAGAAAATTTCCCAAATCTGAAGAATGAAATGGAAAATCAAGTTCAAGAGGCTTATAGGACTCCAAATTCACAAAATTACAACAGACCCACACCAAGTCACATTATAATGAAAATACCTAACATACAAAATAAAGACAGAATTTTAAAGGCTGTGAGAGAAAAGAACCAAATTACATACAGGGGGAAACCAATACGGATATCAGCAGATTTTTCAATCCAGACCCTAAAAGCTAGAAGGGCCTGGAACAACATTTTTCAAGCCCTGAAAGAAAATGGATGCCAACCAAGAATCTTATACCCAGTAAAACTTACCTTCAAATTTGATGATGAAATAAAATCCTTCCATGATAAACAAAAGCTAAAAGAATTTACAAAAAGAAAGCCAGCATTACAGAACATTCTCAGCAAAATATTCCATGAGGAAGAAATGAAAAACAAAGAAGCAAATCAGTAAAGGGAGGAATTATGCTAAAGGAATTGTCAAATAAAGGAGGAACCAAGTTGTGTCAAACAAATAAATAAATAAAATTTAAAAAATGAACCAAATGACCAGGAAACCAAATCATATCTCAATAATAACCCTGAATGTTAATGGCCTGAATTCATCAATCAAAAGACATAGACTGGCAGATTGGATTAAAAAGAAAGATCCAACAATATGTTGCCTACAAGAGACTCGCCTCATAGAAAAAGATACCCATAGACTAAAGGTGAAAGGATGGGGAAAAACATACCATGCACATGGACTCAGCAAAAAAGCTGGAGTATCCATCCTCATTTCAGACAATGTGGACTTCAAGCCAAAGTTAGTCAGAAGGGATAAAGAAGGTCATTTCATACTGCTTAAGGGAAGCATAAATCAGCAAGATATAAAACTCATAAACATCTATGCCCCAAACAGTGGCTCATCCATGTATGTCAAACAAATCCTTCTCAATTTCAGAAACCAAATAGACCATAACACAATAATACTAGGTGATTTTAACACGCCTCTCTCACCACTGGACAGATCTTCCAGACAAAAATTGAACAAAGAAACCATAGATCTCAATAACACAATCAATAATTTAGACTTAACGGACATTTATAGAATATACCATCCAATCAAGAGCGAATACACTTTCTTCTCAGCAGCACATGGATCCTTCTCTAAAATAGACCATATATTATGCCATAAAGCTAATGTTAGCAAATACAAGAAGATAGAGACACTACAATGTATTCTATCAGATCATAATGGATTGAAGTTAGAAATAAATGAAAGAGTAAAACACAGAAACTATTCCAACATCTGGAGATTAAACAATATGCTATTATATGATGAATGGATAACAGAAGATATTAGGAAGGAAATTAAAAAATTCTTAGAGGTAAATGAGAACAAAGAAACATCATATCAAAATCTCTGGGACACTATGAAAGCAGTACTTAGAGGGAAATTTATTTCATGGAGCGCATTTAATAAAAGAAATAAAACTCAACAAATAAACGACCTAACACTACAGCTCAAAGCCCTAGAAAAAGAAGAACAGACCAGCACCAAAAGTAGTAGAAGACAGGAAATAGTTAAACTCAGAGCTGAAATCAATGAAATTGAAACAAAAGAAACAATACAAAAAATTGACAAAATAAATAGTTGGTTCTTCGAAAAAATAAACAAAATTGATAAACCTTTAGCCACACTAACAAAGAGAAGACGAGAGAAAACTCAAATCACTAAAATTCGGAATGAACAAGGAAATATCACAACAGACAGGATTGAAATACAAAACATAATTAGAAGCTATTTTGAAAATCTATACTCCAACAAAATAGAAAATTTCGAAGACATCAACAGGTTTCTAGAGACATATGAATTGCCTAAACTGAACAAGGAGGACATACACAACTTAAATAGACCAACTTCAAGTACTGAAATTGAAGAAGTCATCAAAAGCCTACCAACAAAGAAAAGTCCGGGACCAGATGGGTTCTCAGCCGAGTTCTACAAAACCTTTAAAGAAGAGCTCATTCCAATACTTCTCAAAGTATTCCATAAAATAGAAGAGGAGGGAACCCTCCCAAACTCATTCTATGAAGCCAATATCACACTGATACCTAAACCAGACAGAGATTCATCAAGGAAAGAAAATTTCAGACCAATATCCTTAATGAACATCGACGCAAAAATTCTCAACAAAATTTTAGCAAATCGCATACAAAAACATATTAAAAAGATAGTGCACCATGATCAAGTGGGTTTTATCCCAGGGATGCAATGTTGGTTCAACATCCGGAAATCAATAAATGTCATTCACCATATCAATAGACTTAAAGTCAAGAATCACATGATTATTTCAATAGATGCAGAAAAAGCATTTGATAAAATACAGCACCCCTTCATGCTCAAAACACTAGAAAAAATAGGGATAGTGGGAACATTCCTTAACATTGTAAAGGCCATTTATGCTAAGCCCATGGCTAATATCATTCTAAATGGTGAAAAACTGAAAACATTCCCCCTAAAAACTGGAACAAGGCAGGGATGCCCTCTTTCACCACTTCTATTTAACATCATTCTTGAGACTCTAGCCAGAGCAATTAGACAAACCAAAGAAATTAAAGGGATACGAATTGGAAAAGAAGAACTCAAACTATCCCTGTTTGCTGATGACATGATTATATATTTAGAGGAACCTGGAAATTCCACCAGAAAACTCTTAGAACTCATAAGTGAATTTAGTAAAGTAGCAGGTTACAAGATCAATGCTCATAAATCCAATGCATTTTTATACATAAGCGATGAATCATCAGAAAGAGAAATTAGGAAAACTACCCTATTCACAATAGCCTCAAAAAAAAATAAAATACTTGGGAATCAATCTCACAAAAGAGGTGAAAGACCTCTACAATGAGAACAATACAACACTAAAGAAAGAAATTAAAGAACACCTTAGAAGATGGAAAGATCTTCCATGTTCTTGGATAGGAAGAATTAATATTGTCAAAATGGCCATACTACCTAAAGTGCTATACAAATTCAATGCAATTCCAATTAAAATCCCAATGACGTACCTTACAGAAATAGAGAAAGCAATTATGAAATTCATCTGGAAGAATAAGAAACCCAGAATAGCTAAAGCAATCCTTAGCAGGAAGAGTGAAACAGGGGGTATTGCAATACCAGATCTTCAACTCTACTACAAAGCAATAGTAACAAAAACGGCATGGTATTGGTACCAAAATAGAAAGGTAGATCAATGGTACAGAATAGAGGACACGGACACAAACCCAAATAAATACAATTTTCTCACACTAGACAAAGATGCCAAAAATATGCAATGGAGAAAAGATAGCCTCTTCAACCAATGGTGCTGGGAGAATTGGAAATCCATATGCAACAGAATGAAACTAAACCCATATCTCTCACCATGCACGAAACTCAACTCAAAATGGATTAAGGACCTAGAAATCAGACCAGAGACCCTGCAGATTATAGAAGAAAAAGTAGGTCCAAATCTTCACCTTGTTGGTCTAGGATCAGACTTCGTTAACAGGACTCCCATAGCACAAGAAATAAAAGCTAGAATCAACCACTGGGATAGATTCAAACTAAAAAGCTTTCTCTCAGCAAAGGAAACTATCAGCAATGCGAAGAAAGAGCCTACAGAGTGGGAGAATATCTTTGCCAATCATACTTCAGATAGAGCACTAATCTCCAGAATCTATAAAGAACTCAAAAAACTCTACTCCAAGAATTCAAATAATCCAGTCGACAAATGGGCCAAGGAAATGAATAGACACTTCACAGAAGAAGATCTACAAGCAATCAACAAACATATGGAAAAATGTTCAACATCTCTAGTAATAAGAGAAATGCAAATCAAAACCACCCTAAGATTCCATCTCACCCCAATTAGAATGGCGATTATCAAGAATACGAGCAACAACAGGTGTTGGCGAGGATGTGGAGAGAAAGGTACACTCATACATTGCTGGTGGGACTGCAAATTAGTGCAGCCACTCTGGAAAGCAGTGTGGAGATTCCTTAGAAAACTTGGAATGGACCCTCCATTTGACCCAGCTATCCCACTCCTTGGCCTATACCCAAAGGACTTAAAATCAGCATACTACAGAGATACAGCCACATCAATGTTCATAGCTGCTCAATTCACAATAGCCAGACTGTGGAACCAACCTAGATGCCCTTCAATTGATGAGTGGATAAAGAAACTGTGGTATATATATATACAATGGAATATTACTCAGCCATAAAGAATGATAAAATTATGGCATTTGCAGGCAAATGGATGAAATTGGAGAATATTATGCTAAGTGAGAGAAGCCAATCTCAAAAAGCCAAAGGACGAATGATATCGCTAATAAGTGGATGATGACACATAATGGGGGGAGGGAAGGGTTAATATTAGGGTTAGGGAGGGGGGCAAGTATGGAGGAAGGAAGTACTGTATAGAGGGAAAAGAGGGGTGGGAGGGGGTGGGGGGAAGGGAAAAAATAACAGAATGAATCAAACAACATTACTCTATGTAAATTTATGATTACACAAATGGTATGCCTTTGCGCCATGTACAAACAGAGAAGCAACATGTATCCCATTTGTTTACAATAAAAAAAAAAAAAAAAAAAGAAAGCAGGTACTGATTTATTTGCCAGGGTCCAGGGACAGGATAAGATAAATAAAACTCATTTTAGAATTTTTCCTTTCACAGACACTGTCCCAAATCTTTCACAGATCAGAAGTGCATACCTTGATGCACCATCACACACATCTTCAAGATGCTTTCCATATTTTCTAATTTCCAAGCTGGATACCACTTTCCAGATCTTTCTCTTTAGGAGAAAATTTGTGATTCTGGGGTGGCTGCTTTTGGGGAGCACCTTGGGGAACCAAAATAAAAAAATGAAAAATTAAATCAATGTCATCCATCCTCCTAACTAATAGAAAAAGTCCTCATTCAATAGGTAGCTATTCAGTGATGGCATTGAACACATTTTAATTTGACCAAATCAGCCACCATAGCCGACATGGCGTTCTTCCATACACGGCTCAGTTATGTGATGAGGGAGCAAGTGAATGGTCAGTATCGTCATTTAAGGGCAATCTGATTTTGCTCCATACGCCATTCAATGTAAGAGGAATTCCCCAACATCTCTGACACAGCCAGGAGTTTCTTTAGTCCCTCCCAAATGTGCTCATCCTTTCTTGTCACCACCTAGGGGTGCTGGGTTCATTGTCTCCATTCAGCAAAGAACTGAAGAGCAGGACACAGAGAGCGAGCAAGCCACAGGTTTATTGCAAAAGTGACAGAGACCACTCCAGAGAGAAGGCGCCCCAGGGCTGGGAGTCCTGAGGGGAGTCTTGGCCTGTGCTTGTTGTGGTCTCCAGCATTTCCTCCTGTGCTGATCTCCTTCCGTCCACGCGCTCCTCACTATTACTGACTGCTGCCCCTCCGTCTATGCATCTGTTTTAGTCTTGCTATTGGATCCTCCGCTTAGGAGCCCGAGTAAGGAAGTGTCTGTCTGATTGGGTCCCCACTTGTGTGCAGGAGCGCTTTCCTCAAGCAGGAACCTGGCCTGGTGGGAAGACCTCTCCATGCCCCTTGTTCTGGCCCTGCCCCACCTCCTCGCTGGCCATTGTGTCCTGGCCACCTGCGCCCTTCTACCCCTCCCTCATTCCCAGCAGCGGATCACTCACTCACTTGTTCTGATAGCTGGATTCACCTTCCCATGTGCGCGTCCACACATTGTTCACTATTCATTTCCTTCCTCATTGACTCCCTTCATTAACTGGCTACCTCACACAGGTGTTCATTGATTCCTGAACGATTCATTCTCTCCTCTTGTAAACATGAGCGCAAGGGTGTCGATGATAGGGGATAGGTTCCAGGGTCTAAGCTCTTGGGTTGTTCCTGAGCTGGAGGGAAAGATGGGTATGGATCATACAAAATAAAGTGCCCTGTGATTGTTGCTGTCACCAAAACACAACGATGGAGTATAAGGGAGAGAGTGATTTGTTGAAGCTGAGCAATGCTCCCTTGATATGGTCGTTCGGAGCTTGGCCTGGTGGTCTGCCACAGAGGACGGTGGAGAGAGGCATCATGCATTGTCACGGAAGCACCGTCACGAAGACTTAGGGTCGTGGAAGTTCTCAGTGTGTCCAAGGAAGGAGGGATATCCTCGTGCAGCCTGAGTAAGGACGAAATTGTAGGGAGAGATGGGAGAAGAAGGTCAAAGTCAGGACCCTATGAGGGTCCCTGATGCCACATGAAAATGCTTAGATTTTATCATTTTAAGAAATGGCAAAAGGGCATCTTTTATGGAATGCCATCTTTATCTAGAAATTGCTGGGTTCAGATCCCAGATGACTGTATGCTTCAGTCATCGGCGATTGTTCCTCACTTAGCCTTCTAGCCATCTCTCCTGTGGCTCTCCTGTGTCAATACTCAGCCTACACATAGGGACTGGGGAATTTAGGACTGCAGAGATTATTTCTGTAACCTCTGCATGTTAGACAAACTTTATGCAGAAGGGACTGTCGTCAGAATTCCTTATGTAAAGTTCCTATCTCTTATCCCAGAAGTCAGAGGTAGATTGAGCCATCCCTCCAACCAAAGCACCCTGAAGAAGCTGAAAGCATGTGGAGCTGGTCCTTCATCCCTCAGGATATAAGACTGCAGCCCTGTAGAGAGGTGGAAATGCTTGACGAAGATATTCCCACATGAGGATGGAACACCCAGCAAGAAGGAAATGGTGGATAAAGTTGGGCATGAGAAGATACCAGTGACCACAAGAAGGATTCAGGGGGGATTCCTTGGCTGTTTGCTTGAGGAAGCTTGGCTGGGTTCACCAAACCTACTAAGCCCCCTTGGGCCATCCAGAAGGCCACATGGGAAGGAAGCACAATGCTCTCCTAGGTGGTTTCTCAGCGAGTAAACTGCAGCAACCACATCAGCCCATTAGCATGGAATGCCCCCAGTGCATCTTGTTCTTTCTGTTTGCATGCTTCACGAACAGGTCCCCACCCTCTGGTAACCACTCTGAAGTCCTCCCCACCTATCACAGCCCATCTCTGATGCCACCTCATCCAAGATGCAGCTTCTGCTCACATGGTCTCTTTCCTCTGGTTCCTTTTAACCCATTCAAACAAAGTTACTTCTAGAGTTGTCGAAAGAGTCAGTGTGTTTGGAAATGGCTTGTCACCATTTCTATTATCGCAGTCGGCTAAAGAAGACTTGGAAGTAAGCCTGCTGTTCACTGGTGCAGCCTATGCCAAGGTCAAAGAGAGTCCAGGGAGGCCTGGGTGACACGAGAGAACACCAGGGAGCAAGAGTTCTACTGGAAGTCAGAGGGCAGAGGAGAGAGGTCACTTGGGAGGTAACCAATCTCAGAGAGTGGGCCAGGTCAACCTGGGCATGTCCATGAGAACATCATGTAGAGGCCCTGTGGAGCAGTGCTGTCTTGTGCTGCTGCTGGGGTAACTGTTGGCCCACAAATGCAGGACTGTTGGAAAGGTTCCACTAGAACTGCCTGGAAACGTATGCCCTGTCTCCTCAGGGGCATGTCCCTCAAGAATACTCTTAAATACACAGAGCCCGATAGGTGAGCCAGAGAGCAGACCTGAATGAGGTCAGGGAGCATGCCTGAATAGTCTGTCCTGCTACATTAGCAGCTGAGTCAAAAGTCGAAAGACGGAAGTTCATTGTCTCAAATCTTATGCTCTCCCTCAAAGCTGTTCAAAGCTGTTCTGCCAAGACCCTTCCTACTGCCACAAAAGCAAAGCCCCCTCCCACACACACGTTCTGAACTTCAGTTGGCAAAAGAGTTCAATCAACCAGATCTGCTTGATCAAAATGCAATGGTTAACCATTGCAAGTGAGGCTAGACATTATCGCCCTGTGTACATATGTTACTATATGACTGGTATGGCTCCACATCATGTACAACCAGAGGAATGAGAAATCATACTCCAGTATCTATGATGTATCAAAGTGCATTATATTGTCATGTATAACTAATTAAACAAATTAAAAATAAAAAAGAGGGAGAGTCATGGCTTCATCCCTTGCTCTTGCATGCATCCCCTGCACCCAGCCCTCCCACGCCCCTACCCTTTATTCACCTACATAACCATTGATGCATAATTGGTTGACTCATTAATTCACCATACTTTTATTTATTCATCAATTTACTCACCCACTTATCAACCATCATCTTCCGAATGTCTGGCTCAGTCAAGGTGTTGTGCTGTAATAACAGGATGGCATGAGGTCAGGGAAAGAGGTGGACTTCAACCTATAAGTGAGTTCTTTGAGCCAAAATCTAAGGGCCATGATAGAGAGTAGTACCAAGTGCCCAGGGAGCATACCACCCTCTTCTGCGTTTAATGTAGCACTTTCAGAGAGCTCTAAAAAATTCAATACTTATAAATTCAAGGTCCTCAGGGGAGGAAAAGAAAGATCAGAGGGAGAAAATAAATCTTCGCAAATGAAGAGATCTGGAGGAAATCTCCTCCTTCCATGGGCTGTTGAGCATAAAAGGAAAGCTCAGGAAGCAAGCGTGTCTTCCCCACCGCAGCGCGGAGACGGGCGGGCAGAGACGGACAGCCTGCTCTCGCCCGGAAGGCCCAGGCCTGCTCTCCCGCTCCTTGGCCTTGGTGCCCGTAGTTGACACTGTGATTGTCATCTGTGGAGCTCTGTGTCCACAATGGATAGCACTTTGGACTTCCACCATCTTTCTTAGGCTCCGGGGACTTTGGGGTTTACCCTAGGGTCTGAAACATGCCTTCCAAAATAGGGACAATTTAGATACTTAGAACCCATACCCTGCCTTTATTATGACCTGAGGATCTACCCCCAGTATCAGATAGCAACACTGGTTTCCATAGAAAAGACAGGAATTCGTACAACATGAGTTTGAATTACCACTCCCCACCTACCACCGTGCTATCTGAGAGAGCCCACATAACCTCTTTGAACATCAAATGAAACATGATTGCTATTAATAATAGATCATCCAGCTCATTAATCCCTCACCGTGTCTAAACTTTCTATTAAGTGCATTACCTCACTTTTTACATAAACTCCTCCAAACAACCTTAGGAGGCAGTCAGCTTCGTAGATTAGACGGTTGCTCAGAAATGTATATTCTTCCCCCACTCCATGCCCAGAGGCAGCCTCTGCTCCTCCACTGAATGGCTCCTCCAGGGGGCTTGGTCGTGGGACTTGGTTTGGCCAATGGATGCGGCGTGACCCAAGTGACAAGGACACTTGTGAGGCGGGGCTTGCTTGCTGGCATGTCTGCCATTGAGACATGAGAAGAACATGTCTTCACGAGCTCGTTTTCCCAAGGACACCACATTAGAGCCACCCCTCCACCGGAGGACCCTCCGCAAGAACAAGACGTTGGTCTGCTGGAGTCAGAGCATCCTCAGAGCCCAGCTTGGGTCAGATGTGTGCCAGCAGAACCGCGGAGGTAGAAGTGGTAATAAATGGTTCTGAATGTTGTGGTGATCAATTCTGAACCCCAAACTCACATGGTGTTACTATGATCTCTAAAGCATAGACAAGCACAGAGGACAACAGAAGACTGAGTGGCCAAGGTCACTTACCTCTTAGTGACTGAGCAGGGCCTTGATCTTTTGATCAGTCTCCAGGTCGCCCCCTCTAAGCCCTGCCTGCTTCACGCTATGATCTCATCTGAATGGTCATGAGATGGAGACACACTAGTGCAAAACACCCACCCTGTGCCTGGTCCCTTATTGAATCAGTGACATGTGCCCATTACTACCAGAAGAGCTACACTGGACCACAGTGATACACCACTCTGGCGGCTTATGGAACTGATGGTCATTCCCTGTTGGTCTGCCTGACCATCCCTGTGGACTATGAGGCCACAGAACCCAGGAATCATGTCCTGTGCACCCTAGGATGGCCAGGGCCACCATGGTGCCTAGCACGGGGCAGACAACTGAAAGAATGTTTCAAGAATTTCCTGGATATTTGGGTGTCTCTGTAGACAGACAGCATCTAAGAAGATCTGTGACAACAGTGAGTCTCGACAGCTTTCTAATCTAAATTTCTTATCACTCTTTTATTGCTCTCTCTTCCTTAAAAAGTATATATGTTGCTTTTTTTTTCTGCTTGCTTCCTTATACTCACAGACACAACCACACACATACACTATTTTGTCACAACAGTAGCGCTACAATAACAGGCTGCACCTTGGCAAACTGGCGCCCGTGCTGAAATCACACTGAGTGAAGTTTGTTGTTGGTTACATTTTTTGAGAAGACACAATATCCCGTCTCATCAACTTCGAGATAGAAATCACTTGGAAACTTGGGCAGCAGCAGAGAGCACCACGCATGTGCACGCACACACACACAAAGCCTGCGTTTTGCACCTCATGGAACTCTGTCATATCAGCTGCCAACACAGACGCGGCACATGCCTGAGTCTCGGCTGCTCCTAATTACGCTGCCGCAGGAGCGCTCGCCTCCTCCGCCTGGGAGAGCTGCTTTTCCCCAAGGTCCAAAGAGAGTTCCGCTGCCTTTGTCCTCTGGTTTGGCTGAGCGGGGGCACTTAGCGGTGTCCCTCGCTCTCACTGCGATGTGCCAGACAGAAGCTGGAGACATCCGTGTCCTTGGCAGGGCTGCCGCTTTGTCTGCAGCACAAAGGGCAGGGGCAGCCGGGTGGGGTCTGACGCTGCAGGGAGGACCTGCCCGCCGACCGACCGCCATGGGGGGGGGGGGCAAGAGGCCCCAGCCTGCGGTCCCCGCACTGAACCAGCCTCTGATGGCGACCTGTGGGCCTGATTGTTTTTTCCACTTGATCCAATATTTAAAATGGGAATTTTCCATCTCAATTTTCAGCTTCTCTTGAGAAGCTGGACAACGTGGTCTCAGTGGCTTGCTTTCGGCTCCTGCAAAGGTGGCCGGAGCTACAGAGAGCTGAGTCCGGCCTGCCTCGCGACACTCACCCCCACTGGGCATGACCCCAGGCTCCCTCCTTCTCCCTTCAGGGTGTCCTGGGCTTCAGGCTATCATCACCTGCATCTTTTTTTCCCTTACAATAGAAGAATATTTCTCTTCCCCGTGTCACTTATGGACAGAAGAAATTAAAAAAGGCGAACTAGAGATACTGCTTAGGGAAACTGGACGGTCACATCCCCTCGTGAGGAGGAAACATTCCTGAGCATCTGCCACGGAAGCATGAGTGCCAGAGGAGACCTGCCCGGCCCTCCTGGCCTCCTGACGGCTCAGGCCTCTCCTGCGCCCACCTGGACAGGCACGGCTGGTAGAGTCAACCAGGGGTAATGGGTTCCTGTCTCATGTCAGCGATCTCTCACCTTCAAGTGCTTACGCAAGCTGTTTTTTCAGCCTCGTGGCTGTGAAGGAAGAGTAGCAGAGCCTACCTCCCGGAGTTGCTGTAAGGAGCCCAGGAAGCCATGTGCACAACTTAGCACGCTGAATCCAGACACATGGTGAATCCTGGAAAACAATGTCTCCCTCTCGTTACCAGGAATTAAAAAATAAGCAGAAAGAAAACAGCAGGATCTTGTGAGACTTTAGCAAGTTGAAAAATCATTGCAGTGATTTTAAAATGTTTATATTGATCATATTTATGATATTGAATCTGATCCACACTTGGAAAAAATATTCTCTCTCTCTCTCTCTCTCTCTCTCTCTCTCTCTCTCTCTCTCACACACACACACACACACACACACACACACACACACACACATGCATGCAGTTCAGCAGAGAGGGACGCTTCCTCCCCCAAAGCTTCCTTTTCCTCCTTTGCACACGGCAGCCCTTCCACACCTCCACACCTCTTTACAGCCGGAGGAGCTGAAGAGTGGCTTCCTATGGCTTCTACTGAGCCTCTAAGAAACAGTGGGTTCACTTCACACTCTGCATCCCCTCCTGGCAGCTGAATACAGGTGATGAAATCAAGGTGCTGGAAGATGCAGGTGGACGACTGAGCCACAGGACTGAAAGAATCTGCGTTCCTGAGTTACAGCATGGAGCTAGCTGCCTGCAGACCAGGCAGATTCACCTCTTGTGTTACATTGTAGCCCTCATATATTTGTGGGTCTATTTGTTTCAATAGTTTAACTGGGCCTAACTGGCCTCATGAGACTCACTCAGCACATAGTTTATGAGACTTAGGGACTCTTACAGAGCACCATGACCACCCATTAAAGATCATTAGCAGGTCAAAATGTCTTTGAACCACATCTAAGAATTACGCATGGAAAGGACTTTAACTTCCAGCTGTAACCAACATTGAACAAAAATTCCCATTGGTCAGTCAGGAAGTCAGCAAATATTGATGAAGATTTATTTTAGGAGATTGGGAATCAGAAGATACAAAAAGACAGAAAGAAACATTTCACTCAGAATTTATATTCCAATGAAAATGACCTGGCTGTTTTTGATCATCTAGTTCTGGTCCTCAATGGCTTTGATCTCTGTTGCCTTGGCATGTGGTTAACATCGTTGATCTTCTGGTGAAAACCTGCTTTGGCATAGCTCTGTAAGAGAGTAGTTAGAGAAGACATGCCATATATTTGCATATTTGGTTCTCAGCCCCATACTGGTTCTTTTTTCTCTTTATTACAGGAAGTTAGACCTGAAAACTCTATTTCCAGTCTCTTGCAACATGATTTCAGCACAAGGCTAAAAGACAGGGCAGAAGACTAAGAGTTTCAGCAGATCTCAGCAATGATAAGTCCAGTCGGTCTGTGAGGCTGGGGGCTCCTAGGATACCTCAGCTGGGATGGGAATTCCTGGACCTTCCCGTGGATCTGGGCGGCAGGAGCGCACAGACTGTCTCCAAGCACCTCTGCTGGGATGGAGCAGCTCCAACCGCTCAGACCCGGTGCCATCACTTCACTGAAGAAGCTGCATCCACAGACAGAGTGCCTGATCGACTTAGCTCTAGCTAACCCGACATGTCACCTGGAAGAGGGTCCAATACCCTTAATGGCAGACCCCAGTAAAGAGATACTGAGGGAATGGTGTGGTCTTCAAATTCAAACCAGGACGTTAACCGTGGAGGACACAAGAGTGCCTCAACGGTGATTCGAGTCCAGCCGTGCTGCTCCTCTGCCCAGGACCATGCCATGGCTCCCCATCCTGTTCAGGTTAGGTCTAAGCCTTAACATGGCCCACACCAAATGATGTCTGCCCTTCTCTGACTGCATCCTTAACTGCTTCCCCTGTTCCTATACTTAAAATCCGGTAACACTTACAGTTTGCCAGACTTCTTTTTGTGATGCCAGACAGGTGTGCCAGTATCCATGCTGTTTGCCTCACAGTCTTCCCACCTCTGACTCTTGGTTCTTGAGATTCATCTTTCAACTCCTAGCTCAGTCATCTCCTTCTCCAGAAATTCTCTTCCAACTTCCTTTTCAGGTGACTTCGATGTTCTCCTTCTGGTCCACAGAGTGTCTCATACTTGTCTTATTAAATGATTTAAAACATACATAAATGTCACCTCAGGGCCCAGGACAGTGTCTGGTCCTTGACATACGCCAATCATGACAATGACAGTGGTCAATATTAATTTATTCATTTAGCCAAAAAACTTTTGTTGAATTCAATACTTGAAGCTAAATACTACCCTAGGAAGTAAACAAAAGTTATTGTGTGCTTTTTCAGGAGTAAGTATTGTGCAAAGATTTTACATGTATTACCATTAGCAACATCCATGAACACCCAGAGTAAGGCTTTGGGGATTATGGCATCATTAGTTCCAATTTAGAGATGTAGAAACTAAGGTTTGCAAAGTAAATGTTTAGCGAATAAATAAATCTAGCTATCTTTCCAATTCTGTCGTAGACTTTTCCAGAACAGAAGTTGAATCTTAGTTCTGTTTCTCAAATGCTTAAAATGTACATGAAAAAGTCATTCCACACCCCAGTCTGCGCAGCATAGTCCTCATTAATTAAACCTGGTACTCCAGCATAAACATCTCCTTTGTCACTCTCCAGGTGTCCAGATGACCCACTGGGTGTCTTCTAGCCTGTGCCAGGTTGTTATTGTCTCCACTAAACAGACTGGACCAAGGTTAAAAAGGAAGTCAAAGTGAGAAAGCATGTCCATTCCTTCTCTAAATCTCTCGCACCACAGTGTCTGAAGGAAATTAATCAAATCTGCGTAGACTTCATATTCAGCACATCAAAGAAGAAAAGCTGTAGGTCTCTTGACTCGGTCAGCTGAGAAGAGGCCCTTCACTTTATATCCTGCACCTCTTGTTTTAGAGACAGGGAATCTGACCCCAGTTGGTCAACCAAGCTGCAACAAGCCGGGGACAATGCATAAGTGGAATGCGTGTATTCCAACACCCTGTCCCAAGTGGACTTGGGCACCCACACCCAGTGTGTCATCCTCTTTCATGCCCCCAGGTCTTTTCTCATATATTCTTTCTCTCTGGAATGTTCTTGTACCTATTGCAAGAGCATGATGGACTTGATATATCCTATTCCCCATTAACCCTCCATCCCTGTGACCCAAAAGCCAGTCACCTGTTCCTAAGCCTCACCCCTTCGTCAGGTTGTTCAGACATAATGGAGTAACTAAGGGGGCTGCTTGACCCTAAAGGAAAACTCCTTGAACAGAGCTCATGCCCCATATGTTCCTGCATCCTGCACCACAACCTTCTTCCCACCAGCCTGCTTGGCATGGACTATGTATGTGTTGAATTCCACAAAATAAATTTTAACTATATTATCATTTCTAAAGTGCCTGTCTCAAAATTAAGCTTTTGCTCTCTGTTAATATCTTGTCCCCTGTCTCATTATAGATTTAAGAACCCTATTCAATGTATTTGTATTCAAATACAAATTTGTGTTTACTCTCCACGGTTCTTTACACAGACATTCACTGAGCACCATCTTGGTGTCAAAGTCCTGCATGCTATGGAGTCTCGATCATTCCAGCAGGAGGGTCAAGAAGAAAAGACACAGGTCAAATCATGCCTGCACACGTTCTGGAGAGCCTGCCAGTACACTGTGCAGTCCTTGGTTATTGTGGAACAGTGGCAGTTTCCTATCCTGGAGGAGTTCAGGAACATTCCATGGAAGAGGTGATCTTTAACATATTTCCCCAAAACTAAAGAAATTTCTACCCAAAATTAACCCCTGCAGGATCTCTTTTAGTCTATCCATGCAAGAAAATACTTGGGATCATTCAGGGTTTTTGTTAATTTGTTTGTTTGTGAGTCTTGCTCATCTCTTAGCTGTCAGTCAGGGTCTGCAAGGGCTTAAATGACTTCTACCAATTCACACAACTCATCTTGTTACTTTGCACCTGCTGGACCAAGGACTCCAAGCCACCTCCTAGATGGAGTTAGGACACCAAACTTAGACTCTACCACCCATCAAGCCACTGGGTAATGTGCCCTAATTCAGGTAATAAAGTGCCAGACCCTCCCTGGCTGCACAGTCCACACCCAGCATCTCCCAGCCAATTATGAAATCTCTTACTTTACTGGAGTGTGACCCAGAAGTCACCGACCTTCCTTGAGCATCCAGGTCCTCACCTTTAGCGTGGGAATGATAATGACGATGCCTGCTCACAATGGTGCCATGACCATTAAGTGAAATAAAGACGGAACGTCCAAGGACAGTGCCCAGCCCCCATCACATGCTGTGCTCTTGGCTTCAAGTGAATGTCTGTCTCCATTTCCATCCTGATTAGCAACAGTAACAACAGCCCCACGACACCTGTAGGCTGAGTACTTTACTACTTCAGGGTTGCACCAGCCACAGCGCATCCTTCACTAACACAACGCCTCTCTCCAGTATCATGGTTTCCACTTCACACCCGAAGGCACTGCCATTCCAAAGGGTTAAATCTTGTTCTAAAGTAGCAAAGGACATGGACCAAGAAAACTGTCACACCTGCATCTACACCCAAGTCTTTTCCCTGGTACACAAGCTCTTCAGTCATCCACATGCTCCTCGGACTCCACAGACTGCAGTACTTGAGCCACGTCTCTTACCTGCAGCTTAACTGACGTTTCCTCCCAAACCACCCCAAACTATTCAGTGGCTTCCACAGTGACTTCCACAGTGCCCGGGTGCTGGTCAGTGTTCCAGTTGAGTCTTCTCAGAGCCCCCAGCGTGGCTTCTGGCTTCCGGGTAGAGGAAGGAGGAGATTCGGGGTTGGGCCCCCAGTGGCACATGGCTGAGCTGTGGCTGCCCCATGGTACTCAGTCCCCATTCGGGTTGGGCAGCAGCACAAATGCCACCACTTCTGCAGGAGAGGAAACTGAGGCACAAAGCACGGAGCGACTTACCCTGGGCCACTCAGCTACTCACGCCAATGCTAATCCCCGGCTCCTCTCCCACTGCGAGGGTCCCACCAGG
This sequence comes from Sciurus vulgaris, assembly GCF_902686455.1. Lineage (NCBI taxonomy): Eukaryota > Metazoa > Chordata > Mammalia > Rodentia > Sciuridae > Sciurus > Sciurus vulgaris. Next base: position 9,209,519 of record NC_136462.1, read on the forward strand.
GAGGGTGTCCTGTCTGACACCACGCTTCACCACAAGCATCCCCCTGGGAGTACATATCTCCTTATGGACACTCCTGCACAGTTGGCCTCACATTCCACTCTCAGGTTCTGCCTCCTGAATCCAGAGAAGCTCAAATGAAAGACCGCGTGCTGACTCACAGAGCTCCATTGCTTCTTCCCCAAATCACCACAGTGAGCCTCAGACCTCAGCGGGTGACCACACTGGGAGACAGGACATTCACGGAGATAATTAAAGTGAAATGAGGTCACAAGGGTGGAGCCCTAACCCCACAGGACTGCTGTCCTCGTAACAAGAGAAAGAGACATAAGAAGGAGCAGGCACAGAGGATAGCCATGGGGGACACAGAGGAAGGCCATCCGCCCGCTGAGGAGAGAACCTCAGGAGCACCCAGCCCTGTGGGCACCTTGATCCTGGACTTTCAGCCAGCAGAGCTGTGAGAAAACGGACGTGGATGTCCATTGGTGAAGCCCCCGGTGCGTGGTTTTTCGTCGCTGCAGCCCGTGCAGACTAGCAGCCAGCAGTGAGTCCTACAGGGAGCCCATGCAGGGCCACAGAGAGCCTGCTTTTAGGAAGCAGGTGATACGCACAGACCTGCACGCAGCAGTCTTGCACTAGGGAGCTCTGGGTTCAGTCACACGTCCCTTGTCCCCATTTGCTTCGCACTCACGATGATGAACACCTGCCACCAGCCACCAGGATGCAGAGGCCTTGCGCCGTCCAGGCCGGGCCTCTGGACTCGGCTGGTGTGTCTGTCAAACCAGCCTCCTCTCCCTGCAAAGGACAAGTCGAAGCCATCTTTCAGGAGTTTGCTTCCCCTGACAGAAATCAGCAGGGTTAGAATAAACTGCATAAGTTATCAGCTCCTCAGGAAAGAACATGAAAAAGGCCCTTCTATCACTTAATGAAAAATAGCTTCTTTTTTGGACAGAACTTCATAGGCCTGCAATCAAGCCGTGGCTCCCTCTCCCTTCCCTGACGTGCCATGCAGGCAAAGCGAGTCGGCATCTATTAATAATATTTTCTCCTGCTCCTTTCATTTTTCTGCATGTCCTACCACTGTCAGGCCCCGTGATGCAGCCGAGCCTTTATCTCGTCCGAGTCTGGCCTGTCAGGGTGATAAACAATTCTAACAAGAATCAGAATAAAGATCTTCCCAGTAGACTCTGCCGAGAGATAGAGGCTTTTCTCATTTTCTCGACGGAAAAAAAAAAAATTTAATCTAGCGGCTCTGGCTTTTTTCAAGCGTCACATTCAAAGAGATGCAAATTTGTCAGAGCCGAGACCCCAGCTGACTCTGAGCACGGCATGAATGTCAAAGGGGGGAGGCAGTGTCTTTGACATGGCTGCCTTTTTTGGGGGGTGGGGGTGAGGAGCTCTCTGCCGAATGTTAAAAAAATAAGGCTCGCTTTGTAGTGTGTGTTTCAACAATTTTCATAAGTTTTCTTCTGAAATTAAAAAAAAAAATAAAACTGCCATTGGGAAGGAAAAGAGAGGAGAAAGGGGACAGATGGAGATTTGGGGTGAAGGAGGAAGGAGCCCCAGAACCACTCCTTGGTAGGGTCAGGCTGGACCGCCATGGACAGTGAGGGTCCCGAGCGAGGGAGCAAGTGAGTGGGGCAAAGGTGAGAGTGAAGCGGGCGGGGTGGGCTGAGCATGGGGGTCTGCCTTTGTGGTAGGTGGGGTCATTCTCCTCGCTGTGCTTCTGGATTTTTCTTCCCCTATTTACCATCAGCATGAGCACATCTGCATTTCTCATCTGCTGCTTGGTTGGTTGCCTGGTTTCAGAGCCTTCCATGACCAATTCAGCTCAGTAGGGGTTGAAGCAGGAGACCAAGCTAGAGAGACCAGAAGGTCAGGGGGCGGTTGGGCTGCAGAGGAATCAGGAAGTGAGCAGCATGGCCTCCCAGGATCCCTGGCGCTGGGGGAGGCCCAGGCATGCTGCAGGAGCATGCTCATAGCCTGTCGGAGGCCTTCGTGGATTCTGTTTGCAGGCCGAGCTGGGCTGGGCCTGATGGCCACGGATTGCCCCTAGTCTGGCATGTGTCTAGCCCCAGCACAACCTTGACCTCCTCTCAGCTCCATGGTGTATGCAAATCTTCCATGGTTGCTTTGAATGGCGAGCATGCTGTACCTCACTCCCATGGGACCTCCATCCTCTGCATCACTGGCCTAACTTGGGTCTCCATTCCTCCCCAGAACGCCTCTCCCTCCTGACCGTGCCCCAGGCCCTTGCTCAGCTCCAGAGCACAGTGTTCCACTCCCCAGAGCACATGTGAGCCAAAGGCCAAGGTTGGCAGAGGGTTAGCAGTGATGGAGAAGCAGGCAGTCGGGCTGGCTGGCAGAGAAGACAGAGCCAAGTCCCAGCCGTTGCCCAAGTGGTCCTCACCCACTGGGTGACAGGGCTTCCCTCTCCTCGCAGATCCTGTGAGAGCCAGCCTCATGCCTGCCCTCCTTTAGTAGACAGAGGGGGTTTGAAATTCCTGCGCTCTGTAATGCAGGTGGGCGGGAGCCCAGGACTCGGTGAATGATCTGTTTCTGCGGAGTCCCCACCCCCTTCTGCAGCCCCAGAGCATCCAAGAAGCAGCGATCGCAGAGGTTTTTCCTGCTCTTGAGACTGTTGGAACATTAAAACTTGCCCCCTTAGGTTTTGCGGGATGTGCTGACAGGGGACAGTTTTGGCTACTCAGAACTAAGCACTCTGTTAGGAAATGAGCCACCGCAGAGTCTCTGGCAGGAGCAGAATATGAAGGGGGTCCAGGGGCTGCCTGTAGTTCAGCATCTACATGGGGCAGCTGGCACAGAGCTGAGCCCAAACCTTCCCTCCACAAGCCAGGTTCAGGACCTGTGGCTGCTGTTAGTCAAGTGCCCTCAAGAAAAAGACGCCACTGCTGTGATCGTCCCTCCCCTGTCAAAACCAAGCCCGCAGCCAGGAACAACGACAGGGCCCCCACCGCACCAGCCCACAGGACGGCGGAGTCCAGCAAAGAGAGCGGCGTCTGGAATCTGCAGGAGAGCCTGCGCACGCCCCTCCCTTTCCCTCACTCTGACATCATTTTACCCCCAAAGCCCAACACAGAAATGTCACCACCTCCATGAAGCCTTTTCTTATCTAGGGGGACAACTGCATCTCCTCCCCTCCTTTGTGCTTCCTGGTCGCCACCCTTGGGCGGGTCTGAATGTGTCTCCTCGCTCCACCCAGTGCTCCTCCCAGCGAGGATCTCACTTTTCCCGGTGGAGTCTGGCAAAGAGGAGGGGCTCAGAAAGATCCGGAAGCGAGATGAATGTAAATTTGCAGGAGCAAATGACAAATGCCATTAAATGCAAACCCAGAAATCACAGAAAGCAGCTCCCTGAACTCTTCACGTGACGCCGGGTCTGGGAGAGGAACAACTCCACACTGACTGACTGTACACTTAGAGAAAGATTGTTTTGTGTTTAACTTGAATTAGCTCATCAGCATTAAAAGAAGCCACTGAGTATGTTATTATTCATGATTTATTCAGGGAAAAAAATCAGTAACTGCTTTAAGATATTTGATTAAATCCAAATGGAAATCTCAGTTGTCTGTTTCAGATGGCAGAATAATCACCCCTTCCATCGCCATCACCACGTGCTGGTGGGGGCCGACAGCATGCCAACGTCAGGCTGGTCACTGGGAGAAACACTGGTGAGCCCCACGTCATGGTGTCTACCCACAGTGGGCTGGTACGTCAGGGGGGGAAGGGGTTTTCAAAACCTAAGGCTAAAGAATCTGCAAACTAATCACAACTGCAACATGCTCTATAAAGAATGAGTGCAGGGACAAAACCAGACTTCTCTGAGGACGATCTGTCGTCTCAGCCTGAAAGGTCATAAAGGCATCAAGGAAGAAAGAGAAAGAACGTTCCAGGCAGCAAGGAGAGTGGGAAGACCCCGAGGTGGGAAAGAGCCCTAGTGTGTGCAAGGACACAGACTCACGTGGTAGCGGAGGAAGGCCAGAGTTTGGAGAAGTATTTGGGGGTCAGAATCCCCAGAAGGCCTAGGGTGGCCAGGCACAACGTCCAACTGGTCCCCCACGGGTGGTGGAGCTGGTGATTTTCCAAGGTCAGTCTTGCTGTAGTGTGGAGGGTAAACTGAAGGACTATAGACAGGCCGTCGGGAATCCGTGGCAACAACGTGGCCTGGAGACAATGGTGGTCTTCCTGGACTCATGGCTGCAGCACACGTGAACAAGAGTTACAAAATGGCAGAATGAGATGGGCAGAATTTGGTGAATAAGGGTTGAGAAAACTTCTCAGTCAGGACACCTCTCAGGTCTTCCACTGGGACAGGGGGAGGGATGGTAAATCTTTTATGAAGTTAGGGCCACTGGAGGACTGGTTTCCAAATCAAGCTATGGATGGTAGTTATGTTAACGCTTTCTCTTGCTGTATCTCAGTATCCATCAGAATAACTAATACCTCGCACAGAATGAGCATATGTATTTGATGGATCAAAAGATAAGACCATTAGACTCTAAGTAGGGACTCAGATGTGTTGACCCAAAGTTCAGATTAGACATAAAAATTGGGAATTCACGATCTTAAGCCATGGATAAGCCATGGAGGTTAGAAGACGTGAGACAGCTAATGGGCACAGACAGGGAAAGGAAGCAGTGTTGCCTCCTCAACAGCTGGGGAAGGGCAGGAACTCAGGGGAGAAGCCCACAGTGCAGAAGCCAGGGTGACCAGGAGTGCCGAGCAGCTCATGGTGACCAGGAGGTCAGGAGGAGAGTGTGAAGAGATCAGCCAAGCCCACAGGCTCTGAACGGGCCCATAAAGTGAAGCTCCAGAAGCACCTGCCAAATGTAAATCAAACCTAGACTCTACTGTGCTCTTTGCCTTGGTTTTATCATGTGCTGATTATCACCGATGGCAAAAGACTAATAGTCCACAAATTGCAACCCAGAAGCAAAGAGTAATAACCCTGGGAAAAATCTCAGCTAATATTAAAATTCATCTCATTCCTAGGTTAATACAGGGAATCTGCGTGGAATCAAAAGCCAGGCAGATCAGAGACCAAGTCCCAACCTGTCCACTTCCAGGTAGGCTGATTAAAGCCCTGGTAAGCATCAAACTCCTTGTCTACTGAACTTGACATTAAAAACACCTTACTTGTATTCACAGAATCAAAAAAAGCTAAAGATATGATAAGATGTTGAGTGTGGGGAAATATGCTGCTCCGACCAAAGGTCATTCGTGCGCGTAGAAATCCCGTGTCCTCTCTCCTGCTCACTCGCCTCCTATTTTGGAGTCAGGGTATTTTTTAGTCCACTGCCTTCCACGTGCACGCACAATGGTGGGACAGCCTTCGTCATGTGAACTTCACACACTGGGGGAAGAAGTCTAGCTTTTCGGAAACTCTATTCATTAAGGGAAGTGATCGTTAGACGCCAGCTGACATGACGTCTCATGTGGCCGGCGTCACTAAGAACCTGCCCTCCTTGAAACCAACACCTCACCTGCTTGATCGTCACACTTTGAGCATCTTTCTGGGCAAGCTCATGGTTTTAGAGTTGTCCATTCCTAACTAGATCTTGATTCCTTAAGTGACAAGATCTGTGTCATCGCCAGAGCCTGGCAAGGTTTTTCTCTGAAGAGTCTCTTTCCTGAGTGGATTTCCCAAGGGCAGCAGTCTGGGTACTAATCTTGAAGTTTCAAGTCAGAGAGGAAAAACAGACATTTCCAAAGGCCCCCTGAGCTTATGAAGCCCACAGTGTGGAGGCTTCCACAACAAAACAAAACCAAAAACCAACACTAATGGCTTAGAAATCCTGATTGATGGGGAAGAACCATTTTCCCCAAGGGAAAGGGGAAAATCCCCACTGAGCTTGCCTTCTTCGCTCACTCATGGAGACAAACACCCAGGACAGAAGGAGCACAGCCGACTGCGGGCCACAGGGACAGAGAGCGCCTAGACTTCAATGTCTGCCTCTCACCACTGGGAATGGGGTGCGGCCCACAAGGACGCCCCTCTGAGGCTCCAGAGGGTGCGTCAGGTGTGAGGCATGGAGGAGCCAGATCATAAGATGAGAGCCCTGGAGCGGGCGCATCCAGCCAGCTCTGCGGCACCGACTTCATTCTGGGAAACTGCTTTCAGACCGCATGTGACAGAGAGAGGAAGTCAGAGGCCTGTAGTCATTTGTGCCTCTGCCACGCTAGGACTGAGGCGTCCTCAGATTCCTGGGATAGGCAAAGTCCTCCCTCTCGGCAGAGCAGCTGCATGGAGCGCCCATCCCATCCCACTGGGGCTCTGCACGCAGCCGCTTTTCCCTGCCGCAGGGTCTGCGGGCTCTGATGGGCCAGGGCCATGGCTCCAATCTGAGTGAATCCCTGGAACCTGTACTTAATGATGCTGGCTTTGACCTTGGGCAGCACTCTGAGCAATATAGTGATGGGCTGGGGGCCTTGGTGAAGAACTCCAGCTCTGGCACTGGAGACCCTGAGGTTGAGATCCTCTTCTGCCTGGTGCCCACGCTGCAGCGGGACAGCGTCTAAACCATCTGCATTTTGACACCCATGTCTATAAAAATGAGAATAATAGCAGAATCTACTCCATAGACTTCTAGTGAGCTCTAAATATAATAGCCCAAGCCACAGCGAGCAGCATACAGTAGGGGTTAAATAAAGGACTGTACCTAACAGGACCCACTTTAATACATAACAGAAGGAAGGAAAGAGCAACTTGTCTTGAAAGTCTCCCTTCTGCTGCTGGAATCAAGGTGGTTTGGTTCTTCTTTTTAAGATGGCCAGCTTCACGGCAAATGGGCTGCCCTCCATGAAGACCCGGGCATCGGATGGTGCTGTGATGGTGGACGGTGCTGCTGAGTTCGGAGTCCGCAGCTGCTATATCACCAGCATCACTGAATCTCACCATCCAGTCGCCAATACCATCCCACCTCACCCATCCACATCGCACAAAGCATGTCACCAACATCCTTTTGTGTTCAGGATCCCGTGAGGAATGGTGTTGTCATTTGTTCAACGTGGATATATAGAACCCACCCCCCATTCTAGAATCTGAGTGTCGACAGCAACAAAATCAAGGAAAATGGCCCCGGTGGAATAAAGGGAAAGTAGGAGTTGCATTTCTTTGGTGGTGGTTGTTTATTAATGTGGAATTTCCTGGAGAGGCAAGGACAGGAGAGGTCAACAACAGTGGATCTTTTGTGCACGTGCGTCTTGACAAATGTCCCTTCTGGCACTAAGGAGGAAAAAAAATCAGCATTTTGTAACTCATGTGTTAGGAGAAGACTTTGTCCCCTTTTTAAAGCATCTGATATGAAGGACGAAAGTAGGAGGGTGATCTGAGCTAGTCTGAGAAATTTTGTGATGAGTTCAAGATGGCGGCTGAACTGGCTCATGAAAATCTCACGAAATGCCAGGGAAGCCATTTCAAACCAGTCAGAAAGACAGAACCTGGTTGTGAAAACAAACTAACCAGCTGGCAAGGCTGGGGATCTTAAAGGACGGAAAGCAGACACAGAGGAAAGGACAGCAACCCCGGCAGGCTCCTGGAGCAGAAGCTCTGGGGGCCTCCGAGGCCGGAGTCGGGAGACACAGAAATGGCAGGAGCACAGGGAGAAACGCGAGAGGGTTGCTCCAGGCAGAGGAGAGAAGGACAAGGAAGTCCTGCCTGCGCAAGGCCAGGGGTGTTTGGCAGTGGAACAGGGTGGCTGAATCGACTGGCGCTGATTGGCATGCAGAAGATTCTGAAATGTTCCGCCCCTCCCCCATGCCCCTAGAGTCAGGTCCTGCACCCAGACATGGCTTTTGCTGCCTTCCACACTGAGCCCAGAATGTCCTTCACATCCAGTTCACCAGCTTATCCCCCAACAGCTCTCCATGTCCCCATCACACTGACCACTGTTCCTTTTCCGGGAAGAGTACCTGCACCTGGACGCCCACCGTTCCCTCCTCGCCCCTGAGGAGGCCTCAGGCTGGGAACAGCTCCTCCTTATGCTCCATCCAAATGCCACCGTGTCCAGAAGCCAGCTTTGACATCCTGGAGAGACATCTTGCCATTTCCTTAGGCCAGCCTAGAGCTCTGTCCCTCTGTATGGTGACAGCTGAGGGTCTGTCCGGCAGCACAACTTCCTGGCCTGTGTTTCTTTCTCCCCACACGTTGAAAAGGACCCTGCCACTCTCAACACCTTGCACGGAGTAGGAGCTGGTGAGTGGGTGTCAGCAAGGGAATAGCCTTGTACCTGGGTACGTGCAGTGCACGCAGGTGCACTTGCTGGATGCTCTTGTGGGGTGCACGGGCCAGAATGTCTGGGCCAGCCTGAGAGGTGTTCCAAGAGTGTCCAGGGGCAGAGAACTGTCAGCTCAGGCCGATGTGTGAACATTCCAAGAGCTATTCAGGAAAGAACCCCTGGAGATCCTGGAAGAGTCAACTAACAGAATCCTACCAAGAAGTGACTTTCTGATGAGAACGATGTTTCGAGAGGACAGGCAGAGTTAAGGAATTTTTTCCCCGAATAAAACTTAAAGAGGGTGGCGGTGGGGTAGGGGGTTACTCTGCAAATAGAAATACAAACCGTAGCAAAACCGACAGGGAATGCAAACTGCAACTGTTTCAGTGGCTGCACGGAAAGCCAAGTTCACCAACAAATTCCTTTTACAATATGGCCCTTGTTAGGTGCACGATTTTAATTAAGTAGGGAGACGAAGTATAACGCCCACGTGTTAAAGGTAGGCATCTGATTGGGAGCCTGGCTTGTTTATGTTATTCTTGTCAATGTCATTGTCATCTCAGCAAGCTGTTTATTTTTAAACCCAAGCTTTGTTTTGCTTTATGGGCAAGAGAACAGTTTGTTTCCAGCCAGGATTCAATGTAAGATGTTCATTCAAAATTCTAAATATCATGAGTAAATTATTTCTTTCCTAAGAATTTGCACCATTTGGGATTTGAAAGGCTGTTTATACGTAAAAAAGGAGGCCAAGAAGGATACTGAGTGACCTGTCCATTCACAGGGTGTCCCCAAGACAACCCCAGCACGGAGTGGGAACGGCCCCGGTGAGCAGCCTCTCAGGAAGAAAGCAGATGTGCGTCCCGCCCTGGCCCGGCTCTCCTGAGGTGATCTTGGGAAAGTCACTTCACCTTCTGAGCCTCAGTCACAGCACAGCGGTGACGTCTCCAGCTCAGGCGTAATAGTCCCTCCTCAGCCTGCATCCCACGGCCATTCTGATGAGCAGCGTGGTCACATGTGGGAAAGCTTAAAAACTGGGGAGATAGGCGGACTTTGTTCCCTGGGCCTCAGAACCTGCTGGTCCAGGGCACTGCCCCCCTCACAAAAGACACGTGCTGTCCCTGATTTAGCGATGAGGTACCAGAGTTCCCTGGAGACACGGGGTCTGTGACTTGCTCAAGGACGCATAGGCTGTAGTGGCCAGGGCAGACAGCTGAGCCCTGCGTCCTTTCTTCTGAGGTGCCCACCTGGACACTCTCTCACATGCCCTCTCCTCCTCCCTCAGGTCCCCTGGGACCAGGCAACCAGGAAGGAGAGGAAATCTCCTGCCCACCCTAGCGAACACCAGCATACGATACACTTTGTCATGGAGTTTCATGTCGCTTGTCCACAAACCAAAAAACTAGCTTTTCTGGGAAATCAGATTTGTGGTAGAAGATAAGCTTCATGTCTGACAGAGGCCGTCTGTCAGCTGGGTGTGACAACAAAGCCCGAGGATGCTTCTCTCTTCCCCGTCCCTCCCTCCCTCCCTCCCTCCCTCCTTCCTCCCTTCTTCCCTCCTCCTCCCTCCCTCTTCCTTTCCTCCTCCTTCTTCTCTCCTCCCTCCTCCCTCTCCTCCCTCCCTCCTTCCTCCTAGTCTACTACTCCCCATTGAACAAGTTGTGGGTCCCCAGTTTCCCTGAGGCTGTGGACCTCTGCATTCACTTTCCATGGGTCCCTCAAGCCCTCGCCTCCTCGGGTGGGCCTGCTTTCCCCATCTTCCCTGTCATCCACACTTGCCCTGCTCCGGGGTCCTGCCCTCTGCACCTCAGCTGTTCTCACCCTGGACTTTGCTTGTGTCTCTTTCTCCCATTCCCCATCTTCAGAAGAACGGTACCTGGAGGGAGGTCCTTGCTCCATAAAACACCAAGCCAAAGCCACCTCTTGGACCCCATGGAAGTCATTGACAATCTCCAGCTCAGTTCCTTGCTGGGCGAAGGAGCCCCGTGGATGATCTTACTGATGTCCAGGGAGGGGTTTGCAGAGCCGATCTCTTCCTGGAGCCCTAGTGGGTGTGACAATCATGCCCCAGGCTCCAGGAAGGCAATGGGGAGGAGCATCTGCAGGAGGAAGCGGCAGAGAAGAGAGCTGAAGGGATAGTGGGGTGATGAGGGCCATAGGGTCGAGGCTGCCCATGCGGCCACGCTCCTGACTTCCAGCCTTGGACCCTCCGCTTACTCCTGTGTGTCCTTGGCCCTGTAGCTTCTCCCTCACCCCTGCAGGCCTCTGGGGTGGGTGGGAGGCTGGCGAGCAGAGGGCAGGAAGTATCTTGAGCGGCCCAGCTCTGCACCCATTCCAGCCCCACTGTGCACAGCCCTGGGTCATGGTGCAGCCTTCATTCTCTCCCTCCGGGGCCTTCTTCTTACCTGCAAGCCTCCCCAGAGCTGGCTCCAGCCTCCTCTGGGAGAACCTGCTGCTAACCTGCAGTCCCAGAGGAAGAGGGAATGAGGAAGACACCGTCCCCCTAGGACAGAGTGGTCTGGGGTTGGGCCACAGGGAGGAAAGCAGGAGATGCCAGGGAAAAGGACCAGGACTTTCCACAGGTCACAAGCTATGCTACCCTCCCAGACCACCTCAGAAGGACGAAGGAGGCTCTGGCACCAAGACTCCCCAACACCACAGGTGTTCGCTGCCACGCCCGCCTCTTCCACATACAGGGGAAGGAGAACCAAGGAATTCAGGTGAAGCGCTCCTCTCCTGGAGCAAGGAGAAGAAATTCTCCTCCTCCAGAGGCTTCAAGCATTGCATTTGCCTGATCTCACCAGCCATGGTCGTGAACTGTCCTAGGCTTTATTTTAAAACTTAGCAAGTGTTAGAGAATTGCTCTTACTTGGTGACGGCCCTGCCTTATTTGGACAATGAATCTCAACTGAACTTCGGGAGAAGTTTTCTTTTGATACGACATTCCCCTCTGAGAGCCACCTGTAAGTGAATTTCTAAACCTGCAGTTGGTGCTCACTAGCCTGGAGTGCGGGGAAGAGCTGTATGATGAGTAAGATCATGGTATGCATTGATTAATTGCAGAGTAGATGATTTGGAAGGGAAGGGGACCTACCTCATGGAGAACCAATGTCACTGAGCACTCCCCACTTGGGAACCAGGAAACCAACATCCAGAGAGACTGGGAAATGAGGGCTGATTCATTGTAAGTCACCAGGACAGAGATCAACCAAAGCCAAGGCTGAGGTGCCAGACCAGGCACTCTTGTTGGGAATTTCCCAAGCCCCACATGGACTCAATCCTTCAGTCTTAGGCTCTGCCCTGCTTAGAACTTGAGTCAGACCTGGCTGAAGCAGGCCACATGCCGCTGCATGGCCCTGCAGGTGGTGTCCAGGGCTCGTTCTGCGCATACCTGGTGTTTCTGGCACTGTCCATGGACATTCATCAAAGTGAGTCCCTGCCTTCCAGGACAAGTCAGCCGATGGCTTTGTCTCCATGCACAGCCATCAGATTCCTCATTGACCCTCGGACAGCTGAGCTGGCTCTATGGTTCTGTTGTGTCAGGGTCAATTAGAATCAAATCCTCTGGCCTGGACCCCTGGCCCCTCGGGCAGGTGGATCTTCCTCAACCCAAGCTCTCCAAGGTCCTCCAGCTCTGTGTGTGGGACTCCACTCCCACAGCCTCCAGAATGGGATGCTCCTGCCAGCCCCTGTCCTGCCTCTAGTGGCTGGCTCACCTCACCTTGTGGAGGAGCATTGTCATACCCATCACACCTGAGGTCAGCGCCCGAAGAGAGTCTGCAAACGCGTGACCGATGTGGGAATCCACCTGGGCTGGTGGTCACCACAACACTGCGTTCGTCTGTTGTGTCATTTCTGCTTCCTGTACTCATGATCCTTCCTGACCTCCTCTGCCAGAGCAGGGGCCTGAAATCACCATGGCTAATGGACATGCATCTCTTCCAATTAAGAGTTTGTATATAGTCGTCCTTCCTTAAGGACCAGGGATATGTTCCAAGACCCCCAGCAGAAGCCTGAAATCACAGATGGTGCTTAACTTACATATGTACCTAGGAGAGTTTGAGTTATAGATCAGCCACTGTAAGAGATCCACAACAATGACTACTAATAGAATAATTACAATATACCACAAGGTTACTTAAATCTGGTGAATTATTTATTTCTGAAGTTTTCCACTCAATATTTTCAGAATGCCGTTGACTGCAGGTGATAGAAACCACAGAAAACAGAACTACAAACAAGCAGGAACTACTGCATGTCTTCTCTCTTGGAAGCCAATATTCAGGGGCTGGGGTTCCATGGAGGAGGGAGTTTGTTTTGCTGAATCACTCAGTGAAGGAGACCTCTACTAATTCTAACTCTGATCATATTACACAGGAGAAGAAATAAGACTGTTAGTCTAAGTCACTCAAATATCAGGCTTGCTTTGTTACTACAGCACAGCTTAGCCCATCCCGACTAATACAAAGTGCAGCCTCTGCTCATTCTTTAAACCATATTTTTCTCATTCTCTCCCTTCTGGTCATTTCTTCCTAGACACCCAGATGTTTTCCCACATCCTTCCCCACTGTCAGTTTACTGGAGACACACAAATCTGGATCACTAATTCCATTTCTACATCTGAGCTTCTGACACCTACATCCAGCTGCTGCGTGACCAGTTCCATGTGGGTCTCTGTTAGGAACCTGATGTCTTCTCTTCTGTCTCAGTAAACAGAGTAATTCCACCGCACCTTTAGGTAAACAAAAACTGGACGCTGTTCTCCTCTCTTCCCTGCCTCTTCCAGGGCAGCAAATCCTGCTAGTCCTGCCTCCAACGTGCTTCTTCCATCACTCCACGTCCTTCCATCTTTACTGCCTTTCCCCCATCTGTGCCCCCCGTCTCTCCTGAAGGCCAGCACCTGGCCCTCATTGGGCCTTCCATCCTCCGGCTCCTCCTACACACCGACAGGTCTTGGACAAACCATTTTATCCATTCCCCACCTGAAGTCCTGTGAAGGACCGTTTAAATTTAATTGCTCTGTAGAGTCTTAAAGCCACTTGTGCCTGGGCCGGAAATCAGAGCCTCTAGCAGCTGGGAAGGCCACTTCACCTCCCTGAACTTCCTTGTTCCGATCCGCCAAAGACGACAGATAATGCTCTGCTCCTTGGACTAATGTTAGGATTGAACCAGATAATTTACAGGCACATTCTGGATATATTTCCTCAAACATGCTGGCTATGCTAAGTGACAATTAGTACAAAGAATTGCTCCACCCTGGCCACTCCCCGTGTGTTAGCAACTGCGCTAAGCAGCGTATACCCACAGCATCTTGTTCAATCCTCATGACACCCTCCTCCTTGGATACAGATATCATGGCGCAGATGCAGCAAGACCTGGCCGTGACCCCGAACTCAGATTATTTTTCAACTCTATGTAACGTGTGGCTTGGGGAACAAATAATGACACAGTCCATGTCCAGAAGGAGAAAAGTGATTTTAAAAGAGAACAGGTCATTTTAAAGACAATGTGTGGCTCCTACAGTGTAGGGTCGTCACTGTGCACACCTCTGATGGAGCACTTTTGCAGAGAATACAACATGCATGCATGGTAAAGGGAGCTCCTGGGCATATTGCACAACCACTAAAAGCCACAGACATACCTAGGATTATTTCTAGATAATATTAAAAAGTTTCTGTCACAGCACAGCAATTAAGGACAGATCGTTCGGAAATCATGTTGCTTTGGTTTGAGTTAGGGTTCTAGAATATTCTGGTTGTGACCCTGCATGAATTACTTAACCTCTATAAGTAGAGAATATAACAGAACCCGTCCTGTCAGGTGGTTTGATGACTGAACAAAGCGAGACACACATGGTGCCTAAAGAGTTGCTGGTGATGGTGCTCAAATTTATCCACCCCGTACCCCCTGTCATTATGGTCAGAAATGATAAAAAAATAATAATAATAACAGGACACGTGTGCTTGTTTTATATATCCGCCCACATTAAAAAGCTCAGAGACATAGATAAGACTGGAAAAAATACGCTATGTGTTAACATGGGTCTCTCTGGCTTCTTTAATCACTAGTAATTTTTTTCTCTTTTTATTCCTGAATTTTTGAATTTCTCATGTTTAATATGTGCCACTTTTATAAGGAAAGAATCACACTCTTCTCAGTTTTAGACAAGGAATTTTATTTTCTAACCTCAGTGACTTTTTTTTTTTTTTAACAGAATCTTCTTTGGTCATTAAATTCATTTAAGAACCCTGATTCATTTTTGATCATCTGAAATATAGTGACAGGCGCTCAAATCAATCCCTACATTCGAGGTTTGCAAAGAGCATAAATTATTTTAGAAGTCATGTCAGGTAGGGTTTATTCCAAGGTTTGCTTGCAAATTTTAATCAGAAAACACAGAAAGTATATGCGGCTTAGATTGAAATATCCCTTCACCTTGTACTTGGAACCGGGTTGACTTACTGTTGGCTGGCTGATAGGACCGGCAGAAGTTACGGCTTGTACGATAGAGCAGCCTGGGCAGGAACTGAGGGAAACACATAAAGAAACATTTATTTAAAAAAAGTAAATCAACCATAAAGATCCTCCCAGCAGACCTGAGAGATGGAAGCCTCTCTCTCATTTTCTCCTTGGCAAAATTTAATCTATCGCTGGGGTTTTTCAAGCGTCATATTCAAAGAGATGCAAATTCATCAGAGCTGAGACCCCAGCTGACTTTTAGCACCTTGTGAATGTCAAAGGGGCTGAAATGTCGCAGTGACTCACCTCCCTCCGTCCCGGAACTCCACACACACACGTGTCTGTGTGTGAGCCTGTGTGCATACATGTGGGTCTGTACATATATATATATATATATAAAATTTTTTTTTAAAGAAAGAACACACATCTGGGTTTTCAGTTCCTGCTTTGTGTGGAGCTGTTTGCTATAGATCTGAAATTTAAACGGGAAATACCATACCGAGAAATAAAAGTGAGAGGAAGAAAGCCACTGTCTATCTTTAAATCGCAGGCCTGCAAGAGAGGGTTTTGGCTTTGTTTTGATATTTTTTAAATAGCAGCTCTCTCATCTCCTGGCTTCCTCACAACGCGTCTGATTAACCGAGGGCCGACTTAACTCATGACTGATCTCTGCCCTCCTCACGGTTCATGGCACACAATCCCTTAAGTAATATGCTTAATGAATTTACAATAAAAATTAGAGGTTCTAATTAATATTTCCTACACAGATGTGGATGATGGGAGAGCCGAGCTCTGCACGGGGATTGGCAAGACTGTGCTAAAGTGGGATTCTCCTCCATCCTGGCACAAGCCAAGAATTGACGGATGAACAAAAATTTTGGAACTTGGTATCATAGGAGAAAAATGATGTTACGTTTTCTACTACGTAATCGACCCCCCAGATATTGGCAATTCGAGGCTGTTGCCCAAAATTTGAAAATCATATTACGATCAATTCAATAAATCTTTACTGACCTCCAACTAAGTATTGGATCTTGGGAATACAAATATGGCTTAGAGTCAATGACCACCCATACAGACAGTGTAGGCTAATAGGGGCCATAAAGTCACCAATAACCATTATAATGTTGCTTCATAAATAAAGCTCAGCAATGTAAACAAGAAGCAATGATTCTTTCTGGATCGTGGGATGCTGCTGGCGACTCTGCTGATCCTGCCTGGTCTCTGGGGTACCTGGGAAGACTGGCTCTGGTCTCCTCACTCAGAGGGCCAGCTGGGCATGTTCTCAGGGCAATGGCAGAAGACGCAAGAGAGAGGAAACCGGATCACACCTGTGCTTCGCAAACCTCGGCTGGTGTGGGTCTTGCTAACGTCTTAGTGGCCAAAGGTGACGTGGATAGGACTAAGTTAGAGTGGAAGGCTGCTTCAAAGTTACACAGCCAAGGGTGTGGGCACTGCAGGGGGGAGAATGGGGACTGTTTGGCAAGGTGCCTCACCAGGACAGATAGGATGTATCTCACCCTTTAGTAAATACACGTAAGAGAAGAGCTTGCAAAGAAACCTGGGGTGTCACAGACAGAGCCATGCACCCTAGAAGATGCAAAAAGGACTTTGTGTCTGTGCTGAGTCCAGAGGATAATCAGGACCTCATCAGGTAGATCAGGGGAGAGGGGCTGTAGGCCTTGGTGGGACCACGGATGGAGACACGGTGGCATGGAGTAATGACAGCCAGTGCAGCGGGATCTCATGGGCTGAGATGATGGGCAGACGGGCAGGTGTCAGGTGAGACAGAGCTCAGGTGGGCATGCTGCTGGCAGCCAGAAGCCATTCCTGCCACTTCTGCAGACCTTGGCATCACATTCAGGTCACGAGCACCTGCTGCTACCTTAGTAAAAACCTGCTTTAACGACACACACTCTCGTGCATGTCCACACACATGTGCGGGTCGGTGCTAAGGGAAGGTCACCAGCCCGTATTTCTCCCTCCTGTAATAAAGGGGCTCAGGTGACTGATCGAGTAGAAATTCAGGGAAGGTGAAAATCTCTTACCACTCGGAAAGAATCCCCTAATAAGAAGCCATTGTGGGAGTGCCATGAAAAGAGACGAGTGTCTCTTTAAGAGAGTGGCTGGGGCCGTGCTTTTGGGTTTGGAAGTCTGGAGACAGTGGCATGAGATTGATTAGGTGTGTACATGTTGGCTGAGAAAGCTGTAGAAAGGCGAATGGAAGTGTTTGACAAGATGAAAGACTATTCAACATGTTAGACAGCTGCTTGAGTGAAGAGATCTATAACAGTGCAGTAAAATACACTCGCCAGTAAATGATACCTCCACGCAGAAGCAGCTACGAGCTAGGTCACCCAAGTTTTGTGTGACATGACAGGCTCAAGCAAACAAAGTTTGAAAGCAGAGTTTAATGCATGGGCCTCCTAACAGATGGGTGGCCATCTGGGGCAGTGACCCACATTTGGTGGTCACCAGAGTAAAGATCTCTCTGTTGGACTTTGTAGAAAAGTGAGGCCACCTGGCAAAGCTATGTGGAGGACTAGAAACAGGATAGGTTTTGGAGACAGACAGCCACATGCAGGACCATCAGCCCCAGGTTATCCTTTCTCTAGCCCTGGACAAGGTGTTCAATCTCAATTTACTCATCGCAAATTGGTATAATAGCAAAACTTCCAAAGAGAAGTATTTCCCTTTGGTATCTGATATGATAGCATGATCTGCTAGCATGGGGGTGTTAGAGTTCCACAGTTCCTGGAGGCCAGAAGGCTGACACAGGTCTCACTGAACTGAAATCAAGATGGAGCAGGGCTACATTTCCGTTAGTAAACTCAAAGGAAAAACCACTTCTTTGCCTTTTGTAGCACCTAGAGTCTGTCTGTATCCCTTGGCTTGTGGCTTCTTCCAGGTTCAAAGTTAGAACCTTTTTCTTTCTGTGATCACTCTTCCTCTGACCTCAACTAGGAATAACCTTCTGCTTTCAAGGACCCATGTGATTAAATCAGGCACACACAGGTTATTTTCAATAGTCCCCTTTTTTAATCCTTAATTACATCAGCAAAGTCCTTTTGCTATGTGAGGAAGAATAGTCCCAGGTTGTAGGGACGAGGACATAGATAACTTTGGTGAGGACAGCTTACTCTGCCTGCCACACTGAGGAAGCTGCCTTCACACCCTGCAGAGCAAAAGCAATCTGCCCTCAGCCCAGGATGCCGACATTTAACTCACCAAAAAATATACCCAAGTGACAGATGCCTTTCAGTCAAGTAAGAGAAATTTGTGTGAGAGGGCCTCTCCAGGGCCTGGCTCCCAGGAGGCTGCTGACCCGTGTTTGACGGAGTGTGAGCACACCACGGGGAAGGGTCCTCTTGGGCCTGGGCCATGCTGGTCACTCCGCTCACATCACATCCAATCTTTATCTTGAACTTTTAGGTCAATATCATCTTTCCCAATGGACAGAGGAGGACACCGAAGATCAGTTCTGAAAGTACAAGTTCCTTCCCTGAATCTCAGAGCTGGTGAATGATCAGCTGGAGTTCGACAGAGGTCCATGGACTCCAAAGCTCCTTTTCTTTGCCCAACCCAAAGATAGTAAGAACCATACATCCACCCAGTTTAGAGAAAAGAGGATCTCGCCATGACCCAATGGAATTGCCGTGTGCATATACCCAGATAACCGTAATTAAAGTAATGCTCGCAGCAATCACGACAGTGAAGTTTCATTGCACACCGAGCCTCCTGGAGCAGGACTCTTCCGTGAGCAGCGCGGGACTGAAATTCAGGCAACACCACTCAGCGTTCAAGCAGGAGGACCCTGGGCTGTTCCGTGCTCTCCATGCCTCTCCTGCAGCAGAGAGGGCTTACTTCCTTGGCTGGCATGTTCCCTAGGCTCGATTTATAGGGTTCAGGCTGACCCATCCCACACTCTACCCCAAGGCTCACAAAACATCAGAGATATAGAGACAAAAGCCAAGGAAGGCATGACTTGCTCCAGACATTTTGATCTGAGCAGAACTAAGCTTTCCTTAGCTCACTCCTTCATTTTGCAGATGCAGGATTCACTAGGCCAGGGAGCTGGCTCCAGCCTGAGGTCACAGCCCTGGGAGCCCCTTGCTCAGGGAGTGTGTGAACCCAGAGTTTCAATGGCGGGTCAATCACTTACCCCACTCTCAGGTGGCACGGGGTCCTTCTGGAGCTCGGTCAGTATCGGCAGGCGGCATCCAGGGCCAGGCGTATGCACCAGTGGTATCCAGAACATAAAAGAATTGTGTGCCTGTTGGGCCTGCCTCCGAGAGTCTCTGCTCCCCATCTGGCTGCCGGCCTATACACACTGCCACTATCTGTCTCCTGGACCCCAGCATGCTGCATCAGTTGCCCTCTTACCACTTTGAGCCTTCCCTCCTCATCTTAACCAAAGAGGTTCCTGGAAACGTCACTTCAAATACTTCATTGACCTAGTTAGACCTCCCACGTTTTCCCACAGGAGAGGGACCAAAATCCAACCTCTCCCTGTGAGCTGCAGACCTGACCACCCTGGACCTCTTTCTTTCTTAAACGCAACTCATTTTTTCTACCTCAGGGCCTTTGCATGGACTCTCCTCTCGTTTGGAAGGCCCTTCCTCCTGCTGTTCTCAGGTTGTCATCCTCCCCACTCATAGAGTCTCATCTCAGTTGTCTCCTCTTCTGAGAACATCCCCCAGTTCAGCTTCTCTTTAATCTTTCAAAGCATTTGCTACTTTAAAAAATCTCATTTGGCCTGTGCTTGTTTGCTTGTGCTCTGTCTCCTGTTCCAGAACAGTCTGCTCATCAGGTCCTCCTCTACCATTGACTAGACAGGGCCCCTGACCAGCGTCGCCTAGAGCTTGTTGGGAATGTTGCATATCTCAGTGTACTTGCTACCAAATCAGAATCTGCATTTTGCCGCTATCCCCTGAGGCTCAGAGGCTCAGAGGCCCTTTATAGTTCCCAAGGCAGCATCCTAACGGGCTGCCTTCCCATGAAGCTGCTCCACGAACACGTCGAATGAACAGATGAACAAAGTGGTTCCTCAACTCCTACCAGATGCAGGTGTCAGGTGTCAAGGCCAGGAACTCAGGCAGGACTTCTGGGACTGCAGATCCGATGCACACGATGAACAAATGGGAATCCCAAAGTCCTGTGAACTGCTGGTTGTTGCCACCTGGGTGCATGAGAAGGCCAGGCTCCACAGCCTGGGCCTCGGGACAGCTGGACGCAGAGCATCGTGCCGTCTGATCGGAAGTCATCCAGCTCTGCACAGTATTCAGCTATGACCATCGATTAGAGTAGCTGGTGTTTTGTTTTGCTTTGTTTTTAACAGACTTATCGGATCCAAGAGCTGAGAAGGAGTGACGTCCTTCAGATTACCCACCTTGGATTAATATTAAGCAGAAACACTCAAATTCAACTCCAGTCTTTGCAATGATCATGACTCAGAAGGAACTCAGACTGGAGAAGATAGATTTTCACGCACAACAGACAGTACCTGACTGTTGGATTTCTGCTTTCCACTATGACTGTAAAATACTTTCTAATCAATGAATATAGTGAGCACATTGCTACGAATAATAGCAAAGCTTCTGTAGTCACCCAACGAGTACCCCACACGCCATTCCTTCCACGGGTGACGACAGTCAGTTGGTTTGTTTGTTTGTTTTGGTTTGGTTTTGGTTTTGGTTTTAACCCTCAAAGACCTAGAAGGCTTTCGGGGAAAAAAGGATAAAACCCCTCACTTGTACTTGCAGAAATGTCTCATGTAAATCCAGGCACCTTGTTGGGATTCAAAGTGTCCGAGCTTCTTGCACCTCTTCTTTACTTTGCCTGCCAAAGAACTCCTAAGGCTGGTGCTAAATATCTGCAAGATGACAACGAGGAGACCAGCTCTGCTGGCATCTGCACTGGCAGGAGCGGAAGTCAGCAAGGTTGTTTTAAGGACCGTGAACACCTAAACCTAGTGTGTGCATTCAAGCCACACGGGGATTTGAAATGACATATATTTCTTAGACGAGTCTTCTTTTCTCTCCCTGTTCATCCACTTTTTCTGTTTTGCTGCATGTGACTTTATTTCGTCATGGTGTCTTAGTCACCTTACTTTATTTTCTTTTCCAGGCACATCTATGCTGCTCTCTGCACGTTGGACGCTACTCCCAGTGCTTCCCATACACAGCCCCTCCGTGAGCCCAGCAATCCCACCGACAGCGCCATTGGTCCCATCTTACAGATAGAGAAGGCGAGGCACAGGGAAGTAAGGTCACGTGCTGCTCCCACCTGCCGTTGCGTGCCATGGTTCACGCCATGGCCACCGCGCAGCCTGCCCTGCTAGTCAGTGTGGAAGGATTCAGGGCCATTTGAAAAGCCAGATGTCCTCTGTGAGAAGCTGGTGCTGCCCTTGAGGCTGGGGCTGCAGCAATTTCAAAGTGGAGTTGGACTTCCTTTCTGAGCCACGAGTGGGAGAAAAATTCCAGCGGGGTCAAGCGGCTGCAGGGGCAGAAGCGCTAGAAGACTGTAGCTCCCATGCTGCTCGGGTGACGCCCACAGCAGGCAGGCAGCCGTGGCACCAGGCTTAAAGAGGGAACCAGCCCTGGATTCTGGCTGCCAGGGTGTCACTTTGTCAAGTCCCCTGCTCACTGAGTCCAGTGTCCTCATCACTGTGACCTTGACCTTCTAGGGAACTGACGGAAGTCAGACTTGTAACAGCTCCTGACACCCAGCAGGTGAGCTCCCAAAGAGCCAGTTAAATCCAAGGGTGCAGGGGAGAGGGTCCGCGGGAGATCCGCAAGCTTTGTTTTCCTGGTTCCGGACCCTGCCAACAAATTGGAAAACACACCACCAATCTGAGAAATGTACAATATTCATTCTCTTGAGCTGTTTGGTCCTGAATTTTTTATCTCCCAAGAATAATGACCCCAGCCCTGGGCATTTCCAGGGGATTAATGACCAGCAGGATTTAATGACCCCCGCTCCAGCCTAGAGCCATCCCATGTTCCCTGGGTGCTCATTAATCCCAGGTAGGCCAGCAGCCTCGCTTGCACTGCCACAATCATGCCCAAGTCAGCCCTGCTGCAGGTGGAGGGACCACTGGGACTCCACGCCTCTGCTGCGGTCCCCAGCCTGCTCCCAGCTCTGCCACTGGCTCATTTATGTACCGGGGCAGCCAGACAGTAATTAAAATATGCTAAGGATGCTCCTGTTTGCTGGCAGCTGGACCCAATGATGCGCTCAAGGCGCACGCCACCCGCCCCTCTCCTTGAACACACACGTATTAACTTTTGGGGCGGCAGCTTGCCTTTCCCCACATGCGACAGAGAAGGATTTCATGAGATTTTAATGAGTTTCTGCCACAGTAAAGGAAAGCTCACAGAAGATCCGTGCAGATTGCTTTGTCCTGCGCGGCAGCCCTAGAACGATCTTGTGCCTCCGTGTTGGGTTTCCTGCCTGGCTCCCCAACAGCTCCGCTTGCACGCACTCGGAGAAACCAGACCCCCAGTGCAGTTCGTCTGTGGGACAAACCCCGGGCTGGATCTGCCCCATGGACACCTGCTCTCTGGACCAAAGACTGGTCAGTGGTACCAACACCCAGGTGCCTCCTCTGTCACACTGGGTTTTACCACCTGTCCTGTGGGGAGGATGGGACCCGCGATATCTGCAAGGTTACTTCCCCTGGGAAAACCTCAGTTCTGATTAACCAGCCGATGGGTGGGTCCAGGGAGGTCATTCTCTCTAGGCATCAGATCAGAGGAAAAGGACCTGATGTTTATGGAATGGCCACATAGGTCAGGTGTTCGCACTTCCCTAGAAACCTCTGACTTTGCCCTTATTGTCCCTATTTCTTTAACAAAAAGACTAAATACAAAAACAATGAATAATGGGCCTCATCAGCAAGTGGCAGTGTGGAAAGAGGGACCCCAGGGACCATGATGTCCGTTCCTCCTTCTTGCTGCAAGGACAAGGCTCAAGAACTTGTAGACTAGAGTTGACAGCCAGCTGGGCCCAAGGCTGGGGTCACAAGCCAGGACCATGTACTGTGACGAAGGGGATCCAGGGAAGCTGGACAGAGGGAGACCCACCTAAGATCACCACAATGTCTCCCCAGGGACAGCTGAGAGTTTCAGGAGCGAGGACTCACAGCACAGTGTCTCCCAAGTTGCCCACACCGTGGAAGAGCCCTTTCTAGAACTGTCTCTGTTGACACGTGTGTAGACACACATGTGTGTTTTCAGGTAGCTTATGGCACATGTAATACGAACACAGACAAATCAGCTTCTAGACACATGTGAAGAGATACTTGTCCCACGTTAGCTTCCTTACTCCACTTATTATTTAAAATATGCTGTTTCAAGATCTGTGTGTCCACAATGACCAGCTTTCCCTTTGGACCGACTTCACAGTAAAAACGGCTTCATGTTATAAACAATATATTCATCTTAAAAATGTTCTCACGTATTTTACAGAGGGTTAAGAAAGAAAGTAAAAAGCAGCCAGTGTCCAGCCAGGCAAGACGCCACTCGGCAGGGCAGAGGGAGGAAGCCCCGCCTCAGGGATCCTTTTCCTTCCATCCAAGCCCTGTGCTTACCAGGGCCTGAGCAAAGGGGGGTGGGGACTGCATCCTGCCCAGCTGAGTCTCCAGGGCCTGCCCCCTTCTGAGCCTTAAAAAAGTGCCAGGGGAATGGAAGACCGGCCCAGGAGAGAGGCCCAGGAACACGTGCTGCATTCTTTATTAGTAACCATCAAAGAGGTGACTTTCCAGGGCAGAAACGACCACCCTTTGGTTTGGGTAGTATCAACAGCATAGCAGGGGCCTGCCTTCTGGGGCCCTACCATCTCTGTTCAGCAGTGAAAGAAAACAACCCAAACGTCATTTGTAATGGTTTCCCGCCCAGGACCTTGTCAGACTCCAGCAGAAGCTCAGGAGATGCGTGTCACTGGCCTGATTTTCAGGTGTATGGCACTGATCTGAATGCTCATAGCCCCCTAAATTCATATGCTGAAGTTTAATGAGTCCACTGTGACGTAGTCCCAGGGTTTTGGCTCCCCGGAGGTCACCAGGCCCAGCCTCTCCATGGTGACTGGCACTCTCATCCTGAGGATCGAGGGAGCCCTCTTGCCTCTTCCACCAGGCGAGGACACCTGGAAGACGCCACCTACCAGGGGAGGACCAGCCCTTACTGGACACCAAATCTTCCCGCACTTCTGCCTTGGACTCCCAGCCTGCAGAGCTGTGAGCAATACATTCCTGCTGTTTAATAATTACCCAGTTAAAGGTATTTTGTAACAGTCACTCAAAGGACTAAGATACAGGTAGATCAAAATTTAGAAATGACTGACGTCAAATGCCTGGGAAATTCTAAATTCCTGCTTCAAGACCAAGGTCCCAAAGCCATGTTCCAGTCTTGTTTCTTCATGATGTTCATCAACTTTTCTCTGTGTGTGTGTGCACACGTGCAGATTTTTGACTCTTCTAACGTAGAAGTTTTAAAAAAGGATGAAACTTTGCTGCCTCTTGATTTCTGCTTTCCTTGCTCTCTCCAACTTCCAAGATCTAGAGCTGATATGCACTGCAGCAAGCATCTCTGGATATATTTAAGAAACTCCTTTCAACCACTGACTTTAAGACAACTGTCAGGAAAAAATGTTCTTCACAGCCGAGGAATCAGAAGCACAGAGAGAGGGGACACTCCCCAGGGTCACACAGGGCAAGGCCTTCAGCTTTTCTAGTTCTTCTCCAGGATTCTCTCCACCCCACCTGCTCACTATGACCTTCTAGGGTTGCCTGTCCCCCAAGGCCTATCCTGCCACAAATTGCCAACATCTGTAGCCAAGCCCTTGGATAAATTCATGGCATTGTTGGAAACGCAGGCCGTCTTCTGTTGTCTCTGCAAAAATTTTCGGTCGATTAAGTAACAATAACATGTGTTATCCTATGAGTACCTGGGGATGGTTTCCTGGAATACTGTATATAAATTCCATTGTATTGTAGTCAATTAAACCCTATTGTCTATAAAAGTCACCTGTCTGACTTGAGGGGAGTGGGAATGCATGCAAAAGACTCCAAAACGCATTGAAACGCAAATCCAACCTGGCCATTTGTGCCTCCTGGCTGGGAAGGAGAAAGAGTAAGCAATATTTCTGGTGCCTGAAGCTGCGTGGTGATTCTACCAGATCTTTCTGAGGCTGAGTGTTGCTGAGCATTGCCAAGGGGGACCAAGGCCCCTGAAGTTTAACTGCCCCTGAAAACCAGGAGGAGGAAGACAAAGAACACATTTTTTTTAATTCTTTTTTTTTTGTCATCTTGGCATAAATGAAAGAAACTTGTCATTCCAACTTCACAAGGCCCTGTTCGAAGGAGTATTCAACTCCATGGGGACGGCCATTTTTTTTTTTTTTTTTTTGCTGTTATTACAGAAGAAAATTATAACCATAAAAATGTCCAATTTAGAAAAAAAGGTGGCACTTTAGTGTCATTTGCATAAAAGCTGTTACACACAAATTGTTATAAAGACAAATGTGTAGTACTCTTGTTGAAAATTGCTTGTATCTTTGGTGCTTCGCCTCCAACGACATAAAGGCCTCTTCAAACTGAAATTCATTCTCAGGTAAATAAAGCTGAAAGCGAAATTTCACCTATTTGGAGGAACGTGAGTGGTTTCTCGTGTTGTCTTAAACAGGTTTGAGAGCCTGGGCCCTCACCTCCTCCTGCGACACCCCCGAGGGCAGATGCGTGGATGCTGCTGCTAGTCACCGCCCCAGCCTGAGCAGCTAGGACCCCTTGCGGGCACCAGCGGGAAGGAGGAAGGAGGCTGAGGTGGGCACTGGCCAACCAGGCTGATCTTTGAAGATTAGCACTCCTCCCTGGACGGAAAACTTCACATCAGGCCTTGCCCCAGTGCTGGCCCGCCTCCTGGAGACCCCTCAGGGAGAATCTCACCTAGGTTCCTGTCCCTCAACAACCATGGCCATGGGGACCCCTGGAGTCCTTGAACACGTGCCTCTTGTGCTTTTCCCAGGTGGCCCCCTCTGCCTGGCACAATCTTCTGACCCCTCTGGAAGAATTTCAATGCTTTCCTCAAGAACCTGCCTTACCACCAGTGGTTGGTAACCTGCTGCTTTCTCTGCCATCCCTACACAGATGTCAACAGTAATTAGTTACTTAATTGAGGCGTTGGTCTACACTAATTGACGTGAATCATCAGTGCCTCCATCAGGCCTGCCTCCACCCCACGGGCTCTCTCCACCACTGTTGGTGGTCACTGGGTGGCAGGACCTGGGCCTGGTGCATTTCCACTTTGCAGTTCCAGTGTCCCCAGTGGAGATAGTGCAGACCTCACAGAGTTCTGCTGAATGAGCAGAGAGCAGGGACCTCCATTTCTAAAGAACTTCCTGTTACAAAGCATTTTCCTTTAAAGTGATCTGTCAGGTCTGATCGTAATCAGGGACATTGGAATGTTGTACAAATGTGTGTGTGTGTGTGTGTGTGTGTGTGTGTGTGTGTGCATGCGTGCGCACGTGCAGATTTTAGACTCTTCTAACAGAAGTTTTAAAAAAGGATATTCATAGACTTCCTCAGGCCATCTCACACTAGTCCCTGTCATCGCTGAGATCCTATGAACAGAGGAACTGAGCTTTACTGAGCATCTCGTATGTGCAGGGATCCTGACCCAGCCTTTACCCGCACGGGCACATGTTACCACTGACTACAGAGGAGGTAACTGAACCTCAGTGGGGAATTGGCCTGTTGACACAGATATTAAAAGTAGAAAATTCAGGCTTCAGGTTTCCAAATGACTTACTGATGATAAAATGGAACTTCATTTTATTTATTGCCTACTTCTGTCCTGGGAACAGGTCTAATTAATTTCATTTTGGAACTGATGTAGAAAGTGTGATACTAAAGAAGCAACACTGGATTTAGAGTCGGAGCATCAGATTTTATATCTCAAAATGATGTTTCCCAGCCTCTTGGAAGTCCTCTAGTTCTGCCTCTGATTCAACCTCCTCTCCTGGAACATACCAGCTGGGATGCTGATTGGCAGCGTGGTCAGGAAAAGCGACACGGGCCTGCCCCACCTGTGGAAGGGACGTGCCACAAGGGGCGTCACGGGGAGCCCCAAGGGGCAAGGAGATAAGAAAATAGGCCAAGGGGAGAAGGTGACTGAGGGAGGTGGATCTTGGCCATGTCCCAGGAGCTAGCATAAGGATGGAGTGGGACAGGGGCCCTGCAAGCACTCCATGGCAGGGGATTTGAGGTTTCCTGTAGGGGATCAGTTAAAATCGCTATTTCACTTGCTTTACAAATGATAGACTTCCGTCTCTGCTGAGAGAGGCAAAGTGAAAATACAGTTGGGAACTGGAAAGTCCCCCGGAGGTGGCTTAGAAAAGGTGGTGGGGTTTGGAACTGGCCTCCACACATGTGGTGGGGGGCAGGTGAGGCAGGGGAGAGAACCTTCTGGATGTCTGAACAGGAGAATCACAAGGTAGGCGATCACACCAGCCTGTGAACTTCAGCAAGTATCCTGAGCCAAGTGTTTGCTCTTCTGTCTATCACTTAGGCCCAACCCATTCTAGATCCTCCAATAGGAAAATAATTCTCCTGGGGCTGGGGTATGGCTCAGCGGCAGAGCATTTGCCTAGCGTGAATGAGACACCGGGTTCCATACCCAGTACGGCAAAAAATTTAAAAAAATTTACCCTGTGTAAAATTACCCTGTGTACATGTATGATTACACGAATGGTATGAATCTACACCGTGCACAACCATAGAAACGAGATGTTGTACTTTAATCAAAATGCAGCCTGTAAAAATAAAAAAATAAAATAATCACAATACAAAAATAAATAAATAAAAAGTTCTTTTAGTTTGTATTTCTCTAACTGGTACTAGAGATCAAAATATTTGCATAAGTATCTATCAGGGATGGCCAGATATTTATATTTTCTACATGAGAAATTATAAGGAAAAAGATTATTTTCTAGGTTATGAAATTTAAAAATAAATAGCTATTTTGTTTGGGGCTTTTAGAATAGGTAAACCTACAAAATTTCAAAATAGTGCTAACAAAAAGGACGTTTGAGTTATTACAGAAGAACAACTACAATTCAGACTTTATATTTTCAAAATGAATTATGTACGATCTATCAAAATGTATAAATGCATTATTGGAATGTATCACTAATTAGAACAAATAAAAAAGTAATAAAAAAAAGAAAAAGAAAAGCTAAAATTTTCACTTGGGTACGCGTGCAAGTTTTCTGCCAATTTTTTCGACTCTGGCTTTTTTTCTGATGAAGCACCACCCAGGAAAAACACGGGGAGAGCCACTGGGGGAGGTGGCAGGTTTCTTTAGGGAAGGAGCGACAGGGTCCCGGGGCTGGGACGTCCCCCTCTATTAAAGGAGAATTTAAAGAGGACAATGTGATTATTTTAAAGGTCACGGGTCTCGATGAGATAAGGCGAAAGCGGTGGCGATCTCACCATAGCTGAATTGGATTACCAGCCGGTTTTGTTCAGGCCAATTCATCAAGCCTTGTCTAGATTAGACGTTGGAGAAGCCACTGCTGGTAAGTCTGCCAAGGAAACTGTTAAAATGGAGGAATTACAAATCTCCTTCAGAATGCTTTATGCAATCTAAAGATACCGTCTATCTTCTAAGATGTGTGTCTCTATGACTATATATAGTCTGAAAAGGTCTGCATGACAGGAAGTCTGGAAGGTAGAAATAAATATCCGGGATCCCAGGGAAGAATCACCTGCAAGTTTGGAAGCCCACAGGCCACCTAAGGAGAGACCCTCCCCAAAGTGCTATCTAAACCTATGGAGAAGCCAGCCAGGGGCAGCAAATGCAGCCACAATGACACCTCTGTCACCCACGAAGCAGTGGGGGAGGGGTCTCCAGTGCATGTGGACAGGCTTCTTACGCTCGTGTCTTGGAATGGGGTTTTGCAAACACCTTTTTGTGGGCAAACTGTCTCTGTAAACAGGGCACCTCGGAAGAAGCAGAACTTAGATTCTCTGGGTAGGTGGCTTACAAGAGAAAAGAGGGATCTGAGCCAAACGTCCCAGCTTATCCCCAAATTCCCAGTTAGAGAGTATGCCCTCCTCCCCAGGAAGCAGCCAGTGAAGGGCCAGGGAGGCCCAGAATGGTGTGCTAACAGAGTTCTCTCCGCGTGTAGGCGGAAGATCCAGGAGAGGGAAAGAAACAACCTCTGTTTGCAGGTTAAAATCAGGCCGTGAGCATCCTCCAGACGCAGAGCTAGGACAAGTCCCACACCCAGCTGCAGGGGTGGCCCCAGCCCTGAAGGGCCACAACCAAGACAGCCCAGGGTTTGGAGGCCAGGTCTGGGGAGAGCGGCAAGAGGAACGGGTCACTCAAGCCCGGCAGAAAAGATTCAAATCAACAGTCTTGTGCGTCAAACCTTTTTTTGTGTGTGGAGATGAAGGAGCTGACTTTGTCTGGAATTCCAGATGGACAACCAGAAACAGCAGTAGGAGTTACAGGGAGCAGACTTCAGACTGCAGCTCAATGTAAGGACAAACTTTGGAACAGTTGGGCACGCCCGGACCCACTGCCTTGTGCAGGAATGAGGACCTGCTTCTGGAAGTGTCTTTGCGGAAGCTGGAGGACGTCTTTCTGGGGTGCTGTGAGGGATTTCCTGCTCTGGGTGGGAGGAAGAACCAGATGGTTTCCCGTGGCTCTGGGAGGCTGCGCGTCTATGTTTACACCCTTTCCTGAGGCACGCTTGGAGTACTTTTGTGCCTCCTGTGCTTTGGGTATGACATTCAGAGGAGATGAACGCCTATCTCTTAATAAGTACAGAAGGGCCAGAAACTGCAGAGTCACCGTCTATGGAGACACACGGCTGATTTCTGGATCATGCAATTGCCCTTTGAATCTTCTAGTCACCTGGGGAGCTTTTGACACACTGGCCAAATGAGGGATAATTAAAGAGTGATACCACTTACTATCCAGATTGGCTCTGTGCTTACGAACTACTTCAGGCTCCCTAACAGCCTCATGGCTGCCCCCATGTCACCAAGACACCAAGGCTTGGAAACATGTAAGTCCCTGCAGCTCGTGCGTGGTGCCGTTGGGGTCTGGGCTCCCCGTGCTGTGTCGAGCTGCATCAGCAGCTTTTATAGATCTCTTTTATAGATCTAGGCTGCAGACATGCCGCTCCCATCCAAAGAGGCACATACTCTCTTTCCTCTTCCACCTCCTCCTGCTTCCAGACTCAGCTCCAGGCCTCCCTCTCTGCTCCAGGCCTGACTGCGCTCCAGCAAAATTATCTGAATTGAACTTCTCCTCCCCACGGTTCTCCTGCCTGCCCGGGGTTTCTCAAGAGCAGCAGCTGTGCACTTTGGGGCCTGACGCCTGAGCAGAAAACAGACATCTAGGAGATGTTTGTTGAGTGAATAAGCGAACTGATCTTTCCAGACTGTACAGACATTCCTCCTGTGATATCTTCGGATGAATGCAGGTATTCCTAAGTGATGATCTGAGGGGGCTGCCCATGCCTGGGGCAGGGATAGGGAAAGAGCCCGGGGAGACTGGAAGAGAGAGTTCTGATCCAAGTGAAAGGGAAAGATGGAAAAGCTTACTTGGGATACCGGGACCTGCTGTGCTAAGGAAGGTCAGCAAAGCCCTGAGTAGCCTTCCAGCAAAGCCACCAGATGCAGAATCCTGGGTCTCCCAGCAATGAACCTGCTGCTTGGCCTAAGTGCTGATGCGGGACTCGATAGACTTCAGAGTCCCATAGGAGGGGCCCTCTGTCAGTCACGCCTGGAGCCGCGAGAGGTAGGTTTTCATGGTCTGTTCCCTTACAGCCTCAAGGAGATCCACAGCCTCCAGGACAGTGAGGTAGCACCATGTGACCGCAGGACTGGCTGGGTCACCATGGTCTCTCCACAATGTTCTCAGAGTGGAAGCATGCACCAGCATCACCTACAGATTTGGGTGGCTTTTTAATCCCTCCAGTGACACAGATGTTCTATTACCTTGCCACAGCTGTGTTTCCACATTCAGCCTCAGTATTAGACCGAACACCACGCAGGACAGTAGAGGGAGTCTCTGGCCTGCTACCCGGGACAGGATTGGCCAAGGGTATACACGCGGACCTGTGGAAGAGACCAGATGCTGGCACTCAATGGGAAGAGGGTTTCAAACGCCATCGCATTTCTCTTATTACTAGAGATGTTGAACATTTTTCCATATGTTTGTGGATTGCTTGTACATCTTCTTCTGTGAAGTGTCTATTCATTTCCTTAGCCCATTTGTCGATTGGATTGTTTGTATTCTTGGTGTAGAGTTTTTTGAGTTCTTTATGGAATATTACTCAGCCATAAAGAATGATAAAAATTATGGCATTTGCAGGTAATTGGATGAAATTGGAGAGTATCATGCTAAGTGAGATGAGCCAATCTCAAAAAGCCAAAGGACGAATGATATCGCTAATAAGTGGATGATGACACATAATGGGGAGAGGGAAGGGTTAGTGTTAGGGTTAGAGTTAGGGTTAGGGAGGGGGGCAAGAATGGAGGAAGGAAGGACTGTATAGAGGGAAAAGAGGGGTGGGAGGGGTGGGGGGAAGGGAAAAAATAACAGAATGAATCAAACAACATTACTCTATGTAAATTTATGATTACACAAACAGTATGCCTTTATGCTATGTACAGAGAAACAACATGTAACCCATTTGTTTACAAAAAAAAAAAAAAAAAATCACGCCATCGCTCTTCTGATGATTACCCTGCTAGCATTTGTTGCTACCTAGAGTTTTCCAGGTACTGTTCTAATCACTTGGCATGTACTAAGTCATTTAATCTGACTCTTCTTACCCTCCACTTTCCACAGAGGGGGAACCAAGACAAGGGAGGTCAAGGAGCTTGCCAAGGCCTAGCGGGCTCTGGAGCTGGGACGCAGATTTGGTCTAGCTCAAGACCACACCCTAGACCCTGGTTCTACCACAGCAGAGGAGAGGGTGGGAGCAGAATGTGCTCAAAAGGGGGCCTGGGAGGATGGGGCCATCAGGCTTGGGCACTCAGCACATTCGATGACAGGAGTGGATAGTGCTGGAAATGCCCACAGGCCTGGCCTGGGCCAGTAGGACCTGCCCACCCCCACCACCGCTGCACGGAGCGCATGCCGTTAGCAGGTCTTCATGCTGCAGCCGGGTGGACAGCAAACCTGACATTTCTCTATGTGTGAAGGCACCGAGGCATGTGTGTTTGTGTGTTTAGACCTAGGATTTTTTTTTTTTTCCAAGTTTGCATTAAGAACGAGAGCAAGCTGGCACAGCAGCACATGCCTGCAATCCAGTGACTTGGGAGGCTGAGACGGGATTGCAAGTTTGTGGCCAGTCTCAGCAACTTGTTGCGACCCTAGGCAACTTAGCAAGACCCTGTCTCAAAATAAAAACTTTTTAAAAAGGGCTTCGGATGTAGCTCCATGACAAACACCCTGAGGTTCTGTACCCAGTACCCAAAAATAAATGAAAAAGAACATTGGCAAGACGCAGCCCGGAGGAGCTGGTAGTTTCCCTCGCGGGTGCTGTTCTAGCGGGATCTGGACATCCCCCAAAGGCCCCTGGGCCGAAGGCTCCATTCCCAGCAGGGGGCACAACTGGGAGGTGCAGTGAGCTTCTGGAGGAGGGCCTAGTGGAGGAAGTAGGCCACCGGGGCATGCCCTCGAAGCGGGTGTTGGGACCTGGGCCCATCCTCTCTCTTTTTGCTCCCCAGTCACCGTGACTGCACAGACTTTCTCCACCCTGGACTTCCGCCATGTTACTGCAGCTCGCCACAGGCCCGAAGTAACAGGGTTGAAGCAACCATGGACTGAAACCTCTGAAATTCTGAGCCCCAATAAGCCTTTCGTCCTGTAAGTTGATTCATCACAGGTATTCTGTCACAGCTCAGAAAGTTGAGTCACGCAGGTCCCCAATCCAAAGAGTGCCAAGAGAGATGTCCCCGTCGAGAGCTCTGGTCCTGTCGAGCCCACAGCCTATCTGACATGGTGGTATAAGACCAAGGGTGCAGTCCTCGTTAAAAATGAGAGATTTAAGGCTGCATGGAGCCTTCTTGTAGGAGAGGGAAGAGCAACTTCACCCCGTTCCTGCAATATATACTTCCTGAGCACCTACTGCGTGCCAGACACTAAGCCAGGTGCTGGGGAAACCGCTCCAAACTTGCGTGGGAGAGAGAAAATGCAGAGATAAACACAGAACAGTGTCTAAGAGGAAGACAAAAGCCGGCACGAACAGAGAGCAGGCCGAGACCGCCACGCTCCCGACGGGTCCCGGCAGTGACACGGCAGAGACCAGCAAGGATGCAGCAGGACAGGGCTCACACGAGGTCCACGTGTTCCAGGCCGAGGGAAGAGCAAGCACGAGTGCAGAAGGGGAGGAGGAAGGGAGGCAGCCCTGGGACAGGAGTGGGATGAGGTGTGTGCACAGGTGGGCAGAGGGGGGTCGTGGTCTGGAACCTTGGTGAGGCCTCTGGCTTTCCTGGGAGACAGAAGCTCAACTAAAGACTTTGTGTAAATGTTTTTATTTGTTCTAAGTACATGACAGTAGGATGCATTTATGCATTTTGATAAATCATACATAAAGCGAGGAGTATAATTCCTCATTTTTCTGATGGTACATATGGTAGGATCACATGGGTCGTGCAATCATACATGTACGTGAGGTAATCATGTCTGTTTCACTCGACTAGCATTCCTACCCCCATGCCCCTTCCCTTCCTTTTACTCCCCTCTACTTAATATAAAGTAACTCTATTCTTCCCTATCACACCCTCTTCATTATGAATTAGCATCCTCGTATCAGAGTTTTTTGGGGTTCAGCTTATTTCATTTAGCATGATATTCTCCAACTCCATCCATTTACCAGAAAATGCCATAATTTCATTCCTCTTCAAAGCTGAATAATATTCCATCATATATGTATATATGTGTGTGTGTGTGTGTGTGTGTATGTGTGTGTATACATATATATATATATGCCACATTTTCTTAATCCATTCACCTAGGTTGGTTCCACAGTTTAGTTATTGTGAGTTGAGTTGCTATAAACATTGATGTGACTATGTCACTATAGTATGCTGTTCTTAAGTCCTTTGGGTATAAACTGATGAGTGAGATAACTGGTTCAAAATGTGGTTCCAGTCGAAGTTTTCTGAGGAATCGCCACACTGCTTTCCAGAACGGTTGCACCACTTTGCATCCCACCAGCAACGTATGAGTGAGTCTTTTTCCCCACATCCTCACCAACAGTTATTTGCTACTTGTATAATTGATAATTGCCATTCTGACTGGTGTGAGATGAAATCTCAGAGTAGATTTTTTAATGAATAGAAATTTTTAGAGTAGTTTCAGGTTTACGAAAAATCAAGTAGCAAGTATAGAGTCTGCATATACCTGGGTTTTCTCCCCAGCCCATTTTCCATGAATACTAATATCTTGCCTCCGTGTGGTACGTCTTATGCAAATGATGAACCAATATTGACACATTCCTTTTTTTTTTTTTTTTTTTTTTTTTTTTTTTTGTGGTGCTGGGGACTGAACCCAGGGCCTCGTGCTTGCAAGGCAAGCCCTCTACCGACTGAGCTATCTCCCCAGCCCCTTGACACATTCCTATTAGCTGAAGGCCGTAGTTTACACTGGGTCTCACACCTCGTGCTATATATTCTGTGCACCTTGATGAACACCCAAACACCATGCACCCACCATTGAAGTCTCTACACAGTGACTTCACTGCTCCCAAATCCCCATGTCGCCTCCTGTTTCCCTCTCTCCGAGTCTCCAGAGGCCCTGGCAGCCACGGAGCTTCTTACTGTTGGTGATTTTGCTTCTTCTCCACTGTCATGTCGTTGGACTCATCGTCACCTCTTCAGGCTAGCTTATTTCACTTGGTAATCTGCATCTAAATTCCTTCAGTGTCTTTTCAGGGCTGGATAGCTTATTTCTTTTGATTGTTCCATAATATTCCATTGTGTGACTGTGCCACCATTTCTTCATTCGTTCACCTGCCGACAGACAGTTCTGGGCGATGATGAGCAAAGCTCCTACAAACATTCCAGCGCAGGCTTTCCATAGACACGGAAGCAGGTGGGTAAATACTTAGGAGTGTGATCGCTGGGTTGCAGGGTAAGACGGTCTGACTTGAAAGAAAATGGCCAACTGTCTTCCCGAGGAGGTGGGGCTCAGATCCGAGGGAGGAAGGAGCCCCGGGCGTGGAAGCCCTCCTCCCTGGGAACCCGTAAGAGGCAGGTCAGGGGGTGGTGGCAACACACTGAGGGGACACCAGGACATGAAGCAGAACACAGCCTCCTTTGCCAACGGAGTCTGTTTCCTATAGAACCGACCTATGAATTGCTTTTGCAAATAGGTGCTGCCTTTTAAAAGGTGAATGAGCCCCCATCCTGGATGACCTCCAGGGTCACTTGCAGCTCTGCAGTTAGACCAGGCTTCATTTAAGCAGCAAGCAAAGCTTCAAAGGAGCCCCCCTTTCTTTCCACGGTTCAAAGAGATGGTTTCGTACAATATCTGAACCTAACAATTTAGCTGGATTTTCCTTTGTAGTAATTATGTGATGATCAATGTCTCTGTCTTTCCTAGGGGGAAAACCTACTAAATATATGTTCTATCTAAAATGGTTGTTTTTATTGTTATAAACCAGGACGAGTGAGGTGCTGTTTCATATTTAGCAACATATAATTTACCTCTTGTACGTCTTCCTTTAAACTTGCGGTTTACCTTGTCTCAAGGTAAAGGCGGCAAACAATGAATTAGTGTCATTATCTTATCATCAAACGCAGAGCCGCCAACAATGGGTGTCATTGTGTCCTAATGGGGGAATAACCAGTCAATTCTACCGATGGTCATTATGGCAGCAAAATTTAATAATGCCCTGACCTTTGTCTTCCCTTTTGTGTTTTCAACACCAATTAAAACTGTTTTCAAGTGTCTCTTCCTCCATTGTCTGAATCCCAGTTGGCAAAGTGATTGTTTAGCAAACGCAATCTGGCAGCAGGAGCCAGAGGACTCTTCTCCTTTCAGTTGTGAGCCAGACAGAGAACAAGGAGCTTTGGGTGTGCTGGGGATGCACCCACGTGGGATAGGGGGAGCCCGGAGAAGGGGCCCCGAGCCCTCGGAGGGTGGAGGAACTCTGAGACAGTATGGTAGGGGATAGAACTTGCCCCTCCCCGCACGACCTCATGAAGCATTTCTGGTGCAGATTTGCAAATGAGGGGTGCTTAGAGAGAAGAAGGGGTGTTGTAAGGAACTTAAGCAGGAGAGGCTGAGCCAGGATCCGAGCTCTGAAGGAGGGGCCTCAGAGACACCACTCCTGCCCGCAAGTTCACCCTTCCTTGTGATCTGGGCACGCATGTCCCAGGCAGCCAGGGAGCCCATGCAGTTGTGTTGTGTCCTGTCTTTGGAATGCGTGCTTTTCCTGTGCATCAGTCACAGTGCCCTTGCCCGGGACCTATGATGTGCTGAGACATTCCCACTAACAAGACTCCCTGCTGCTCGCCTTGACCCCAGCAGGCTGTCTTCCCCACTCAGACTTGAACTGCGTCCTGTGCTTCTGGATCAGGGACCAGCCAGCGATGGCCTGCAGGCCACTGGGCTGGGCATCCCCTCGGGGGCCGCTGACACAGAGACCTGCACCACTGGCAGTGCTCCCTATGGAAATGCCGTCCTCCCGCGTCCTGTACCCTGGGCCCTAGGACTGGCTGAGACGGCGGTGCCTGCGCTGCTCAGGCCCCGAGACGGGCCAGGCTTGCCACTGATTCCTCTCCTCGGGATGCACTCTTCCCCACGCTCCTCCTCCTCCTCCTCCAGTGGATTCCTGGAGACTCGGTCCCCTCCGCCCTCACCACCCACAGGCGTTCAGAGTGGCCCTACTCTGCTTGGATCCTCTGCACCTGACCAAAACCGAAAAGCTGAGACAGGGGTGTGGACGACTTCCAAGTCGGCACAGGAACAAAGCAAGGTGGGCCTCTGAGCACAACTGACTAGCACAGTCCAGCGTGGGGCAGCTTCTAATCCTTGGCTCTGTCTCCAGGGACCCCAAGAACACCTGGGACCTGCTAGGTATTCATGAGCACTCACCCCTGACTAATCAGCAAACAAAGTAACAATGCTGAGAAGTCGCCTGAGGTAAAGGTTACAAAGTGTCCACGTCCCGAGCTCCAGACATCTCAGAAAATCTGGGACACGCTAGAAGAATGCACACCCACCTCATCTGCACAAAATGCAGGGTTTCACAGCGGTTTCTGAAGAGGGGCAGAGCTCCCACATCCCGGGGAGGTGGCATGCAAGCCACCGCCTCCTCCAGCACCAGAAGGAAAACAGACTCAGGAGGTCCTGGTCCTCAGATCTGCCCCTCCCAGGCGCCTGAGGGTCTCTCCGCCACCTGCTTCTCTGGTACTTCCTCCCAGAAGTCCCCCAGTCCTTCCCCTTCCCCTGTGTTTTACAGTTAAAAATTGGTCCCTCAGTTTGGCCAGTTGACCATTCAATTTATATCAAACGTCTGATTTTACTTTTTCTAATATTCCCATTAATATTGTCTACTTAATCCACCAGTTGGTTGACTGATGTTAAAATGCGTTTGAAACAGAAAACAAATGCAAATAATTAAAAGAAAAAAAAATCTAGGGAGAGCTATCCATTTGTCAGTTCTGACATAAAAAAAATGTCTTAAAATACAGTGTTTGGGATAATAAAATATATGAAATTTTTTTAATAAATGAATTCCAATAATAATCATGTCAGCTTGTGCAGGTCCCATCATTCTCTCCAGGCACCGTGATAAATCTTCCAGGTGTCCAGAAAGTTCTACCGAGTCTATT
Organism: Sciurus vulgaris; assembly: GCF_902686455.1. NCBI lineage: Eukaryota > Metazoa > Chordata > Mammalia > Rodentia > Sciuridae > Sciurus > Sciurus vulgaris. The sequence continues at coordinate 9,247,069 of NC_136462.1, forward strand.
CAGGCCCAAACCTAGACTATGGGGCGCTGAGAAAGAAGGTAACTGGGTGGCAGCCTCTGCCCTCGGGAGGCCTCCAGTTTAATAGGAATAAAAGGAAAAAGGACATCAGTGTCAATGCTGTGACAGGGACAGGCAGGGTGGAGGTCCAGGCTCTGAGCACCTCCCACAGCCGAGGTCCACCTGCAGGCGGAGGGTTGCGGAAGCCATTTGCAGAGGCTGGAGGGTCGGGCAGGGCCTGTCTCTGGAGGGGCCTTGGAAGCTTTCTGGACATGTTTCTAAGAAATATTGGGAGGTAAGCTGAGCACAGAGTGGGTTGTAGAGATGCCACTTTGGACAGGAGATGACAGGGGGACAGGGGAAGCAGGGGCCTGTCAGTGACACTCTCAGGAGTAGGCTCATGCCGAAAGTAAGAGAGGACAGCAAAGTCCTGAGGGTGGGGGAAAGTTGGCACCAACCCCCAGTACAGTCCCAGCACAGCAAGGGTCAAGTCCCAAAGCCCAGCGTCTCCCTGCTCAACTCTGAGGGTGGTGGACCTGACTGCAGGCCGTGGCCACCCCCAGAGTAGCCTCCGCCACCTGCCTCTTGATGTCAGACAATGATAAGCTACGAATTACATCGTTAGTTGTTTGTTTTTTTATTATTAAAATGTTAATATTTATCTTATCACAGCTTATTTTAAAATGAGATCAAAGAAATTAAAATTGTAGAATGAGCACCCGTCCACTGAGAAAACCATGCAGTAAGATAGATGGTCCTCTTTTAATGAAAATCTCCCACGGACTGGTTGTCCGGTTAGCACTGCCAGGGTGGTTAAAATTACATTAAAAAAAGACCAAAGTCTACTTGAATATTCTAGCCCAGTTTCGCAGATGAAAATATATGCAAATTCAGAATTTAAATAAAGTACAACTGTCAAAGGCCTTAGTCAGTGGCGAAGGGCAGCTGCTGAAATTCCTTGAGCTCTTAGAAGCTCAAGGCTGACACTGGCCGGCAGGCAGAGCCCCTAGGATTGGTGACACAGCCCGCCTGGCTACTTCATCTCATTTTCCTCATCTGGTGACTGTCTCCTACCCCCAGGGACACTTGGCAGTGTCTGAAGATGGTGGGGTGGAGGCCAGAGATGCCCCTTATGTCCCACGTGCCCAGGCAGCACTGCAGTGGGTGAGGACGCAGCCCCAACCCAAGACTGAAAATGTTGCTGAACCCCTCAAAAAGCAGGTCTAGTTGAAGAAGGGGTTTGCCACCTTCATCCCTGGGGGGCTCCCTCTTGGTGGGCTCTGAGCCTCCCGCAAGCTATTGGACTATGTGAGGTCCCTCAAGGGAACCTGCTCACCTTCTCCGCAGGACCTACCTTTCCCACCTCCGGGACATGTGACCTTTAACCTCCTCCCTGCCCAGCACTGCTCACCACCAGAAATCACTTGTCCACTCCATGCACCTGAGCTCACCTCAGTCAAGGCAGCCCTGCGTGTCACACACAAAGGAACTCACACATGCTCATGCACACACACACACACACAGGAACTCACACATGCTCATGCACACACACTCACACAGGAACTCACACATGCTCATGCACACACACACACATACACTCACACACAGGAACTCACACATGCTCACATATGCATGCACATTCACATACAGAAACTCACACATGCTCCTGCATGCACACACACACTCACATATAGGAACTCAAACATGCTCACGCACACGCACACACTCATACAGGAACTCACACATGCTCCTGCATGCACGCACACACTCACACACAGGAACTCACACATGCTCACACATGCATGTACATTCACACACAGGAACTCACACATACTCCTGCATGCACACATACACTCATGTTATCAAACACATCCCACATACACAAAGTCACACACAAAAATGCACACGCCTCTGCACAGGCATGAGTGTACAAATGCATTCACACTTATGCATGCACACACTCAAGCTCATACACACTCACACATGCACACTCACAGACTTTCACACGGGCATGTGCACCCTCACACATGCAGATGCACATGTGGAAGTGCCTGCATGCATTCACATTCACACACTGCACACATGCAAGCACAACGGCACTTGCGTGTGGACACATGCACTCTCACGTGCTCACCCCTGCCTCCTCCCCCAGTCCCTCCTCCCCTGAAGTCACCTGCTCCTCCAGGGGGCACTTCTGACCAGCCCAGCCCCTCCTGGGTCAAGTGTCCCTCCTCCAAGCTCAGTTGCTGGGCATGCCTTTGGCGTTCACCAAGTCTGTCTTGCACACCAACCTCTGGGCTCCTAGGGAGCAGGCCCAGCAGCAGCTGGTTGGTAGGAAGCAGATCAGTGGTCACTGAGCTGTGCCCAGACCCTGGCTCGGTGTGCCCCATCCCGCCCCTGCACCACCGCAGGGCAGCCCCATGGAGGTTCTCCACCAGGACCTCTCCTGGGACAACTGAAGGAGCTGAGGGGCCTCCAGGGTCCCTGAGACTCTGTAGCGCCACAGCCTCGCACTGGAACAGGCACGTGCGGCCTCCACGGCTTCCCTTTGGGTCTGTGCCTTTCCCACTAGGTGTTCTTCTTTGTGTTCGCCCAGCCCTCAGGCTGCCGTCCATCCAGGGTGGACAGCTCCCCCAGGCCAGGCCCTGAAGGCCGCATCACCGGCCTGAAACACCTTAATGTGCTTTTTTTTTTTTTTTTTTTTCTCGTTCCTTCTCCGCCTTCACATTTGCATGGAACTGGGAAGCTTTTAGTCTCTGTGGTTCAGGCAAATGCATTAAAAAGATGAACATTTTAGTTAATGTTCTAAGAAGATTTCCAAAAGCAGTTTTGATTGTGTACTATTAGCATTAATTAATCTCTAGACTGGGACCAGCCGCTCTATTAGGAGAATGCATATTTTAATTAATTTTTCTGTGCTGCTCTGTGTGGGTTGAAGGTAGTTTGGTGGGCTTTGTCTGCCTCTTCCCTTTCATTTAACTCAAGGTGCCAAAGAAGCCCCAAGGCTCATGAACACAGAGCCAGGGGCACAGCTGACCGCTGGCCAAGGAGTCTGGGACAGTTACTTCCTTCTGGAATCCAAGCACCTACTTCTACATAGGGACCTGAATGTAATAATGGGGACAGAGTGACTCTGCTGACCCTAACTCACAGGGCAGCTTTATGCAAATTTGACAAGAAAATAAATGCCATTTCTTTTTGAGGAGTGCAGTCCCACAGTAAATGAATTGCTTGAAGATCAAGCTTGATGTTGACCTAGGGCCTTTGCACAGTGAACATCCTATGAAACTGTACGTGGTAGCCTCTACTGACAAACATGCTTCTCATTCCTGACCTTTGAGAAGATGCTTGCCAGGGAAACCCCATCCACCTTTGCCCTCACAGTGGGTGTTTTTCTATGGCTTTGTGGCATTTTTCATATAGGTCTTAGTGTTTTCTTAGGTGATTAAATGGACATCTCTTGGCAATAGGGAGAGTGAGAGGAGAAGGAAGGGAATGAAATGCATTTGATAACCTGATTCAATGGGACCAGGTTGAGCATCACCAAATTCAGCAGGGCCCAGCCAGGAGCGCAGCGCACCCGTCCACTGCTTACGGAGAAGGCAAGTCAAGATTGTGAACACACTACGGTGTGCAGACAGCTCCTTTCATTCATAGAAATGGAGTCAGAGGAGGGTGCCAGTGTTCCCAGTGCAGACTGTCTGGGACCCCACCCTGCGAGCGGCTAAAAACACCAAGCACAGCAAAGACCCGTCTGAGTACCACGCGTCGGTCCACCAGGCTGGCAGCCACTGGACATGGGCGAAGCAGGACGGAAGGTGTCAGCTGGGAGGAAGCACCGGGGTGGCTTTGCTTAGGACCCCACAGGCAGGAAGGGCAGGCCTGTCCTGCTAACTCGGGGCCTCCACAGGCGCAGTCCTGCAGGCTCGTGAGGAAGACATCTGGGCGTTCCGATACTGACCTCCAGTGTAGAAGGGAACACCCTTAACTCGTATTGAGCACTTACTGGGGCCGTGTCCCCTGCACATGATAGGTTTCCCGTTACTAAAAGCCATTGCACAAGGGAGAAATAGAAGCCTCAAGACCAGGGGTCAGGGCTGGGGAGATAGCTCAGTCGGTAGAGTGCTTGCCTTGCAAGCACAAGGACCTGGGTTCAATCCCCAGCACGGCAAAAAAAAAAAAAAAAAGACAAGAGCAGGGGCCCCGAGTTGAAGACTGGTTTCCTCCCTGTCTTAAGACCTCTGCAAAGAACCCACTGTGCGAGGCTTAAGGAGCACCCAAAAAATGCTGCAGAGGGAGAAGTCCTGGCTCAGAGTCAGAGAGCAGGCTGCATGGCCTGGCACAGCCTGGCACGGCCGCTGGGAACTCAGACGCACTGGCAAAGCAGGACGCTGACCGTACACAGCTTGTGGAGTGCTTCTGGTGGAGCAGCCTCCTCGACGCCTTAGGCACAAGGTCACACATCTCCTCATCCTGTTACGCCACGTGGCGGCCATCCCACTGCCCCTCTGTACAGATGAGGAGACAGGTGCACCATGAGGCAGCTCAAACCGGCCCACAAGAACGGAGTGTCAGAACTTCCAGGAATTTTCCAATCCACTTGCTAAACACCGAAACATGTTCAATATGCAAAGTTATATTCAATGACTTATATTAAAAACAATGGTGATAAGTGCCCCAAATGTGCCCCTTTCCAATTACTTTACCATGGCCTGCTGTTCTCTCTGCCCTGAGGTGACTGGTGACTGCTGTGCCTAAGGTACTTCTGCCCATGTCAGTCACTGCCAGCCCCTGCTCAGTGACAACACATGTGCGGCTTGAAATCAGCCATTTGGGGAATATTGACGACAGAAAAACCAGCAAATGTTAAACATCAGGGGAATTTTTTTATGTTTTGAAAGACAATTGTTCAACATCAACCAGCAACCATTGGAATTCCCCCTATTCCAAATTAATGGAATGACCCTTGTTCCATTCAAGGACAGGTTCAAGGAGGAACTACATGAGCTTCACTAGTTCTTGGAATAGACACTCTGAGGACACTTCAGTGGATGTGGAATCAGGAATATGTGCAGACGGCCATAATAAAAATAACTACTGCAGATGAAGTGAAATAATGGTGATCGTTCTTAACAAACAAGAGGCATTATTTAAAGAAAGAACATCTTAGAGATTCAGCTCACACAGAGTCAGGCCGCAGGGTCTCGCGTCTACATTGTGTTGCTCCAAGAAATGTCTCATCCCAGGTACTGATGGCTCCATGGCAGGAAAACCGTGTCCCCACTACTCCAGGAAAGCTTTGATGTGGGGAGGCCGTTGTCCTTGCCACCAATGCCTCTGAAGGAGCCATGGGCGGTCCCTCCATTCTCTTGATTATCGGAGGTCATTTGAAGTGGTGGACGTGGGTCACACACCACACCCAGGCCCGGTGAGATCAGCACGCCTCTCGTGGCACGACGACTCCTTTTCTCCATCTTGGTTGCGTAGTTGTCAGAGTTAGCACTGGTGTGAAGATCCACGCCCCCCAGCTGGGCAGGGACAGGGAGAGGCAGAATAGGTGGAGCTCTCCTTCCACTGTCGCCCCTCCTGGGTCTGCCTGGGGGTGCACACCTATCATCCGATCTGTATCCCAGCATGGGAACCTTCCAGAATCCGCTTTCTGCGCAGCTCGCCTTTAATGGTTTTCTAAAAGCATTTTGGCACATAGGAAGGTATGGCATGGTGCCAACACGTCACCATAGACACAGCCTGTAATGAAAACGTCTGGGAACAAGGCCCAATGATGAAGCACCAGCCGATAGGCCCGTGGTGGGTCCCAGCATGTTGCCTTTCAGCTGATCCCCGGGTGCTGCCTCGCTGGTGATGGATCCGAAAGCTGAGGCAGTCTCCTCGTGGTGGCTCCCTCGTCTCCTCCCTTTTCAGGAAGCCACCATGAAGAGGTGGCATGGGGGTATTGGAAGGAGCCTGTCTGGACTCAGGAGGTGGACACACAGCACTGACTCACTGGCCATCGCCACACAGCATCCCTTCTTTCCTCTGGGCCTTTGTCTTCCTCCTTTGCAAAGAAGACGGTGGGAGGCAAGACTTCCCAAGACTCTCTCAAATCTGTCAGAGTGGTGTGACAACCTGTTTCAGTCAGCTTTTTTGCATCTGTGACTAACAGACCCAACCAGAACAACTTTCGAGGAGGAAAAGGTCATTGAGGGCTCATAGTTTCAGGGGTCTCAGTCCATTGCCAGACAGTTTCATTCCTCAGGGCTCCAGATGAGGCAGGACATCATGGCTGAAGAGTGTGGCAGAGGAAGCAGCTCACACGATGATCAGAAAGCAGAGAGAGAGAGTCCACTCGCCAAATACAGAATATATACCCCAAAGGCCCATCCCCAATGCCCACCCCTTCCAGCCCATCATCTCAGTTCATCCCATCAGGGGATTGACTCACAGATCCAGTCATCTCTCCTCTGAACCTTCTTACATTGTCTCACACATGAGCTTTTGGGGGACACCTCACACCCCAACCATAACACCAGCTTATGCAAAAGCATTTTCCTTCCAAAGTGAGGGTGCGTGGCTGAATTCTTAAGTGCAAAATGTAACTTATTTATTACTCCTAAAATCCAGGTAAATATATTACCATCATCCAACTATCATAACATTTGCATAAACACCATTGTTATTGACACAAATCAATACACTCCATGCACTGAACTGGATGAATCAAAAGTCTTATGAACCAACCAGTGCCTAATTGTTGAATATGGTGGACAGGGGGTGGGGGAGTTGGCCAACTCAAACAAAACCCCTTTCTCTGAGAGCTTTCTTGTCCCCAGAGCTACAGGGAAGAACACTCTGGCGTCCTTGTGTTTATCAAGTGGCCAGAGCTTCCTAACCACGGTTGAATGTATCTGGTAGGATTCGCTCTTCCTGGGATGGGAGTGGTAGCACGTGCCTATCTCTAAGCCAATCAGAGGGGTGAAGCAGAGGCTGAAGTGCCCTGATTGGCTAATATTGGTTTCCAGGCTCTCCTGTGGCGCCTTGGTGATAGGAACCCGAAGTCCAACCCCAAACCTTCGGAAGGAAGGGAGTTTCTTAGAGAGCTGGAGGGTGATGATTATTTACAGAGTAAAACCTAAAATGGGGGCAGGAACAGCAAAGTAGGAACTGACGGCTTTTCTAAGACATTTTATAACAAAACCCAGATCCTGAAGGGAATTATTTTGGCCATTTATGTGACCTTCAGTACCGTCTCAGAGGTGGCGTTTACTTGTCATCTTACCTTGTCAATCACTCACTCCACCTGGTCTGTCAATACACTTGTGAATGGGTACATCCGTGTGTCTCCGTGTGTCTTTAGTGCACACAGCGGGGCATTTCACTCTAGACTTCTCTTGCCCCAAAGGATCCGAGTGATCCTGACACAACACACTTTAGGGTTCATAACTCGTTCGACAGATCTCATTATTGGGATCTGTGCACAGTATTATGTTAGGGAAGTTATTCTAATGCCCTTGAGAGGACAGGTGGAGGGAGCCAGGTTCAAGCAGAGGAAGCGAGGAGCAGGCTGTCTATTCCGAACGCCAGAGCTAGAACCAGCTACCCACACCCCCACCCGTGAGCACCCGGGGAGGACCTGACCTCGTCAGGTGGGCGGGGTGCTCTCCAACTCAGAGGGGGCAGTTGGTGGACAGGAGGCACCGCCTCCCCAAGGCATGCTGTGCTCCTGCCATTGAGCAGCCCTTCTTTGCACCAAACCCACTGCTGTCTGGAGGCCTCCATGTTTAGAATGTGCTGTTCCTCCCTGTCTGCCTGGGGAGCTTCCGTATCCGGGTCATGCCTCCGCTTCACCAGCAGTTTCCACTCCAGTCTGCTCACCTGCCCATCTCCCCCATGCCGAGGTGAATGAGCTCCTGAGAGAGGGGACTTTGTCCTACTCACCTAGATCACCAGCAGAGGGACTGGCCTCGCTTGTGCTGAGTAACCCCAGGTTAGTACCTGCCAGCACACATCCTGTCGTATGGGAGAAAGCAGACGTTAGGGACACTGTGAAGTCATCTCATCCCTGCTCTGTAGCTGACGTGCAGCCGGGGTCCATCCAGCAGGCAGAATGTCTCAAGGCAATAAGCCCTCTCCCCCAGAACTGGAGGTTGAGGGTCTGCTAGATAACGGCGTTCTACAGGATTCATCTTTATCTGATTGAAGTAAAGCAAAGTTGCCGCAGGATCGGACTCTGTGTTGTGAGATAGCAGCCTTTGATGACCAAATAAAAGCCACAGCACATGGGTATTTTGCAGCATCTGGATACCTGGGCGTGATATTACATCTTCAAGTTTGTAGACCAGTCAAAGCATCACCAGTATGTTTTGGAAGAGTCTTACTTTTTAACATAAAATGGGTAATATTGTATTTCCTAGAGAACAAGCATACATCCAATGCACAACACGGTAAGAAACGATGGAGACACACACCTACAGAGTTACAGACTTCACAAGAGTTGGCTTCTTTCCTAATTTGCAGGAAGAGAGATGGGGAGGTGGGGCGCATCAGAGAGTGAGGCAGGGCCTGCGGAACTCTGAGCTGCTTTAGAAGAGGAGGCGAGTGAGCCTGAATCGCGGCCAAAATGAAATAAAACATTTAATATCATCTCTGAGCACATCACAAGAACTCTGAATAGGATCCCAGAATTTCACAGCTCCCTCTCCGGAAGCTCGGGAGTCTGGGGCTCAGGGAAGCCTACGTACCCTCGGAGTTGCATTGCTCAGATCCCGCACCATCGGGAAAAAGGGAGCAGGCGCTGGATTCTGGAAGGGAGACGCTGCCCAGGGCAGATCGCTTCCTTGACTCCATGGCCCTGAATCATGGAGGAGTCCCAATAGTGATGTCAGTACAGGAAGTCTGACTCCAAATCCCAAAGTGGTACCCACAAAAGGCTTTCATGTGAAAAGGTGGAAGAGATGATTCATTCCAGACCCCAGTCGCTGCAGATCTACCAAATATTTTCCGAGAGAAGCACTGTTACCTCAGCACCTGCGGGGAGTGAGGAGGCAACGGCAGGCAAGCAGGCCCTCCCCTGCTGCCCACGGAGGGCTCCTGGCAATGAGAACTGCGCCGGGCAGAGGCTGGCGCCATGTTACTAGGTGGAGGCCCCTTTCTAAAGTTCTGTGGCAGGACCCCCATTTTCCTCTCAACCCTGCAGCAGTGGGGTGCCCACCTGTCCCTGTTACAGAGATGGGGAGAGCGTGTGGGAAGAGGCCATGTCCACCATGAGGCTCCACAGGCAGTGAGCCACTGGGCGAGGGGCTGTGTGGAAAGGGAGCCTCAGCAAGGCGAGTGGAGAGCTGGCCTTGGCAGGCCGCGGGAGGCCCTTACACCTCAGTGGGCAGCAGCGTTACCCAGGGAGCTGGTCAGAATCACTGTCGCCATAAATCATGAGAAACTTCATGCCAGTCATGAGGGTCCTGGCTCAACAAGCTTCCGGAGTCAATGACGGGCCTTCTGCAGCTGTTAACCTGGGCAGCTTCTCCCCACGGTGGCAGTGCCCTCGAGGACGTGTGGGTCAGCAACAGAGGCGACTGTGCAGCAACACTGTGCCTCCCGTGCCGCTGTCGGTGAAAAATCACACCTGGCTGGGTGGGAACTGGATGTGTCTGGAAGCCACACAGGAAACTGGGGGAAAGAAAAACTGTGCTGGGAGCCAGGGATGGGAAGCAGCCACATCTCACTGTTCGGCTCATTTTTATGCACTTTTTATAGTTTTGTACCAGGTATGTGTGCGGCTTTGTCAGTCAGTCACTCTGCAGGGGATGCTGCATGTGGGAGAGAGGGTGGGGACCTAGGGTTTGAGGAGCTTGGCAGGAGAGGTGGGAGAGGGGTATTGGACGCCGTTCCAGAGGCAGGGGCTGTGGGGGCTGAAATGTTTCCCCTCCAAATTCCTACGAGGAGCCTCTGACCCCCAGTGAGGCGTATTCCAGTAAGGAGGTCATCAAGGCTGCATGAAGGTCATGATTGCAGGGCCTATCAGATAGGACTAATGTCCTGTCCTTAGAAGAGACCCGGCCACCAGGCTCACTGTCCACCATGCCAGGATGCAGGAAGGAGCTGCAAGCCAGAAGGAGGGCTCCAGCAACGAAACCTCCCGGGGCACCTGGACCAGGACTTCCAGCCTCCGGACTGTGGGAGACATGGCTGTGCTGTTTTCCCCAGCAGGTCTGTGCCCTCTGTCACAGGAGCCCCCAAGCAGACCCGCACAGAGCCAAGCGAGGAGGGCCCCAGCCCAGGGCAGGAAGCTGCAGCCATTCAGGTTCATAAAAGGCCCGAGGGGAGGCATGGCAGAGAGGAGGAACAGAGGGGAACTCAGGCAGAGGACAGCCTGCCCTTGGGAGGAGCCATGGCCCCCAACAGCCTCAGGCCTGCTGACTCGGAGGAGTCAGTCACTTCCGGCACCTTGGCAGCAGCCTGCTACAAGTGTCAGAGTTCACAGGCACACACCTCCTTCCTACGGCCATCTTGACCATGGCCCTTCTCTCCCCAGAGGCTGATGATTGCCAGGAGGGAAAACTGTGGCCTCTTGACCTGCTAGTGTGCCTGTCCACTGGTCTGGGCGGGCTCCTCCGATGCCCTTTCCTAAAGCTGCTGCCCCCTTGCCCTCTGGGGCCTGCACGGCCTTTAAGGTAAGTGACACCCTCTTCTCTTAGCCACTTGTTAGGCGTTAGGCCTTGGTGGGTGGCTTATCGCACCGGCTCCCAGGTCTGCCTAGGACTGGGAGCCCCAAGTCTCTGGGGGTTTCCCACAGCGGGGATTTGATTCCTAGCATGGTCCCTGTCATAGAGGAACAGCCATAAATGTTTGTTGAGTGGACAGATAAATAGATGAGGAAGAAGGACGGGGAGGAAAGAAAGGAGGGAGGGCTCAAACCAGGCTACTGATCCTCTTAAAAATGTCCCCTGAAGGAATAAGGGAGCAACACCCAAATGAAAACATTCCCAGGTCTACAGTCACAGTGAGGAATCAGAGTCCAGGAGCCCCGCACCGCCTTCCGCCTTCTGTCTGTGTGTTTTAACAATACGGAGCGTTAAGGGCTTGTTTTGTTTTCTTACTCTTCTTCACTGTGTCCTCTCGAAATGAGCCACTGACTGGAATTTAAAATTCCAAACGGAAAGTTGAAGTGGCTAAACGTGACTGAAGAGGAAGCAGGAGTTGGAGATGCGGATTGGACCGGTCATGTGACCTTTCCGTGGTGACTTCCCCCTCTGGAGAATGGGGAGCAAGACTCTTGGCATCTTCGCGGGACTGCTGGGCGGAAAAGTGTTTTGCGAATGCAGAGGAGCTCTCCCCACATGAGGCTCACGTTTTTGTTCCTCCCTTTAGCATTCGAGACACTAAGCAGGCGGAGGACGGACCGGGAAGCTTCCTGCGCGTTTCACCAGGGCCCTGCACGGAGCACAGCACAGCACAGTCCTCAGCAAGGCGGAGACACAGAAGTGGGCTCTGTGGGTGTCCAGGTGTGCCAGCATCGCCAGACCCTGCCGCCCTGGCTAGAGAGAGGGGTAGAGATGACAAACCCAGGCTTGGGCAGGATTCTCCCCGCGATGGTGCAATCACGAGGTCGAAGCACTTTCCTGGCGAGGTAAGCAGCCTTAGCAGATTCCAAGCTCCACAGCGTTACGATGTGGGCCAGGAAATAATTTGGCCTGTACTTTGCTTCAAGTGATGTTCCATAGCCCAAAACCTTGTCCAGGGCACCCTTGCCAGTCAGGCACCACCATCAGCTGACCTCCTGCTTCTGTGCTTGGGGGACACCTGTAACTTGCCTCTAAATTCTGACTCTTGGGAAAGAAGAAGAAACACAAATCCAGGGTCTCCAAGCCCCCATAGATCCTTCCACTTGATTCCCTTCCCGAACTGGAGCATGCATATGAACAAAATTGAATTCTGCCCATTAATTTGAAATCATTCTGGACTGATATAACATTTCAACCCTGCCAAACAGTTTTCTATTTCTGAGTAATCCTTTATTCCAAATTCTTCAAGTTGGCACTCTCTTTGAAACGCTGGGCTCCAGTCTCCGCGGAGTACTGCAGACTGCATATGTCCTGAAACATCTTGGCTTCCGTCTCAGAACTTCATAAAGAGCTCTTCCGGCACCTTCCCCATCCCTTCCACTCAGCAGGTAACAGCTTCCGGATCCTTCCACTTGGAGTTAGACTTGGGTAGTTGCCAGTCTGCATTGGAGTTAGGTTCACCAGAGGCAGGAGGTGACATCAGCTGGACCCATAGTCAGAAAGAAAGCAGAAGAAGCAAAAGGCACGTAGCGAACCCCACAGGGAGAATGGTGTCCTCACAAAGGGGTCCCTGAATTTTTGCCTACAAATTAAGTATGTCAGCTTTCCGATTCTGTGACGAAATACCAGAGGTGAACAACTTAGAGAAGAAGAGAGTTCTTTTGGCCCAGAAGTTTCTGTCCATGGTCACTTGACTCTGTTTTTCTGGGCCTGTGGTGAGCCAGAACGTCATGAAGGGGGCATGTGATGTGGAAAGCTGCTCATCTGACAGCGACCCAGACACAGGAAGAGAGAGGGGATGGGGGAGGGCTGAGGACAAATATCCCCTTTAAGAGCTCACCCCCAGGAAGATACCACCACCTCCGGAAGTCCCCTAGTCTATGAGTCCATCAACACCTGAGCTGTGGGTGGACATTTGAGATCCAGAACGTAACACAGGTAATGACCAGAAAGGCCTCAGGGGAAGGGACTGCCTGTGGGTGGTGCTGGGCTGCACTCCTTCCGCTGTGGCCAGCAGAAGCTGCCCAGGATGGGAGGTGAGCCCTGGTGGAGGAGCACTCTGCCGACTCCTGAGGTACGGCACTGGCGGGGGTGCGTCTCCAGGGTTTAGCACCTCCAGGAAGGGAGTGGACATGGAACCCACATCCGGGAGATGGTGGAGTGGGGCTGAAGTCCAAAGGAAACCTGCAGTCACAAGGTAACTAATTCGAAGAGTCCAGGGACCCAGGTGAATTCAGAGGGGAGAATGCCAGCAGAGACCTCTGTCCGAGTTGGCTTCATGGTCAGATTGTCTCCATGAGATGGAGCCACGGCCACCAACGACCCTCCGAGGACTCCCCTCTCCCCGCCACTTACTGCTCACACCGAGCAGCTGCTCAAGGAAATCTCAAAACACATTCAGACAGGACCAGGGCAGCAGGGCTGGCGGCCAGGGACGTGAGCCTCTGTGCAGTGTCTCAGGACCACTTTGTGGACGTGCATTTCTGATCACCTGTCCATTCTGTGTTTTTTCCCTAACTCTGAGCTCAGGCACGGTCTCTCGGAGACCAGGGTTCCACTGAGAGCAGGCTTTGCTCTAAGTCCTCACTTTCCCAAGTGCTCCGGGCCCGCAACTCTGTTGTGAAGGAAGCTGCGTACTGTGCAGGACATTTAAGGGTCCCTTCAGGAGAGAATGGGACAGATATTTAAAACAACAGCCGTGGCGGAAACTCTGGGATGAACTTGAAGCAATATGTGGCAGAATAATATTTCTGAACATGGAGACTGGAGTTGCTGGATGTTTTTTCCTGCAAAGTCTTTGCCTTTTATCCCCATCCTCCTTTAGATGGCCAGTCTTTTCTTGTCTTCATTGCCTCAGAGGTAGAGAACATCCAGGCAAAAATAAACTACACTGCTTGTATTTCTCGGGCTTTTGTCTTCCAAGAGCCACATCTCTAGGAGATAATGACATACAAGCCAAAGCAGGAAATCTTCAGGAATCTGCCACTTTCCCCTCTGCCTCTTGACCCCAGTCTAGGGGAGAAGACAGATGCAAGGGGGTGAAGGTGGAGACACCAATAAATCCAGAGGAAGACACGATGGCTTCCACCCTCCCCCTGATGGTTCCATCTAAGAACAGAGACAGGTTGGACCAGTTTTCTTTGTGGCCCCAGGGAAACGCTGAGACTCCAGAGAATAAATGGCTTTGTGGGACGTCTAGGCCTTCACAGTCCGACGCCCTGCACCCAGCCTGACCGCAAAAGAAACCCGAAAACTGAATGCACCCATAGTACAGCATGAACCAAGCCAGCCCCAAGGAGATTCCAAGTGAGAAAAGGAACAAGACTGGCAGGTAGAGGGGCTCTCTGAACCCGCTGAGATTCGCTTGCCCGAAAGAGGCATTAACATAAACCTTAGGAGGGAAAATTATAGCTCCCACGTGAGTTGGTAAATCAAGCTTTGTACTTTCTATAAAAGGAAGGAGGAAGAGAAAAGCAACAAGAAAAATGATCTCCGTTGTATACTTAGGCTAGCTGGGCCGTGCGCAAACCATGTACAACAAGTATTGGTTTTCTAGTGCTGGGTACAAAGGACCACCAACCCTGGGGCTTGCAACTCCCATTGCTGTCTGGAAGATACTGCAGAACAGGAGACTAGGCACGGGCAACTGTGTCCTCTCCTTGGGGCCTCAGGGGTAATTAGGCAGCAGCAGCCATTTCTATAGATAGGTTTGTCCATTTGGTGTCAATCACGCAGGGCTGAACTAAGGGTAAACTTGTTTAAGTGTCTGCTCATCCAGCTTCCCCATGGATGCATGAAAAATCAAATTACAAACTCTTCAACCTTAAACCCTGATGTCTTTGTTCACTTTCTGCACAGTGGAGGACACTGCACCCAAAACGTCCTGCCCACGGAGTATACGCCTCTGGCCTCAGCTCTCCTCTGCCTCCTCCATCAGCCTCCTCCTACACCTGCCCCTTCCCCGGGTCCCCTGGCAATCCTCCATCTCATGGGAAATGTGAGTAGGAAATTCTTTTTAAATGGCATTAGCCTCTGCTTGTCTGCACTCTGCCTCCATAAGGTGAGATCCTGCAGGTGCATTTGGACGAGTCCAGTCACCCAAGATCTCGTCTGAGGCCCAGATGTGTCTTCTGGGCTGTCTTGGCTCTAGGCAGAACTCAGTCCCTTGCCTCTGAAGGAATGAAGTTCTTTATCGCTTTCTAGCTTGCCGTCAACCAGAAATCACCCTCAGCTCATAGAGGCCACTCTTGGATCACTGCTGCAACCACAGACAGACACACACACGCACACACACACACACATACACAGAGCTAGCTTTCAATGTAATGTCACTTTCCTCAAGGCAAACAGAGTGGTTGCTACTGCTTCTGGTCTCCTGTAAGAGCTCACCTGACCAGGTCAGAACCACCCAGGAGAGGATCCCTTTTGATCAAGTCAAAGACAAGTAAGGAGAAACTCTATTCACACCTGTAACACTCCTGTCACTTAATGTCACACAAATAGTCCTTGACTTACAATACTTTGGTTTACAGTGTTTTGACTCTACAGTAATGAAAAGCAACATATATTCAATAGAAACCATACTTCAAATCTTAAATTTTGGTCTTTTCCCAGTAACAGCACTGTGCCATGCCCAGTCATGGGCTAACAGAGGTGGCAGGAGCAGGTTTGAGACAGGCCAGCTCAAGTTACGATGTTCGGCAGGCTAAGTACATGACAGCATTTTCTGCCTCTGTGGGATTATCAGGGTGTGACCTGCTTGTAAGTCGAGGGACATCTGAACAATTGAAGATCTGCTATCCCACCATACTCATCCGCCTTATCCCAGAGCATGGCCCCAGGGGCTGGAAACCTGGGCCATCTTAGGGCATTCTGTTTCCAAGACATGCCTCACTTCATTCATTCTTTGTGCGATTCCATGACATAAATCACATTTGTTATTCCAGTTACAGTTTAAGAAACAGAGGCATCTATTTTAACTTCAGAAAAATTCATATTTCAATTCAATTTTATACATGTTATTGGTCATCTGCTATGTACCAGGAACATGCTAGATCAATAAATATAAAACCTTGACCTTCAGGATTTCGTCATCTACTGCAACAGCCAGCTGTGAAACAGTGATAGTTAATAGCTACTCATCTCCACGCATTGTGTCTTTAACGGACAAAAGCTTATGGAGGTGGGGTTCATTCTCTTTAGCTTTCACTTTGCCTGTGAGTAAACCGAGGCTGAGAACGTTCAAGTGATATTCTCGGTTCCCATGTCATAACTTCTGCAGGAGGGATCTCAATTCAGAGCAATCCACCTCCCTGGTGAACTTAAATGAATATAGCATGTGAATCTCAATACAAAAATCCTTGCCTTGCATTCAGTAAGAACTGCTGCAAGCCAACTGCAATCAGTGGTTAACAGGACCTTTTAAAAGACAACCGTAGAGTAGAGAAGAGGTAGCCTATTATCCACTGGGCTCCTATGCAAAGTACCATAAGCTGGGAATGTATAATCAAGAGAAAAGCCTAGCTCACAGCTCTGGAGGCTGGGGAGTCCAGGATCCAGGTGCTGGCGGATCTGGTGTCTGGTAAGGCCTGCTTCCTGGTTCAGGGATGTTGCTCTCTCCTGTGTCCTCACATGGTGGTGGGGAGAGGCAGGTCGCTTACAAGGCCACTAATGCCATTCCTGAGGACTCATCACCTGTCAAAGGTTCCGTCTCCTAACAACATCACCCTGGGGATGGACATGAACATTCAGACCACAGCAGAAAATACGCCACCAGGGTTCATAGCCATCCAGCGTAGGGGTGAGATTGGGATTGACCTCAGTCAATCATCAGGACATCCAGAAGCAAGATGTAGAGAGGCAACAGGGAGGAGAACAGCTGAGCACATGCAGACACTGCGAATGGAGGGCTTGGTTCTCAAGAAGAGCACCCTGTTGCTGGGATCTGCATGTCTTGCTTTAGGGACAAGGCTGCCTGGCTCCCCTGAGCATGCCGCCTGAACCCATGTTTGAGACTCATGGGACATGCCACTTGCCAAGAGCTACTTGGCGCAAGACAAGCGCATGTTCCTGAGGACCTTACCAGCTTTTCCAGAGTAGTGCTTCTCAATGACATGCCCCTGAAGGACCCTTGGTAATGTCTGGACACATTTTTGGTTCCTACAACCAAGAAACAGATGCTACTAACAACCAGTGTGCAGAAACCAGAGATGCTGGTGCATCTTAGAATACATGGCAGCCCTGACCACAGAGAATGGCCCAGAAAAAATATTCAATTCTCATTATAGACTGTATGCTTATGTCCCCAAAGTCCATACGTTGAAACTCTAACCCCCCAGTGTGATGGTATGAAGAAGGGGGCCTTTGGAAGTTACTTAGGTCATAAGGGTGGGGCCCTCAGGAATAAAATGAGTGCCCTTGTAAGAAGAGACGCGGGATTTCCTCTGCCCTGCTCGCCACCCCGTGCAGGTACAAGGAAGAGACAAACATTGGCAAACCAGGAAGAGTCTCTCTCCAAACACCAAGCCTACCACAGCTTTGGGTTTTCCAGCTTCCAGAACTGTGAGCAATCAGTGTTTGTCGTTTAAGCCATCCGGTCCACAGGATGTTTTTGATGGCAGCCAAAAGGACTAAGTCAATCCTCAAACGTCAGTTGAGCTGAGGCCAAGAAGCTTGGCTCTGGCGGACCCATAAGGTATGTTTGTTTACTTTATGACTTCCAGTAGTGAGTGAAGCATGATGTCACTAGATTCATGAGGTTGAGGGAGGTTTACAGGTGTATATCATCTTAAAACCAAACTCAAATTGCAGTTGCAGAATCAGTCAGCAAGTCCAGAGTGCCTGCTGCCTTCCCAGTACCGTCCTGGCTGTAAAGGTGGCCAACGGGCTCTGAGACCAAGGAGCTCACACGGCTCTTGCGTGGGAGCCAACCCGGTCCAGTAGGGACACACATTCGCCAGCTCTCCATCAGCACCCTATTGACTCAAGCTGAGTCCCGTTGCCCCTGCCAGGGTGATGGCTAGAGTGATTAATCCACCCCATTGGGCCTCATCTCCTTGGGCTCAGTTCACATCTGAGTTCCACCCCAGTGCTGGCAAAGGAAGGCCCCTATCAGCTCAGCCAGTGTCCACAGGGGGAAGGGGTGGGTGTGGTGTTAAGCATGCTCAGTCCGTCCCACCCAAAGGAGCAAAGCCCTGCAAACGAGCAGTAGACAGGGAACCCTGGGGAAGATGGGTTTGGCTGTAGCTCTGGACAGTGCCAACCTGCGTGGGCAGGTCTAACCTGAGACTTGGCAGAGCCCCGCCCTGGGGGAATGAGCCTGAGACAGCCATCCTTCCCAGCTGCCTCCGCTACTCAGCCGGTTCCCACAGGCTGGGGCGGGCCCCCGCAGGTAGGATGGGCATCAGCTCGCTGCTCTACCAGGGCCGGCTCTAGGACCCGGTCGCCTTGGGGCGTGAGCTTGGGTGGTAGGAGGCCACACAACCTGCCTGGAGGGCAGGGCAGAGTGAACACCCAGCTGGGCCTCCCCTCGCCAGGTGGTGACTTCAGAAAGTGCAAAGCAGCAGCTCTTGAACTCCTTTCTCAAGATAGTTTGTGGAGCTCCTTTAAGCTGGGCACTCTGCTGGCTCCTAGGACATGGAATTCAGCAAAGCAGATCTTCAGTTGAAGGTCCACAAGCCACCAAAACAAACCCACATCCCATGAATTATGGATTATTTACCAGGCCTGCAGTTTTTCCAAACTTTATTTGAATCATCACCGACGCCTCCAAAGTGGGCACTGTTATTCTGCATGAGAAACAAGGTGCGCTCGTGGGGTGACCAGACCTCCCACCCTCAGGGCACGCAGTCCATTCTGTTGTGAATGCTCTTTTATTATTATTATTTTGGGGGGTATCAGATATTGAACCCAGGGGTGCTTTGACCCCTGAGCCACATCCCCAGCCCTTTTCAATATTTTACTTAAGACAGGGTCTCCCTGATTTGCTTCAGACCTCGCTAAGTTGCCGAGGCTGACCTTGAACTCACGATCCTCCTGCCTCAGCTTCCCGAGCCACTGATGTTACAGATGTGCACCACTGCTCCCAGCGTGAATCCTTTTTCCCCTCCCTTCAAGTGGGATCAGCTTCTTTTATATCAGCGGAGACACCACCAGGGGCTAGGAGACCCTTACCTCCTTGATCTGCACGGGAACCTCATCCTTCAGTTCACTTATTCGACATCCCTGCCCGGAGCACTTACTAGAAACTGAGTACTATGCTGCAGCAGGTGACAAGATGGCCTGCCTGGTCCCCTACTGCTTGGGGACCCCCAATTTCCCTGAGAGATGGTGCATCACAAGTACCTGGAACACAGAGTGGTGATGTACACACCTGGAAGATGCAGACAGTCACCTGGGCACTCCTGTGAGAGGATATGTGGATATATGAACCGAGTCCTGGGGGGTATTAAGCTGTACGTGCTGAAAGGGAACCTAATACCCCTAGACCAAGTGTGCACCCGCCGTATGAAAAAGACACAGGGCCCTCCGTCTCACCTCTCAGATTCTCTTTGGCCTCCTCTGTGGGGTAGAGATACACTTTCCTCAGCTCTCAGGATATTCCAGGCACCTGCTTCTGCCTCTGGAACATCTGCGCTCACTAAGGTTGATCTGCCTTTCTCCAGACCCATGAAAAGCTGGCACTACAGCAAACAATGTCCCTTCGCCCAAACTAGAGTCCTAAAAGTATGAACGTGCACGTGAAAATGATGGCCTGTCATTGACAAAGGAGATGGAGAGGAAGGCAGGGCCCCTGCTGAGGATCCTGACTGCCCAGCCCAGGAGGACCGAACCTCTGGAGTCTTCCAGGACGCTGGAGCCTCTATTGGAAACTGGCCAGCAAGAGGAAGGGTGTGTGCAGAGCAGACAAGGGCAGGATGCATTCCCAGGCCATCACACAGCCAGGTGGCATGCTCTCACAGGGCCGCTGGCACGTGCAGCTGCAGGGCTGCTGGCTGGCCTGGCTTGGCACGCCACTCCCCACCCACGCCTGCCTCACCCACCATGTGCCTTGCCAAATGGACAAGCCTTCCTGACGATTTCTCAGGCTGCCTGAAACCAGGGGAGAGCAAAGAATCAAGGCCTGGGAAGTCTCCTCCGCTCAATCCACACATCCTTTCCCTTCCAAATACCTGAGGACCGAGAAATCTACCCAACCCTTACCTATGTGAAGAGCCAAGAGAACACACCTATACAACCCCAGATGACCCCTTAGGTAGGTGTGGACATAACAGCCACAGTGACACATTGTGTCTTTAGAGTGAATGAGGGCCCTGTGCCAGGCTACAGTCTTCAGGCCCATGGCCTGTTTTTATAATAAATGTTTTCCTGAAACACAGTCACACCCATGCATTTATGTAGTGTGCAAGGCCAGCTTTGCACACAAGAGCAGTTGTCACCTGGTCTGTGGTGCCTAAAATATTTACCAACTGACTGTATAAGGTTGACTGATCTTTCCCCTAAGGTTTATCAGGCTAAAGTCTTTTTTGTGGATTTGTGAGTTTATTCATTCAAGTCTGTTTCCCACCAGCCTATGAGCATTTGAGAATAGACTGTCCTGTCCATCTTGTCCCCAGTGCCAAGCACTGTGCTGAAAAGTCCTTTAGGAAGGGTTTGTTGAGTTAATACATGAAGAAGCATGATAAGGGGGTGATTCTGGGTGAATTCTGGGTTCCTGTGTCGTGGGCAAGAGGTTCAAATCGCATCCAGAAAGGCTTGCCATTCACATGGGTGTATTTTGGAGAGGAGAGGGCTCCTGCCCCGGGCTGTGTGAAGACCAGTGGGCATGCTCCGGAAGGATATTAAGATCTGACTCTGTAATCCTGAACTCCAAGTCCCAGAATCACCAGACGAGTGGAGCCAAGAAGAGCCCGAGTCTTCACGGAGCTCAGGGAACGGATCCACCGATCCTTCCACCCATATTTACTGTGATCCCAGCCCTGGTCCCTGCCCTGTGGCAGGTGCCGGGGATTTGACAGTGAGCCTCCTGTGCCTGAACCTCAGATCCTGACCAGCCCACGTGGTGCGTGGCCCTGCTGCCTCCCGTGTCCGCTGTCCTTGCCATCCTGGACTCGCTCTGCCTGGGAAGGAACTCCAGTCCCAGGCCCCCTTGAGAAGAGCCAGGGCCATGGGGCATGGTGGGAATGGACGGGCAGGAGCTCTGCCTCCTCTCGGGGCCACATTTGCTCTCTGAGGTCAATCACATGACCTTTGGCAGCTGCTTTCCTCACCACAGCTCTTTTTTGTCATATGTGGGAGAAGGACGTCGGCTCCCACGTCCCAGGTCTTCCAGGGAGAGTCTGTGAGGTAACGCCCCTGATGCACGTGGCACACAGCGGCAGGCAGGAGCCAACCTAAAGCAAGAGCAATGACCGAAGCAAGAGCAATGACCGACGTCCGTGCCTGGTCTCTTTGCCTGACCCAATTCCAGCCTCCTGCATGGGCCAGTCTTCTTTCCCAAAGGCCTTCTCCTTTTGGCTAGTGAGGTATCAACATGGACGCAGGGGCGCTGAGGCTGATCAACTTTCCCAAGCATCTGATTGCCCTCCACCTGGGCCGGGAAGGGGACCACCCTGCGTGGCAGCTGAGAAGGCCTCGGGGGCGGGTGACATCTCCACATTCCAGATTCTCAGACTCGCACACCACCTGCATCTCCATTCCCAAGTTGGCTCTTCTGCTTGGAAAAGGCCTTTCTTTCTAACCTGTCCTCCTTCCCTTCCCAGCAGAAGCTTGCAAGAGTGACAGACGACAGCTTTGGGATGACATCAAACTCTACCTGCAGCAGAAGCTAGGGTGGCAGCTGCCATCCAGTGGATAGAGAGCCAGCGTGCCGTGTGCCCAGCTCCCCGGTCACCTCCCCCTCCCTCCCGGGCCAACCCTTGGTCTTCTCCTTCCTCAGCCTCTGCCCATTCACTTCCTCCCCCTTCTTAGCACAAAATCTGCAGAGGAAAAATTACAAAGTGGCAGGTACCGCCATCGCCATGAATATCTACCGCCATAGAGCTTGTCCAAAAATCTACATTTCACTCTATTTCCTTTTTTAACCTCTCCTGCAGGTCTTCATATGTAGGACAAACACACACACACACACACACACACACACACACACATACACATACATGTACGCACTTCCTCACTTCTGTCATTTAAAGTATGAAGAAATTAGCAAAGAAAAATCTATTTTCAGCTGTTTCTTGTTAGAAGACTTTTTGCCACTGGAATAAAAACAGTGGATTTTGAAGAAAGTCGATTCCCTGATGAAGATGAGTGAATGTCATATTCTGGCGGCTTCCCTGACAGTTCCATCCCGGCCAGGTCAAGTCATGTGTCCCTGTGGAACCAATAGTTAAGGACTGAGGAGAGGTAGGTCCAGGGTAGTCCTTCCAGAGACTTAAAAATTAAAAGAGAGGTGCAGCCCTAGGCAGGTCCATGGTGGGCCTAGAGATAAAGGAGCAAGGGAAGGGGGGTCTTCAAAGGCAAAGCAGGATTTGGGCTTCAGAGAACAAAGGTTTCTACCATGCTCCCTTTTCTTCTAATGGTCCTTGTGCAGTAAAAATAACGTCCAAACACTATAATTTTACTCACACAAAAGTTACAAATACTGTAGGTATCTTTAGAAACAGCTGCAAAAGTGGTTTCACTTTTGACAAGATTGGTGTTAATTACCAGCAAGGACTTCAGTATAATACTATTTAAATCATTTTAAATTATCCCTCTCAAAAATTAATTTTTCATCAAAGATTACACACAAAAAAAATCATGATATCATCGCAGCTGCGATTTAGTAATAATTTCATCTATTATTACCAATGTCAGTCGGATAAAAGAAAAAATGGCACCCCACGGTGCCGATTCCAGCACAGGCCATATATAGAAAATTTTTAACTATCACTTATAATCGCTTTGATGAGCTTAAACCTCCTCTCAATTAACACCCTAAATGACACTGAGACATCTTAATGGGGGATGTAAGTGAGGGGAAAGACTTTAATCAAAGAATAAAGAGTGCCGAGAGAAAGGAGGGCTGGCGAACACCTCTCCGTGTCCAATCCAGCTGAATCCTGGACTGTGTTTGGAACCCATTACTGGATCCAGAGCACGGTCCAGGGGAGCAGAAGGA
This sequence comes from Sciurus vulgaris, assembly GCF_902686455.1. NCBI lineage: Eukaryota > Metazoa > Chordata > Mammalia > Rodentia > Sciuridae > Sciurus > Sciurus vulgaris. The sequence goes on from NC_136462.1 coordinate 9,270,001, forward strand.
ACGCAGCCGGCAGCCGGTCAGCAGGCTGCTCTGCTCTCTCTGGAAAAATAAATACTTACCCTCGGGGTCCCCAGCAGGACATCCAGACTAGGCGATGGAAAGTTGGAATGTTGTCACTTAAACAAGCTAATAAAAGGGAGGAGAAAAGATGTAGTCCCCTGGAGACCATCTTCTGGGGCATCCCAGGGTGGCAGTTTGGGGGATCCAAGTCGCTCGCATGGAAGCACCCCAACTCATTCTCAGCAGGCCCAGGGAATGAAATGGGCCCCCCGAGACACATTCGAGTTATGCAAACTCACACAACCATCGGGATGTTACAGAAGGACATTTCTCAGGCCATTATTTTTTATCATGAACTGCTGTTCCTGGGCTTTGGGAGAATTGGAAATAAAATGAAATAAAACAAAATCCAAATGAAAACTGACCAGCATGCTTTATTCTTTTTAAATCATGTTTGCAGTCTCCATGGTGATTTTTGTTTCCAATTAAGATGTCCTAATGAACATGTGTTAGTGCCAGAGTTTTACTGTTAGGAAACAAACTGGTCAATTAATGGCCCTGCAGGAGCCCCTGATCTCTTGAGCCCTGTATGAGCATTGGATCAAAAATGCAACAATCTGCAAAGACTTGCAAATTTTAGTTTAAAGATTATACAGAAGAAAACTCGACTTCAGATATGACTTATCTTTTCTACCCCTAAGTTACCTTTTCCCCCAAAAGACAGGAGCATTGGCCCACAGTTGCCTGACCAGCACCAAAGTCCAGAGACAAAGAAAGCGAAGCATGGGCTCCATTTTTGCCAACAAAGTAATGATAGTTTCCCACCTGTTGGTCCTAAGGGTCAGTATCAGGGCAATGCCAGGAGTACCACCCAGAAGGGCCACCCTCTACATTAGTACTCTGCAGAGAACTGACCAAGACTTATTTGGGATTTGGAAATGGGAGCTTTAGGATCAGAAAACTGGGGAAATTTCCAGAAGGTCATGCTGACAAAGTGTTGCAAAACCAGGATTCAAAACTGGCCTCATCAAAGTGAGCAAATCAGAGAGGAGCAAGATCAGTATCCTCCTCCAGACAATAAGTATTTAGGCCATTTTTACCATTTCCTCATCAACCAACATTCCCCCTGACCCCTCCCCTCCCACCCAGCAAACTTGGTAGTTTTATACTACACTATGTGAAATTCAAATTGTGATGGAGTTCCTTTTTACTTCATTCTTTTTGGATTTTGCTTTAGACACACACAGGCACATGTGTCTACGTACGAATAATAAAGAGTACTAATTTACACACTCAGTCTTAATATGCATATTTCCCAAAGCCGCCTCCTCCTCCCACCTCTGACCTTTTCCACAGCTGTTTTCAAAGCAAGCGTGTGAGGACAGTAACCCTTTTATGGCTTTCCTCCCTTAGGAGATCATTACATTGCTCACGCACTAAAGTTAGTTTAGCTGGGTATAAAATTATAGATTCACCATTATTTTTATTTCACACTTCAAAAATAATTCTCCACTCTTTTCTAGATTCAAGTGGCAACTGAGAAATCAGATTTTAATCTGAATGTTATTTCGGCATGGGGGATCTATGCTTTCTCTCTGGGAGCTTGTTGATTTTGTTTTTCTTCGAAGTTCTTAAATATAATTACAGATGCTCCTGAACTTGTGATGCGGTTAGGTCCTGATAAACACATCATTATTTGAAAATGTTGTAAGTTGAGTATGCATTGAGTGCAGCCAAGATACTGAGTTTCCTAGCTTTGCAACATAGTACGCTGCAAAGGAAGGGCAGAATTCCTTCTCATCACATGGCTGCCTGGGAGCTGTGGTTTTCTTTCTACCACTGCCAAGCATCCAAGAAAGTATTGTACTGCACAGCTTTGACCCAGAAAAGATCAAAATTCCAAGTGTGGTTTCTACAGAATATATATTGCTTTTGTATCACAGTAAAGTCAAAACATTCTAGGTTGAACCATCGTTAAGTCAGGGACTCTCTGTATGCCATCTGAATATGATTTTTCACATATATTTCACTTGTCATTCCATAAGAATTTACAATAGGACTCTTTCTTTTATTTTGTCACTGTCCGTTTTTGCAAGTATTTCCTTTCCTCTGTTTTTCTCTCCTATGACTGCCTGTTATGTTTGTAGCAATGGATGTGCTTCTTCTCTGTGTATTCAACTTTTCCTTCAACTCTTTATCCCTGCTCCCTGCCTTCTCAGGGACTTTTTCAAGCTGATCTTCAGGCTCACTAATGTATTCTTAAGCTTGGTCCATTGTGTTGTAAAGCCACCTGCTAAATTCTTTATATCCTATATTATAGCTTTTAAACCTTGAATTTCCCTGTGATTTCCCTGTTACTGTGTCTGCTCCGTATCCCTGAACCTTAGGATGTCTTTCTCTCCTTGTGGTTGGGATCTGTTCACCCGTGATGCTCTCTGCTCAAGAGTGTAAGGAGTGAGACCCATGTCCCCGGACAGTTACTCCAACACCAAAGTCTGTGTGGCCACCCCTACTTACTCTGTAAGCCCACACTTTAGTGTAGCCTTCTGTGAGTAGCAGGGCATGGCTAGTCCCCCAGAGGTAGCCTTACTCCCTGTATCCTCTGAGGCAAGGGAGGAAGGAGATAGGGACACTTAGTAACCAACTCCCTTCCTGCACTGTTGACACATATGCCTCTTGAGCTGGCCCAAGGATGAAATTTCCTTACTTACCCACAACACCATTGCATTAACTTTATTATTTTTATTCTTCCAAAAGAAGTTGAAGAGAAATGACAAGATAAAACATGCATGCTCCCTTCTTATGGTTGACTCCCCTCAAAATGGAACACAGCCACCTGCAGTTTGCAAAATTCAAACCAGTATGGCATAACTGCCTTCTGTCCTCCCTCAGTCTCTTGTAATGTCCATACTCTCTGTCAGGTCCACTCACTTGTTCCTTAATCTCATGGCTTGACATTGGGTTAATGGAAGGGGCCAGAATCTTAGGCTAATTTAATTACCAGACAAAGAAAACCAAATTCCAGGATCTTCCAAGGTCATGTGCACATGGAAAAGCAAACAGAAGAGAATGTCAAGAACGAAGCCACCGAGTATCAACGTGTAGGGAGCAGAATACAGCAGAGGGTGTTCCTTGGTTTTATTGTTTGTTGTTTTAATCTGGGGACAGCAGACCTGCTGAAGAACTTAGCTGGGGAGTTGGGAGCAAGGATGGAATGTCTTGAACAAAGGATGAGACAAACAGGCATTTTCTTTTTAAAGCGGAGGCAGTTTCTGGTAAGACGCAGGTTTGGATTTGTGTCCCCTGATGACAAACACCTCTCCGTAACCCCACTGAGTAGCTGCACCGGGATTTGGGCCAGTCACAGAGGCCACTCTTGTGCTGAGGTCGATGCTGCCCTTCCTCAGCTTCAACTCACTTATGGAATCTCTAGTTTGAATCTCCTGCACTGCGACCTGGTCTTTATCTGTGTGCTCAGATGGCTGGTCTAGGAACAGCCTAGAAGGAAGTTGGGCAGATTTGGCAAGGGATCGTGCCAGAGTCACCTGGGGAAACCCAGTCCCTTTGTCCATCCCACCACAGGTCCTTGGTAGTAAGAGCTTTGTCGCCAACCACCAAAATAAAAAAAAAAAATAAAAAAATAAAATAAAAAAAAACCTAACTTTTCTTTGGCTTAGCCCAGGTCTCAAGTTTCCAGAAACCAATGAAGCCTCAGATAGAGCAAGCCAGCTGCCCTACCAGCTAGCACAATGGGCTGTGTCCTGGGCAAGACATTCCGCAAACATTCCCTCACCTGACTTTCCACAGTGCTCTAGAAAAGAGGTGTTATTATCACATCGCCCATGTGAAAAAAATCTAGGCCAAGGGAAGACAATAGACCCCCTCCCAGCCCAAAAAAAAAGACAACTGTTAAGACTGTAGGTCCCCCAAACTGATTTCCCCTATACCATACCTTCAAAGCAGAAGAAAGAGAATGGTCCCATTCTTAGTTTCTACTATATCCCCAGCCCTGGAGTAGGAGCTGAGCTCACTCTCAAACCAGAGACCAGGGATGATGAAACCACAGCCCAACATGCAGAGGTAGCTTACTATTATGGTTTGCATGTGAGGTGACCCCCACAAGTTCACATGTGAAACAATGAAAGGAGGTTTAGAGGAGATGCCTGGGTTGTGAGAGCCTTAACCCAGTCAGCAAATCAGTCTCCTGATGCAGATTAACTGAGTGGTGACTGAAGGTGGGCAGGGTGTGGCTGGCGGGAGTGGGCCTTGGGGATGTGCCTCTGGGGTATATATTCTGTATCTGGCGAGGGGACTCTCTCTGCTTTCTGATCATCTTGTGAGCCACTTCCCTCCACCTCACTCTTCCGCCATGATGTTCGGCCTCATCTTGAGCCCTGCGGAATGGAGCTAGAGATCTTTGGACTGAGACCTCTGAAACCATGAGCCCTAAACAGACTTTTCCTCCTCTGCAATTGTTCTGGTTGGGTCTTGTAGTCCCAGCAGCGAGGGAACTAAGACAATTACCTAGCATGAAATTGGGACTTCAAAAAGGAAGAAGCGAAGAAAAGAAGGCATTTGAGAGAGAGGGCCAGGGTCATCGGGCTCCACATTATACAGCTAGCATACCTGTTTGGGGACCTGATAAAACAGACTGTTCAAGTCCACACACTTGCAACCAGCACCCAATAGCACTTTCACAACTAGTGGCCTCTGTCCTTCTAATACTAGAGGAGGGAGCTCTCTGCATGGGCCATCCCAGCAGGCCTGACGGAAACAACTCACTCACCCAGGGATGCCGTTCTTCTTGGGACCTGGGCCTCTGTTCAGAACCAGGGCAAGAGAGCTGGGCTGGCAGCACCAAGGCCTGGAGTGGATCCAGCCCAGATACACCCCGAGGCCCGTCGGCCTGCAGCTCGGAAGGGGTCTGAGAGCAGGCAGGCGCCCGCCAGGGTTGTGCTCCTCGGCTTGGAGCGCTCTTCACATCATCAGCACAATCGAGAGTCTAAATTGCCCACCGCGCGCGTGCCCAGGACACCCCATACACTTCTAAAATGAAGGGCTCTCAAAAACGTGAAGTACTGAATTTGGAAAGGATCAAGGATTTGGGCACGCACAGTGCAGAACAATTTAACATTGCAGGAGCTCTTCAGCTAGTTTATATATATATGTATGCACTTCATTCTGGAAGTGACTCAAAGAGTGCTCTGTTCCTACATCGAACACAAGACTGACTCAGAAATGCCATTGCCCAACACTAAAACATCAATCCCTCCAAAGCTCCAAACTGGAGGGAGGCAGGGAGAAAGGCAAATCCAGCTCTCAGTGCACCCGGAAGACCTCCACTTCCCACCCCAGCTCTCCCGGCCTGTGCATGGATGACCCAGCATGTGCGTTTGCTGACACGCATCCAACGCCTGCTGTCAGGCGGCCATCTCTGGCTTGTGAGGTCTTTTAATCCTCAAAACAACCCTGTAGAGTAAGTGGTTTGTATCCCCACTTGACCCCCAGGAAGGCTGGAACTCAGAGTTGCTGAGCTGGTCTTAGAACTTCCAAGAAACACGGAGAACACATGAGTGGCTCGAACACTGGTCCAAGATGGAGATGGACCCGAGAAGAACAGATTTGTCTAACACAGAAGATTTTTAACAGGCAAGTCCCTGTAAAACAGGGAGACCTTGGCAGTTGATGGGAGAGAGAGAGGTAGCAGGAGGGACGCTCTCAGCCCAAGTGCTCGGTGTCGGGCTTCTGAGCATAGTTGCTCTCAGGCATGGCTGTCCAACATCAGACGACTCCAGGGGCTTGGAGCATCAACAACAGGGCCACTGAGAGGGACTATCAACCCTGGCAAAAAGGATTTTCAGGACTTTCAGGCTGGGTGAACCAATAAATGCCTGCAATTCATATTGCTATGAAACCCTGCGGCCCCGGAGGCCATCTGGACCACAGGTCCCTGGGTCCCCACACCAGCCCTGCTCACATGGCTTGTCTCTGGAAAGATGAGACAGGGAAGATCTCAAGGAAGAAGGGCACAGGCCCAAAGACGTGTCTTCACACTGATGCGGGCAGGGCCACTGAACCCAAAGGCGTCTCAGAGCAGCAGCCAGGGCCCTGGGAAGTGGAGCAGCACCTGCTCAGTCACTGGGCAGTCACCGGCAGGTCCAGAGCACCGGCAGCCTGAGGGAGCCAGGGGCACTGAGGTCTGGACCAGCAAAGGGCTGTGGTCAGGTGCAGCCACACCGGTGTCGACACCTCCTGACCCCCTCACTAGGGCTCTTCCAACCACAGCACCTGCCTCCCCTTGGGGTAGAAGGAACATGGAAACTCAGCAACTTGTGCTCCCAGACATTCAGGGAGTTTCTTCATGTCACTTGGATTGCCTTCCTAAGGAACTGTACTTGTTGAGTTCACCAGCAGTCTGTCCTCTCCCTCTTCTTCTCCCACTCTGCACCTCTTCCCAGGAGATCCCATCATGCCCACAGCTTGAACTACAGACGCTGGGCTGGACACTTCTTCCAAATCCATTTCTCTGGCTCAGATCCTCGCACCTTTGTGTGTCCAGGGCTTCTGGTAATCCCCCCTGGGGACAATGCACTCCAAGTTCAACAAGTCTCAGATGAAGTTAAAGCCTTCCATGCACCCACACCGAACAAACCAGCAAACGAAATAATTGCAAATGGCGGTGACAGGTGCAGAGCTTCAAAGGAAGGAATCGGGGTGCTGGATAATGGGGCTCATCCTTATGTAAGAACCACAAGGGAAGAGCCCTTGCACATGGGGCGCTTTTGGCGAGGTGTGAGAGATGAGGGAAAATGAACAGACTGAAGAGAGAACATTCCAAGCAGAGGGAATAGCACGTGATAAGGCCAGGAGGAGGGAGGAGCTCGGTGCACTGGAAGAAAGAAAGAGGAGCCACTGGGCTTACAGGGAGGGAGGGAGCTCCAGCAGAAGCAGCACCCAGGGACCAGTCATACCAGGACTGGGATGCCAAGTGCTGATGCAGACAGAGCGTCAGAGCAGAGGGACAGAGTACTTCCCATCCTCGGGTGCAGAGGCGGCTCTCCAGGAGCTGCCTCCAGCATTTCCCAGCGCGAGGCTGTTTCTCTACGTCTGCCCACCTCTTCTCCTCTCATGCTCCATGCCGCTGCCCGTCCTGTCATTTTCTCCACTGTCCTGGTTCTTACACCGTCCTCCAGAAAGTGGACTGGATCCTGATTCCCTCAGAATGAGTATGTTGAAGCCCTCAACCCTGACGACCCAGTAGGGAAGCCTGTTTGGGGAAGGGAGTCTTGCAAGGGGTAATGAAGTTAAAATGAGGCTCCCAGGAGCTCTAATCCAATCTGATGGATGTCCCTGTAAGAAGAGAAAATTTGGTCACTTGTAGACATTAGGGGTAGGCACACACAGGGGAAAGCCCACAAGGGCAGGGGTCAAGGAGGTCATCTGCAAGCACAGAGGACTCAGAATCAACCGACCACCAAGACCTTAATGTTGGACGCCCAGCTTCCAGAACAAAGAGAAAACACATTTCTGTGGTGTACTACCACCCAGCCTGTGGTACTTTGTCATTATAGCCTAGAAAAGTTCCTTCGCAAATTGGCCCCTGCCATTCCTCCAGAAGCACTTCGCTCCCAGATGCCTGGTTGCCCCTGAAATATGAACCTGCCTCTCATCAGCTTTGCCTAACAAGGTGGCCTCCTAGAGGAAGTCTCCTCTCCCACCTTCTCCGGGTCGGCGCCCTGTTTGAAAAGGTTTTATTGCAATTTCCCCAGCATGGACTTAATTGTTATTGGCATTGCAGCGTGTGATTTTAGCATCAGCTAGATGATGCATATCTTGGGAAACAGATCTGTCCCCATCTACAGAAATTACCAGGAGAGGGCCTGGTCTTATTTGCAAGAATATTCGTATTCCCAGCATCCAATGTTCACGTGGGGCATCGTCAGGAATATAAAAAATAGATCAAGAGATTTATTATTTTAGAGTAAGGGGGAGAGGATGAACCCGGCAAAGCTTCGAAGATTTCATTTATACATAGTTTAAAATGTTTGTAAATATTTAACGAAAACATGGAGCAATAAACTCAAATTATTGCCGAGTGCGGAAAAGAACGAGAAGGTAATTTATCAACCAAGAGGGAGGGATGGATACAGTATTTTCCTGGGGCACACACATTCTGACATACTAATGGGGATCCTGCCAGTTAAATGTTGACATGTACCAAATCATGGCCCAGTCTAAATGCCTTAGTCATGGCAGGGGGCTAAAAAAGAGAATATTTGAGAATAATGTGAATTAAAAAGGCAAGTTAGTTTAAATTTCTGTTTGGTAGGCCCCCAGGCCTACAAGTCCAATGGGAATACACTCTAGCTCGGGCTTGATGAATGGCCTTAATGAAGTTGGACAACTTGGAATACATGCATAAAATGATTTTAAATATTGATACGATGTCATTGTGTGTCTGAAGATATTGAAATGTTCATTCTCTGAGCAAGACAGGTTCCATCTAATTTATTAAAGGTGGAAATGATTATTTACATTTGGAAATAGAATGTGTGCCCAGATAGAAGCCAGGGCAATAAAATAATTATTGCATTTAGAGAAACAGATAGAGTCCATCTCCTGGAAGGGGCGAGATCAGAATAGGTCCTTATGCAAATGCCCTGCAGTGTGCAGTAGCTGTTGCAGAAACAATGGAAATTTCCTTGAGGGTCACAATCTCAGATGCCTATGCCATGGATGCAGATAGATCTTCTGAGAACAGCTAATGACGCTTAATCTGCTCATGTGGAGGAGAAGGCGTGATGGCAAGGCTTCCTGGTACCATGGGCACGCCCGACTCTCCCGGATGTGTCTATTAGGACATTTCCATGACACCGCCTGGCGTCTGCAACCTGCCACGCTGCTGGCTGACGGGAGGCAGAGGCTATGGCATGATAGTGGAAAGTTGATTCTGTTGTGATATGAGCGCTTCCACGGAGATGCCTCCGGGCAGCTGTCTGCCTGGTGTGTTCGACATCAGGGCTGTGCAAGCCGGAGTAGACGTGGATTAGAGCTAGCAGGCAGTGCAGAGTCAGCTGGAGGTGGGGAAGTGCTAACTAGGCCGGGGAACGGAGGGCGGACCCAGGTATAAAAATAAAATCCCCACACAACTATTTCCTTGCCTGCCCATGCGTCTTGGCTTGGAGAGCTAATTGCACCTCGCTGGATGCAAGGTATTCGCTCTTGGAAAGCTGCATAAGAGGGCGGCTCGCTAGCCCATTATCTCCTATTACTCCCCCTTCATCTCCACTGTGGCTGCTCACACCTGACAGGAGGGCCGCATGAAGTTCCGGCAGTGACCTCCATCACGGTACCTAACACACTGCCAAATCCAGCCAGCCAAACTGCCGCTTCTAAAACCAGTGACAGAGCACAGAGGGCCACAGGCAGAGTCAACAGACAGGGCTCAGTTCATTCATTCATTCTTTCCCTATTTGCTGAGTGCTTTGTACAGTTTCGAATGTCTGCATGACCTTGTGCAAGTTGCTTAAACTCTGTGCCTCAGTTTCCCCTTCTGTAACATGGGAACAACGGCAGCAGCAACATCAGACCAAGGAGGTACAGATTCAGTAGGTTCCCGTATTCAGAGCCCACAGAGCCGCGGCTAGCCAGTGGTGGACAGGCAGGGAACATTGGCGTCCTCGCGGTTCCTGCCGCTGTCCATTAGACTCTGTCCATCAGGCACTGACAGAGATAGGTGCCCAGAAATAGTGCCTGTGCCCTCAAGAAATGTATAGTCATGTAAATAAAAACAACATATATTTCAGTGTGATCGTCTTGATTGTCATTGCTCAGTCCCCTGTCACCAGGCCAGAGCTCTGCATAGGCCATGCACCTGGACTTGATGATGTCCTCCTTTGGGCTCATAATTATTGTCACCTGTGCACGTGAGGAAAGCCAGCCCCTCAGGGATCGAGTCAGTGGAGGGGCAGCCGATGGCTGAACCAGCAGCCCAGGCTTCTCCTCTATGCCTCCTGGGGTTTCAGAAGCCTGGAGATGTGGTGGAGCTAAGGCAAGGGGCGGCCCCTGCCCTTCCCCCCAGTCTCTGCTGTGATCTTTCCTTTGGGTCCTCTGACTTGAGGTGATCTGCAGGCATCCTTGGGGATCAGAGAAAGGGGTCATCAGTCATGGGCTTTCTCCCTGAACAGAGCTTTGGGGTCTGTATTCTTCCTAGAGCTAGAGGGCAGGACAGGCTCTCCAGAAGAATGGTTGGGGAAAGACAAATGGATGGGGTTTTCTGCTTGTGGTTTTATGGGCTAAAGAGAAACACTGTCACCAACCATCTGGTGGGAAGAGGACTGCGTCCTTGCATGCAAGCCCTCCTGACCTAGACATGGATCGTGGGGTGCTTGAGCACGTGGACTGCGTCCACTGTTCCCCACAGGCCACCACCAACCTGCTGCTCCTCAATTCTAGTGAACTTACAACAAACCTCTCAAAAGCAGCTCAGTGCTGTGCCAAACAATCATCCTGGTGGAACGTTCAGTGAACTGGTGACAATCATTATTACAAAAAATGTATTAAACCTCTGTGATGAGGCTCTGCCGGCATTGATGCATCTGGCCCTCACACAGGCGTGCCGCACACATGCTGATGCCGAGTGATCACCGTCCACAGGCGAGGGAACTGAGTCCTGTGTGTCTGAGACTCCGGGTCTGCCGCCATGCCAGAGTCTTCGTTCGTTCATCCTGAACATGACCCTGAGCACAAGGAACGTCACTTCCTAACCCTTGGCTTTCAAACGTGAGCCTGGTCCAGCTGCCAAGCAGTAGGGTAACCGGGGGAGTGACCCCTTCTCTGGACCTCAGTTCCCTCCATCTGCTCTTAGGGGTTAGAGTCTAGGACTACGTAGCTGACATACATGAGGACAGGCTCCACCCAGGTGACATGGTGAAGAGGTTGACCCTGAAAGCCAGACAGAGCCATTGCCAGCCCCGTGACAGAGACTCAGGATTGCAGGGATGCTGGGCACATCTGGTTGGTACAACTGAGTGAAGGTTCAGTGAGACAATGCTTGGTGCTCTGACTCCATGCTGGGCACAATCTGTCCTCAGAACAGAGATGCTACTATGCTTAAGATGGTGATCATGCCTAGGTCTTCAAAAATGTTCTGGAATGGGGAAGGGGGTGTCGCTCCAAGGTAGAGAGCTCGCCTAACATGTGTGGACCCTGGGTTTGATCCCCAGTCTTGGAAAAATTATTCTGGAATGATGATCGAAGGCAAGCAATCTCTTCAAGTCACTACTCCCTTGAGTAAGTAAGTCTGTGTAGGCCTCTTATGAAAGAGGTGTCCTGCTAATGGACAAAGCGCATTTTATACTTACTTAAATTATTTGCTGCACTATTTATCTGAAATATCCATATACTTACTGTGCGATTCGTAGTGTTGTGCTTGCTTAGTGACATGCGAAAATGCTTCTTTTCAAAAAGTGAGAACACCCCTACACTGCAGATTTACCCAAAAAAAGAAAAAAACTTTTTGGGCAACTTTTTTATTTTGCATGCAAAGCAACGTACAAATTAGGCTATGTATTCATTCTTCCAAACAATCACAAAAAAGTAGAAATAGAAATAAATAATTGTTAAAAAAAAAAAAAAAAAGAAATAAGAAGAAAAGGGAAAAAACATTGATGGGTTTGTATTTTGTTTTTTGGTTTCTTTTCAGTGCACACGGAAAAAGTATACCCTTCCCCAAGCCATGTATGAGCCCATGTTCCTAAGAATCAGAGAAAGAGAGATAAGAACAGTGTTCTGGACGCCTCTGATCACAGCTGGCAAGAGAGGCCTGTTCACCTGCTACCACTTACAGACCATACTTAAATACATATGGCAGACCCAACCTGGTTCTGGAATCAGGAAGCAATTCTTCAAATGGCTCCTCCCTTCAGTCATCGTCTCCTGAGACTCTGTTTCATGCCACACACTACTTGGGAGCTGTGAGACAGGATAAGCACCAGACCCTCCAGCTGCTTATATCAGAAATGAGAAAAGAGTAACCATGACCCCACTAAGCTTGCACAGGAGCGGTCTGTTTATTTGTTATCTAATTATTCGGTATCTGTTTCCCATAGCAGCTCTCTAAAGATTTCTGCTGTGAGAAAAGTGGAGCTAATAATATCTGTCTTATAAGACTTGAGAAGCCAGTAGAACCCGTGTGCAAAAGGTCTTTGAACTTAACAGATGTGCAAAAAAGTTCGTTCTTCTTCCCATTCTCCTTGCGTCATTTTTGACCTTTAAACCACTCATCGCGTTTTCTCCTGTACTCTGGTTTAATGGAATCCTTTCTTGTCATTTAGACCAGGACTCCTGGAGGACCATGTGGTAGTCATTAGAGTTGCTTATGAGATCATCGCCAGCTCTCTTTCCCTACCAACTGAAGGACTGTTCTTCCCAGCCTTGGTGACTCTGAGTGGACTGAGTGACCAACCCTGTCCCTTAGCATGAGGAAAGTTATGTGTGTCCTTTGAACTGCTACAGTCAGATCCCCCAGAACGCCTCCTCATGGAATAGCATTTTCAGAGTGGGGGCTGCTCTGTCAACCCAGGTTCCATGGGGAGGAGATGCGGAGCCAGCCCGCCTAATAACATGAACTGAGCTTTGGTTGTCCCAGTTAGTGAGATTTAGGGGGTGTTTGTTATAACAGCATAACCTAGCTCATCCTGAAGATCATAGAACACAAAATATTAATTGTATCATGAAGCCAAGCTCAAGGCCACATGCAAAGTCACTATAAAGGGCATGGACTGGTCTCAGGAGAAAGCAGGATGGTACACAGTTAGGACTTCATAATCTGGAATGCGAGTCCAATAAACTGCCAGTTGCCAAAATATCAACATTACATATGGAAAATGTAAACTGGACAGAAAGATGATGATCCTGCTGTATTCCTGTCATGCCGAGAGCTGCAGGCAGAGTGAGGAAGGAGGCATAATCCTTTAGGGAGGAAAATCAAATTGTAAGAAAGTCAGAATGGCAGAATAATCACCGGGAACATGTAAGGCAATAGAGAAAAATATATCCAGGGGTTAGGAAGACAAAATTCATATCAATGCAGTATTGGATGTGTTCGCCCTGGACTGGCTGTCAGCACCATGTGTGACTGCTTTGAGCAAGCACATAATCATCCCAGCCAAGGGGCAGTTCACTGGAAGGTTATGATGATAACATTCTCCTTAATGCATCCGAACGCCACCCCTGGCCCGACCGTCAGGAGCGCACACTTTCAAATTACCTTGCCAGGATCAGGACAGCGGTGAGGGTAGGGATCAAGTGCCAGCGACCCAAGGCGCTGCTCACCAAACTCACGACCGTGCTAATTTCCATTCCCGTGGTCACAGAGAAGGGGTGCACAGTCCACCACAGGCTTCACGCAAGCCCCGAGGAAATGCACAGTGGGGTCCAGTTGAATTGCTGTTGAATCCCTGGGTTTGGATTTTGGCCCCATCTCCTACTGAGTGTGTGACGTTGAGCTACGTACTTGACCTTCGTGTGCCTCGGTTTCCCTGTATGTAAAATGGCAGTGCTAATAGTAACTAAGAAAGATGCTATGAGGATTAACCAAGTAAATGCATAGACTGCACTTAGACACTGCTAGCCAGGTCATTAACTGCTCAATAAAGTAGCAACTAGAATGATCGCTGCAGTTATTATCATCATATTTATTATCATCACCATTGTTTCTTAAAGTCACAGCTAGTTAATGGCAGAGGGAAGATTTTAACCACACGTGTCTTCTGGTGAACCCTGAGGGACCAGTGTAAGAGAGGCAAGGGAGACACAGACAGAAGAAAACCTGCATCCTCTGACCTCTGGGCCTTCATGCACAACCAACTGAGCCCACCATCCCCAGGCTACAAATATGTCTCTAGACCAGGGCCTCACCACCAAGCCTGGGGCCTCCATATCCTTCCCAAGTCCCAGCCAACACCTTAAGCCCCAGGCTCCTCGTCCTAATTAGCCCAAGGCAAATCTTCCAGTAAGATGAATCTCAAACTCATCAAGAAACTCCCATTCTGATCGTAGGCTCCAAGAAGCAGCCAGAACAGCATGATTTCTGTTCAGGAACCTCGGTGATTATATGGGCCCATTGATGAAATAACAAGGGGTAGGTGATGATTCGGGGTGTCCCTTCTGGTTTTTTTTGTTTTTTGTTTGTTTTCCTCAAGTGATTGCAAGTAAATGAAAGAAAAGCTCGGAACTGTGTGTCACACACACCATGATATTACTTCCGCACTACCTATCTAAGGCTGAGATGTTGTCATTTGAAACCAAGAAGTTCACAGATAGGTGGGAAACCAGGTGAGGATTTCTGAAGAGGGAGCCATTAATGTTGGCGAGTCCGCCTGTCGTTCCAATTTGGAAATTGCCAAAGAATCAAAAGTTTACTTAGGAAAGAAGCTTTCCCCATTGACTTCCCTTATATACCATGTTCCTATTGACATCAAAAAAGCAGTTTCATTGATCATTTCTAGTGATTCGATGGGGGGATTTACACTCTGTGCAAACCATTGATTGTAATGGCAACTCTGTTGACTTAAAGAGGTGTTTGGCTCTGATTGGAATCCCAGCAGATGAGTAGGATCCATTTTCAATCATGTAAAAATCAATGCTCCTTCTTCGCCCTCTTAAAACGCTCCTTCTAATCACTTGGTATCAAGTTCCAAACTTTCCAAGAAAACTTTCAAAGCCATGGCAATGAATGGATGCAGGATTGGGTCTCCTCCTTATGGTGAGCCCTTGACTGGGGATTTTCTACTTTGTCCCCTGTCAAATTCCCAGCTCCCTTTCAGGCCCCAGGTCCTGCGAGGCATGGTGGAATCAGATGCATTTGAAATAGGCAGAAGAATCCTACACACTAGACCACCAGGTCCCGTTGAATCACTTTAATTCATTTACATTTTCAACAGTGGTTCATTCTGTCTTTCAGGGTGTACTGTACACCAATCGAGGTTCTAGGAATCAGACAGCCAAGAACTACAGGTCTGCATGCATTCCAGAGGAAAAAAACCAATGCAAAGAAGGAAGCAAATGAACTGCACAGATATTTCAAATGAAGATAAGTGCACTAAAAAATAATGAAATGGCATCGCGGACTAGAAGCCCTCGTGGCAATATTTAAATCTGGGTCACAGGAAAGTGGAATTCTGCTGACCTTGGCAATTCCACATTTCCCAGCCCCTCCTCCTCCCATCGGTCTATGACCCCATTGCTCTGTGCTGAGGGACAAAATATTCTGATACCAGTTTTTTTAAAAGATGAATAAGAAAGCCAAGGGAGTGGATCAGGTGGGAGGGAAAGGGCCTGCGAGCACCCCTTGGATTGAGCTCCTAGCATGAACACGTTGAGATTGACGACGTTCCTGTTTTTTATTCTGTTCTGTGTTGATTGTTTTAAAATTGCCTTTTATTTTTCTATAACAAATATTTTTCTTTCTTATGATGCCAAAGATCACCTTCAATAATTAAAGGGATTTCTGAGGCCCTTGGGCTCAGGAGAGGCCAAGTACAGATATCTAAGAGACAGGGACCCTCGCAGGGGCTGGAGCAACTGGAGGAGAAGGTGATATGGACGCTGCTTCCTAAGTTTTGGGTCTGCCAGCCTGTGCTCACTCAGTTTCCTTTTCTCACGTTTTATCGTCCTCTGCTCTTACGTTTTCTTACTCTTCTCTGCACATTTTGTGCCCATGAGTCCATCAGTGTGCCAGCCCTTTCAGTGAAGGCAATTTGGGGACCTGATGAGTCAAGTTATTAATTCACGAAGTCCTCTTTGGTGAGCACCTTTGGAACTACAGGTTGTGTGCCTTCTAGGCAAACAGGGCAGGTGGGCTGAATCAAAGGAGAACGTGCTCTGCCCCAGCTCTCCAGAAGTTTCCTTCAGGAGGAGGAATTACATCCCTATGATGAGAAAACTGCCAAGGGAGAAAGCTGGTAGGTGTGAGGAGCCACCAGATGGCTGTCCACCGTGGTGTCACGGCGTCCGTGAGGCATTCCGCCTGGCGTCTGGGTATGCTGAGTACCGGGAACTCAAGGACACTGAAAGGGCCCCCAAGCGATTCCCTTCCTGACCCGCTCTGTGCTCCTCGGCCCCCACTTTTCTCTCTCCATAGCAATTCATAGAAACAGGAATTCTGCTTCCCCGAGGTGGCTCAGAAAAACCAGAAATACTACGCTCACCTTCTCCCCTCCTTTCTGTGGAGAAGCTGGCCATGAAGCATTGCAGACCTTTTCTGACAATGGACCCTGAGACCAATTTCAAAAGTGCCAGCGAGAACAGGCAAGTCAGGGGAACCCAGGACACCTCTAAGCTACCTGCAGAAACCTCTGCACCTTTTCCTCTGAAAGTGGAGTAAGACTAGCTTCAGCTCAGAGGCTGGGGGGGGGGGGGGTTCAGTGAGAGGATGCCAGCAAAGCCCTAGCACAGAACTTGGCACATGGCAAGCCCTGGGACATGTGCTGTGCTCTGGCAAGTCTCACCCGGTAGCATCGCTCCAACACTAGCCCGGCAGAGGACTGTCCGTGCAAAGGAAAGAAGGGCTTAGGGAGGAGGGAAGACACATTCCAGATTTCATCACCTGGTTCCAACTATGCCTGAAGCCAGAGAACCTTGGAGTTTTCAGTATTAAGACCCACCAATTCTCTCTCTTTTGCTTAGGCCGATTTACAGTGACCTTGTTCTGCTACAATGCTTGTATAGAACCAGCCTCATTCCTGCACTCGTTGACTTCGGTTGGTACTTAAGATTGAATTCCAACCTTGACCCACAGCCAGCAGAAAGTCAGGGCGGGACACCCAATTCTGCTGCTACACAACAGAAGGATCCTGGCACCACCTGCCAAGGTGGGTCTGCTTCCTGACCCTCACTCACATTATCTGCAAAACAGAAGGGTTGAGCTATGTGGTGAGCTCTCCTGCCCGTGCTGATAGACTGAGCCATGGCCATCTCCCACATCCCCATTTCCACCTAAGCAATTCCCTCACCCCACGTACACGTACCTGTCTCCCACCTGCACCCAGGCATGCCGGGCTGTTCCTTTCTTTAAAATTTTGCAAAGGGCCAGAGAAAAAACCAAGCAGCTAGAGAAGAAGGAAAAAAGAAAAACGTCAGTGACTAAGAGTGCCGTGCGAGTGGCGGACCCCCCAGTACTCCATGCCTCATCTTTCTTACAAGATTTCCACCTTGTTTACCGTGTTTACATTGTAATTCCCCAGGGCAAGCAAGTGATCTGCAATTTCCAAAGTGCCTTCTAAATAATCAGTAATCAAGAGATGCCAAGTAATCGTGATCGTCCCGGCACTTGAGGAGGGTCATCTTCCAGCCTCCTGTCTTCATGAACCGTGGCTCTTTGCTGGGACACTGAAATTGCTGGGCTGGGGTTGCCATGGAAGCCTGCCCCTGCACATTACCGTTATTATTATCCTGTGTTCCCCTAATACTTTCATTGAAAGATAATCACGTTATGAATATTAACTTTTATAGGCTGCATTTGTAACTGCTTATGTGTAAAGAAGCAGCACTTTCTGAAATCCAAATGACACTAATAATTTAGTCAATTTACTTTTTCCCATCTTCGTGTTTACAGTCGTGTTATTTTGTAACTGTGCCATCTGAATCTTGATACAGTCATCCTGGTAATAAGCCTTTCTGTTCTTCATATTTAAAGATTCTTTTGTCACACAGAACAGAATGGGCTTGAACACCCTTGTTTAATAAATGTTTATTGAGTACCTACTAAGTGTCAGAGCCCTGGTGGGTGCCCAGGACACACGCTTTAACAGATCACAGAGGGCAGCCAGGGAGACACGCTCAGAAGCCGCTGACCCACAATTAGAAACGACGTCACGTACAAAGTAGAAATGTGGGGAAGGAGCCCCAGGGTGCTTTAAGCGGGGACACGTGATCATTTCTGGTGTTCGAGGAGTATTTTCTGAATTTTAAACTTTGAGAAAAAGGAGGCTAGAAGCAAAAATAAATGAATGAAACATATAACCTGATAGTATTGATCGGGATGCAAAGAATCTTCACCCTCGTTAAGTTGGCCATCATTTTTAAAATATTAATAACAAAGAACCCCACAAAAATTAATTGGTAGAGATGGGAAGAAATCAGAAGGCTGGTGTCCACTGGCAAGAATGTGAAACAGTGTGCCACCCGCTGGAGCCTCAGCAGGTAGGACAGAACTGCTGTATGATCCATCAATCCCACTAGCTGGCTCGGTCACCAAAAAGGAAAGGAGGAAGCATCCCCGGGTCTGCCCACGGAGGAGCAAGTCCACCCAGGGTGGTTCACACGCACCACGGAGGGTTTTTCAACTTTGGAAAGAAGAGAAATTCGGACACATTCTACCACACGTAGGCAGGTTGAGGACATTATGCTCAGTGAGTAACCCGGACGAGGACTGGCATGCATGTGTCCCCTTCACCCAGGCATGGAACGCAGTCAGACACAGACAGAAAGTCCAGCGGAGTTTCCTGGGGCTGGGAGGACGGAGGAGGCAGCAACAGTCTAGGGGGCACCGAGATTCAGGGGGGAAGATGGGGAAGATCTGGAGACCACGGTGATCATGGCTGCAGACTGTGTGAACGTCCTTCAGACCACCAAACTGAGCACTTACAACCGCCCACTTCATGTTATGTGTATTTCACCACAATTATAATAATAATGAATGGTGCAAGAACCACAGCCCCGCTTCTAGCTCCAAACTGCATTAGTTCAACCCAACTCTCCACCCGTTTTCTAACATGCAGCCTTCCTGGGCGCTGCTGGCGTTTGCGAGTAGCTTTATTTGTAAATACAATTAAAAATCCAACCACAAAATGCCATCATCCAACGGGTGAATGTTCTCAGGCTCTGAAACTGAGTGCCGTCGTTCCCATTAACGGTAATGAGAGTCCCATGGCTAAACCTCTGCGCGTCATGTTCAAAATTTACCCCCTAGAGTTTGCAGATGGAAAAAAAAAAAAAAAAAAGATCATCTTATGTACAAACAGAAAATAAAGCCAGAATTGGTAATCTGACCATGGAGATGTCACGGGGGCCATTAGCAGGCAATCTGGAGAGGGCTCCTAGCAGAGCAGCTTCGCACATCCTGGGCTCCAGAGTCCTGGTCTCCTGAGTAGGTGTCACAGCGCCCAAGGGGCTGGCAGCCCCGGTCCGGAACCTAGGTTGTAATTCTACTGTCTCCTTCCAGGTAAACAGTGTCTTCTTAAGGCAGATGAAAATAGACAAATTCTTCCTGTACCATACAACGGTTCGCATGGTTTCTGTTTCAAATGAATTGTGGTGGAGGCCTTTCAGAGTCCAAGTGCATTCTCACAATGAAAGACTTCAAGTTGTGGGTTCCCTCCTCACTTCCTGAATTTCCCCCGGAATCTTCACCATGTTCTATGTTATTAGAAATTGGTGTCAAAGTAATGCACAGAAAGGGGGCTCTTTTGGAAGTCAATCTCTCTCTCTCTCCCTCTCTCTCTATCTCTGCCTCTCTCTCCACTTTTGTCTTTCTATTACTATCCCTCCGTCTCTTCTCCGTGGCATTTCAGGGACTCCTATCTCTGCTCTTTCCAATACAGCTCCATTTTCCAGAATCTTCCTGTAGACAGCACACCGGCATCATTTGGTCCTTGTCACAGTGAGGGATGAAAGAGCTTCTTTCACTACCAGTGCACTGCTGCCTGACTAGGCACCTCTCTGAAGGACTCAGAAAGTAATCCTGCTGGGCCATAAATTGCCAGTGGATTGGATGTTTTTCGAGTCAGGTTCTGATCTTTTTCTTCACACGTCACAACCATGGTGTGGGAAAGGAGAGAAATCATACAGCTTTCTACACATACTTGTGAGACTAAGAATTAGAGCAATTCTCTGAAAAGGGCTTGCGAACTTAGCCGGCAAACCAACCAACCAACCTACCAAAACATTCCGATTTGCTTTAAAGCTTCAACAGTCTACGATCAAGATGTTCCCATGCCAATGCTAAGACACTCTTTGCCTTCTTCTCTCTACTGGAATTTTTACTGATGGTACAGAACCTATGGGGGCAATCATGACAGTGTGGCATCTATGCACAAGAAAATGCAATTTGTCTATAAAAAGTGATAAAATCCTGACATTTGCCACAACATGGATAAACCTGGAGGACATTACATTAAGTGAAATAAGCCAGACACAGAAAAATAAATATGACATGATCTCAGTCATAGGAAGAATTTTTTTTATTCAATGCTGGGGATTGAACCCAGGGCCTTCAGCTTGCAAAGCAAGCACTCTACCAGCTGAGCTATATCCCCAGTCCAAGAAATTTTAAAGCTTGATTGCATAGAAGTAGAGTAAAGTAGGGTGAGGCTCGTGGATGGTCAAATAGAAAGAATCAGTTCCAGCATGTGACGAGAGCTAATAATCATGTATTGCATGATTCAAGAGAACTAGAAAGGAAGAGCTTGAATGTTATTACCACAAAGAAATGAACGTTCAAGGGGACCAATATACTGCTAACCCCAATTTGGTCATTTTTAAGGTTCAACTCTCCATAAGCATGTACAATTATTATGTGTCAATAATAATTATTCTAAAAGCCATGGTACTCAGAGGTGCTGGTGCCTCTGCCTGAGTTACAGCAGAAGCACAAGCTTCCTGTAGGCACTACATTCTTCACTGCCATGCACTTAAAGTTAAAACAAAAAATGCCATTTGCACTCAGCAATGTCCTTGATGAAGCAGTAATTATCATTTGTTATTTCTTGACTCCCCTGCATTTCTTTTTGATATTATGTGTAACCGGATGGAAGGAACCTAAGAATTAATCTGTTGCCCCCCAAAGTGCAGCAGTCACCTCGAGGAACACCCGAGTGACTGATGGTTGAGTTGCCAGCTGAACTAGCCACTCTTTACATGCAATGACATTTTTCCTTGAATAAACAACTGACAGAGAAATTATGGTTATTCAGACTTGAGGACTCAAAAGACATTTTTCTCAGAAATGAATAAAATAGGCCTGTCATTTGAAAGAAAGCAACTGACAAGAGCACGTTTGAAATTAAAATATTTGAAAATCTACCGCTGCGAGCTTGAAGGATCACAGATATTCACAACAGTTTGAAATTGCTAGTATATTATTAATGTGGTTTTAAAAACATTTTGTAGTTAAATGTACCAATATTTTGAAGATTAGTGTAACTCAGTAAACCGATATGTTCCAAAAGGTCAATGTATAAAGCTTACACTAGTCTGTGATCAATTCCATTCAAGTTCAAGAGAGAGGATGAAATTTTTTATAACTTTCTTTTATTTATTTATTTTATGTGGTGCTGAGGATCAAACCCAGTGCCTCACAAGTGCTAGGTGAGCGCTCTACCACTGAGCCACAATCCTAGCCCCAGAGGATGGATTTTTAACAACAATGTACGAAAAGCTCATTGACTTAGTTCATTTTCACATTTTACATTACAACTAACCTTGAGGACACCACCACTTGCCAGGTTTTGTTGTAGTTAGTGTCAGGAAAAACATTGAAGATAATCTGAAAAGCTACAAAAAAAAAAAAAAAAAAAAAAAAAAAAAAAAAAACCATGAATGGGAAAATCCCCATGAAGCCTGCATCTTAGTCAAAAGTGGATTTTTTAATTTCATCAGTGCACCATGGTTAAGGAAGATGTGAGCCCTAGAGGAGCTGAAGGAAGATATCAGGACCCACATGCTTTTCTTGCAACTCCTCTGTAAGTCTAGAAACTACTTCTTGAGAAAAGTTTTGAAAATGACCTTACTGGCCAACAGCACAGGCTCCCATTTCATTAAGGGCTTCTCAAAGGAGCCCCTGTGAGCTGCCTGCCCCTCCGGCTCTGGCCTCACTAGCCTCTCTCAACAGCTCCTCAGATGCCCTCCTGCTGGCCTCCTGCTGTTTCGGAAGCTGCCCCATCCCAGGCTCTTGCCCCACAGTTGGTTTCACCTGGGACTCTTCCTCTGACGCCCCCTTGGTCAGCAGTCCCAGTTCCTTCAAGTCCTAGCTGAGGGGCAACCTCTTCAACGAGGCCTCGCCTGACCGTTCTGTTGAGGAAGCAGCTGCCTGTCCCCTCCCCTGGTCACTCCAGCCCTCCGCCCTCTGCCCCTCCCCCTCCTGCACACCCCACATCTCCTCTAACGTCCCTGTGCCATTGCCTCCCTTCTCTGCGCTTGCTTATTACTGGGCGTGGGTTTGATGAAGAGGAGGTTGCCGCTGGTCACTCGTGAACCCTCAGAACCCTGCTTGCCCACGTTCCTCCGAGTGTCCAGTGGGCCTGGTTTGTTGACAACACACCTGTACTTGCGATGTTTATCACGCAAACTCCAAGGTGTGACCTCTTTTCTATGGAGGAGACGAGGGTCACAGATCCCACATGGCTCCCCAAGGCTGGAGCTCAGGTGGGAGAGACCCTTCCACGGCCGGGGAGTGCAGTTTCCCCTGCTTCTCCCTCTGCTTCTGTGTTCCTGGAAAGGCCAACAGGCCACCTGCCTCCATTCAGGCACTATGTGCAGGCCGCTGAAAGTCACGGAAGATTCAGGAAGACTCCTCTCTCCACACCTTCAGAATTCCTATAGGGCTTTGCTTAGGCGGTAGGTGTTACCATGACAAGGGACCCAGACGTGACAGGAGACACGTGGGTCAAGTGGCCATTAAAACAAGAATGATTGATTCCGGAATGTTCCAAGGTAGCACTCTCCCACTCTAGTCTCTGCCACAGTGGCCTCCCTCATTTGCATAGGTAATTGACAGCTTGTTAACAGCTCATTAAGAACACTGAAAACCACGTGACAGCTACCAACGTGTGCCTAAATGGGGGCAGAATCTGTGAATTGCAGGATATGAGAACTCCATCAGATCTCAGACTGTAGGTCAGAAAACGAGAAAAAAGGAACATCAAACAACTTTAAAAAATATATATTTATTTGACCGTCCTGTGGCCTTAGGGTGGCAAGAACTAACCGGGGCCATGAAGATGTTCAGGATTCAGCTCTAACCACTGTATGGTATGAGTTCCAGTTTGATATAAATATGTAATGGCCCATCATTTTCAGTTTCTAAAAACACCCATTAAACTGCTTATGCAGTTTTAAAATTTGTTCTTAAAATTCACCTTTTTTCATAAACACAAGTCATTTAGACACCACAATCTAATATTCTGCAAGTGAGAAAAATGTAAAGTGTAATTTGATTTTAGCCTATAAAAAGAAGATAAGTTTCCTGATTTGCACTCAGTTACTATCGGTAAATTTGGCGGCTTCGGGTTTTTTAAAGAACATTTGAATATAAATAGTGCAAATAATTGTTACATCAGCAAATCTCTTCTGAGCATCAGATGCCCGTGCAGAATCTTTTGAAGAGCTGTTTCTGCTGAGTGGAATAACCAGTTTAGAGGGGATGGGCATGGCCACGGCAGGGCTCCCGGTGTCTGCCCCAGGGTCACCTGTGGTCGAAGGAGGGCACAACCTTTTATGCTACAGAGCGTGAGGTTCTTGTTTCTCCTCTTTCTGCCAAGGCCTGCTGGAGACAAGTGGATAGCAGGTGTGGACTCGGGGCCCGGGAAGGGCTGCTCCACGCTCAGTCCTTGGGGTTCTGTTGAACCAGCCTGGCCCATCTGTTTCCCACCCCTGGACAACTGGAAAAATCCAATGGCACCCTTTCATCTCCCCGGCATTGAACTTCCTCACCTGAGTTGTATTCCCATCTTCTGTCTTCCTATCAGATCCAGCCCAAGGAACTCTGCCAAGACAGCAATGACCTGTCAGAAAATAGCACAAAATTAGGATTTAGGGAGATCCCAGAAAAGTCACCAGAGCCCTGGTGTCTCCACACCCCAGACAAGTGGTCCATTTTAGTCTAGATATTTAACCTAAGAAGGCCTCAGTTTCCCCCTATAAAATAAAAGTGGCACTATCGACTTGGAAGTAGGAGGGATCCCATATACTTAGAAGTCTTGAGGGTGTCTGTCTAGAACAAGTCTCAAGAGAAGATTAAAAACTAGAATTTCTTACAATCTCAAAGGTCTTGGTATAAAGGCCATAGTGGAGATGTCAATCAATTGAACAGAGACATATGGTAGCCAGCTAGAATGGATGGATGGGACAAGGCAAGGCCTTCATCTCCAGAGACTGAACTGAAAGATCCAAAGGATCACGGCGGTAGTAGAAGCTGAAACGGAAGGTCCACACCGCAGGGGAACTCTCCACTCCCAGCATGTCAGGAGACACACCCGGCATGTCTGCCAGGGTCCTCACTGGATGGTCCTCACTGGATTTGCAGGGTTGTCAAGTAGCTGGAGCGCCAACGGTGTTTGGAGCCAGCTCAGCAAGGGTGGTGATAATTGCCAGAAGAAGCAGCTCAGAGGTGGTGAACTGGTAAAACCCTGTCCGTAAGCATATGTATGATGTTTGGCCTGGCAGACATCATAGTAAATATTTTTTTTATTTTTTTGTGAGTGCATCTAAAAACTGGAAAATACCGCAGAAATGCAAACCATTTTCTCTCAAAAGACTGGAAGACGAAGCTCACCCGATTGTATTCTCACTTGGTGGCAGTTTGGTGGTGTTGGAGGGGCCTGGTTATGGCCTGTGCTCACAGACATCACCAACCCAGTTCCTATGGGCAGCTGAACTTGGGGACTTCCAAGTACCGGGGACTGTAACCACTGCTGTAAAACTCTTCCCTAGGGACAGAATGTGCTCAGTGGAGGGCACTTGCCCCGCATGCATGAGGGCCTGCCTTCTCTCTTGAGCACCAAAGAAGATGAAAAGGAAAGAAAGAGAAAAAAGAAAGAAAATTTGAACTATTTCCTGGCCAGGCATGGTGACGCACACCTATAATCCCAGCGGCTTTAGAGGTGAGGCAGGAGGATGGCGAGTTCAAAGATAACCTCAGCAGCACCTGGTAGGTACTAAGCAACTCAGTGAGACCCTGTCTCTAAATAAAACATAGGGCTGGGGATGTGGCTCAGTGGTCGAGTGCCCCTGAGCTCAATCCCCTGTACTCAAAAAAACCCTATTTTCTAAATCCTCCTTCAACTGGTTAAGTCAGTCTGTAACACTATTTTGGAAAGGAGGAAAGTGAGTCTCAAGGAGTTCAGGGGTCTTTTCCAAGATCACACAGTTGTCAATTTTCTGAATGAGGAGGTAACTCTCCTGGGACGCACAACAGTGTCCGGAAAGAGTTGGAGTAATTGTCTTCTTTCTTGCTGTCCCCACCCCTCTTCCCACTGGTCCTGGCCTCCCGTCCCACTCCTCTCTGAACCTCTTCAAATCTTTTAGAAAACAACTCTCAATATGAAACAAAGATATAGACTGCCTTGTTTTTGTTTCTTCCTCCAGATGGAATTTTCTTGTCCCAGACCTGGCAAATTCCTTTAAGGTGGGGGCAGAGTCTGGGTTTCCATCGCGCCTGGATGGGGAGAGCCCATGGCAGGTAAGGCACATGACTACTCCTGTATACAGTCTGTCGTGAAGGGAGGGGATCTTCTCTGTCTTGTGGTTAAAACATATTTCAGGTCAGATCACTTGAACCCTGGGGATCCAGCTCCTTAAGTAGGAGATCTGAGAAAAGAACAAGAGAAACTGTTTTGTGTTATAGCCACGGACTATGCACAAAAATCCATGCCATCTCTGCATAGCGGTCATTGTAAAGCAGGATCGCCAAGAGGAGTCCACGCTGGGAGAACAGCGTGTTGCAACTGAAGGCTGGTCAGAATTCTGGGACCCTGAGCATCTGCCGGGAGCTGGACCACATCCCAGATGGATGGGATGAGAATCCCCAGAGGTGCAGCCCAGGAACAGTGCTTCCAAGACTCCAGCCAGGTGGTTCTAAACACTAAAATTTGAAAATCACCAGCTGCACACTGATATCCCTAGGGGAACTGTGAAAACACTATTCCCCGATTCAGCAAATTGAACTTCGGGATGCCCAGTGAAATTTGACTTTCAGATAAATGACAAATAATTTTTAAGTATAAGTATGTCCCAAGCATTTTCTTTTATCAAGCACCCCAAGCCAGTTCTTCCCGCAGGGATTTTCCTCTCCTGGGCCTGGCTATGGCCTGGGTGTTGGTATCACTGAAGCTGACGTGCAACAGAGCAGAGAGCTGAACACTGAGAAGCAGCCCATCCCTCTTGAAGGCTTTCCTCTGTCACTATGTAACTTAGACTCTGACTCTGGGGTTGGGGCACAGAGTGGCAGTGGAGAAAAGCAATCTCCCTAGAGTGGAATGGATTGTAGTTACCGAAAATGGACTTGGACCATGGAATGTGAAATCACTGTGACGCTATGTCATGATTGCTTTTATTCTGTAGCCAAGTACACATTGCCACTGTTTTCTTCAGGAGAGGCAACAAACCCCCACCACCGCAATGTCTAAGAAGTCAACAAGGGTGCCGAATGTGGGTCTGGCGGTCCCTGGTTGGGAGATGGGAAATACCAGCAGGAAGGACATGGACAACCACGAATGACCTGCGACTGGGATGTGGAGCTTTGGTTTGGATTTACTTTCCTAATGTCTGAGCTCCATGGCACTTGGTTAATGAATCAAGTTGGCCTGGGCATCTCAGAAATCCAGGTTCTCTTGATATGTTCTCCCTCTCTTGGGTCAGACCCGTCTTTCGATGGCGGGTCTGTTTAGAGGGCAGTGGAACAAGGTCCAGGCAGGAGATGCTCAGTGAGCCAAGGGCTGTAGGTGTCCTGAAGCACAAAGCCAGTTGCCCTGTACAAGAGCCACCTCACAGTCCCACAGATGGCCAGACCTAATGTGAGCTGATGATTTCCTTTTCTTGGATCATGAACTTGACCAAGCATGTTGCTCAGTATAAGGGCATGAAGAGCCTGTTCTCTCCCTAGGAGGGAGCATTTTCTTCCTTTGCCCAATGGTCTGCACCTTACAGGATCATAGAATTAAAATTCCATCCTAAGCAAATCACACTACATTTTAAAGTAAGGTCAAAAATACTGACAGTACCCACCCACGGACCTTTATATGTACAGGCCTTTATGGTGTTTTACTGCTTTGAGTCCTCTGCCTTATCCCCCCTCTACTGAGTCCCTTTAAACATATAAACGTACAAATGTGCCACCCCTTTCAGAGAATTCCATTATATCTACTTCTTGTGGTAGCCACTCTCCAGCTTGGTATGTCTGCTAACTTCCCTTTCTGGAATCTTCTTTCTGATGAACTTTATCTTTGTATTGATTTTATCTTACACAGAGATTTGGTTTTGTTTCAGTTTGATTTTAAATCAGAGTGTCATGGCCCAAGTTTGAGAATGTGTTCCTAAATTGCCACTTGCATTCCATCTCCAGGGATCCCAGAACCATGCCTAGTTCCTTGACATGGGATTCCCACGTCACAAATACAAGGTGAATTTGAGCTCAGCCGTACATTGTATTGGCAGTAGCTTTGTTTCTTATGAAAGATTATTTTTTTTTCCTACTCAGAAGCCAAGGTAAACAGAGTTTTCCTGCTGTGTCTCCTAAATGTTGGATCTTTTAAAGGTGCATATTTTATGCTATAGTTCTGGTTCCTACCACATGTGGATTCAAAGTTTGTTTGCATTATTCCCAATATGGGCAAGAAATCACCAGATTCTAAGGAGTATGATATTTACCCCTGAAGGACACTATGGTATCAGCAAAGTGAACATTCATTTTAAGCACCCTGCTTCTTTTTAAGCCCAGATACATATTTTTAAATGCTATATTTCCCTAGTATTTCCATGTATTTGTACCAGGAAGGTGATATTCACTGGCTCAGACTGTCTATTGTTAAAATCAAAAGTGTGAAATTTATTCTTGTAATCAGAAAGCCAGCGAATATGAATTCTTTCCAGTCTACTCAGGAATACTTGGCAGCAGAATGAAGTATAGGAATGGAGACTCTGGGATTAGAGAGATTAGATGTCAAGAGTGTGACTGTGATTTTGCAAAACTGTTCAAAAGCAACTCAGACAAACTAAAGCTGGAAAGAGAAAACTCTAACAGAGTCTAGGCATTTTGTAATTATAATAATTATTTTTGGTAACTCATAAATAGCTATAGCTACTTAACAAACTATCCCAAAGCTTTGTGGCTTAAACTGGCCATGACACATCAAGATCGTGTGGTCAGAAATTTGGCTAGGGCTCAGCAGGGTGACTCCTCCATTCCATATGATGCTGACAGAGGGCACTCAATGGTGTCCAACTGGTGGAGGGACTGGTGGGAAGAATCCAAGATGGCCTCACTCATGCATCCGACACACTGTCTGTTTGGGGTCATGGGCATTGTTGACTGGAATGCCAATATGTGACGCCTCTAGCTTGGTGGTCACAAAAGAGTCAGAGGTCTTAATTGGTTCAGGCCTTTAAGGGAAAGTTCTAAGACACAGGAAATGGACAGGAAGGATTCGTTGGTAGGAAGAGTATCTAAGTATTTACGGCTATCTTTTGTTTGCTACCATAAATCCAGGTGGGTCAGCTCTGAGGTCAGACAGGAACAGGGAGAGACTGAACCTTTCTAAACTTTCTCACACTGACTCCAGAATACTCTCTAAGCTTTTGTTTTCCTCATCCAAAAATGGGAAGTGTTAACACAGAATCCTCTTGGAATATCTTCAACGGTAGGTAATTTAAAAAAAAAAAAAGACTTAAACTTATTGTAGCAAATAGAACTTCGTCTTTCTTACGTTAGAAGATTTGAAGTAGGAAACCCCAAGTTGACACAGCAACTTTATCATAAAGCAAAGCTAGGTGCCTTCTCTAGTTCTACTCAGCCATTGGCTCTTCAGTTAACAGCTGCAAGATGGGTATGAATATTCCAGAATCATGGCCACGTTCAAGGTAGAAAGAAAGGTCAGGGCTGTACTGCCCAGGTCAATCCTCTCTTTTCAGGAAAGCAAGCACTTTTGCAGAGACTCCTAGCAGACTCCATGCATCTGATTGGTTGGAATTGTGTTACTCCTGCAGCAAAGGAGCCTGGGGAAACAAACCTTAAGCTGTGTACGCCACTGCCACTGAAGAACAGCCTCTGTTGGCAAGAGGAAAGAGAGGGCAGGCTCACCGGAGGATTAATGGTGGCCTCAGCATCATGCCCCAAAATACGTGTGTAGCGATATTTGACTGACCCATTGTGTGAAGTTAAGAAATAGACAAACGATGATTATGATGATGATGATGATGAAGAAAAAGATTTGTTTCAGCCCCTCCTGGTCCACTGAGAGCATGAGGTGGTTGATTATAGGAATAGATTAAATTAAAAAATGGCAACCTATGAGTAAAGGTGACGGACAGGACAGAGAACATTGGAAGAAAGCAATCTCCTTCACAGGTATTTGAGAAGGAAAGTATTTAGGCTCTGGCTCCAGGGCATTCTGCCCTTAGTACCAAAGACTTTGCTGTAAGAAAACAAGGATTCTCCAAGGACAGACCGATGTACAAAATATTAAAAAGTAATACAAGAGCCTAATAGTGAAGAGGACAGGCAGGTCATGGATGAGACAAGAGGAGACACTGGAAGATCTGTGTTGGTGCAGAAGTGACAATGCCGTTAGACCCAGTGAGATGGGATTAGAAGAAAACATCAGAACCCCACGCAAAAGTTTTGTGACTGGAGATATGTAATTAGGCTGAAATTAAGTGTGTGATGAATTCTAAATGGAAACATCCTATGGGTTCCATTACTAGCCCCTGATTGTTTTGTGATACACACAGCAACATATCTCTATGAAGAATTTACCACATTGTCCTCTGCCATGTGAGATTTACATGTTTTAATCCGGGACGTCATAAAGAGAATTCTCATGACATTTTATACAGAAGGAAATCCAGCCTTGGAGGTGCTAAGGTCACACATCCTCTGTGAAGGCTATATTCAGACCCAGGATGGATTCTCATACTAAGGCACCCTGCTCTTGCCCCAAAGGTTAGACTAGGTTCCCACCTCACCCCTGCCCTGCTCTCTCTGCCCTAAGGGACATATCACAACTTGTCACCATGAGAGTTTTCAGCAAACCCAAGACAGAGAGACAATTCCTCTGGAAGGGTTTCAAGTTTGTTAAAATAAGATGATGGCAGAAACATCAAAACTTTCCATGCTACAAAGCCAAGAGCTCTCCTGCCTGTACATGCAGCATGGAGCAGGGGTGGTAAGGAAAAAGATCACAGAATGTAAGGCTCTGTCTTCTCCAAGGCCCTTGAACATGAGGGATTTAAATCTCTGTTTTTTCAACTGTCTTACTCTCAAATACTCTCTTGAGAGTTTTTAAAAAGTGGATTTATTATGGTCACACAAAAATGTTGGTTGAATAGTCAATTTTATACATGGAAGGCTAAGAGTCTACCTGTACTCACTTCCTAGACAAAAGTGAATTCCCTTAGTTTTTGAAAACAGTTTTTTTTCACACATATTCTGGGACTGAATTTCCCAACATGTACCCTGCCACCTTAGGGCACAGCAAAGCAGGAAGTGCCTCACTTCAAAATCAGAACAATTTTTGGAAGATTTTGATATTCAAAAAACACATCAGAGTGATTATCTTGGACATTCTTGCTGTTATTCGTGCCTGTGGATTTCAGTTAGAAACACACATGAAAAGGGGACCTGGTTACTTTTAGTACCTGGGGTCTGAATGTCATTGGGCTCTTGTGCTGAAGGTCACTGCCCAGCCATTGACGTCACAGGGAGAGAGAGTGGAGGAGAAGCTGAGGCTGCCCACCCTGCCTCCATCTCCATGGGCTCTCAGGCTCTGCGTATGCCACGATCAGAGCCCAGACCTTGGGCAAGCCGTTATTGGCAGAAAGCCAAAGACCGATTGCTAGGGAGGACAGAAGAAGCCTCCTGCAAGTGACCTGCATGGTCTTTGGCCATCTTCCCCCGGAAGGCAGGGCCATCTGCCAGACCCACAGAGGTGCACCAGCTCAGGGTCTCAGGGTGTGAGCTCCTCCGGGACCAGAGCAAATGTGCATCTGCACATGTGCCTGTGCGTGGTCACACACACCCAGGCCTTTCAGAAAGGCCACCGACTAGCTCCTCCCCCACCACACAGTGGACAGAACTCCACCCCCCGCGCTCTCCCCGTCGCCAGCCTTCCTCCCCACCTCTCCTGCTCCACAGGCCTCTGCTTTATTGGTCTTGTTATCCTCTCAAGTGCCACGTGTAGGACCACTTCCTGCTCCATCAGGCCCCACTGAGAGCGACGGAAGCTTCCTCTCCTGGCGGTGACATCTGTCTTGGTGGCAGCCACCTCTGGTGATTCTCCTGGCAGCCTCCATGCTGCCACCAGGCCTGTGGGGCGGCTCAGTGCTGACGGGCTGTCCCAGCTGCCTGTCTTCTGGGCTGCCACTATCTTTTGATTCACAGACTTTCGCAGGCTTTCATCACTTGGTGGACAAAGTGCTCAGCAGGTCCCCCATGGCTGTCTTCTGTGTGACAGTCAGGAAAGGGGAGAGCCCTGTGTGACTTGGCTCTGAGGAGTAAATGGGAGATGGCTGGCCCATCCCACGCAGAGTCCAGCATCGGGTGTACACTCTGACTTCCCAGCTCCCTAAGAGACGCTGGGTCCCCCATCCTCTTTATGCCCAGAAGCCACTGTGCCAGTGACAAGGCCCCCATGTCGATGAGCTTCTTCATCACCCAACCTGGTGGCATAGTATTTTGGGGTCAGGAGCAGCGAGCTCTTCCTTCCCTGGCTGGGCAGAGCGGCTTGTTAGAGTGGCTCCCCCAGTCCCCTTTCCCGCCTTCGTGAACATCCCGAGGAGACAATTCCGAGTGCAGCCCCTCCCGGCGGGCGGACAGAAGCACCGACAGGGTTAAATTGCTAATCGAGGTTTCGTGAGGTCTGCCAGAGCCGAGTCTCCAACACTTACATCTGTTCAACAATTATTACAGCATTTTTGTCATAAAAAATTCAACACCCTGAGTGTCATGCTAGCAAAACCTGAAAATTTATGCAGTGAATAGAATAGCTAATTTCTCTGAGGAAATGCAGGGGGGAAATTACAGATTTTACTTAAATTCCAAACACCGGAGTGCACACATCCAGTGCCCTCCTGAGCTTTTTTATTTTATTTTTATTTTTTTGGTCACAAAGCCGGACCCAAGTGGTGGAACTCTCCTTCCACTAGGAAGCAAAGGTGACTCTCAAAGCACATCCTCGTAGTCCAAGAACCCACCCTGCAAAGTTCCCCTGGGTCCCCGCACCCGGCATCTCTAGAAGACCCCTCCCCCAACTCAATCCCCCCCCCCCCCCGGGTGTGGAATCAGACCATGCCACGGACGGAACGGGGTCAGCGAGACTGGTCTGCGTGTTTGACCCCCTCCTTCCAGTTTGCCCCCCATGCCTCTGAGACGCCTTCGGGGACAAAACAGAGGCGCTGGGAAGGGCCCCAGCAGCTCCTGCGGTCTCTAAGCTCCTCACTGTGCTCTGGTGCTGCGTGATGCCTGCAAGGCCAGCTCTGCAGTTAACCTTCCTGCTCCAGAAAGGTCTGCAATGTGGATTTTCTGCTAAAACCAAAGCTGCCTGGGTAGGATGCGAGCAGAGTGGAGCAAGGTGCCTCAGGCGACCCTCGGCTGTTCTCCAGGGCTGGGCGCCGCAAGCCGGATGAGCAGGAACCTTACAGCGAACATTGTGTGAAGAGTCAGAAGTCCCGCTGCAGAGACTGGAAGCTGCTGCCCTCCCTCCATAGCTTCCCACGGGCCCTGGCTCACTGTCTCTGGAGCATCCACAGGCAGTCAGAGGGACCAGCTGCCCTGTGCACGGTGACTGCTCAAGTTCCAGTGGGGCAAATGTCCTCCCTGCAGTGGCCCACCTCCCCCTGCCGTCTCACCACGGGACAGGGCAGCCGCGGCCAAGAGGGGCACGCAGCTCAGTGAGAAGCCAAGAGAAGGATCCACCACTGCTGCTCATGCCCGAGTGGAAAGCACGTGCAGTTTTCAAATAAAACCCCACATGGTTTTCCTCATCGTCTTCTGCTCTGTACCCCTCCTGAAGGTGCACTGTGCCCTCAGGAGAGTCCAGGAGGCTGCGACGCGGTTTCCAGATATGCAGATGTGGCTCACTAAGCCCCTGCAGTGACAGTGACAGTGTGGCACCCCTCCTCTGCAGCTCAGCTGTGCCTTGGGCACAGAACCCACTGGGAGGAGGGCTGGCCCCACCTGGCTCTCAGCCGGATCCTGTCTTGCGGTCATCTCCCCAGGCATGGGTGTCCTGTCGGCCCAGGCGCTGCCTCTGGCTCTGTCATATGGCAAGGTCTCCAGGCGAGTCCCACCTTGCACAGCCCCCTGCCTGACATGCCCCCTGAGCCTGTCCTGGGGTGGGCAAGCTCCAAGGAGGGAGCCTGAAACTGTAGTGATCTGCAGCCCAAAGAGGAACTGAGTCACCTGCTCCTGGGGCCCTGGAGACCTCCCTAAAATTCACCCAGGACGTGAACAGCAACCACGTCACTGTGATCAAAACAATCGCCACCTCCCGGACTCTCGTGCCAAGAGTTGCCCAGTTGAGTTTCCAGAACCACCCGCTAAAGTCTGCATGGCCATTCCCCTCCCCAGCTAAGGGTCCTAGGGTCTGGATTGGTTCCAGGCCGCTCAGACTCAAGCCCTGCGCCCCATGAGGCCACACTGCCCTCAGGCAGCCTTCCAGCTGAGAAGCAGCTCAGCACAGGATGCTTAACCAAAATGGCAACCACGCCGACGTACCAACTGAGCTGTGCCTGCAGCGAGGCAGACCAGGCCCGTGTACCCACTGACACTCAGAGGACAGAGGTCACTGACAACCAGAATGTTCCAGAAAGGTGCAAGAAACTTGCCTGACGGAAAGCATTATGTTCTCCAAGTCAGAGTTTCCAGAAATGGCTCTCCTGTCTCCTTCCCTCCCCCTGAGCTGTGGTTGGCCGTCTGCATGATAGGGAACCGCTGCAGGGCCACTGTGGAGGAAACGGTGATCTTCTCTTTTTCACTTTCTGTGCCAGATCTCGAAGGCCTGGCACCGTGGTCATCCCCTGAGTGAAGCCCCCTTTCCTGGCCACCAGCTGTTTGCCAGCACCATCCCAGTCCACAAGGAGATCTCAAAGTCCCCCTACCCTGGCCACCTCTACACCAGGTACTCCAGACCCACATCAGCACAAAAGGATCCTTTTTTTTGTTTGGGACATTTTGTATTAGCTGCTTGTTACCATGTCACAAGTTACCCCAAGGCCTAGTGGCTGAAAGATACAAATGTTCATCAGATTGGGAATCTCGGCACTACTTAACTGGCTCTTCCATTTCAGAGTCTCTTGCAAGAGGTAACCAGGGTCTAGCAGGGATGCAGCCTCCTAAGACTTCACTGGGGAAGAATCTGTTTCCGAACCCCCTCACACGCCTGCTGGGAGGACCCAGTTCCTGGTGGGTAGCTGGACTGAGCACCCCAGTCCATCCCCCCGCCCTGTCCAGTGGGCTTCTCAGTGGGCAGCTCGCAACAGGACAGCTCGACTCATTCTAGTGAGCGAGCGAGAACACAAGACGGGCAGTGTTCGTGCAGGCCAGACGCCTCATCTCAGAAGTGATCCACCACATTCTGTCGTCTGGAAGTGAGTCACTAGATTCAGCCACATTTGACAGAGGAGCTCCACAGGAGTGCACACCAGGAGGCAGGGATCACCCAAACCCTCTTACACATACCTCTTACAGCAACCCACCCTCGTGGGGAGGACAGTCAGCAAAAAATCATGACGTCACCTATCACGGAGAGCCTGGATCTCCTATCTGGTTCCCTAGGACCAGGCGCCTATTTGTTCTCTCCTTGTGCATGGTTTCTAAAGACGTTGAAACACCTGCTTACTTTCTACAAAGCCAAAAAAGAAAAAAAAAAAAAAAAGTACTATAACATTGTTGCCATTGACTGAGCCTCTGCTACAGAACAGTCACTGAACCAGAGCATTAAATATTGACTGCACTCAATCCCCGGAGAACCGCACAAGGGATGCACAAGGGATGGCACCGAGGGAACTGGCCAGGACTCCGAGGCCAGCGGCAGTAAGACATGTGCCCGGCACCGCTTGTCACTCAGGCAGAGGAGTCCAACTCCAAGCACCGGTTGTGTTGTGTCCACTCAGTCTTCCAAAACTACATCTGCTACTTCGTTTCAGAGAAATTGTGCCTCCAGGCTGGGCCTCGCTGTGAGCTTCAGAGAGCAATTCTTGTACAGTCCCGTGTGATCATGTGCTCTGGATTTTTAAGGGGATGATCATTCTGTTCCTTCGATTAAGCAATTCTAGAAATACACAAATAAACAGGACTTACTTGAATTTATTTGAACCATATAGCTCTGCCATTGTCGGTGATCCAAATATCAAATATTAGCAATATCTGTGTAGTTCATTCTGATGTAGTTTTGCTAATATTCTTATCTAAACAAATGCTCCTTGCACATGAAGGAATGTTCTTTTCATAGTTAAATGATCCACACAACAATGATGTATACCACAGCCTCAACAGACATATGAAGCAGGAACTAAAATTTTCTCTATCCAGAGATGTTAGCATATGGCGAAAGAGATAGCAATATTAACAGTGGCATCCCTGCTTGGACCTTTTCCCACTAATATTAAATCTTTACAATTTATGTAGAGTAGATAGTGCTATCCTGACTTTTTTACTTTAGAATCAAGTTCAGAGAGGGGGATGATTTCCCCACAACCACTCAGCTAAATGACAAAATTGGCATTCCGACCTAAATCTCCAATTCCAAACCGCGTGCTCTTTCCATTAGACTTTGAGTCCTATTTTGAATCACATTGTAGAAATTTCTTGTGGTCATGGAGTTCCACTTGATTAAGCCTGGTCCTCTGTGCTATTGAAACGTACATAAATAAACATGAAAGCATCCAAAGCCACAATAGCACTGGAAACCAACTCACCTCCAAGACAAAATGCTTACTCTCTACGGTGGAGATAAGCGAGAATGGATGGGTCTGCGACTCACACATTCTATCTGAAAACAGCCCTGCGGCCAGGGAGAAGGAGGCAGGGGCAAGCCCACCGAAGCAGTCGGAAGGCCCCTCTTTGGCATCTTGGAGGCTGCACCACTGAGCAGAAGTCCTGGTGACACCCAGCGCTTTTGAGCACCAATCTCCACTTCAGAACTGTCTTCACCCTCATTTCTGCCCGCTGCTACCTTCCTCCTCTGGTGGCCTGGAAGGCAAAGACGCATGGCAAACTCATCAAGGTGAGAGAGCGGCCCATGAGCCAGACTTGAGGAACCAGAAGGTGGGAAAGCTCCAGGACGGGCACAGGAGCCCTGGAGTTTAAAGAGTCTGATTCTGTGTGCATGAAAATAAGAATGACAAGAGTCACAGATGTCTTAAATAATCCCCAAACAGATTTTATCCCCAAAGATTGGAAAGAGGCCAGGTAGAAGCTGGTGGTTCACTCACCAGTGCTACACCTGAAATTTGGCAACACACTTCACATGTCAGTGTGGCTTCTGGATTAAGATCCAAGAAGATTCTTTTGGAAATAGTAAGAATAATGGTGAGGAGACAATCTGTATTCAAAGAACACTAAACATAAAACAAACCAAACCTTGCCCAAGGAAAGTGTAAAAAATGTCAACCAGTGTTATAAAAATGCAGATGAAAAGCATACCCAAGAAAAGAATTTATTACAGGAAACTGAAGAAATTTTAGAAGGCATCTGCTTTATGTTCTCTTTAAAATATGACACAGAAATATGAAGCATGATAAAAAATAAACTATTTTTAACACAGCAGGGTCAGATGAAGCCTGAGATCTTAAAAGGAATCTGAAAGAAATTATGAAAGAATCAATACTAGCTAGTACTTGCAAAGGACTTACCATGCCCTGGGCTTTGTTCTGTGCACTTCATATCTATTAACTCAGCCAAGTCTTGTAACGATTCCCAAGCATGCTCTTTTATAATGGGGCTGAGAAACATTCAGAAGTTAAATATCTTGCCCAACTCTAAAAAAAAAAAAAACTAGTAAATGGAAGATCTGAGGTTTAAGCTCAGGCAGCAAAATGTCTGCACACTCAAGCCTCTGACCGCACTTCTCTAAGGAATCAAAGAACACAATCTACATAGCAGAAAATTAAATTAGTAAATAGAAAGCAACCTAAAGAAGGCTTTCAGGAATTTATAGCAGAAGTCAGCAAAATATAAACTGTCAACTAAATTTGGTCCACCACTTGTTTTTATAAATAAAGTTTTATTGGAACACAACTCGACTCAATTGTTCATATATTATCGGTGGCACTATTCTATACTTCAAATGGCAGGATTGACTAGTTATAACAGAGACTTTCCAGCCCACAAAGTTAAAATTTTCATTTAGCCCTTACAGAAAAAGCTTGCTGATCCCTGAAGCAGAGAAAGAAAACAAATAGATGCACATGATGTGAGGGAAGATAAGATGTGAAAGACTGCAAAGACCTACTGTGTGATGAGCTGCCATTTCAGAGGTTATCACCAGGGCTAGGACAGAGAACGGCAATGGAACAATAAAGAAAATGTCTTGACTCAAGAATTTTATACCCAGCCAAGAGTTCACATGATATAAAGGAATAGAAAGATTTAGTTACACAAAACATATAATACCATTAATCCCTATAATCTGAAAATATACTCACAATCACTGAGTAATTAATCAAAATCAATAATTCAAGAGTAGGAAATTATGGTTTAGAACATATAGCAGTGAGTGTGGATCATGACTACTAAATAATAAACACAAATTGACAGGTCCAAAGTAGCTCAGTAAGCATAGTAAGAAAAATTTAAATGCCAAAAGTTAAAAGTCATATTGAAACAAAGTATGTAATGTAAATAGAATAAACCATTTCAAGAAGAGGAAAACAAATATAAGGACAAAAGCAGCTAAGGTATAAATGCAATAAAATGAGATAATTAATTCTAAACATAACAGCATTAATAAATGAACATGAGTTGTTATTTAGAAAGATGCAATAAAATAGATAAGCCATTATTAACTCCAAATTAAGAAACAAATAAATAAATATGCAGAATCAGATATGATAATTTAGGTACAATTTCAGCTGAGATTTAAATATAGGTGTACAGCCTTATATAAAGCCATTTGAAAATGTAATAAGATGATTTTCTGGGAAACTGAGAATAACAATAGTAATCAAAGAATTAGGAACATTTAGTAAACCAATAGCCCTGGAGAAATATGGGGAAAAAATCTTCAACCCAAGAATCTCCCCAAAGGATCCTAAACCAAGTAATTCTGCCAGTTCTGTCTAGCGTCAAAAATTAGATCATGATTATTATGTTGCATCTGATCCAGAGCATGCAAAGTAATGAGACTCTTCCATTCACGGTATAGACACTTTACACCAATATAAAGGCAACAGGAGATGGTAGAAACAAGTAACAAGTCACACATGGAACTTGCTATGAGAAGGCAGGCAGTATCTTAAATCAAATGCCAAATGAATTCTAATGCCCAATGAGAGATCCTAGGTGTGTTACTCAGGATATAAGGAGGCTTACTATTAGCAATCTACGCATTTTATCACATCGTGTGAAGATGCCAAAGTTAGAAAGAAGTAGATGTGTGATAACATTTTTAAAGAAGAGAAATACACTTCATCAATGTAGCATTTGAAGGCCAGCAGAAGGCTTCCTTAATATTCCAATGGCTTGTTTTTTAAATGCTTGTACCCCAGATATATTCTCCTTCAGATGGAATGTGGGCAAGGGCTTCAGCTCCCGCCATTGGCATGGTTTAATACATTCCTAATAACGTCAGATGGGAAAAATAGAAGCCAGTTTACAACTCATAAAGGAGAAAAGGTGTTTCGTTAGTCATTCATAATTGCTAATTCTACAAATCATTAGGTAATAGGTCTCAAATATTTTACACAGTTAACTGAAAGAAAATACACAGAGATTTCAGACAATTTGTCAAATTAATCAGATATAAAATAAGCAACCTATGGACAAAGTGGGGTAACCTGAGCTATCCTGTGCAGAGGAAATAAATGCAGCACCCAAATAGAATTGAAAAAATATTTCTATCTTCACTATCATGCCTCAAAATATAATACAGTATATAAATATATAATATATACAAATATAACATATAATATATAAAATGTAATATATATAATGTATTAGCCAAAAAACATTTTGTTAATATTCTTTGTTGGCTTGCCTTGTCCCAAGTTTCATTAGTTATCCACCTGGCTGTCACCCTTATTCTCTTTGTTATGGTTGGATGTGAGGTGTACCCCAAAAGCTCAGAGGAGAAATGATTGGTTTGAGAGCCTTAACCCAATCAGTGAATTAATCCCCTGTTGCAGATTAACTGAGTGGTGACTGAAGGTGGGCAGGGTGTGGCTGGAGGGGGTGGGCATTGGGGATGTGCCCTTGGGGTATATATTCTGTATCTGGCGAGTGGACTTTCTCTGCTTTCTGATCATCTTGTGAGCTGCTTCCCTCTGCCACACTCTTCTGCCATGATGTTCAGCCTCACCTCAAGCCCCGAGGAATGGAGCTGGCTTTCTATGGCCTGAGACCTCTGAAAGCCTGAGTCCCCAAACAAACTTTTCCTCTTCTAAAATTGTTCTGGTCAGGTCTTTTAGTCACAGCATCAAAAAAGCTGACTGAAACACCTTGTAGAAATTCTTCAACACTATTCCATAGTTCACTCAAAAATTCCAAGTCAGACTTGCTTTAGATAGAAAAGATACGGTGGTCATTGTTTGCAAATTAATATCTATATTAAACACAATTCCAGTGAAAATTTCCCTTTTTTCTTGGAGGGAGTGGAGAAGAAGAAATGGATTAACTTTCTTTTGGAAAATGTAGGTGGAACTGCCTTAAAAATTGAAGGAGTAAAGGAGAGATGCTCTATTTTAAATCAGCTCTATTATCACCTTAGTAATAATTGGAGTCATGTGACACCAGTACTTCCGCCCAGCAGAGAGGAATAGTGTGCCTGAAGCTAACTGTGTGCGTGTGTCAGTAATATAAACAATACACGTGAAAAGAGGACTCTTAATCCAATTTTGAAGAAACTGATGATTGAATAGATGAAGTTGGAAAAGTGACCTATTTTTACAAATAAAATCTGAATCTCAACTCACCCCAGGTAAATGGTACTTAAATCAGAGTTAAAAAATAATAATAATAAATAAAAAGTTACTCTGAGAAATATGCATGCATCCTCAAACAAATTCTGGGATAGCAAAAAGATCCCCTAAACATAAAATTTTGGGCATACGTGGTGTGGTCTGAAGATTCATGTCCAGGCACAAGACATGCTTAGACTTCCTCCATGACGGTGCCAAGAGGTGGGACCCCCACAAGTGATTAGGTGACGGGGACAGAACCTTCAGGTACAGGTGTAACGTCCTTCTGAGAGACCCAGAGGGCCTCCACCCTAACGCCATGGGAGGCCAGAGAGGAAAGACACTGGGTAAGAGGAAAAGGACTTCGTAAACCCCAGGCCTTGAAGTCAGGGTTTCCAGTGTCCAGAACTGTGAGGAATAAATTTCTGTTATTAAAAACCACCCAGTCTTTGGTATTTTGTTATGGTGATGCTAGCAGATTGAGACAGGAATGCTTAACCCAACTTCTCACTACACATGACCAGATAAAACTTCAAAACTTTCTCTTTTATGTCATCATAAATAAAATTTAAATGCAAGGCAAAAATCAGGTCACTACAGAAATGTCAGAAACAACATTAATAGCACATAGACCTGAAGCTATCCAGCAAATTACACACACACACACACCAAAGAAAAATTTATAAATAATTTAGAGTGAAAAGCATGCACTAATGACCAAATTTATTGTTATTAGGAATTTCACACCAAAAAATTAAAACAATAGGCAGTTGATATTTTTGCTTGAATATTTTGTAGCAGGGTGGCAAGTTAGGAACCCCTGTCCACCAATGTGGGGAGGCCCCCGGGTCTCCGTGCTCCAGGAGGGGAAAGTCCCCTCTGGCAGCTCACGGTCTTGGCAGATCATAGCTAGCAGCAGAAAAATTCACTCATCAAAGAGAATAATTAAGCTTTCAGAGGTAATAATCCCAAGAAGCTTAAAATGTTTATCCACTTTTTCTCAATAATTTCACCCCTACAAAAGTATTTACAAGAAATAATCAAATATTCACTTAAAAACATGTACAGGAATGTCGTCGTGGTTTAGATAGGTGTCCCGAAAGTTCCAGTGTGAGACACTACAAGAAGGTTCAGAGGTGAAATGATTGGGTTATGAGAGCCTTGAGCTGATCAGTGTATTAATCCACTTCGGTGGATTAACTCGGTGGTGACTGTAGGCAGGTAGGCTGTGGCTGGAGAAAGCCGGTCATCTGGAATGCGCTTTGGGGCTTCTACGCCGTCCAACTTGAGTGGTGCTCACCTCCTG
This sequence comes from Sciurus vulgaris, assembly GCF_902686455.1. Taxonomy (NCBI): domain Eukaryota; kingdom Metazoa; phylum Chordata; class Mammalia; order Rodentia; family Sciuridae; genus Sciurus; species Sciurus vulgaris. The sequence goes on from NC_136462.1 coordinate 9,311,411, forward strand.
CTTCCCGATTGGCATGGCCTCCCCCACACCCTTCCTCACGATGCCCGGCCTCCCTCCCGGGAGTGGAGATGGCCATCTCAGGACTGAACCTCTCAAACCCTGCGTCCCAGTTACACTTTCCGTCTTCTGAAATTGTTCTTGTCAGGTCTTCTGGTCACCGTGTCGAAAGAGCTGACTAAAACCCAGGTCGACTCCAGCCGTGGGTACGATTCAAACAAGACAATTGTGAACACGTCTGGTGATTGAGTTTACGTCTGCATGATTGTATCATAGGCGGTTTTAAAAATGATTTTGTCCCCAAAATATCTAATGGTAGAAGAAAAACTTTAATTATCTACTGATGACTGAAAAAAAAGAATCTCCATACAGATCTACGCGCTTGTGTGCATGCACGTGCGCACACACGCGTCCGAGAAGCACCAACTTTGGTAAAGGAAAGGCCGTTGTCCCCCTGGCCTGCCGGGGGGCGGCTCTGGGACTTCCCTGCAGACACCCAAAGCTGCAGATGCTTACGTCCCTTCCATCACAATGGCGTAGTATTTGCATATAACCTCTGTGCACCCTTCGACATACCTTAAATCATCTCTAGACGATGTATAACACCTAATAGGATGTAAATGCTATGGAAATAGTTGTCATACTGCATTATTTAAAGAATAATGACAAAAAAAAAAAGTCTGCCCAAGTTGGGTACAAACGCAGTATGGCCCATTTCCTTCTCTGCCTGCAGCATGCTCCGCCCAGGGTCTCGAGCCTTCCATGACCGCCCGGCCTCTTCTCTACTGAGTGGCACCTTCCCAGCTAACACTCCCCTCACCCCGTGGCCCTGGGCCTCCACGTCCAGGTACCCTTGGATTAACGAACGCTGTTCAAGGGTACAGACAGGAGTCACAGGCTCCTCGCCTCGCCCAGGGCCCACTAAGGACACCATCCTGCTGGGCAGGTGTCTCCAACGTGAGGGCCGGGGCTGCTCTGGGCCCCAGGAGACGGAGACTGCGAGAAGAGCGCCAAGCCTGATCCATGCGGGCATCCCAGACCTGGAACTGGGTTGGTGCATGGAAGATGCTCCACAAAGGTTTATGGGTAGAAAGAAAGAAAAAAGGAGAAAGGGAAGGGAGGGAGGGAGGGAGGGAGGGAGGGAGGGAGGGAGGAGGAAAGGCCTGCAGGGACGACCTGTGAGCTTCTGAAGCAGTAGGTAGTGCCCAGCCCCGCCTGTGCAGGGAGACAAGGTTGCGGAAGGTGGCACCTGGTGGCACTCTGAGTCCGGGCTCCCACCCAGAGCTGCCACAGGGCCTGACCAGGAGGTGAGGTGACCAGGGCAGAGCTGCTCTCCACGAGGGAGCAGAAAGCAGATTTTGGAAGCTCCTTCAGGGGAAATCTCCCTCTTCCCACTCCCCTGGAAACATCATTAGCCTTAATTTAAGTCAAGGTGGAAGGAGAAGGGGACAGTCATTGTAGGAAAGTAAGTGACGATGGTTTAATCCCATTTAGGGACACTTTGAGCAATGACTTATGGATAATAAGCAATTTAAAATTCTTTGGTCAGTCTCTAGCTAAAGGCTTTTTACAGGGGAAAGAATGAGTAATTCAATGCAGATGATCTTGCCTTTCATAAGCTTTTATTAGTGATTTGTTGGACATGGATAACATAAATTTTGCTAATAATCTATTAACAACCTCAGTTGGAAGTTGGTTTCCCTGGTCCGCACATAGCATTTCAGAAACCAGCGTAGTAACTAGAGGATCGATAATTCCTATTTGGTACAGTATCCGGAGTAAGTGATCGTGACTGCAATATTTCTATTTATTGAATGTCACGTCAACAAATTCCTATTTCAGGAATAATAAAACAAGTTACTTCCAATGTCAAGGTTGTTTATCCATACGAAGGGTACACAACATATTTCACTTAAAAAAAAATCTGTGCTAACATCCTTTATCTAAAATAATCCATGCTTTGATCCCCGCTGCCAAGTAAAAATAATTTTGCATTGGATCTGTCAGCTGTCGAGATGCATTAAGTCCCATAAAATGGACAGTGGCTTCAGGAAGAAAAGGACCACATTTGTTCCTGCTGCCCCTGTGTATTGAATGAAGCATGAGGTTAGTCTATTCACAGTGTCAGTGTGAACCTGGACACACACACACACACACACACACGCGCACACCAGTTACTAAGAGGAGGGATGGCTAAATTTACCAGACGAGGAAGAAACTTAGCTGCAGAATTATTTCCAACTTATAGTTCTCAAACACAGCATGAAAAGTCTGAAAAATGAAATTTTCGTCATTAGAGGCTGACAGCTTCCAGTCATAACATGCTGACATGTGTGGCGGGAAGAGCTTCCACCAGCAGAATGAACGCTCTTTTTTTTTTTCTTCTTTTCTTTAGGCAAATCATCTATTTCAGGTCTGTGAATCACAGCGAGGCTGCGGAACGCTGGACACTTATCAAGGGCACGGTAAAACTTTCAGAGGCTTTGTGTTCTTTCTTAAGTAGATTCCACTTAGGGACCTTGATTACCAGCTGAGTGGAGGCACTTCCTGAGAGGCAAAGCCAAGGTCTATGCGAATGCAAAGCAGTTTTCAGAGGCTCTGCCACGGGGTCCTGCCTTTGGGGCTTCTCTAAGGTGATCTTGGTTTGAGTCGGCTCATCCCTTCAGTTATAGATCACGGCCTCTCCTTCTCACTCATCATCAGCAGATACTCACTGTGTGCGCTACGGGTTAGACGTTGTCCTGGCTGCAGGGACACAGAGAGGATTAGAACGAGCATCCTGGCTCACCTAACTCCTGCTAAGAGTGAGGAAGCAAACCTGTAAGTAAATACCTGGAATGGAAGCCCGCAGGTCAGGGTTTATCCAGCACTGGGAAACCAAACTTCACCTGGGATGCTAAGGTCTCAGGACGTGCAAGGGCCCTGGGGTCAGCATGCCTGGGTTCAAATTCCAGCAGCACCTTCACTAGTAAGTCATAGGTTCCTGGACAAGGAACTTGACCTCTTCCAGTCAACTTTTGCATTGCTGTGACCAAAATACCCAACACGAACAACTGAAAGGAAGAAAAGTTTATTTGGGGCTCCTGGTATCGGAAGTTCAGTCCGGGGTGGCCAAGTCTGTTGCTGTAGGCCTAAGGTGAGGTGAAACATCACGGCCGAAGGGCCCAGCGCTGGAAAACTGCCTAGGATGTAGCGATTGGGAAGTACAGGGACAGAGAGGGATGAAGGGGCCACAGGAAAGAGGCACCCGTCCAGGACGCCTCCAGCGACCTGCTCCTCCAGCCACACCCCACCTGCCCAGTCACCACCAGTCAATCTACTCAAACTAGATCGTGAGACTGACCAAGTTACAGCGCTCACAGTGGGTCACGTCGCCTCCAGGTATTCCTGTGGTAACGCGGGAGTTCCGGGGACACCTCGTGTCCAGCCGGAGTGACCTCTCTGTGTCCTCCCTTCTCCCTCCTGGCATGGAGACAGTCAGGCACCAGGCTTCCCTCCCGGGCTCTGTGGGGATTGGATGACCGCTTGGTAAGGCGGGTTGCTGGCCCACAGCGAGGTATCACGTAGCGGTGAAACTCTGCTGGGACAATGGTAGAGATGGCCAGACACACGGGAGAGGCCTTCGCTGGGCACAGAGGAAGGAATGTGGAGGCCAAGAGGGCTGTTCTGAGCCCCAGGACACAGCAGGGTTTGGCCTGCTGGGGCTCAGACATGCCAGGAGCCCGCACCCCTTCCTGCCATCTGGTTTTGCCTGTCGGAATGGGCTGGCCAGTCCAGGCCTCCCACCACTGTGCTTTGAGGGCATGTGGCTCCTCTGGTCCCCAGCGTCTCAGCTGGAGAGGACTTGCCTCTCCAGACAGGTCATACCTCCAGTCTCCCCTGCATCTGACTTAGGCGATATTTTTTAATCATTTTTTCAATTTGTTCTAATTATTTATATATGACAATGGAAAACTTCTATACATTTCGATAGGTCATACATAAATGGCGTGTGATCTCTCATTTTTCTGATTGTACATGTTGCAGGATCGCGTCGGTCATGCAGTCACCCATGCACGTGAGGTAATAATGTCTGTCTCGCTCTACTGTCCCTCCTACCCGCTACCCCTTCCCCACCCTTCACTCCCCTCTATCTGATATGAAATATCTCTACCTCCTTATGGTGCATTAGATTCTCCATATCAGAGACAGCTCTTGGCCTTTGGTTTTTGGGTTTGGCCCAAAGAGAGTTTGGAAATCCTGAGTTACAGGAACAGAGAGCCGGGCATTGGGAGACCAGCATGGGCGGGAGGGGGTCTCCCAGGCCGGGAGGGCAGGGGAAGGAGGGCTCACTGCCCCGCTGTCCCGGATGCAGGCTTGAGTTGATTCGCATGCATTCTCCTTTCAGTCTAACCATGAGGCCCTGAAAGGCGGGTTAAGTCATTTATAGGGTGATTAATTTTCTGGTGAGGGATGTAGGCCTATTCCCGAAGGCCTCAAGTAATTCAAAACTAGCACAATTCAAGATTAATTCTCTGGAGGAGGAATGTAAAGGAGGGTTTGCCTTAGTAGGAAATCTGTGTATAACGGACAACTGCTAATACATCATAGATCACGATTTCAGATTTGCACATTCAAAGCCTGACCACACACTGAACACATTCTGGGACCAGGGGAGCAGATTAGCAGGAAGGAAGATGAGCCAGCGATCGTTGAGGGAGCCTGGGGTCAACATGCTGGAAGCTTCCACCTCCACAGGGAGCTTCCCATGCCCCAACCGCAGAAGGTCAGCCCTGAAATATCCACTCCCCACCCCAAGGAAAGAGAGCGCTTTCTGAAGATGGCTTACCTGTCATGAGACAGGACGATTTAATGACCCACAATTTCAACCCTGTCTTCAGACAGACATGGTTTCAAGTCTTACTTTATCTATAGAATATTGGGCAAATAATTCCAACTCTTAGTCTCAATGCCTATAAGATATTGATCATATCGATCATAACAGATGTTTCAAGGGGTGTCCCCAGGGTTGAAGAGGATCATACACAGCCAGCAGATACTTTTGTGAATGGCACATGGAATTGCTGAATAATTCTTAGCTTGTAGCATTATTAGCATAGCTATTCCATGACCCCTTCTCCTCACACAACATAATCCAGAAGAGTTGACATATGATCATCCCCATTTTACGGGCCAAGAATTGGGGTGACAGGAGAGTTGAAGAGGTTTGGTCAATTGTTATAACTAAGTCGATGGCAAGAAGACAGAAACCCAAGTCCCCCTGGTCACTCATTCTATGCCCACACTTTCCAGTCTACCCTGCTCCTTTCGGGAGGAACGGGCATGGATCCTGCCATCCACAGGACCCCAGGGCCACAGGGCAGGATTGGGCCCCTCCAGCCACCACACTTTCCCGCAGAGTCGCTACCTGCGTGGCGGGTTAACACAGATGTGCTTCTCAGATGCTGCTGGCATTTCAATAAGGACAGGACATTATGCGCTGTAAAAACAGAACATCATTGCTTACCAGGGGCTTATAAAAATAATTGCAATCCAGCCTGGCCTCTGTCACTAGTAATTTATCGCCCTGCTCCTCTTCAGTTAATGCAGTTTGCGTGAGTCAAACCAGTTATGTGTAAATGAGGACGCATGTTAGACTTCAAGCCGAAAAGTGGTGTGCAAAGGTGTGAAAAAGAGTTTCCAAGTTTTCAAACCCCCCAGGGAGGCAGGTCCCGGGAGAGGGAGAGGCTGGGGAGTGGAGGGCCAGGCCTTCCGCAGGCAGAGAAACCAAGGGTTAAGTCTTGGCCTCTCCACCTTTCCTGCCACTGCTGCTTCTACAAGTCCACATCCTCCCAGCACCTTGAGATCCATCTGTCCCTCGGGGCACGGCCACCAGAGGAATGCCAAGTCCTAAGTGTGGCGGGCAGCCTTCCCCGGTGGAGCCCCGGCATGCTGCCTGACCTCGCCCTGTCGGCCTGCAGTGTGGCTGAAATGTGCCCGGGACATCTCTCCCCCCAAAGCCTGGGTGCCCGGTTCATGCCAGCCCTGGACCTGGGTCTCCCCTGCCCCTGGCACATGTCCAATTCTGAAAGTGCCTTCAGGCCCCACCCTCAAGCTGATAGCCATGGCCAGCTGTCTGAATTCGGCTGGCCTCGCCACTGCTTCTGCTCAGCTGGCTATTGGCTCATGCCATCATTTGAGTTAAGCCCTGACCTTGGCCTGAGGGGCCTCCTGGAGCTCCTCCCTGTGCTGTGCCTTGCGCCGCCGGCTGCTGAGCCCTGACGCCTCCTCCCTCCTCATGCTGGGAAGTAAAGAGCCTGATGGTTCAAGAAAGCAGGGACTCAGCCTGGCCTGGGCCCAAGGCCACCCTTGCGAGCACACCTCATTGCTCCCTGATTGGGGTCCCGTCACACTTTTACAGAGTGACTGGGTGGATAGAAGGAGCTCCTATCCCCTGAGGCCCTGTTGAGAGGACACCTGGCCACCCACACAGAGATGGGGGCCATACACAGGTGCGGCGTGAACAGCAGCCACGCAGTGGAGCCATGCATCCTGAACAGGCAGGTCTTCTTCTCAGGGTATGTATGTCGAACGGAGGGTCAGGGGCCAGTCAGTGAGCCTGAAAGCTGTGGTCTTCAGAATCTGGCTTCTGGATTCCAAAGCTTCCAGGAGGCTTTAGAACACATTCAGGATTCCGGTTTGGAAAAAAATAGTGTGGTCACACTTAGTTATACCAAAAGGCCCAACTAGAAAGTGTTTATTCCCTGATAATCAACTTCTTGAGGAAAGAACGTATTCTCTGTGACAAAACATCTAGCATCTGTTACGCACATTATGCATTCCCTGCATTCCTGAAGGAACAAATGGCTTCAATTCCACACAGCCCCTCACCTAAAGAAACTTTGGATATTGCCCAAGAGGTTGAAAAGGCTTCTGGAACCATTGAGCACATCTGTAACAGCTAGCAGTTCTGAATGCCTCCGAGCTGCCAGGCCCTGCCCGATGGGTACCAACCCCGTGACCTCGTGACGCTCCAGTGAGGTGGACACCATCACTGTCCCTGTTTGGCAGACAAGGAAGCCAAGCACAAACAGCTGTGATAACTTGTTGTCTGATAATGAACAAGGGCCAACAGGATTGCTCACCCACTAAAGAAATGGCGTGCAAGCTCTTGCAATTGATCACACGGGGCCTGTGCATATGGCACAGTGGGCCACCAACACAGAGAAGGAGACACGGGGTGCAGAAATGCCCAGAACACACCCCACCCCAAGGAGGTCCCAGTCTAGGGTAGAGGGACCCGAGGCCAGGGGTGACAGGTCCTGATAGAAGCCAGAACGAAGTGGCACAGGAAACCAAATAAGGGAGCGATGACCCTGCCTGCTATGGGGCTTTGTGCAGAGAGACATTTGTGACCTGTTTGAAAATGTGACTGCAGAACCGGAAGGGCCAGCAGAGCAGGGTGGACACTGGCAGCAGTGGCTGCGGCTTGTGCAGGCGTGGATTTCCCAGGAGAAACGTCCTCGTCCTGCGTGAGCGTCGCAAGTCTGACCCCGTCACCCCTGCTGACACCTGGCCATCACATTAGGAGGGAAGACAAACGCCTCAGTCCCACCCAAAGGGCCAGTGTCACCCAGTTCCTGCTCCCCCGCAGGTGCATCTGAGCCACCATCCCGTGGCCTGCCCAGCCCCGGCTCCAGCCCTGAGCCATCCCACCCTCCCGCGTGCACCACAAGCACGTGCCATCTGCAGGTCTATGGGTGGGCACGCTAGCGCCACTCCAAAGTCACTGGTCAGGGACTGACAGGTGACCCGGCTGCACGTGTCTCTCCCCCTTTGGGACCAGGGCCTACACAGGACGCCCTCTCACACTGACAGCGAAGTACAAGGAGGCCAGCTCCTCCGAGCCGGTGCTTCCAACCTACGCACATCACGTCCGCCAGCACCTCATAGGAGAACATCCTATGACCACGACAGAGGTGAAAAGTCAGCTGCCCCGCACGGAAAGGGCGGGCGGGCGGCTGAGAGCCTGACTGTAAAGGTGTCGCACACGCCCTCTCAGGATCTCCCAGTGCTCCGTCCTCGGTCCCTCTGCCTGGAAGGGTCCTTGTTCCCTCCACCGTCCAGGCCCACCTACAGTGCAGTCTCCCCTGACACCCGACAGGGCAGGCCCTTCGATACCAGAACTCCCAGAACACCCTGTGGTTTCCCTCCAGTACATCAGGCAGGACGGGAAGCTGCGTGGGGGCGAGCATCTGATCACAGCCTGTCTTCCCGTCAGGGCGGGGACCACACCTGTGCTCGCCCACCACACCAGCTCTAGAGCCAGAGCCCCGAAGTGCTCATGGGATGAATGAGCTCAGCAAGGGGACTCAGTCCAATCCGTGTGGTGCGAAAACATCTCTGTCAGAGACCGAGCGTGAGCCAGCGCGCCCAGGGTCGGGTGGCGAGCTGGAAAGAGGGCTGCAGCGGTCCCTCCCAAGGTGATGGCGGCCCCGTCAGCGAAGACGTTCACTCCTTCACAAGGCTGTGCCTGATGTGCGCCAGCCTGGGGACACCTCTCAGTGTCTGGCCCTAGTGGGAGGAGGCCCTGTGCAGGAGTGACAGTTACCAGATGCTGTGAATTCTAAGAGTGTGGGGAAGAGGGCACGGGGGCATGGGCACAGGGGGTATCAGGGAAGATACAGGACACATGGCCAGAAACGTGCTCATTCCCTCAGAGTGGGATGGATGCCATTGCTTTAAAAAATGACATAAATGACCCAAGGGCCACACATCACTTTGCACAGAACAGAAGAGACACAGTACTCATTCATGACCAGGCAACAATTAGAAACCACGTAAGTTTGAAACTATAGCAATGTTCCCAACAGAAAGCGTGGGGCTCATGGGGAACTTGGGTCCCTTTGGCTGTTGGATTGAAAATCAAATGACTCTAGTATTCATTAAGATTAATTACAGCAAAATGGTACCCGTTACCAAGGAAACTATACTATTATGCAGGTGTCACAAAAATTATTTCCATCCTAGCAACCACCCTCGAAAGTGGACATTTTGATTGATGAGCAATCTGATTTCTGGGAAGAGCTGGAGATGCTCTGAGGTTGAAAGGAAGAACCAAGATTTGACCCAACATGTCATGGTAGATGGAATCTCAGATGACACCTTCACCAAGTCCCCGAGGGTGCACATTGAGTGAAGTACCCAACTCAAGTGTGAGCTGAACTTAGAGACTCATTTCTCATACACAGAATGCCACGGAAGCAGTGGGCGTCACACAGAGACTGTGGATTCCCCCTTGAGCCTCCTTCCTTCCCTCTCTCTCTCCCACCCCAGCATAATGCAGGAGGCAAGCTACCCCACGTGAGTAGCCCCGTGTGAGAGGAATCCCCGTCTGGCCCACAGGTTGAGAACCTGAGGCCTTCACTTGACCATTATCTGCAGAAATGAATGTTCCAAACAGCTGGGTCAGTGAGCATGGACGAGGATTTCCCCCAGTCCAGCCCTGAAGTGTCCACAACCCCAGTGGCACCTTGATTGTAGCCTGGGAGAGGCTGAGCTAAAGGCATCCAGCTAAGGCACATGCACATTCCCAGCACACAGGCACTGTCGGGCAATAGGCCTATGTTTTCTAAAGCTGCAAGTTTAGGGATAATTTGTTATGCAGCAATAGATAACTAATACATATATCTAATTTCAGGGTCCCTGGTTCCAGCCACTTTAACCAGCTGCTTCAGAGATCCAAGTTATCTCAGTCCCCAAACCACCTACCCCTGGCCTAAAAGGTAGGGACACTGATCAGTTCTGCACCTGAGTTCTGAGACAGGGAAAAGATATTAGAATGCACATCTCCAGCCAGCTCCTCCGAATGCAATAATTAGTACAGTTTACTACCTGCCAGGGTTATACATGCAATGCTTTAATGAAATTATTGTCATTTAACATGATTGTTACAGTAAATTGAATGCTGCCTCAGTCTGTCTCAGCCTGAACGTTCCCTGAGGTGCCAGCTCGTTAGGAAAACCAAAATGAAGAAGGGTGCTTCACAGGAAGCTTCACCCACTCATTCCATGCTCTAACACCACTCGGTGCCAGGCCCTGGGAGGGGTGACCAAAGAAAAGCACTTGCCATCTTTTCAATCATATTTTAAGATACGCACCCGCGCAGGTAAAGGCAGAGCAGAATCGACTAACTTGGGGAATTATGGAAGGTCTTGTGTAGAAAATGGCCTTGCAGTGGGTCCTCAGGGAGGAGAAGTCTTGGGATGGACCCAAGTGCATTGGGTGGGAGCTATTTTCTTTCCAATTAATTTGCTTGCTCATCATATCAACAAGTATTCATTGAGCATGCTCCATCCTCTTGTGATCACTGAGGACATAGAACAAAAGACACCATCAGTCTAAATTAATTTAAGAACACAACTTAGAGAAGATTTAATTGGCCCATTGAAAGGATTGATCAGAAAAGTAATGAGAGATTAGAGAAAGCTCCCTGAGATTGATGGGGTGAAATTTCAGAAAAAGCCTTGCAGAGCAGATAAGACAAGGTTTGGCTCCAACACTGGGTAACCACATATATTATCATTTGAACAAGGACATTGTTATGGGTTAGATATGAGGTGTCCCCCAAAAGCTCATGTGTGAGACCATGCAAGAATGTTCAGAGATGAAATGGTTAGATTCTGAGAGCCTTAACCTGATCAGTGGATTGATCCATATCACTGATAGTTAGTTCAGTCACCAAACCACCTACCCCTGGCCTAAAAGATAGAGACACTGATCAGCGATATGGATTAATTCACCATCGCAGAGTAACTATAGGCAGGGTAGCTGGAGAAAGAAAGTCTCTGGGGGTGTGCCTTGGAGTTTATACTTTGTCTCTGGTGAGCAGATCTCTCTCTCTCTCTCTCTCTCCCTCTCTCTCTCTCTCTCTCTCTCTCTCTCTCTCCCCTTTCTGACGGACATGAGTTGAGTAGTTTTCCTCTACCACACCCTTCTGCCTTCCGCCATGATGTTCTGCCTCATCTTGGGACCAGAGCTATGGAGACGGCTGAGCATGAACTAAACCTCTGAAACCATGAGCCCAAAACAAGGTCTCCTTCCTCTAATTGTCCTCGTCAAGTCTTTTGGTCACAATGATGCGAAGCTGACTAAGACAGGTATCGTGAGCATTGTTGAGTGAGCTATGGAGCAGAACTTCCCAAGAAGAATCAGAACACTCAGCTGTGGAGAGCTGACGAGAGCCAGATGGGCCTCAGGCAGAATCATGGAGTGACCATCACAGAACAGGAATTAGTGACCGCAAGAAACGAGTGATCTCATACAAGAGTACAAAAATTCCAGCGTGATCGCAGTAGGGCTTACGAGAGCTCGTGCTCAGTGAATATTTGTTGAAAGAAGAAAAGAAGGGAGAAAGGGAAGGAGACAGGTTTGCCAACCATAGGCCCAACTTGGAGGAAATGAGTTTCATCAAAACTCCTAGTTAGTGAAGTGTCTTAAATTTTTAACCGTGGTTTTGTGACCTTTGACCATTAGCACAAGTATCCCAAAGGTTTTTGAGGAGAAAGTATGTCAGAGTTCAAAGTTCTTGGGCTTGAATCCTGATCTTGACCCTCAATTCTACCATTTATTATTAAGTTTCAGAACCTCATTTGCTCTATCGTCAAGCGGGGACGGCATTCCCAACTCAGAAGGCCACCGCGCAACTCGGATGTGATGACATTCAAGTCCACCAGGGTTCCCAGCGAGGGGCCGCTGAGCACATCTCCGTTATTTTTCTCTTTTTAACGAAAAGCTAAAAGCATGGAGTATGATGAAAATACCCTGATGTAACCTTAATCCCTACCTAAATTGAGAGCAGCCTCCTTATAAATACGTGGGGCTTTTTCACCGTGTCACTTCTGCAGCCTCAGAAACCCCGCAAGGCTTCAGGATCCAAGCTCCACAACAATATGTACATTCTCACCAATGAATAGGAAGCCAAATAGGTTTCTAAAATAAATTTGGATAATTTGGCCATTCCAACCACCAGATCGAACTGATTTTAATGGCATTTTAAGCCTTAGAAAATCAGGCTCCTTCATGTAAATGCTGACAGACCCTCACAACAGGCAGGCAGCGATCGACACAGTAATGGCTTTAACAGGGAGAGTGAAACACCTATTTACATTTTGAGTGCAAGTCTATTCCCTAAGCACAGGCACACTTGAATCAGATAAAAGACCAAGAAACAACTTCAGGCTGAGTGACAGAGGTCCTGGTGGCAGGAGGATGGACTGGGATCAGTGCTTATAACACCACTATTAGAGACTATTCCCCACTGGAAAGTCTTACGTTGTCGTGACAAATGACAGTTGCTCACTGGTGAGACCATCGTGTACTTCCTACTGGAGTGGGTATGTTCAAGGTGGCACCACCAACGTTCCCCACCAGCCACAGAGCACCAAGCTAGAGGAACATCCATCTGTTGGTTCCACTCCAAGTCCTACTTCTACCACGAGGGAGATGTGCCTTCAAAACTGTCAGTCATTCAATGTCAAAAGACAAAGTGGAAGGACCAGAAGACAAGTAGGCAAGATGGAAAAGCAGGAGAAAGAAAGAAAGATACCATTCAGACCACGTTCAGGATTTCCAAGGACAACCCAGAAGCTGGTCTGGTTTCCACACCTATAGGTGCTCCGGGCTACTTGCCAGCTATAGAAGGGCATATCCCCAGGACCTGGGTTATCACACACCAAACCCATCAGGAATCTAGGTCCAAACAGACCTGGGCTGCTTCTTTGAACGTGGTTGCTTCTTCAAGTCCACATGTGATGCTAGCTATCATCAATGGGGAAGGGCTTTTCATCCTTTTGGTGAAGATGACATCCATCTCCCTCCCCTGCTCTGTCCCTGGGGTGACACCTGTCCACCTCCCCTGCTCTGTCCACAGTGACTGTCCTTGTTCATTCCCCTTATCCTTCCCCAGGGTTAGGATCTCCAGTTCCTTCTTCACACCCATCCCCGCAGTCATCTCTCTGGAGCAGAAATTTGATATCGACACCTGCCACTAGAGTCCCTTTCCTGCCTCTTCTGCACCAGCTGCAATGCCCCCAGGGACGTCAGCCCCCAGTACTCAGGTATCTGAGGCTAATGCATTGCTGGGCAGGTTCTTACAGCCACAGCTCGGGAAACTGAGAGTCGGAGAAGTGCAAGGACCAGTGCCAAGTCACCAGACAGGGAAGAATTGGCCAGGCAGGCCTGGAGCAGGCCCCCATCCCACCCAGACCCGCTGCCTTGGGCACCCAGCCCTTCCCAGATCCTGAGCCACATCCTGGCATTGCCACGCCAGCCCAAGTTCTGCCACTGTCTTGAGAAGTGTCAATCTGAATCCCAAATGTGCCAGCCTTATTACCGTCGTCAACAGACTTCTTAATGAAGCTGCCAATACTGTCAATGGCATCTTTTAATGACACTTCATAAAGAGAATTCTGCAGCTCCCTCTTACATTGCCATTTGGTTCCTTTGCTTTATGGCAGGCTCAGAATGTTCTCTGAATCAGGACACTGAACAGCACTGATAATGCAGTAACAATAGACCTGATATTTATTGAACGCAACCCTGTGACAGGTACTGCTTTAAGCACCTTCCGCATCTGATGGAATGATTTGCCCAAATACACGTGGACTCAGGGAGCAGACCCTGAAGATCAGGCTAAGTCCTCCCTCCTCTAGACTAGATTCTGACTAGGTTTCTGTGCCTGCCACTACACCCTGACAGGCGCTACTCACGCTCCCTCTCTCTCAGGCCTGGTGAAGACCACTGAGGCCTCGGTCCCTATTATCCCCAGCTGTGGAGGAATATATAGCAAGTCTTGTGTATAGAGATCCAGACACTTATCCAAAGTCAGCCAGCTAGGGACGGACACTGTCAGAACCCATGCCCGCCAGTTTCCAAAGCCTTATTGCTGACCTTGACGACAGCAGGTGCCCATCTGCCATGCTGACGTTTCTATTACCAGATGGACACCAGCCAAGGGGACCTCAGGGGGTGAGATGGCTGGATAAGCAGAGCAAACACTTAGTTTCTGAAGCCAAAGTAAACAACAATGGTCACATCTGGAGTTTGGTGTGGGTTTCTTGGAGAAACCCTGTGACCAAGAGTATTTTCTGTCCCATTTCTCCGTTTAGCACCTGAGGATCAAGCAGTCCGTTATGGCCTGACATGAGAGCCTAACTATCGCTGTTAGATTAGTTCTTCTGAGATGAAAAGATGTCCCAGAGTACAAATACTAACACAGTCAATCCCCAAATGGTAGACAGCTTTGTCGCCATAACATTTTAGAATCAGACAGCTACCAGCATCGGCATTATTTTCATTAAAGGAGATAGATTTTTAGCAGATCATTAACCTACGGCTATCCTTGAAAAACTCAACTTTGAAGATCAGCAGATCTGAGTTGGGAACTCGTCTGGTGCCCACCAGCCATGAGACAGTGGGAGGATGACCCAAGCTCTCCAGATAAACCAGTCTCCTAATACATGCAGTGAGACCATCACACGTATTAACAGACACCTTGGGGCTGGCCAGTCCCAGGGATGCAGAGGGGGGGTGCTCTGGAGAAGACAGCAGGGTTCCAAGCTCAGCCCCGCCCCACCTCCTGCCAACTGAGGCCCTTAGCAAAGTTGCTAAGCTCCCAGGGCCTCGGTCTCCATATCTACCCTTAGAGAGCAGACCATCTCAGGGTAGCTGCGAGGATGACATTAATAAGCACTTATGAGAGCTTCAGACAGATCCACAAAGTGACTGCTTTCCGGACCCTCTCAACGTCACAAGAGCTTGGCCTCTGCTTTCGTTCACTTTTTTTTTTTTTCATCCAATTCTAATCAACAGAGGTAGTGTTTGCAAAATCAGATAATCAGGTAAAATTTTTCATAAGAAAAATACTAAGACTCAGAATTAGCCACCACATTTGAAATTCAGTTTGGAGAACATTCTCTCCCAGACCACCACCATTTAACCTGAGAGTGATAGGTTGATTGATTGGAGCTGATCACCATGTCTGAGCAGAGCCCACGTAAAATACCTTCAAATTTCCCTCCTCCGATCTCTCCAAGTTGGTGCCAATAGCCTTCCTATTAGTCAATGATGAAAACACAATATTTATTCTTATTAATGTGCATTAACTGCACGTATTAATGGGATTTGGTGTGATAGTTCAATATAGACAGCATTTGCATGCAGAAGGTTAAAACTTGACCCTTATCTCCCACACCATACAAAAATCAACTCAAAATCGATCAAAGACTTGAAGGTAAGACCTGAAACTACAAAATACCTCAAGACGTTGGTACAAGCAATAGCTCTTTGGTTATGGCCCAGAAGCACAAGGAAGAGAATCAAAAGTTGACCAACGGGATGAGATCAAACTGAGAAGTTTCTGCACCGCAAAGGAAGCAATTGGAGTAAAGAGCCAGCCTGCAGAATGGAAATACTTACCACCTGCCCTTCTGACAGAGGGCACAAGGAGCGCAAAAAACTCAACCATAAAAATCAAGCAATCCGATTTAAAAATGGGCAGATGACCTCAACAAGACACTCTCAAAGAAAACAGTTTTTAAAGGCACAGAGCATAGCTTTAAAAATACTAGCTTCTCACGTTTTTCTTCTGGCTAAACAGACCATTACGTTACCTCCTCTCAAATTGAGAATTTTGTGGGGGGGATCCTGGGAATTGAATCCCCATTCTTTTTTTTTTTTTTTTTTTTGAAACTTGGTCTTACTAAGTTGCTGAAGCTGGCCTTCAACTTGCCATCCTCCTGCCTCGGCCTCCCGGGTTACTGGGATTATAGCTGTGAGCCCGACTTTCAAATTAGGATATTAAAGAGGAAAAGATGTGTGTCAGGAGAGATGGAGCGGGAGATTAACAATGTAAACAAGAGAAGTTTGAGGCCATGGTCCATCACCAGTGACTCAGGAGGCTGAGGCAGGAGGATCCAAGTTCAAAGCCAGCCTCAGCAAATTAGCGAGGGCCTGAGCAACTTAGTGAGACCCTGTCTCAAAATAAAACATAAAAAGGGCTGAAGATGTGGCTCCACCGTAGAGCACCTCCGGATTCAATCCCAGCACCAAGAACAAAGCAAACAAAAACAAGCATCACGTCTCTCCTCTCCTCAGACCCAGCGTCTTACGGTCCCTTTTACTAATGAGCACGGATTCTGGAGTCTTTGAATGTTAGACTGTGTCGTGGACACGGGCAGGGAAGTGTTTCTAAATGCCAGTGAATTCCAGCATGGTGGGCTGCCGGAGGTCTGGTCTCTACCTCAGCTTCCTGCCCCCGCACTGGGGGTTCCACCTGGCAGAAGCCCATATGAGGAGGTTGGGCCCATCCTCCCCCTGGGGTCCGGAGGGGCCCAGGCTAAGGAGGCTGCCGCTGAGGTGAGGGGCGCCCCGTGACGCCCCCACAGCTCTCCCTCTGCGGGTCCTGCCGGAGCTCCGACCAGCGCCCCGTGCTTCTCTTTGCTGGCCTTCATGACTCGATCCCAGGGGCGGGAGCGGCGTGGGGCGTTTTCACGTACTATTCCATCACAAGACCTTCAGGAAACCTATGGAAGGAACTTGAACGCCACCAGGTGAGGAAGGTGTAGACGGTTTAACCTGGAAACAAGCCGCGCACACAGCCATGCTCTGCACCACTAGCCCCCTGGGCTCATGGCTGCCGTTGAACTCCTGCCCAGTGGCCTGGTCCAGGCTGCAAGTCACCCTGGTGCTCACAGCACCAGGACACCGGGGCCCGAGGGTGTAACACGGTGACTCAAAGCCAGGCCTTTGAAGTGGGTAGCCAGCACTGGGCACAGGTGTGTGCTCGGCAGCATCTGCCTAGATCACCGAGCTGCCCTGAAGTCCTGCAAACCACACACACGCCTTGTGTGGGCCCAGCCGGCCAACCACGGCCAGCTCCCAACAACGCAGTACTGTCATGCAGGACCCCAGCCCCGTGGCCGCCTGAGAAGCAAGGAAGTCTGCACGGTCCTTCTCTCAGGTTCCCGGTATACACCATTGAGCACCAACTGCGTACAGACAGGGCCCGGTGGTGAGAGCTACACTCAAAGTCCTTCCGTCCTGGCCAAGAAGACCCGCACGCAAACTGACCGTTACCGAGGACCACTGGTCTGGGGAAAGCCCACGGAGCTGGGTGGAGCGGGCTACCGGCCGCCTCCCCGGGAACGAAGCACAGGGTGGTGTGGATGTCGGGCGAGGAGGCGGGTTGCTCCTGGAGATCCCCAAGAAAGGGAGGACAGTCCTCCCCGCAATGAGCAGAGGGAGCAGACCGCACCATGGCCTGCGGGGGGAAGAGGACCCCCAGCTGTGTTCCATCTTCATCCCTGGGAACCGAGGGCGAACCACAGCATGGGGCAAGGGGACCTCTAGAGATGGGGTCAAGGTCACCGACTTCCAAGGGGACATGACTCTGGATGATCTGGGTGGGCCATGTCATCCCCAGGACCCTTGCACATGACAGAAGAAGGCAGGGTAGCCTTAAAAAGATGTGGTGGCCAGATAAGAAGAGACAGGAGAGGGTCAACACTTGAAGTGGACTCCACCCACTGTTGCTGGCTTTGCAGAGGAGGAGGAGGCCAAGGCCAGGGAACACAGGCGACCTCTCGGAGCTGGGAGGGCCCTCGACAAAGAGCAGAGGACGCAGGGACCGGGACCTCAATCCCAGAGCCACAAGATGCTGCAATCTGCCCACAGCCGGTGACTTGGTTTTAGCCCAGTGACGCCTGGTTTAACGTCTCCTTCTGATCTGTGAAACCAGAGATAATAAATTCATACTATTTTAAGTCCCTAAGTTGGTGGTCACCGGTTACTGTGGGAACAGAAACGGACACAGGCATCAGGTGGGAGGCCATGCGGAGTGTTCTGGGAGAAGAGGTACTGGAGAAGAGGGTTCTGGGAGAAGAGGGCGTGAAAAGGAAGGCAGGCTGAGGAGGCCTCAGAGGGGAGGGCTAAGGCCAGCTGGGCCTGGACCCGGAGGCTTGAGAGGCTCGCTGAACGGCAGGCTGAGGAAGGCTTCCAGGGTGCCCCACAGGTGCTGCTCTCGAGGAGCTCGCTCGCTGTGCCTGGCCCTGCCCTGGCCTCAGCACCTCCATCTTGGACTCCTCGCTGCCACAGCTGTGAGCAAGTAGCTTCTCATCCTTGCTGCTGCTCATGGCGCCGTCGAGGCAGCTGCTGGGGACTAAAGCACTCCCCTTCCTTCACGCACCCTAAGCCCCGAACACCCAGCGCCCTCGGCTCCACCTCAGTGACTGCTTGCAGGGACCCCCGCCTGCACCCTGACCTCTGATCAGGACGTGAGGCCTGAGCCTTTCGAGGAGCTGAATAGCGGGGCTGGGGGCTCATCCAAAGTACAGGGAAGCAGGTCTGGGAGGGGATGGGGCTGAGAGCAAGAAACCAGAGTGGAAGCTCTTGCCAAGAGGTGTCAGGGCAGGGGGACAAGGAGACAAGAGGCTGACGGCCATCGCAGAGAGATTTCACAGGACGAGATCTGGAGGTGGAGGGGGTCCACCTCGGATGTCAGATGGACAGCGACATCCCTGACGGAGAGAGGAGGAGGAGGAGGAGAGACCCAGTCCAGCACTGCCTGCTGACGTCTCAGTTACCCTCCCAACAGCCTCTGCCGAACACCATGCATTAGACGGCACAGAGGGATGGGAAGACTCGGCGGAGGCCACAACGGTCGGCCGTTCCTGGAACCTCCAGGCGGGATCACGCGGTGCCAGGGGCCGGGTGTGCTTGGGGAGCATTCTAAACAGACAGGGGCCTCAGAGCCAGCCCTGGGGAGGCTGCTCTTCCACTGAGAGAGGCGCACATGGCCCTGCAGACACCCAGAGGACCCTGCAAGGATGCGCGTGAAGAGGGCTGGCAGAGAGAGCGTTCGCACTCGGAACCGAGGCTCGTGACCTTGAGGCCTGTTTTCCAGAACAGAAGTCTAAGATGTCAGAAATGCTGGCCTTGCAGCCGGTGGGCGAGGCTTGGACAGGACTGTGGCTTGAACGATGGTGACCTCCCATCAAAACTGTACATGCAAACGAAACCCCAGTTTAAGGCAGGGTTTTAGGGAGGTGCAGTCAGGAGGCAGAGCTCACGGGAATGTGGCCTTTGTAAGGTCAGGTGACCTTGTAAAAGGGCTTGAGGGAGAGATTCGACTCTCAGGCCTTGTACCCATGGCACGTGAGGACAAAGCCTCTCCTGACCCTGCCAGCGGATAAAGCCTGGGTTCCGGGCAGAAGCAGCAGGACATCACCTCCCCTGCGCCCAGCAGGTCACTGGCGCCAGCCGGATTCCAGGGCAGAGGAATAGACTGTCTCCCAGAAGGGCAGCGTTTGCCACCATTTTATTCCACTGCCGTCCCCAAGGTCATATTGGGTGCAGTGGTCAGAAGAGGGATGGGTCCCGCGCAGGCCCAACCAGCTCCACAGAGCTCCCTGCCTGTTCCACGCTGCCGTCTCGCTCCTCCTGTTTCCAAGCCTCGTGCAGACTCAGTTTCCCACTTGTCCAGTGAGGTCACCAGCCTGCCACTAGCACAGCAGGGGGAGGATTCAGCACCAACATGCACCCAGCCCCACCCGACAGCCCGGTGGCCCCGGGTCTCTTCATGCTGATAGAACCTGAGACACCCAGAATGCCCTGGCCTACCCAAAGCCACGCTTCAGTCCAGGCCGAGCTGTCCCTGGGCTGCAGGGGACTCTAGAGGCTCAGTCGCAGTGCGTTCTACAGTGTAGCAGGACAAGAATTAGCTGTTTTATGAGAAACTCAATTTCCTTATTACGGGGCAGACAACCACTGTTCTATTCTAACTAACTAGACTGATTCAATTAACGGTGCTAAATACAGTTCCTACTTGAAAATAACTTCAGTTTACTGCTTCCACAAACCTCATTACATTTGATTAAACAAAATACATAGTAATAGACAAAAGATGTTGCTAACTTTTGGCCATGGCCCATTGACTAGGGGCCCCGCAGCTCCCAGCAGGAGCGGGGCCGTGCAGGCCTTGGAGTCAGGCAGGCCTGGGTCGGAAGCACAGCGCCAGCTCCTCCAGAACCCTGTGCTCACACCCGGTGAAGGAGAGGCGGAAGTACTCACCTCGGAAGGCTGTCATGTGGAGGACAGCAAAGACACACTTCCTGGCTAAATCGTGTCTCCCCACAATGTGCGGGTTGAAGCGCCAACCCCTGATGTGATCGTATGTGGACATGAGTCAATAAAACAATTAAAAAGTTTAAGGGAGGTCATACGGATGGAACCCTAATCTGATAGGACCACCTGGTGTTCCTATGAGAAAAGGAGGAAAAGAAAGAGACACTGGAGATCTCTGAGTGTGTATCTCTCTCAGCCTATGCACACGTGCAAAGGCCAGGTGGGGACGCAGCGGGAAGGTGGCTGTCTGCAAGCCAGGAGACGAGGCCTCACCAGAAACTGATTCTCCAGCAGCACCCTGGACCTGCTCTGCCTGCCTCCGGGCTGTGAGAAGATGAGCGTCTACAGTTTGTCCACCCAGTTGGTGGAGTTTTGCTACAGCAGATTCAGTGATGGACATAGACCTTAAGCGCTTGGAACAGCTCAGAGCACAGAGCAAAGGTACACTGTTTGGAGCTGCTACTTTTGTTTTCTAAGTCCACTTTTGTGACATGTCCAGAAGGAGAACCTGTCTGGGGTACCTTCTCCATAAGAGTGTGAAAGGCAAGAAAAGAATCCCACCGGCAATGCCAACAAAAGAAGGGAAACAGCCCGGGCATTTGCATCCCCTTGGCTTCTAGACTAGAATCTGGTTGAAGGCCAGGACCATGCTACACTCAGCTTTGACCCCCTTTTGTTTGGCATGGGCTCAACACAGGTCAACCAAAGAGTAACAGTGAAGAACAGCACCGATTGGTACCCTCGTGGGCAAGAATGCAAATGTGGCTCACCTCTGGCTGGATTCAGTTCTGCTAAGTGAACGACCGCTTCCTGCAGGGTTCTTTCCCCACACAGAACTGAGGATAAAAAATGAGGTGGCCCCTAAGATGAAAAATACCCATTTATCAGAAAACAAGAGGACAGAAGCTGTGGGCCCTTTGAAGCATACCAGGAGTCCAGAAGAAATAGCCAACGTCTTGCGGAAAAGCATAGAAAAATCAAGTGTGAGACCAGTCTGACTTGAGTCTGGAAGAACATGAGTTTCTAAAACCAACTAGCGCTTGTGAAAACACTGGATCAACTCTGGCAATCAATTCAGTTCTGCAATCGATTGACAAGGCTTGGGCCCTTGCAAATATCAAAGAAATGTATCCACAGACCTTGCACAGATTTTAATTTTATTGTTGAAATACGAAAAAAGTGTAGAGGAAATTAATTTCCAAAGGGGGGAATAATGAGGTGGGCTCACACTGCCAACCCAGATGGTCTGTGCTCAGAAGATGGGAACAGGCCCAGCAGAGTGACCCAGGACACCTCTGCAGCTCAGTGTTCACACTCAGCAGGAGGTCCAAGCCCCAAGCAGGTGAGAAGAGGAAAGCACCTGCGGCAGGGAGCATCCTGCAGGGGTCAGGGCACCGGGTCATTTACTCGCCTCACCAAATCTTACTGGCCACCTGCCCTGAGCTAGGTGCTGGGAACTCATGAGTACGACCCTCAGAAAGAATCAGGTCTAGGAACAGCAGGACTTCACTCTCCGACTTCCTGTCCACCATCTGATCGGTCATCCCAGGAGTCTACCTTCCAGGAAGGGGGTTCGCCCACCACCCCTCCCCACACCTCCTGCCTCCCTCCTCCCTCGCCCTGACTCACCGGCCACTCCTGCTCTGTGGCTCTGTGGCCCACACCCCTGCTCCCTTCCAGCTCCCTCTGCCTCCCCTCATCTGACTGCCCCAGTAAACTCCTGCTGGTCCTGGGGTCCCCTGGGTCGACCCTGTATTTGTCTTGTTACCAAACAGTACTAGTAGAGAAGGGGCAGCTGGGAGAGCAGAGCTTCAACAGCTTACCGATCTGGAGGCTGGAAGTCCAGGATCAAGGCGTCAGCCGGTTGGCTTGCTAGGAAGTTCCTCTGGTGGCCTCTTCTCCTGTGGTCACCTCCTGTTCATTAGTATGTTGGTTGTATCCTAAAGTCCTCGTCTTATAAGGACACCAGTTATTCTGGATTAGGACCCACCCAATGACCTGAGTTTAACTTAATCACCTCTTTAAAGATTCCATACCAGTCATACTCAGAGGTAATGGGGGTTCCAACGCCAACATATGAATTTGAGGGGGAATAAAATTCACCCCATAGCAACTCCCTCTAATTCATCCATCTCGACTCCCTACAGAACGGTAGGCCTCCACTGCCCCAGTGGACATAGGCCTCCCAGGACCAAATTGCCTCCCTGTGTTCCTAAAAACTACACAATGAAATCCACGGTCCCCAGCAGAGGCTGTGATAAGGCACAGAGAACCTCCCCCTCTTACCTCTTATTCCTCCTCAGAACCATGGACCGTCCTCCCACCTGTCCCCGCTGCTCTGACCCTAGCTGGCCACTTCCTGAGCGTCTCCTGCAGGTCTTCATTCGCCCTCCGGGCTGGCTGGGTGGACTCTACCTCATGCTCCCCTCTCCCAAGGCCAGGGTTACACCTGGTGGCCAACCTACCAACCTGTCTTTAAACACAGAGACAACGTCCATTCTCCCTTGAGTTCTCACCAGCGAATAGAGAATGCGTGTGCCTGCCTCCCCAGGGAGGGATGGGGCACCTCTTGAAGAAAGGGACAGTCCTTGGTCATCTCTGTTCCCCCAACTCTTTCAGAACCTAGCACAGGGCTCCCCACTGACCTGTGCAGAGGAGTGGCTTTCAAGAGAACCGAGGCAGGAGAGCACTGCCGAGCGTCTTCAGGGAGGCTGGAGAGATCCCTTTCGTGCCTGACGGGTTTCAGTTGCTTAATCAACTTCAAATTGTTTTTCATCATATCCTTCCCTTAGCTAAGCACTGAATTAGCAGCAATTGTTTTAAAAATGAAACTTCATTGTAAAGGAAAGCAAACACTTAAGTGGAAAGACCTTTGGTTCAGAGCCAAGACAGTGGGGTTCTACCCAGCAGCCCGCTGGCAAGCCCCAACCCTCCATCTTTTGTGTGGTCGGTGGAACAGAAAGCATTGCAGTTGCTTCCTCTCTCCCTGTGAGCATCAGATGGGAGCATACAAATGAAGTGCTCAGCACATAGTAGGAGCTTAATAAACACACTCCGCATTCCTCCCCCTGATCAATAGATACAAGGGTGTTTTCAGCATATAAGGTTTCTTAGAAAACTTCCTTGCTGGGGACAGGGGACCCCAAAATCTGTTGGTTTATAAAGGCAAACTCGAGACACACGTTCCTGGAAGAATCTGAGCACATTTAGAATTGATTGTCCCATTTCCAACTAAAAATTATACCCAGAAATTTCAGATAGCAGGAGTTCCCCCCAAAAAGTTCACGGCTACCAATGACCACTGACAACATGGTTGTACCTCTTTCACAGGTTTTCTGAAGAAAACCTGCCCGTCTCACTGCTTGGAATACAGACCCCAGGGCCAGCAGGTAGGGCGAGGTGGGCCGGGACAGAGGCCCCCCAGCCCTGTGTGCAGGTGCCCTGTGCACTTACCGTTTCTGTTTTCAAAAATATTTATGACTGCATGGTATACAATACAACCCAGCTGATTCTCCTCCCTTCCAAGCAGAAGTCTCTCCTCACCATCTCCTGGACGGAGCTGTGGGAGGGGGCTGCGTTGGGACCGCAGCAACAGCCAAACTAGGCTTCTGCTAAAATTCATACATAATCAAAACAAATTGGATATCCACCCTTATTTCCATAGGGAGCAGTGCTATAATGATTAATGCTTGACAATGATATTTAATTAAAGCTTATTTACTTTATAAGTACTTTCTGAGTATTTTTCTTGGGCTATGTCATGCATTAGCATTCCAAGAAAATGTAACCTATCATCGGTGAAGACAAGGGTTGTAATAACCCAAAGACTCGCACATCCACAGCAGGCACAGCCCGGGAGCATTTGTTACAATAAAAAAATATTTGCAGTGAACCAATTTGAAAACAATTCAATTCTTAAGGCCTAAAGTCTTGATTCTCTCTTTCTTTCTCCCACTCTTCTCTTTTCTTTTTCCTCTCTCCCAAAACATGCATCCCCATACACAAAAATAGAACCCCTCGTGTGTATGTCTGCAATTTAGTTCCATCTATTTTTGTTGTAGAATCCCTCACTTTCTCCACCCTGGCCTCAGGCTTCTGATATAATTAACCCTGAAATTCTCAGTTCAATATATTCCCAATCCAAATGCTAGATGAGATCAGCCCACGGGGATGCATCCCAAACTCCAGACCAGAAATTTCACTGTTGTTTTCAGGCACACGGTGATGAAAGCGATACTGTGAAATTCCACTCTAGAAATGTATCTTAGGTCTTTAAGTTTCCCCCCTCCAAATTTTGACAGATCGGGTCCACTCTTACAGTACCGATCATTATTTAAATCAAACTATTAGCCTCACGGGTGAAAGGACACTCCATTTTATGTGATTTCTGTGTCAATCACGAGATACCACACATCCATTTTAAAAAGGTGTTAGAAGTTAGACTTTGGGACTGTTTCGTTTTTCATTCTTTAAAAAGGTGCAGTTCCTCACTAAGGTCAGGTAGCTACAGATACACCTCCAGTGAAGCGGGGCAGCGTCACACACTCCGGATCACTGCAGAGAACATGGTGTTCTTCACAGTGGGTGGATGTGGGTCTGAATGGCAGTAGTGCTTTAGCCCTTGGGAGAAGACAGGTTGTACATCCTGCCTGGTGAGGGGAGAGGCTGGCGCTCTTCAGGGGAGCCTCTGCCGGGGTTCCGGGGTGGGGTTCAGCAGCTGGAGGTGAGGGTGCTAAGGGCTTGCAGGGCTGGGTGTCCCACAAACACCTTCATGGCACCTGCCAGTGCAGAAGTTCTGCCTCCTCCACGGCGTCCAGAGGTACCTGCTCCTGATCCACTCGCTAGGCTCAGGACTCAGGCGGTGTGGGTAATTCTGACAAAAGATGGCAGGTCTGTCATCGCTCCAGATTCGGAAGGGGGTGCCATGAAGCAACGACATTCCTGCTCTATATAAATCTCTTGACAGGACAAATTTAAAATCCTCTTCTTTACATGTCAAAAAATATACGTAAATTTTTTTCTGACACATGATTTCAAATTAAGACATAGAGAATTGTACTCCTACTTTCTACAGAGCTCTAAACTCACATAATTCAAAAGGCATTCATATCTTGGACTCGGTGCACGATCAAGCCCATTATATAGATGTGGAGAGGCCCGAATGAGTCCAGTCCTGTCCCCGGTTCTGTTGGATTCCAAGGCCTGGGGACCTCCTGTGACAACCAGCTGCCTCCTTAGAAGAGACTGGGAGATGGTTGGGAGCACTTAATAACCCAGATCGGAAATCAGTACGGTCAGGTGAGCTCTGATGCTGTCAGTACCTGGGCTCGCAGGCACACAGGGATGCTGCCTACCGTCACTTGTGACCCATGCGTGGCCCACCTGAGGAGTTGTCTATACAGAAACACATGATATATGGCTTTCAAATCCAGAATCTAGCTTGAAAAGAATTGAACTTACTTGATGTGGTTTTTAATTCAGGAAGAATGCATCCCTCTCTGCTCTAAATCAGCTAATGCTCTGAGCCCCGTGCGCTGCTTTTCCTTCCAATCATCACGAGGAAGGTGTATTTTATAACAAGGTGTTCTATTGCTTTCTAACCATTCATCCCACATGCGTACGTTAACGTTAAATGAGTTGGAGAGGCATTAAAGGCAATTTTAATGCTTTTAAAACCAAAGGTGACATCAATTTAGGCTGGCTTTCCAATAAATCCTAATTTTTTTTCACTTGAGGAAAAATATATAATTGCTAAGTTTATGCAATTTAACAAAGTATTTTTAGCCTCAGAATAATAAATCTCTCCTAAATTGATGTTCTTTGTACTTGTTACAAAGAGTTAATAATATAAGGCAAGCGAAAAATAAGTGCAGTTATTAAACACTTTATTGATAAGCTGAGACCAAGAGTTACACCAACAGAGAAACTGTGAAGGAGAAGAATAGTGATGAAGTTAAAATATAAACAAATATATAATGCCACTTTGCAGGATTAAGTGCACTGTCTAAAAGAAAAATTTAAGGAAATAATTTAAATAAATGGCATAATAAGATCCTTTTAAGAGACAGCTGTTCGGATCCATATTTAGATTCATGTTCTTTTATCCATTCGATGAATAACAACCAGCTTTTGTTATTTCCTTACATGAAACCATTTTTAAAACAAATTTCGAGTGTTATAAATCACTCAGAACGTACGCACCCCTAATTCATGCAGTTTTATTGCCACTAAGGAAATCATCATTCTTTCAGACTTTGGGTCTCTCTGTCTTTCTCTCCCAATGCACTTCTGTTTTGCAGGAGCCCGGATAGTTGGAATTTTGTTTTGTTTCCAATTTCATGACTGGGAATCCACTTTTTCAGATCAAGGTTTTTAACATTTGTGAAGGGGGAGAAATGTATCACCCTTGGAAACTTCTCCACAAAGTCCATAACAGAAGAGAACTTGCTTTATGTGCAAAAATCTCTATATTTCAAATGCTTATTTATAGAAATTTATGAAGGCTTAAAGGGGATTCATTTTGCCAAAAAAGCAGTTTTACGGGCCATTCAACTCTAACACAGACTGGTCTCTTTGGCATGTTTAACGAAAAAGAGAACATGTTTTAAAGATGACAGGTGTCAAGGTCCTCAGAGCACCGCCAGCCCACCAGACAATGGCACGGCTCTGGCCCTGCACACCACAGGGTATCTGCCCCATGCACGCTGCCAGTGTGTCCAAAGACTGGTACAGGGAGCAGCCAGGCACATCCCCTCTGTCAAAGCAATAACGCAAAGTCGGCACTCTTGTTATCAGCAGTGGCTTCCCTCCTGGACACTTGGCCAGCCCATAGACATCTTAGTAAACACACCTGTGAGCCCATCTTGGAGTGACGATTTGTGTTTAAGTGCTGAGAAGCAGAAGGAATAGAAAGACCAACTTCCCACTCTGCCCAGTTAGGGGCTCCCAGCACCGAAACTGGGAAAGGCCCAAGGAAGCTGGGGTCAATCAAAAGGAAGCTGAGAATTCAATTTAATCAGGCCACAGTTACAGGAGCAAACAGACTGGGAAAATAACAACAATAATACTGATGTACTGAAGGGGGAACTCGCAAGTCTGGAAAAAGAATGGTTTAGTTTTGTTGTAACTAAGAGGGTTACCCAGACTGAAAGAGATTCTCCTTAACATAAGCATTTAGTCTCAAAAAAAACAGAAAAGTTGTCAGCACCCAAGTGGAATGGCAGCTGCACGTGATTCCTAACCTCTAACATCACCTCGTGTGAAAATTGGTTGTGCTTAATATTACCTTGCAAAAAGAGTGAATTTACTGGCCCTATATATATTCTAATACCACTGTGGGGTGAGGTTTCAAAAAAGTTTTTACCTTGGCTAACACAATTATACAAAATTTCTAACTAAAAATTTCAGATTGAGCTCACAGGAGAGAACGGTAAAAGTTTTAAAATCAGATTTTCTACCTTAAAACAGTAAAGGATTAGGGCAGAGGTGCCCATGACATCCAACCAAACCCATCTAGAAGCAAGCTTTTGAAATGTTACCTCATAAAATTAATCCACCTGAAAGCTTTCCACGTGGAATCAGCACAGAAATAACTTTTAAGCACTCAAGATACTTAGTTATAAAATGCACGCTCTCCACTGACACAACCCCATGATGCTCGGTACCCCGACCTCACCAGCCCAACACGCAGTACACGGGCTGGAACAGACGCTGTGTGGGCTCCAGAGCACCTGGGACTTGGGCTCACAGGGAAGAAGAGAGGTATCAGGGACTCAGAAAAAGGGAAGTTCCCACGTCATTTTAGTTCACCAGTATTCATACACCCCAATATTTCACTGCCCTTAGCAAAAGTAAGTGACTTCAGTTTGCTCTTTATGTATCACTTACTTAAAGCTCTGCACATGCTGGGTCTGTACCAACAGCACCACCTTGAAGCCAGCCCTCCTTAGCTCCAGTGTTTGCAGATGAAGAGAGGCTTAGAGAGGTCCCTGTCTTGCCTGGGGGCGAGGCTTGATCCCTTGTCCTCTGATGTGGCTGTCCCCTTCTCCTTCCAGTTGTGGACAGTCTCCTGAAGACCAAGAAGGAGCCCTTACCTTTGAGGAGAGAGTGCAACAGGAGGAAGACCCAGACTTCCAGGTCAAACCCATCCAGCTTCACACCCTGCCTCTACAACTGGCTAGTTGTACATATTCAACCAGTTATTTAACCTCTCAAAGCCCCGCTCTTCTCTTCTGTAAAACGGACTCTCCAGTTCCTCAAAAAGATAAATGCAGAATGACTACATGATGTACATGTAGTCATCCTCGGATGTAGATCCATGGCAGCCCCGTTCACAGCAGCCATGGCAGAACCACTTCAACGCCCATCGACAGTAGATGGACAGATCACCAAAAGGTGCCTCTCAGGCAGTGCAGTGCAAGTCAGCCATAAAAGTGAATGAACTTCTGATGCGGGCGACCACATGGCTGAACACTGGTGTCATCATCCCAAGCACCATGAGCCAGAAGCCAAAGGACAATACTGCAGGATTCTAAGTAGAATCAGTTATATGAAATATCTAGAGTTGCAAATTCAGAGACACAATGAACTAGAGGTCACCAGACGCTGGGGGAGGGGAGATAAATGAATTTAACACTTGGAACGAATTTAAGACATAGAATTTCTGTTTGGGTATGTTATGGTTTGGATATGAGGTGTTCCCCAAAAGCTCCTGTGTTAATGCAGGGAAGATCCAAGGTGAAATGATTAAATTATGAGAGTAGTAACTTAATCCATCCATCCCAGTTTGAATGGACTGATGGTTTTTAACTGTAGGCAGGTGGGCATGACCAACAGGTAAGGAGGATGTGCCCTGCCAGGGTTCATCTTCCCAGATGACCTTTCTCTTTAGCTCTGCTTCCTAGCCACCGTGAGCTGAGCAGCTTCCCTCTGCCATGCCCTTCCGCCATGATGTTCTGCTTCAACTTGCACTACCGTCCACCATGAGCACCTGGGAGCTCTGGAGTCAGTCCATCATGGACTGAACCTCTGGAACTATGAACCAAAGTAAGTTTTTCCTCATCTAAGTTGTTCTTGTGAGGTATTTTCTTCACAGCAAGAAAAAGCTGACTGACACAGTGTGATAAAAAATTTTGAAAATAGATAATGGCGATGATGTCCAACATTGTGAATATATTTAATGACGATGAATTATACGATTGAAACTGCTTAGGATGGAAAATTGTATGTTACATACACTTCACAAAAAATATAATAAAAAGTGTAGTGAAGAGGAGAGACACAACCAATTATTACTGCCCTGCGTCCAAATACACTGTCACTATGTGGCAGGTGAACAGGGATCCGGCACATGATCAGGGTCCCCAGGGGCCCCACCTGGCCTCCTGGGCATGTGCAGTTCTGAGCTCTTGGGCTGAGGAATTTGAGCTGCCCTGTCTCTGGGGCCCTTGTTGCACCAACTCAGGGTAATTTTTTTCGTCAAGGGGAGAGTAAGTCGTGGGACATCAGTTTCTGACAAAGGCAATTAGCAAGTTGCATGTGGAGAAACTTACTTTTTCCCTAATCATGAGCTTTAAAATTCACTGTATCTAGAAAGAAATGGAATTTAAAATGCAATTATTGTGCAGTAATTAACTTTGTCCAAATGAGGCCCTTTCAGAACTCAGTTTCTTTAGAGATACATTATTGAGTCTGGTGGGTTTTTTTGTTTTGTTTTGTTTTGGATCTTTTTTTCCCCCATTTTTCAATAAAGTTTTTTACAGTCAAATTGGTGGATTAAAAAAAAAAAAAAAAGTCTGATTCGATATATCTGGGCTCTTTCCAAGAACTCTGTCACAGTATTCAGAGATTCAGCTTCCCACTTGGGGGAGGGGCAGAAGAGTCTCATTTCTGTAAATCAAATGTGTTTGTTGCCTCGTGAAACAGCCTCACAGAAACCTGCCTCCAGGCAGCCGGTCTCAGACAATGGCAGCGACAATCAGTGGTCCTGCCCCTCCCTCCAAACTTAGCACCCAGCGCTCAGCCCAGGGTGGAGGAGCCAGCAAACTTGGGTCAAAATGGACAGCGGGGTGCAAGGGGCGGGGAGTCATGAAGGTACCAAGGGCCTTTTCTCCTCCTGCATAATGTCCATTGAGATTTCTTACTTTTCCTTCCTTTGTTTTTCCCCACCCAGTCACTGGGGAGCAGGGCAGGCCTGGACAGAGAGGTGCTAAAGGTCAAAGGCCAGATGCTGAAGGTCAAGGGTCTTCTCTCCCTTCTCCCGATTTCTCACTATGGGAAGCATGGCTTATTTTCAAGGCTTTCTCAAAAGCCTTCATGCGTGTGTCCTAAATACTGGGAAACGTAGAAAGAAATTCTGGGTTCTGTCTTTGAAGACCACCTAGAGGGGAAATCTTGAAGGTGTTGAAGGCTTTGAACCCAGGGCTAAATTTCACATTACTCACCTCATTGTAAGGACAGCATAAAGCGAGTCCAAAGGGAGAAGCTGACCCTTTCTCCTTGTCCCACAAAACCCCGGATCTGCAAAGTCAAGATGTTACCTGATTCTGCAGAAATTACCAGCCACTTCCACACAATCCTGCCAAGAGCAAGAAAGAAAATGAAAGGAGAGAGAAAGGGGAGAAGTGAGAGTGAGAAGCTCAGCTCGGCAGAGATACGTTGGCCCTGCCGTTGACTCTCTGTTTAACTTGTAATCAAAACAACTCAAACCCAGTTACTGTTTGCATATCTGCCAAGTTTCTCAATTTCAGCAGTCGGCAGCAGGCCCTCGGTATGACAGCCTGTCTTTCAGATTCCAACAGAATCTGCCAAAGCCCCAGCGCAGAGGCAACTGGTAAATTAAATGCCAGCGAGCAAGGACGTTCCTACACCTTTCCTTGGGCTCACAAGCTGCAACCTGGGCCCCTCACCCTGGCAGAGGCTTCAAGGACCCAGCATGTCCAAGCCCCTGACCACACCCCTTTCCCTAGGTGGTTAGGGCCCAGGGCCTGCAGAGAGTCAGCCAGTGCATCTATGGAAATAAGCGACCAAGTTTCTTATTAAAAAAAAAAAAAAAACCTGAGGTGGGGCGCGGGCATTCTGCAAATAGATGAAAAGCATCCTCTCAAATCAAATAGACTCAGAAAAACTCACTTTCAAGTGTCCGAGGATATCATGCAATCTATAGATAACGTTAGGTATTCAGATTGGCTGCAAAGTGTAATTGAAAATAAAATAGACATTAAATGCACACAGGCGCATCTTTAAATCTTGCATCCTAAAAGCTCCTTGTGAAGATAAGACTTCTTTTTTCCTAGGAAAGTGTAAGCTTTTAAAATCCAGCTGATCCTTCGGGAGGGGCTTGGACAGGGCAGGGCTGGCTACCTTCACAATTATTGGTGCTGATGAGCAGAGCAGAGATTAATAAATAAGCATTGTTTTGACTGCAACTTTGACTATACCCCGCTGATTTAATGACTCACACTAAGTTCAGGGAGTGTGGGCTGTAATCTTAATTACGCAAACGTGGCTGTGCTCCGATATTAATAACAGCGGCATAAATATCAGGACTTGACAGAAACACGCAATGAAGGCAGGAGAGACGCTCAAGTTTGTGGGCCCAAAGGGCACTCTAAATGCGAGACTCGGCTCCCGACTTCACCGCTGTACAAAATCCGCTTCTAGGAAGCAATCAAAAAATAAATATATTTATTTGTGTTTCTGTATAGTTAGAGGTGAGGCTGGGATGCTGTACTCAAATTGAGGAGGCATTGAAATTTAGCTTAGTGTTTCCAAGTGAAGGCAAATGTGGGACCGGTTAGGAAGAGGTGGCTTACAGAGGGACAGGAGGCGAGGCCTGCCAGGGGGAAGAACCAAAGCCCCGGAGCAGCCACAGGGCTGTGTGTGTCCTAGGCCTGCGCAGGGCTGTGTGGTCCCTGGAAATGTCCTTGGTGACTCTGTGCCTCTGCGGGTGCTGCAGGAGGGAGGCTGAGTGCTCAGACCCACGTGGAGGTCAGCTGGGTGCCAGGTCCCGGGTGTCCAGCTCCGCTTTCAGGCACTTCCTGCTTCAGAACAGAGAAGGGAAGCGCTTAATGCAGCCGGCGACCCGGCAGTGCCCCATCATGTGGGTCCAGGCCCCCAGCCTTTGAGCCCTCGTTCTCCAGGCTCAGGGCCTCATTTGCCAGGGGAAGAATTTTTTTTCTTAAGTATGACTCACCAATCTGCAGGTTTCCTTTTCTAAACTAGCAACATTTCCAAAAGAAAAGCGAATTCTAAATGGCTCCAAGGTTTCGTAGGGAGGCCAATTACCTGGTGGACATTTCTGGAGACCAGCCACCAGGGGAAAGCTGCTAAGAAATTCTAGTCGCCAAATTTTAATTAGCTGACAGGCGAGTTTCTGTTAAGTTTGTTTTTCAATCAGGGAAGCTACGCCTGGGTTTGATCACTTTCTGGGGAAGTGTGTGTGTAAACAGCAGACCTTCAATTCCGCGTTCTGGTCCTGGTAGTGGAGAGACCCAGGCCTTAGGTTCCAGAAGAAAGTCCCATGACCACAGTCCCCAAGTGCCCCGTGCTTGGGCCCCCCTGCTGCGCAGCCCAGGGCTCACAGCTCCTTCCGACAAACCCTGTTGGCTGCCAGGGTCTTATTGGTATGCTAATGTCCAGAGCTGCCTCAATCTGCAATTCTTCCCTGGAAATGGCATTCAGATCTCCACATCGCCCCCCTCCTATGCTAAGACGGGGGCTCTGGGAGATTTTTTTTTTCTCCTTTGCCTGGTCAGACAGGTAAAATAAACTTAACTCTGGTGACAGAAGGCACACATCCCCTCCCTGAGGCCTTCTTCGGTCTGAACAGAAAAGCAAACCTTGGCCAACTTAAAATACTGGTAGCGCCCTGTGCAGAGCGGGAGGGGCGGGAGAAAGGACAGGCTCCTTTACAAACTGTTGTTCTCAATTATTAATTTCCAGCTCTTTGTGCAAACGGAAGGCGATCCAGGCCCCACGTCTTTACTTAGTAAGGGGGGGCGGTCCTTTTGCTTGCGATAACCCCCTTCCTTCACATGGAAAAATAAATGTAAAGTTTACCTTGGGAACAAATGATTAATGAAGTGTTTTCAATGTACCCCAGCTGTTCACCATAATAGAAGAATAATTTGATGTTTGGGGTCCTGAAGACATTGGATGGCAATTGATTTTTTTTTAAGAGGGGGTGAGGGGGTGGGGTGATTAAAGGGTTAATATTCAAATCAGAAATTTGCAAGGCCTGCATAATGGGAGCGCCACCCTCATAACAATAGGAATTTTTAACAATATCCAGCCTTGTTAGCAAGAGAGTTACATGCATTGAGGGCAATCAGAGTGTCTTGTCAGTTTCTTTTTATCTACCATCTCCAACCGCCGAGGAGCCGAAATGAAGCACTTTGGAATTATCAATTTCAGCCACATTTGCATAACAAAGCCCCCGAGGAAGAGGCATGATAAATGTGAAGGACCCCTCTTGGAAGAGGAACTGTCAACCGCGCCCCGAAAGATTCTCCGACCGAGCGCATTCTCCCGGACTGCAGTCAGCGAAAATAAAATGAAAGCATTAAAGAAAGTCATTCTCTCAGAGAGAAAAATCTCCCCCTCTGCACAGAGAGAACTGGATGAAATGACATTATGCATATGAAAATGTCCAGAAAGATGTTTGATTTATGTATGCATTAGATGCAAATTCCATTACGGTGCGCGCGCTGTTGTGTGATTTGGCGCTGAACACATCAGCGCCCTGATCAGATCTGATCTCATTAATTCCGACAAGGAGAGAGAGAGGGAATTGAGAAGAATTTATGGCCTGGACACTTGAAAGAAGTAAATTGTAATTCTGTTTAAAGCTGTAGCGAACCTTTTAAACACCTTTTATTATAGGAAAGAAGCGCTCGCGTTTACATCACTGCCAGGACTTACTTAATCTTCTGCTGGGGGCTTCTGGTCTTCATGGAGGGGGGGACGTCTATGACCTTGTTTAGGGGAAAGAAAAGGAAGAGGAAAATGTCTCTCTTGGACCACGTTTCAGGGAAAACATCACAATAGTGGCATCAAAGGAGAACCGGTGCCTCTGAATAATTGGGTAAACGTTGGATTTCGAGGATCCTGTGTTTTGTTCTGTTTCTCCTGGCTTCGCAGCATTTTTCAAATAAAATAGCAAACAGTGAATGAATATTTTTATGGGTCTGGGCAGCAGATTTACATTTTTAAAAAGTCTTTAATTGCACCCACAGATAAAAGTACTCCTGAAAACACTTGAGGGGCCGCGCAGTGGGAAAATTGCCGTTTCAAACCTCCACGTATTAAAACCACTTTGGAAGTGCAGTCAATCTCAGACCAAAATTAATAATAATAATGGTAATCACCCAAGTGCCAAAACAGTTTTTAGAGGAAATACATTTTGAATAGGGGGTGGGGGAAAAAAAATCCCAGACTGTTTCTCTCCATCCAGAGTGAGTCCCATCTTTCTTTTGCTGGGAAACAAGACCTTAATAAGGGGTCTCCTCCTTTCCGGAGCGATAATCACCCTTCATGGGTGAGATGTCCTATATTTACTCGCGAGCGAGTGTAAAGCCGAAAGTGTCTCAATATGTTATTGCATCAAGGAATCATGGTCCCTCCCCCAGCATTCATGACCCCCTGGGGTGCAGCTTTGCCTGCGAGAGAGTTGTTTCCCGCACGCGCATCCTTCATCTTCCTGAGCTATGATTAACTGTCTTCCCGGGGCCGGAGGTGGGGGCAGCGACTGGATTCGGGAACCTTAGTTACCGATCACGTTTGATTTTAGATGGGAATGAAGATATCGAGCAGGCATACTGGCATCCTCCCCCGAGTGCAGCCTACAGCTTCCCGGGGTAATCCACTCCAATCGAAGTCAGTGTTGGGTTTAGCAAATGTTTATCCAAATTGATGCGACGAACTTACACGGAAGGCAGATAGACAGCGACTCGGAGGACAAAGTGTTCTCAGAACCAGGTGAAGCTGTTTAAATGTCACATTTTTGTCAAAGGCTAATCCCCATGTCGTTCCTCATTTCCACCCAAACCATAAAAGTATCTCCTGTGTGCTGTAGATATAATTATAGATGGGCCGCACCTTATTTACATTGTGCGCCCGAGTCGCTCACCTCCCGTGCTGGATGTTTTTAAGGACACGGGGAGTGCGTGGCATCTATTGGTTTGCCCACATTTCAACGTGTAACACCGACAAATCAGGAAAATAATTGGGTTTTCCTTTGAGAAGGGTGTGGGGGAGATTCTTCTTCCTGTGATGTTTTAAAAATTCAAAATTTCCTCATTTATCTCCATGATAGCTCTAACGGCACAGTTGAAAGGTATATTTAGGCTGCAGAGATTGTATTTTAAAATGTGGAATTTCAAGTCCTCTCACTTGGGGGCCTTGAAAGAATTGTGTACATTTTGAATAGGATTCGTCTGCAAGAAAGGGGAGAAGAAAACTTACCTTGGCATTTTACTAGTGAGATTTTTTTTTCCCCCCAAAATGCGTTTGAATGCGTCTGGGTATGTGTGGAGGCACGCGTTGCAATCCGGATCCAGTTTGTTCACTTCCAATTAAATCATTCCTCAAATATACATGGAGGGAAATGTACACATTATATTTCACAAATAATAAGGGTGGGGGCAGCTTTCTCAAATCTTTGCAGAGTGAGCCAGCCTACCCTCTTATTCGTGCCTCTCTCTCCCTTTCACACACACACACACACACACGCAGTGGGCAATGCTTGGTGATTAAGGTCATGCTGCTTGTTCATCTCTGCCCTGCCTAATGTGATTGAATTGGAACAATACCTTTGAACTCCGTGGCTCTGATCTGCATGCTAATTGATCCCAAGTCCTTGACAATGACCTTAGCAGCCATCCACCCATTCCTGCAAAGGCGGCTTGGCCCTACTCAAAAGTTGTTATCAAAATCCAGCAACAACAAAAAAGTCCCTTTATAAAGAGTGTCTTTGAGCAGTGCCTTACTCCCTAGCTCCCCCTGCGAGAGGCTTCCAGGAATAAAAAGTGTTTGTCCAGCACTGGGAAACAGATTGAGCAGAGGAAAGCTGGAGCTTCTGGCGGGGCAACCTTGGGAGGGAAGGGCGGGAAGCCGTTTCTCTCAACTGACTCCTGGGCTAGCGACATTTTATCCCCAAACACAAACCTTTGATATGTGATTCCCTGGAAGGTGTTCCCCCAAATTGCCTTTGAAATAATGGAAGACTGTGTGTAAATTTCATTCTTCTAAAAATTAGTGGGCAGGATCAGATCCTGTCTTTATTTAAAAGTTAAATATTTTGTTCAGCGTGGGTTTTGTGCATCCGTTTTCATTTTTTTTTTTTTTTTTAATAACGTTGCATTAGATTGTTTCTCTCCATGACCGGATTTTTGACACTCTTAAATTTTGCAGGTCAGATGCTTGCCTCAACTGCCTCCGCCTGTCCCCAGCCCTGCCAGGTAGCTTTCCAGTGCCACCATGGTATGTTCAAGGATGTCAGGAGACAAGAAATGAGGCAGCTGAGAAACAGTACGCCTTTTCCAAAAATTGGTACATATTTACCTAAAAATTTAAATGGATGTGAAAACAAGTGAATCTATAATATTCCATGAGGATTCTGGAAAATCTCACTGAGATAAAGAGGTACCGGCAGAGACGAGCACAAACTCACAAGCAAAGACATGAAAGAAAGAGCCACGTTGCAGATGCCTTTTAAAATCGTGCTGTGGGGTAATGAATTAACCAGTAGCTACAAGACCCGGGTTTCCATTAATAAGCTAAAGTGATATTCTTGGTATGGCCTTGAAAAGAGAAAACATCTCTTTGGGGGAGAAAAATTATCAAAGGAATTTACTAAAAGCAGTGATAAGAACAGTCCTAAATAAGCAGTCGAACCGAATAAACCCGCCAAACCTTTTCTCAGATGCAAGGTCACTGATTGCGCTGGACTACAGAAATTCTTGACACTTGCCTCGGGGATACACTGGGGGAGGCCACCACATTTTCCTGGATCAGAATGTGTCTTATTGCTGAAACACCTGGCCTCCTAAAGCTGAGGCCTGGGGCTCCCTCCCACCAGCAGGACCTGGGGCTGAAAGAATGGACATTTTTTTAAGCTGTCTGTTTTATCTCAACTCCCTAAGGTTTCCCTCCCAGTAATGGGAACAAAGCCCTTAAAGCTGTTCTCTGTTCCCAAACAGAGAGTAAAAGAGTAAATTGAGCCTGATAGCCAGATAGTGCTCAAACAGTAGGATTACCAGAAACTATTGACCAGAATCTACAGCCTGTTGTAAAACATTGTGAAACATGTTGTCAGCAAACCCAGACCCCCTTTCAAATTTCCTGGCAGCTTTGTTCCCCCTTTTCCCCCTTTCATGTGTGACCCCTCCCGATGTGTGGTTTCTGCCTTTATAAACCTACAAGATTTTCTGCTAGGGACTCGACTCCTGGAGTTGGGTCCCAGCGCGCTGGAATAAACACCTCTTGCGGTTTGCATCAAGTGACGCCTCCTGCGGTTGATTGGGGTTGCCATCCATCCATGGGACAGAGTTGGGGTTTCCTTTTTGGGGGGCCTTACATTTGGGGGCTCGCCCGGGATAAGATGGCCCCCCCCCTCATCCGCGGAGTCGACCTTGGAGGTAAGAAGGGGTACCCCGAAGTTGTCTGTCTTTGTCTTGTGTTTTGTTAGTTGGTCTGGTTCTGTGAGCGCGCTTTCGGTTTCGGTGGCAGCCGTTCGGTGACTCGTGAGAGTGGCCGAACAGTGGCCGGCAGACGTGCCTGGGGGGCCACAGGTTGCAGCCCTGGGGGACGCCCTAAGGGTGGAAGGAGAGCCAGGGACGCCTGGTAGTCTCCGTCGGTAAGGGCGCTGATGGGGTTCAATTGGTGGATCAGAGATTGGCGCCCGTCTGTATCTGGTTCTGTTGTGTGTTTGTGGCGGAGGTGGAGGAAGGGTTGGAACAACTGGGGGGTTCTCGGACCGGGCTACTCTCGGGTGGACCCCAAAGGTTCCTTCTCTGGACTCCCCCTCCCGACAGCCCTGAAGGGTAACTTAGCAAAGTAGCTTCAGTCTCAAAAGTAATGAAAAATAAGGTCTCATAATTTTAACATCCAACCTGTCCTGATGAGGTGGCTAAAATGCCTTAGACACAGAGTTTCTGTTAAAACCTGTTAGATCCTTCCAGATCTCAGTCAAGGCTTACATTGAAATATAAATAAAAGAAGCCTGAAGGCTCAGTAGGAGACCGGTCTCAAACCCAGGGAAAGAAAAGGTAAAAAGAGTCTTTAAAACTCCAGCAAAGTAAATGCTATATTTTTAATTATATGTTTTTTTGAGCTCATGATTTTTTGATCAGTTCTATTTTTTATTCAACTAGAGTTTTTGAACATCTGTTACACTGCAATGGAGATTCACCTATAAAGTTACAAGGGCTTGATTTTGTGTTATTTGTATGTTGTGCTGTCTGATGTCATGTTTTGTCTGTATCAAAACTGAGCGCTCCTAAAATTAAGATTTAAAAATGGATCCAGATACTTTTAATTCACGTGATTTAAAAAAGGTTCAAATTGGGTAAACTAATAAGAGTAAAATGTCTTTGAAAATAACTTGCAAGTCTCTAGGTGGTCAAGCTAATAAAATATTGATGTTAATAAAATGTCTAATATCAATTGTTTCTAGGACTTTTCTTCAACAGGAAAGAGACAGCAAATACTGTACAGGACACTTGTCTGATATCTTGGTTTTTTACAGAATAAGTGAATTAGAGTTAACATGTATGGGATTACTCTAATGTGTTTGTAGAGACATCTGATTAATTTACAAAGTTAAAATGCTAATTGTTAAATAACATCGAGTACTTTTAACTCCTTAAATTCCATGGGGTATCATACTTAAACATTATTGGTGTTTTCATAGGTTGGTAAATAAAAGGGTTTAAACTTGCTTTGTGTCATCACTAAACTAAAAACAAGGTTACTAAGAGTTATGTCCTAACAAGTGCAATTCTATATACAAAGGGTCCCAAAAGTTTCAACTGTGTTTCAATTAGAGTACTATAAACAACAGAATATTTAATCTTATTAAAATAGAGTAATTTATCTAAATTCAGAAATTTCATAAGAGTTGTTTCAGAATGTGAACAAAAAGGGGTCAACGAATAGGAAAGAGAAAATAAAAGGTTCTGGGTATGGAAATATATTTAGTAAAAGGAAAAAGGAAATGTTTCTGGGTAAGAAAGTGCTTGTTTGATGAAATACATGAGGGTCTAAGTAAATGCTAAGAAAGTCTGTGTAAGTAAAGGGCAAGTTTCAACAAGTTTGTGTGTAACTAAGTTGGTTATATGTATGTGAGACAGCTAAAACTATTGAAGGTTTTTCCTAAGGTGAAATACTAACGTTCTGATATAAACCAAAGTTTAATCTATATGGTAGAATGACATGGTAAAATGACAAGGATTTGAAACACTAATTTACTCTTAACTTTGTGTCTATTAAGTTTATTCTTTAGAACAATTAGTCTTAAAAATTGGGGTGTATACAATTATGGTTAAACAACTATTACAGAGTATTGTACTTTGTTACAGAGCCTACATTTCTCTTTAAAAACTCAATTTGGTAAGATAAAAGTGTCAAGGTATTTGTGAAATGGTCACTATTTGTATATTAAATGTGTTCATATTTTTCA
The DNA here is from genome assembly GCF_902686455.1 of Sciurus vulgaris. Taxonomy (NCBI): domain Eukaryota; kingdom Metazoa; phylum Chordata; class Mammalia; order Rodentia; family Sciuridae; genus Sciurus; species Sciurus vulgaris. The sequence continues at coordinate 9,351,246 of NC_136462.1, forward strand.
GGACCACAAGTTTTTAAAGCAAGGAATTTATTAAGCTCTGCTATTCTCCAGATTAAAACTTGTCTGTAATGGTAATCTTAAACTTATAAAGAGTAAATTTTATTGGGGATTTATTTCTATCATTTAATGTTCTATTATAGGACCTGCTATCAATAGGGTATGTGTAAAATTTGTTACTTTTTACACTGGGATAAAGAATTTCAAGTGTAAATGTATTTCTAAACATTAGAGTCTGACTTGTTTAAAGGTTAATATTGTGAAACATGAAAACATTTTGCCACTTAATCACACAAAAGGAAAGTTAAAAGCGCTCTCAGGCTTTCTTTAATTCATGTTTTAGATATAATGTTAAATTGTTTTAACTAGTGTTCATATAGACTCAGGAAACAATATATGGAAACTTCTTAAAATGACATTTAAGAAAGAAGCAAAGATCAACATCAGAATTAGAACACTTAAGATCTGTAAAGAGCCCTGCCTTACCTGAGATAAGGCTCTGCCTCCCATCTCACTGCATGTTAGAGTGACTCCAAAATAAGCCAGACTTCAGCTTATTTAAAGTTATAGTCAAAAGATTGGTTCTTGTTGTAAAAGTACTATGATCTCAAATAGGGGATAGAATGTAGTTCTCAATCAAAATTCAAGATAGCTATTATACAAGCTGAATATATTTTTACTCTTGCTAATTTCATTTTGTAAAACTGTTACCTGTTAATGTTTTGCAGAAGTAGCTGCTCCAAGAACAAACAACCTAGGTAACTTGTGATAATAAGCCATCACCTATAGAATAGATAGTGGTAACTTCCAGTACTAATGCAGACTCCAGTTAGATAAAAGGGTGAATAACTGTAAAGTTATGGACATTAAAGTTAAAGCCCATTACTCTTAATTTATGACTGGTGAGACTGGCTTGCTGGATAATTAAGATCAAACTTAGAAATTGGAGTTAAATACAGAGGTCAAGAAAAGTCCATATTTGGGTCTTGCCCTCAACGGTCAGCCTGAACCCAGGGAATAAGAGAACTTCTCTAAGGAGCATTGCAACTCTGGGTCACACAACCTCCTGATCAAGGAGACTGTTGAGACTAGAGGATGAAAAATCACCCAGTGCATCTGCTGCAGAGGAGGGTCATGGAAAAGGGGAAACATCCCTTGATGTTTCTAAAGGAAGTCACCTCATCAAGAGACCCTGCCTAATCAAAGTCACTGGTGGAGCTAAGGAGCCGCTCTTAAGTTCTGTATGAGTGACCCCTGTGGGAACTCAGCTGACTCTTTAACAAGACAGAAACCAGGTCAATTTGACCAGCTTGATCTTAGATACCCAGTAAAACAGTTAAAACCAAAATATAACCATTCTTGGGCATTTAAAGGAAATAATAATTAAATGTAACTTAAGATGTACACTTGTATTAGCCCACTAGAATAAAGGCTGGAAGCTACAAATGAAAGAAAGATTCTTCAGCAAATGTGCCTGATAACTATCAAGAGAAACTGCCAGAGTCAGAAGTTTTTAGTCAGTTTAAGACCTTCCTAAGCTACACAGGTAGACTTAATCTATGTTTGCTAGTATGATTATCTATTCCTAAGTAACAGAAGTATAGAGATCTCTAGTAAACACAGGTTATACCAATAAAGGGATATTTTACAAAATCAGATGACATTAAGTAGCTTAACTATATTTTCTGGGGACATCTATGACAATGTTAAAGTCCCCAAATAAAGGCCTTGTTCTCTCCAGCCTTTGCTAGGCCTAGTTATGGGAACAATTTCTCAGTTCTTCCACATCCTGGTGAGAGATTAACTTCTGTCATTTTCGTGATACTCAGTGGCATGTTTCAGATGCTGCAACATTTACTTTGTGCTAATCTCATTTCAGTACTCATGTCTTTTTGTTCTTCTATCATAGAAGCAGCCGCCCCCAGATGACTTTACAACCTGCCCTTCCCCAAGCAGGCTTCTTCCTGGGACCCCTTGATTGACCCGATTTTTAGAAAAGGAACTCCAAGCTGCTTGCCCCACGCCACCCACTTCCAGCTCGAAGAAGCTAGAGCGGTCATCGACCTCCTTCCCCAGCAGCATGGAGTTCCTGAGATTAGAGGGGGGAATGAAGCCAGAATTGGGAACAGGTAGTTAGTGTAGAAATAGGGGATCGGGTCAAATCGAGGAAATGGCCATAAAATCATCTGCCTCTGGAAGTTGGAGACTGCCCCTGGAAGAATGGAATGTCAAGGATCTCCGGAGCCCATTGATTACCAAATTTACCTGCCTTTATCAAGGACTGTTTATCAAGGACTGCAAACAAGGGGCTGCTAATTGGTGGCCCGCCCCCTGGGCTCTTGCCTGCCTGAAATCACCTAGTCACCTTCATCAGGGAAAGAGTAAGTGCTGTACAGGTACTAATGCTTAGGCAACAATACCAGTCCCTCCGCCAAGGAAATAGCTTTGGAGAAGAGTATATAGAGACAGAAGTTCCATGATTAGAACTTACCAGAAAAGAAAATGGGGAAATGAAAGAATGGACATTTTTTTAAGCTGTCTGTTTTATCTCAACTCCCTAAGGTTTCCCTCCCAGTAATGGGAACAAAGCCCTTAAAGCTGTTCTCTGTTCCCAAACAGAGAGTAAAAGAGTAAATTGAGCCTGATAGCCAGATAGTGCTCAAACAGTAGGATTACCAGAAACTATTGACCAGAATCTACAGCCTGTTGTAAAACATTGTGAAACATGTTGTCAGCAAACCCAGACCCCCTTTCAAATTTCCTGGCAGCTTTGTTCCCCCTTTTCCCCCTTTCATGTGTGACCCCTCCCGATGTGTGGTTTCTGCCTTTATAAACCTACAAGATTTTCTGCTAGGGACTCGACTCCTGGAGTTGGGTCCCAGCGCGCTGGAATAAACACCTCTTGCGGTTTGCATCAAGTGACGCCTCCTGCGGTTGATTGGGGTTGCCATCCATCCATGGGACAGAGTTGGGGTTTCCTTTTTGGGGGGCCTTACAGGGCCACCTTGCTGGTAGCAAAAAACACAGATGGGAGGAAAAAGGGCCACCGGACGTCCACGGGGTCTTCCTGAGACTTCAGGGTCAGACCCTCGTGCTCTTCAGCACAGGGTGGCCACAGGTCCCTCAAGGTGGGTGTCCCACATCCACAGACACGCTGGTCTCCCACGTTCTTTCATCTCAGAAAGTAGACACTTTTCGAAGAACATGTTGTTCTAAAAAAGAAAGGAAGAAGGAAGAAAAAACTGTAATTTGTCGTGAATTTCAATTACCAAAAAAAAAAAAAAAAACTTTTGATTTTTTTTTTCTTTTTGAAAAAAAATTGGCATTTCTCCAGGTTTAAGAATGTGGTTAATGCAGAGAATGACAGAAAGATAAAGATGTGCGTGTGTGGGTGTGGGTGTGGGTGTGTAGAGAGCTAGCTCCGAACGTCGCTGTCCTGTGGGCCAGTCTGGGTCTTCAGTCCTGACTGAAGGTCTGTGGTGCACTGGGTAAGAAAGAGTGTTTTGTGTAGACATGGAGCAGATTGTTCTGGCAGGTAGCACAGCGTGTCTCAGAGCTGACGCGTCACAAAAGTGACTTGCAGCCTCCCGGAGTACACACACGTACCAGGAAGCCAGTCTACACCCGCAGTCTCGGTCCTCATGAAGGGTTTGGAGAGGAAGTGAAGAATCATTCTGCAATTGGAAAATACAAGGGGATTTTTTCTTCTTCTTTCAAATACACAGAATACTTACCAAACGGGAGCCGAACTTTTTTTGAAATGTGCAACTGTGTGAAACTTGTCTGGTTTCAGATTTACACAGAAATTTGGAGCCATTTTGTTTTCATCCAAACAAACTCAAGCTGAAGAAGTTCTTCACTAAGCTGGAAGCACATTCGCACTGAGGAACTGATGTTCCTGATCATTAACCCACCACACTCGGCTCCAGTGGAGCTTAGTCCATGCGCCTACCCAGGGATTGTTTGTGTGGTGCCCTGACGGAGGGCTGATGCTTGGTGAGTATTGTTCTAGACACCAGGTGGAAGAGTAAAGGGAAAAGAAGCAGCAGCAGTAGGTGTGACAGTGGCCTCTGATCCGTCACAGGAAGTTGATTTCTGGGGTGCTAACCATAGCTGGGGCTGAATAAATGTTTGTGAAGTAAGTAAACAAATAAAATTAGAACACATTAAGTGGTAACATGAGGAAGTATTTAATAAAAATGTTAAATCCACTGCTCCAGATCATTCCAACAGGAGATCAGAGGTCCCAGGAAGCGGGATAGTGAGAAAATCCTGTTGGCACCCAACCATTCAAAGGTGCTTTTGCATCAGTGATTAGGTCCCATCCTGCTGTGGGCAGTGAGCACAGAGATGAGGTCCTTGACCACGTGGGGCCTCCCTTCTGGTCACGGGGCTCCTGGGGCAGGGCCAATCCCACACACCAGCACCGGGCCCAGGGGGAGCCCAGGTTCAGAGACACGAGGGTTTTTCTAGTTTACAAAAACAACATCAGTAAACATGCAAAAGAGCAGGGGACAGGGGGAGAAGACCACTATGTCCTTCAATTTTCCATTACTTATATGCAACACACTCATCTGTGTGATCATCTCTGATCATGTTTTGCAAAAATACGTTGGTGAAGTCGAGAAGGAGAAGAGAAGCAGAAGGAGACTCTCTGGTACCGTGCAAGCGTCACTTTAAAAACCCCACCGGGGCCTCCCTCCTCTAGCACCAGGCAGCAGGACGCATTGGTGGTCTGCCAGGGGGCGTCTGTCTCCAGGACCTCAAGAGCTCTTGCTGCCTCCTGGGACTGTGCCCAAAGTCGGTTCAGCCTCGGAGTCAGTCGGTAAGTAGCTCCGGGCCCCACGCTGACATTTCAGTGACTTCCTCAGTGACCTGGACTGAACTTCATCTGAAAAATTGGGCTCTTCTGCAGGTTCTGGCTTCTTCCAGAGTGCAGGAACACCCTGAGGAAACAATGCATGTGAAAGCGCTTTGCCTGATAAAATTATAATTACAGCATTATGTTCTAAGCTTTTCCAAAACAGATAGGAATAAGAAAACTAAACAAAGTACCTGAAAGACCTATGCTGATTATGTGATGTGTACGTCCACATATACACTTACAAGGCAAATTGTAGATACATATGTGCACAAAAGCATAAAAAGAATAAAGTTGCTTACAGCCTTAATGCCCAGAAAAATTTGAAATTATTTTTTTCTATTTAGAAAATTAACATTGATATTCAGAGTATTTATGTGTTTGTATCATTATTAATGTGTATGTATATGTAATATAACATGACAGAATTATACTGCGTTGTAGCCTCACCTAAAATAGAGCATAGCCTTGGCTATATGAGACAAGTTTTAGGTACAATATATAATATAGTTATAAATCATTTTAGATGATCATAGAAATTCACTTTCATGTGTACATAGAAATATAAAAGATTTTTGTCATTCGATGTACAATTATAAAATTAGTTCCAATTTTTAATTTTAAGAACATGGGTAAGTCATGCATATTGTTAGAAAGTCAGCAGCGGTGAAGTAGACTCTTACCCACCTCCACCATTCTTTCTATGACAAACTGATAAGGGGCAACACACTTGGGTAGCACCCTCTGTGCCTTTATTCTTTACTTAAAATACATCCTGGAGATCATTTCTTAATGGCAAATGGATACATAGACATAGTTCTACTGCCTTCTTTTTAATGGTGGCACAACATTGCATTGTCAGGATATTTTATATTTTTTAAATTTACAGATCTAAGTTACATTGTTTCCAACCAGCCACTGTCCCAAATGAAGATATGAAGAACACATTTTTGTGACTTGGTAGCAGTCCAAGGATGCTAAGTTGCTAAAGTTGAATTGCTAGGTCAAAGAGCATCACTCATGTTAAGTTTGTTACATATGGCCAATTTGTGCGGCAAAGGTTGCACAAATTTATCACTCACATACACTACATATGAAAGTCCTTTTCCTATTTTCATCTGTACTAGCATTTGTATTGCATTTTCCTTGCTATGAACAAGTTGAGAAGCATTTTTTTTCATAATGATTTGTGTTTCCTTTTTCATGAATTGTCCACTAATGTTCGTTCTCCACTTTTCCACTTCTCCATATTAGTGATTTGCAAGAGCTCTTTGTATATTAAGGAAATTAGTCTGAGTTATACCACATATACTGCAAGACAGGTGTTTCATATTTATAAAAGGTAAAATGTTATCACTCTTCCCTTCCATGGCTTCTGGTTTTTGTGTTGTGCTTTAAAGTGATTTCTTGGTCCAATGATCACTGATAGAAAGGACTTACACTGAAGGACGTGGCGAGGGCAGCAGAGGGCAGAGGACACTTCCTGAAGAAGCAAGGCACGTTCAGAGACCAGAGGGAGGACCAGCCTGGCTGGGATGGTGGCAGGCTGCAGGGTGCCACAGGAGGAGTCTGGATGGGAGACAGATCGGGGAGAATGACGTGGGAAGAATGAGAAGCATGGAATGGTTTCATTTGGTCAAGGAAGGGACTTTGCCTGATCTATTTAAAAAAACAATAATAAAAGGGAAAAGGAAAGGGGAAAAAAGGAAAAGAAAGGAAGGGAAAGAAATGAAAAGGAAAGAAAAGAAAAGAAAAGAGAAAAGCACAAAGCAAGATTTTCTGCCCATCTACAACAGGGCTTTGGACTCCATTGGCTTCTCTGGGCACATGATGCTCCTGCCCGTGCTGGCATCTGTCAGGGCAGGAGGGGTCACACAGGTGGGACCCTCCATCGCTATCACCAGTGAGTTTGGCCAGTCTCCTTGTATGGCCTAATAAAGTCCCTCAAAGAAGCAACACTAATGCACGCAGCCTCTTCCAGGACACACGATGGCGGTCAGGCTGGAGCCTGGCCCTCTGGTGAAGGCCATCAACCATTCAGAAGGCAGCCCCGAGACTCAGGAGTTAGGTTAGAACACTCCTCACGCCATGCCTCAGCCCGGCCTGGTCTGCCCATCCAAAGGCGGGAAGGTGCCCAACTCCCAAGCGTCTCATTTCCATCTTCTGTCCCCACAAGTCACATGAGCATTTAGGTTCTTATTAGCTACAGAGAAGCTGAGGGTACCTGAGCTGCCAGCTCTGTGAGAAAGACCACCTGCCCCCCACCCACCACCCCACTCGGGCTCCTGCCGGGCATCCCTGGCTGCAGAGCTGAAGAAGAGTTCCTCTCTATAAGTGTGTGTGTGTGTGTGTGCATAATTGTGTTTGTCCACAAGAGCTTCTTGTGTGTGTTTGCAGGAGTGTGTTGTGGCATTTGTGAGATGTGTTTGTATATCTTTGTGTATTTGTGTGGATTCTTGCATGTGCACATTTGTGTAGGGTGTTGTGTGAAGGGAGGGGACCAAATTAACAAGTAGAGAGGTAATCCTGAGAAATTAAATCAGAATGGCCCAAAGACTGATGTGGGGCCTCTGAGCCATAGAAAAACTCATAATTCCAGTCATTTTTAGAGTCAAAATTGAAGTTTGCAGTCAGTGCCAATGGGAAAATGATACAGAGTGTATTGATCAAGAGCCATTGAGAAATCTTTAGCTCTGCAGTCAAGGTAGCAGTGGTATTAATGGGGAAATCTCAGCGACAGGAGGGATTGCAGCTCTAGGAGGTCAGTCATCCCTGTTCAAGCAACAGGACTCAAGGTAAGAACAATCCTGGACTGCTCACCAACTTATAACTCTGCTGGCTCATCCCAACACCACCTTGCCCAGCATTCATAAAATTCTCAGTTGTTATTTCTGTTCATGGTCAGCCTAATCCCTTCTGGGCCACGGAGAATAAAATGGCTCCATGACCAAATGTGGACCATTGGGTAGAAGGGAGTCAATGATGATTCCAGAGCAAACCTAGGTCAGCAGCATATTCCAAGAAACTTGGCTCTCAGATCTCTCCTGAAGCACAGCCCAATGTGAGGACCACTGTCAGGATTCTTCAGGGACCCGTAAGATCAAATCCTTGCCTTCCATTGCCCAAGTGGGTTCATTCTGAGCTTTTTCTTCTGCTTGGCCCTCTGAGCCCCTGGGACTCCTGGCACTGGGGCCAGTGTGCTCACAGGTGTGGGCAAGCCCCAGCCAATCGGGAGATGGTGGGGTGCTGTCTGCCCTGGGCACTGCAGTCCGCCTGGCTCCCCAGGCCAGGTAAGGCAGAGAGTGCATGGAAACTCCAAGGGTGTCTTAGAGAACATTCTAAGAACCTCTTGGAAACTGCAGGCAAGCATCTGCATATGTACAGGCCCCAGGAAAGAGCTGAGGGTTTCCCACCAATCCTCTGAGAAGCCTGTGATTCCCAGCACTAAGGAGAGTCAAGGCGGCCCCACCTGGCCTCCTGGAGATTCCTGGTCCTCCTGGAGACCACGCCTTTCCGTCCAGGGACCCCCTTCCCAACAGGAACCTTGCGGCTTTGAGTCCTGGAACCTAACACACAGCCCCCTGGAGCCCGCCACACTGTGTCGTACACGATGATTTTCAAGGAGCGGCTTCCTCCTAGGATGGGCTCCTTCAGGACTCATCAGGATCTCATCTGGCACAAACATTGCCTCACACATAATAGGTGCTCAATGAATCAAAGGAGTGTGGAGGAGGCAGTTCAATCCTGCCTCAGGACGCTGTCCTCAGCCTTCCTGGGACATTGCAGTTGGAACTCGGCCTCGCTCTCCAGCCTCCTAGACGTGGGTGAGCAGAGGCTCTCTGTCTCTGGAAGGAGTGTCTTTGGGGCACCTCCCTGGACCAGCACAGAGCTGCTTCTTCAGAGTGAAGACCTCTATGTGCAAATCGAGGCAATGGCATGGCAAGCATGCCCTTTAGAAGTCGAATTCCCACTTCCTGTTGTAGGTTGGAGTTAGATCATGGGGGAGGTGCCGGAGTTCTCCCAGGCGGATGGCACTGGATGGACTGCATCCCGTTTCAGAAAAAGAAGTTTCCCATCATCCTTGGGTTTGAGTTGACGTGTCCAGGGCCACTAATCAGGCCTCTCACCACCCGTAAACGTGCCGTCACCGTTGCTATTTCCTCTCTCTGTGGATGGCGTTGCTGGCTGTGATCTCCGCCCCCTCCCTCCTCCATGCCCATCCTGGGCCTCATCAGGGTGACGTGTGCTTCCCTCCACCTTGGACACCGGTCTTGGCCGTTGGGTTTGCTTTGGCAGATGCTCTACGGATGAGTGAGGGTAGGCCCTTTCTGAGCACAGGCCCCAAAGACACAGGTGCACAAATAGTAAATGCCCCTTGTTATCGCCACAGGATCTGATGGTTGCTTATGACCCAGAGTTACTGTGGCAACAGCTGACTTTTTCATCCCCTATGTGATGTCTTAGTCCTCTCAGGTTGCTGTAATGAAATACCTTAAACTGGGTCACTTATACACAGCATCAATTTTTTTTGTCCACAGTTCTGGTGATAAGGACTTCCAAGTCCACGGTGCCAGCAGCTTGGTATCTGGCTCAGGCTTGATTTCCGCTTCAAAGATGGCACCTTCTTGTTGCACCTTCCCACGGTGGAAGAGTGGAAGTGAGCCTTTGTCCTCACACGGCAGAAAGGGGTGAGGGGCTGCCTTGAGCCTCGCGGGGGCTCGGCTCCTACACATGAAGGGGGCACCCTAAGGCCCCACCTCCTATGATATCACGCTGTCTACTGGCTTCCAAAACATGGATTTGGGGGCGGGGCCAACCTTCCGACCACAGCATAAGAATTATTTTTTGTTGCTGCATAACAAGTTACCACAGATGTATCAGCCGAGAACTACACAAATCAATCAGTCACTCACGGTTTCCCAGATCAGAGTCTGGGTGCCAGCTAGCCAGGACGCTGAGACTTTGTATGTCTCACTGGGCTGAAATTGAGGTGGCAGGTATCGGCTGGAGCTGTGATCTCAGCTAGAGCTCAGGTCCTTCTGCTGGATCATCGGCTCCTTGTGGTCGCAGGATCTGCTTCAGGGCCTCCTGGCAAGCCTTCACCTGTAACCTCGCCTCTGTGGGGAGGTGGCAGTTGGCTCCCTCCAGGCCATGAGGAGTCTTTCAGCTTTTGAAAACTCACCTGATCAGGTGAGACACCCTCAGATCACCTCCCTTTTGATTGACTCTACGTCGCCTGTTGGAAACCTTCGCTACAGCTGCCAAGTCCCTCACACTACTAAGGGACCCGGTCAGGGAGTGACGTCCACCACTTGCCCAGTCTGTCCCACTCAAGAGGGTCTCAAAGCGTGCACACCAGGGAGCAGGAATCTCAGGCAGCATCCTAGAATCTGCTTCCTGCCGTCCTCCCCACCTACCGCTGGGCAGAACCTGCTGTCACCCAGCCAGCAGCTGTTTTGCGAGCGTTCTGTGCTGGCCGCTCACGGTCCTTCTGTTTCCAAATGTGAACCATGTTTCCGATCGCTTTCCCTCTGCACCTTCACCCGCGAGAGCACAACGGCGTCAATCTCCAGGCAGTTTATTGGGCCTGCTCCCAGGGCACCCGATCTCACCTCTTGGCAGGAGTTCAGGACACAACGTCCTCAGAGAGAGAGAGCAGGAAATGCCTGAGAAAGACGCAAGGATAAAAGTGGTTCTTGGAGCTTCCTGTGATAGAGCCAGCCCTGACACCTACGGTGGGTGCCCTGGGGTTGGCCACACAGGAGTGAGCGGTCACGTGATAGAGCTGCCCGGGAGTCTGAGACCAAAAGGTGCACCCTGGTTTTACAGCAGTCAGGCACGACTAATCGCACTGGAACAATGGGTTCCTTACATTTCTTTTTTCTCTTTTAAGTGCTGAGCAACAATCCCAGGGCCTTTCTGCACCTGCTAGGCAAAGGCTCTACCACTAAGCCCTTCCATCAGATAAGCCTGAATTATTTTCTGTGCTGTTGGACTGCCTGGGTTCGAGTCCTGGCTCCAACAGTTCTTGACCTTGGGAAAGTCATTTAACCTCTCTGCACTTCAGTTTCCTACCTACCAAAACTACCAACAGTGATGACAGTAGTGAAAACATCTGCTACCCGAGAATTGTGAGGACCATATGAAACATAAACCAGTAAGACTAGCAGGGTGGACTTGACCAACACCAAGGTCGGATGTGCATCCTCCGTTCATGCTGTCTATCACTCTTCGCTTCATTGATGACATCGCCACACTATGTTAGATACACTGTGGATTAGGCACGATCCTTACCCTCGGAGGTGAAGTCCAGTGACAGCGGCTGATGCAGAACTACTTCAATGCCCTACTTTAAATTTTATGTCTTCCTTTGATGAGAAACAGCAGAAGAACTCAGAGGCTTAGAAAGACGCAAAGAAGGTAAGTGAACGCAGATGAGAACGGAGTCGAGGTGGGAAGGCAAGGCAGAGAGGGAGTGGGCAGAGCTCAGGAATCCTATCTCTGCGTCTCACCAAAGGCAGCTCTTGGTCTTTGCTCTCATCTTAGATGAAATGCTGCCCCAAGGAGCCTGCCGTGTGTCTCAGGCACTCCAGAGGGGGGTCTCGTCTGGGCTGGGGAGTCAGTAAGGAAGGCGCCTCCGGAGCAGGGGGATGAGCTTCCGCAGCCCTCTTTGTTTATCACTGGCAGTACATAAACTCGAAATTTTAATGCAGGCCCAATTCAGATGCAAATGCCTCTGTCCAAGTGGTAAATGTGAAAGAAAGACCAGGGTGACAGCAGGGACATTATTCCTTCTTGCACCACTTCGGTGTTCTTGAATCACAGCGACATGAGTTTAGGTTGAGCAAACGCCTTTGGGGGTGAGTAATGAGGGGCGCCCCTCCATACGTTTTCCCCGTGAGCGGGATGGCAAATCCAATTAGTTATCTCTGAGGACAACTCGTAAATATTATCAGGACATAAAATATTGCGGGCATTTGGAACGAAAATACAGTCATCTAAATATTGATGTTTTTCAACTGAGAACTGGAATCTTAGAGCAGAAATCGGCTTAAGATAGAACTTACCCTGGCTTCTTGGTTCAGAGGTGGGGAGATGAAGGCCGGGTGGGCCCAATGTTGTTCATAAATCCATCCGTCGTGCATGACATGAGTGAGACCAGAGATGTCTCCAGCAGGCTCTGGGTAGGAACTGGGAAGTCAAACAAATAAGACCCAGTCTCTTGGAAGTGGGGTGGGCTTCTCGGGGAAATCGACCAGTCGACTGACGGTTTGAACTTGTGTGATAATTATAAGGTCAGGGAAGTCCAGGGCTCTGGGGAAGACCTGTCCTGGGCCCTGAATCCATCAGGAGCACCTAGGAAGCTGGCTCTGGTTTCTGCATACCTGGTGTCTAGCACAGGTTTGGTTCCAGACAGGTGTGCCCAACATAAGATCTTGTATGAAACACCTCTTTCAAGGACCAAGCTGGTATCTTTAATAACAATAAGAATATTTTAAAAAGCCAGGTACAGGTACCGGGAAGGGGTGGGGACTGTGACAACCTGCCAGTGCGGGCCCCTCATGAACAGAGCTGCTGTCTCGGTGTGCGGATGTGGACTCATGGCTGCCAGAGCGTTCAGTGTACTCAACAGAAATTTGAAATGCAGATTTGCCTTATGAAATCCTCCGACGTGTTCACGTCAGCGCGTGAGTCAAGTGTTTAGACGTTTCCTGAGAACGCAGCAACTCACGTGGGGTGGGGCCTTTGCGGCTGGTGACTTCTGACCTCCGAGGAAGCCTTGTTTACGTTTCCACAAATTCCAGGGCAGCACAGGAGTCCCGGGGTGCACAGAGGACGATGTTCTTCAACGCCATCCACACCACCTCACTGAGGGACACACGCACGCCTGGATGACCGAGCCAGATGCTGGAGCAGGAGAAGAGACTGTGGGCCTGGCAAACCTCACGTGGAAACCAGGGGTGGGGCGCTCGGGAAACTGCCAGGCTGGAAGGTTCCGTGGGGTAAGGCAGGTGGGCCGCCCGTGTCTGGTGCCAGGCCAGGGCTTATGAACTTCATTCTGAGACTCATGAGCAAGAACTCTGGCCAGCTTCCAGACCATTCTGTGACCCCACTTCCCTGTCCGCGGAAAGGAGACCATGGGCTTCTCTAGGGTGTTGCAGGGATGTGGCGAGTGGGGACACTAGACCAGGGCTCCCCTGCACCCAGCGCTCGGTGCTCCTCGGCCTTTGTCACCGCCACCCCACACTGGCCACCCTCTGCCCCAGAGCAGGCTGTGGGCGGAGCCCACGCCAGGCCAGCCAATCCCTGGACTCAGAAGTGCCAGGCCGGTGAATGTCACCCTCTGTCACGGATGCCGGGTCCAAGGACCTCTTCCTCCCGCTCCATGTTGCCAGTGGACAGCTGAAGAAAATGTGGTGCTCCTGCCTTTGGTGACCCTCTCATGGGGCTGTGAGCTGGAGGTCAGCAGAGAGACAAGATGTGACAGTTCCCCTCCTGTTGCACAGGGGGACGATTTGGTGTGTAATTTGAATTCATGAATCACAGGTGTCTGAATCCCGGGGGCTGAAGCTGCAAGGAAGTAAACCCTAGCAGCTCATCAAGCACCCACAGAGCTGTGACAGTGCTATAGCAGTCCTACGTACCAGGTGCCACTTCCCGGGGGCCACCGGGGGCAGGTCGCTGACCAATGTCACTGACCCTCGGCCCCACCCTGACTGGCAATGGTGGTCATTTCATTGTCCAGAGGAGGAGACAGAGGTTCCAAATGTTCAGTGCTGGCCAATGCCACCCGTTTGTTGAGGCTGCCTCAGAGGCAGTTGCTCAAGCCTGTTTTCACCGTAGCCGACGGGAGCAGGTCCCCAGCAGGACTATCCTCCAAAGGGCCCAGGCAAGGAAGCAGCCCAGGTCGGGTGGGGAACGAGGCTCCTGAAAAACAGCAGAAGTGGCCACTTCTGACAGCAAAAGTCCACCCTTGTCTCCGCCCCTCCCCCGCCCACAAATAAATAAGTACACCAAGAACAAGGGGGTGAAAGTTTCTGACTTTCCGTCACCTTTTCTGAGAGTTCAGGTTATTTCTTTAATGCATTTGTCGCTTTAAAATTGTCTCCTTAGCCTCTCAAGGGAAACCAATATAATACACCGTCACATTTCTCACTGGAGAAAAAAGAACACTTACTCTTAATAGGTGGCAATTTTGCCAGATGTTATTGACATAGTAAGTGCGAAATTTCCGTGATCCTCAATGCAGAGTGCAGCAGATTAAAGAACAATGAGGCTCAGTGCAGGAGGAAGTTTCAAAAGCCGCCGTGTCAAAGTCAGGGAGGGTGTGGAAAAATTACATCTTCGCAACACGATTAAGAGAGAGAGTTTACTAATTACTTTATGCAGCACAAATTTCCAGGTAAATTCCCCAAGACGAGGGGAACTTTCACAAGTGTTCTCTCCCCGCTGCTGCCCGGCCCCCTTGTCTGCATTTCTGTCTTGGTGGAGGAGGGAGAGGGAAGGGGCAGTGCCAGGGCACGGGGTCCCCCACTTCCACCCAGGACCAGGAACTCCAGGGCCAACTGCAAATGCACAGGTGAGATGACTCCTGTCCAGCCTCCGGACCACCTCTACCAACAGCAAGGCCTCGTGCCCAGCCAGAGATGCAGCGAGCCAGACCCCAGCTTGGAAGCAGGAGAGGCAGGGAACACGCCGGAGTCACCCCGAGGCCCCTCCAAAAAAACTGACTTGGAGAGAGGACCCCGAAGCTCGGCACTGAAAATCACTTGGTGGGGCGGTCTCAGACCCAAGTCTTCGAAGTAGGCCCCCCCAATTGCACCCCCTGCTCTTTCTAATACATCTGTGGGTTTCAAACTGTTTTTATAAGAGTGAAATCCTTTTTACAAACGAAATCTTTAGTGAAAACACAAAATACGAAATAAATGAAAACAGAGTCATGCCCCTGGGAGAGGGGCTGGGAGGGCGTTGGGGGCTTCCTAGCGTCCTGGACTCTGCTCTCCTTCTTCTCTGGGGGTCCTTGGGGGTTCCCCATTGACGCGCGTGTGTGTGCACTCAGGCACACGCGCACACACACAAGCACAGACGAGAGCAGGCTCGTTCCCACGCCCACACACACACACACCCTACACAAAGGTCCCTGGAATTTTACAGATCCTCAAAGAGGCTTCTAATTCTCCCCCAGATCTATTTTTTAAGAAACTAAACTTATATAAATGCATCATGTGGACCCGGCCACAAAAGATCCACCTACTTCTTTGACAACAGCATCTCTTCATCAATGTTCTGACCTTGACCCCCCCCGATTCCCGGAGAGACGAGGTCGGGACCAGCTTGTATTTTAATTAAGCTGCTAGGCTCACAGGCAGGGGAGACGCGGTGGAGACCCCATGCGCCCTTTGCGGGTGCTCCCGGGGAGACCCGTGGCAGAACTAGGACAGCGCTCGCGGGTCCCGATTCCCTGGTTCCGCTCGTTTGTGTGCATGTGTGTGTCCAACTTCAGCTTTTTATGAAATGCTTCTCAAACAAGCAAATTCCATCTTTGTAAAGATGACTTCTACCTTTGGGGCAAACCAAGGGAAATGGTCAAGTGACCTGTTTTGTTCTGAATGCAGCAAATTGAAAATAAGTCTTGACCCAGAATAAACGGACTCCAGACTGCAGAGGGTCCAAAACCAGCAGCACGTCTGCCTGGGCAGCTTCAAGGAGCAGGCTGGGGGTGGCCGCCACAGGGCAGGGGTGAGCAGACAGGCAGGCCGGGGAGCCCAGGTCTTAACTGCAAGCAACCCACGTGGGCCAGCTTCACAGATAGGAAGCATTGCCCTTGAGCTTTCTGGGAGGCACAGGGCAAGGAAGTGTGGGTGGAGGTGGCAGGGTCAAGCGTCCTGCACTTTACAAGCGCTGCCCGGACAGATGTGCTCACGGTGATTCCAGGACTCCTCTGATCGGTTGGAAAGAACAGAAGTGCAGGCTGCGCCTCACGGTGGGAGGGTTCTTGAGCAGACGTCCCTGGACCCAAATCCCATCAGCCCGGCTCTGTCCTTTCCCTGGACCGTCCCAGCCCTTCCAACACAGGGTCCCATGGACGTCTTGGGAGACTCTGCTCAGTGCTGGCTGGGATGGGGCATCACGTCATCAGGTCCAACACCGCATCTCCCAGGCGGGAAACAGGCCCAGGAACAGATAGGAAGTGCGTACCTACCCAGGAGGGCAGGAAAACGGGGGCCGGGTGTGGGCGCAACATCCGCAGCATGGCAGAATGACCGTCGGGCATGAGGGCTGGAGACCCCTCTGATTCTGCTTTGCCATCATGCGGGGGGGGTGGCCGGGCCTTTCTCTAAAGATCCAGATGGTGAAGACTTTGTGATGATCACGTGGACTCTGCCTTTAGAGCCCGGGAGGAGCTGTGGACCTCACGATGACAAACCGGCAGGCTGCGCTCCAGCTCTCGGCCTGCCGAGCAGGTGACAAGCAGGCGTGGCTCTCAAGCCTGGATGTATATAATCAGCAAATTAATAGTTCCCTCGGAAAGCTACTGTGAGGGATAACAGAGGTGATGTGCATGGAATGCTCTAGAAAAAGACCCGATTCATGACTGGTGCTCAGGCCCATTGGGTGCCGCACTCTTTACATGATGTACTGTATTCAGACACAGAATGCGAGTCTGATCCTGGAGTGAGTTGAGGCCACTTGAATGGTGCTCGAAGATCTGCAAAGTCTCTGCCTGGGAGCTTTCAGCTGAGACCTGCGCTGGGAACAGAGGCTCAGATCTTTAGATAAATCTTGTGTTTACATTTCAAATGGGCTCTCGACCCAGGAAAGGTGAACAAAGAAGAAAAAAAAAGTAATTGCATGTGATTTAGCAAGTCCCTACTTAGGGACCTAAAGACAGTCCCAGCTTGTTAGCAACAAACCCAACCACAGCTGAGAAAATCCAGACTCAGGCTGCAGTCAAACCCAGTCCAGGTCTCAGCAGGGCACAGAGGTATGACTTTTTAGCTCTGATGATCGACACAGGTCAGAACTGTCCAGAGTATAAGGAAAGGATGGAGAGAACAGCTAGTGCAAAGGGCCTGAGGCAGCACACCAGCACATTTTCGACTTGGAAGAAAGGCTGAAGGAGCCTGAGCACCATATGCAGGGAGCCCTCATCCCACACGGGTCCTTGTCCCAGGCAAGGGCACCTGGAAAGCAGGGGAGGCTTCCTGGAGGAGGTAATTTGGGTGTTAAAAAGAGTGAATTGAAGTTTATGAGGTGGAAGATAGGAGGAGAAACACATTCCACCTGAAGAACCTGTGATTCAGAGCCTCAGACATCCAGAAAAACGTGGAGACAGATTCAAGTATAGGAACACTTTTAAGAGTTGAATTACATGGGTGGGAAGAGCTCAGAAGGGGTGGCCTCTTGCTTCCTCCACGGGACTCGAGGGGATCAACCAAGATCAACCTGTCAGTACCAGAAATACAACCACCCTTTGCTGCTGGGGCCTGCCTTGCTACTTCATGGCTGTTCATGGCCCCTGGGTTTCTTCAGGGGAAAGACTGGCTGCCATTCATGCTTCTTGGCCATGTTTTCAACTGTGCCTGGTCATAGCACTTTGGGGACACAGTGGCTGCCTATCATGTGAATAAACACATGAAAGTAAATCTAAAGACTCTACCCTGGAATTTCATTGCATATTTCCAGATGCGAGAAGAACTTCCTTTGGTTTGAGGGAAGAATACGATTCTTTTTTCAGTCTCGGCAGGAAAAGATTATTTTCATGCTGCACTAGTTCATGTATTCTCTACCGATCATTTGGAACCAGAAATAACTCGTTCAAGTTCAGCACTCCACTGATTCATGCAGGGGTCCGTCCCTGCCAAAGAGGGGGCCAAAGAGAAAGAGGTGATGTTAGCCGGCACCGCTCCTTGAAGTGCTCAGAGAGCCTTGGTAGAATTTCACTGTCTTCTGAAGTGAGATTCTTTCTCAGGGACTCTCGACAACCACTGATCTGTCATGAGCCGCCAAGCTCAGTGGCCCAGGTGTGCCCCAGAGACGGACCGAGCACTGGAAGTCCAAGAGACTGAGTTCCCCATGTCCTGGTGGGAACCTCTGCAGAGCTGCACGGCACTGCACGTGAAAAGCCAGCTTCAGGCTGAGGCTCAGCTGTCCTGCACTCCAAGGAGGGAATGAGCTGTCACAGTGCCATGGACTCTGCTACTGGTGCACTTCCTATTGTCCAGGCCACCCAGACCCACCTCTTTTGCCCTAAGACAGCACTTTGTCCCCTAGCCCACAGATCCGGAAGTCTGTACCACGCTGTCCCCGGCATTCCTACAGGTTTGGATGCCAGGCAGACAGACAGGCGTCTGAGCAGGGGGACAGAGAAGAATGCCTTCCTGTGTGCACACCGAACTAGGCTCCGCTGACTGTTCCTCCCTTCGTTGAGTCAATCGATAATTTTATTGAGCACCTTCTGTTTTCAGGGAGTTGTGTGTGTCGAAAGAAACCCGATTAGGTCTAGGCAAACCTTGTTCCATAGAATACATCCCCTGGGAACGGGCCCAAGGTGCTAGGGTGGAGGCTGAGCCCACCTGAGACCCCACCCCCGTGAGGACTGTTCCTGCTTCTGACTCCACCTCACGTGCGTCCATCTCCGGAGGCGTCAGCGTCCTCCCCTGGGATGCAAAGATTTCGCCTTTGCCCCGCGTGGGTCCTATGGAGGTCACAGGAGATAAGACCCACAATGATTCTAGGTGTGAAAAAAGAGAACGGTGGACATTGTGGCATTGTGACTTTGTCACTCTGACCTGAAGGCTGGGCTGGGCGACCTTATCCTCCTCGGTTGCGTGGAACTTTGCTGGCTTTAGCATGGAAGATCCCACGTCTCAGGACTCGGACCTGGACAAACTGGGACTGCTGGTCACCCCGCTGGAGTCACGAGGCTGCCTCCTGCGTCTCTCTCCTTCTGAACTCCAGTTCAGAGGCTCTCCGACTGGCTGTGCTGGAGAAGCTGCAGGAAGGGACGGACCTGTTCGTCCCTGTTCATGCTAGTTCCCACTCAGGGCTGCGGGACGGTGGTCCAGGGCGACCCTTGAGGTTGAGCTTCCCTGTTTCTGCTTCCCTTCCTGCGGCGTCTGTACTGCAGGAGTTGCCAAGTGGCCTGGCCTGCAACAACTGCTTTCACACCCGGGGCCTCGTCGTACCTGGCGAAGGAGTTCTCAGACCGTCGGCCCTGTGCCCAGGGATGGGGAGGAAAGACGGAACCGCGGGCCCATAGTCACCTCTGTTCTCCACCCTCACCCTTGAGCTCACTTTTTTTTTAAACATTTTTTGAACAGGTAACGAAGCCCCAGGCTGGATTTGAGCCACAGCGGAGATCAGGAGTCAGGACACAGCCGGACTGATGGCCTGGAGGACTCTAGGGACACACGTTGCCATACTGGTCTTCCTGCTGCCAGGCTGCCAATTCCATGGCTTTAGCTTTCTCCAGATTCTGGCACAGCTCCCTCTGCTGCCCCGTCAGGCCTCCCAGAGTAGCAGTCCCCACAGCTCCAGCTCCTCTTGCTCCCAACGGGACCGAGTCCCTTCTTCCACTCTCCCAACCACCTTCTGCACGTGCCAACATTTCTGCTGGGGGCCTGTCAATCTGGGAGGCTGTGCAGAGGCAGTGCCATAGGACAAGGGGGCAGAAAATAAATTACATAAATGTTCAGCTGTCACACCTTGCACTTGATGGCTCTGCAGTCTTAAAAACCCTATGCAGGAAAAGAATTCCAAAACTTGGACCGAATGCATGTGATACGACATCACAGGAAGGACACATGAGGCCAAGCACACTGCGTGGGTTCATGGGCGGTGAACACGCGGGACCGAATCACTACCTGTCGAAGATTGGGGTGCAACACCCAAGCACAGGCCGTGTGCCGAGCGCTGCCTTCCTCCGCCTCCTCTCTTCCTCCCCTTCTTCCGTCCTCTTCCCAATTTTCCCAGTTTATGTTACACTTTCAATTTGGGGTAAAGAATAGGAAAACAGTAAACCTTTGCATAAAAAATGTTTTTTTAAGGAGGACTTTCTTATGTCCAATGAAACTAAAAATAACAGAGGTTAGGGATGCTCACAAAAGGTTGTCCAACCCAACTCTGTATCTTTACAGATAAGAAAATGGAAGTCCTTCAAGAAGAAAGGATTTCCTTGACCTAATACACACACAACCTCATGGGCCCAGAAACTCTCCTGAACCCAGGTCTCTGGACTCAAGGGGGCCTCTTGAACCCAAGCATGGCACGTGCTAATGATCTGGAAGTTCTCTCTTCTCGTTCATGCCCCAGGGCTCCTAAAACCTTCTTCTGAAGTTTCCCCCACCTCGAGGACGCTGAGACACCACAGATCACCCCTTTTCCGTCTCCCATGCTCCTTTCCATTCGCCCGACAATTTCAGGTTCTGCTGTTGTCTACTCGGAAGCTCTCCGGGGGCACTTGGGAGCGGAAGCTCCCATCATCCCAGAACACCTCCTCCCGGACAGCCCTGCTCAGAATTGGACCCGGACAGCGTGGGCTGGGGGCCTCTGGGGGCACCTGCTGACACGGGAGAGGGTGGGGTTTTCAAGCAGGAAGCTGGGCAGAAGCTGAGCTGGGTAGCCTTCCAGGTCAGGTGACATGTTTTAACAGGAAGGGCAGTCTGACGTGGTGGAGAGGGACCATGGAGGATACAGAGGCTGGGAACAGAAAGAGACTTAGAGATGAGTCAGAGACTAAAAAGGCATGGCAGAGGGCGAACTACACCCACCGCGTGACACATCCCCAGACTCTTCAGGTGGAAAATGTCAGCCCTAAAATAAAAGCTGCCCAGGTGATACTGCAATGTCAGTGTCAGTGGAATCGGGTGGGTCTCACCTTCCAAGGAGCCTGGAACTTGGAGGGAGAATGCAAACCATCCAAATGCTTGGCCGTGGCTGGTCGTCATCTATGTGGCTCGGCTTCATTTCCTGTCTATAAAATGGAGAGGTAGCACAAGGTCAGAGCATCTGTGCAGCAGGGCAGAGGGTGAGGCCCTGGCTCTGCATCCAGGAAGTGTGGGTTTTGCATCCTGTCCCCCTTTCTTACTGTGTGAACTCAAGCAAGTAGCCTTAGTGCTACTTCCTTTGTTTGCCCATCTGTGAAATGGGAATAATAACACTACAGCTCTTATGGGGTAATCAGAAAGCCCCGCTGAATGGCAAGAGTGTCAAGGTAGTGCCTGGCAAGGGGGAGAGCAATGCAACTGTATATTGTTATTGCTGCCATTGCTTCTGATGGGCATCATGTGCAAATGCACTGGAATCTCCTTACGGGAATGGTGAGTGGCAAGAAGCAAGGGAATTAAGCACTACATTGCCAGGCAATTTGCATTCTAATAATTTTTTTCTCTGAAATGGGCTGTGTTTCTAGAGTGACAAGAACAGGAAGGAAGGGGACAGCCAGAAGGAATGGGTGTTAATCATCGACTGGGCCTCCCCCTACCCAGGCCCCACATCTGCCTGCAGATGTTAAGCTCATGAGCAGAGGGAAATACCGTGTGTGCCAGAGGCAGCCGGTCAGGCTTTGGTCTGGAATATGAGTTTCTTGTGCTGGCACAGACCACTCCTACTGACAATGAAAAAAACAATAGTTTAAAACACATGCAACTTGCTAAACATTTGGAATTTCACGTCCACACGTCAGTGTCTACACTCCCTGTAAAGTCTCATTTCCGAGCCCTTCAGCATGTTCCGATGCTGTCTTGAGACTGGTTCTGAAGTGCCCTGTTCAGAACTCCCGCCTTCTGGGGACCCTGGGGCCAGCCGCCCCTCCTCCTCGCTAACTCCCAAGGGTGCGTATGAGACTTCCTTTGCCTGCTTGGATCCGTGTTGCTTCATCGTGTTGGAATTGCCTCTTTGTCTGATCCTCAGGAGACTGAGGGCTCCTCCAGGGGTGGAAACCTGGGTCCTGCTCATCCCTCTGTCCCCCACTTGACATAGTACCTGTGAGATGAGTGACTGACCCGTGGATGGATGGATCATGGAATGAAGAAACCGGTTGCCAAGAATCAGTGGGACTCCTGAGCCACAAAATGAATGGAGTCACCAGGACTTTAAGCAGACTTGTAGTGAAGGTTGACGTGAGGTCAGCGGTGAAGGGCATGGAGGGAAGGGGTACCAAGCTACCGAAGACAGCTTGTTCAGCTTCTGGATCCAGTGATGCTGGGGCCCTAGCAGTGCCTTCTGTTCCATGGGTGTAGTGTGATTTTTTTTTTAAGCTGGGAACCTTAAAGGAGCCAGACGTCAATCACACATAAAAATAAGGTCTGCCCAAAACTATGGCAAAGGCATTTGGAGACTCAGGATGTCAGAAAAACAAACAGGTAAAGCAAAACAAAAAATGCCTGAAATCCATCAAGAATCTCAGGTCCTATGGACTGTCCAGGTTGGAAGTGACCCCCCAATGTGCCCGGGATACACGTGAGGCCACCTGTACTTTCTGAAGCACGTGCTCCTGGTGGACAGGAAAGACTGTCTACCTCATGGAGTGCAAACCTGGCTGCTGAGCTAATTGTAATATTTGTGCCTGACTTCCCATGTAGATCTTCACACTTCCCAAAACCACCCATTTATAACCCTCAACGTAAATGTCATTTTTAAAATGAATTCTTTCCTCTGTTAATTTAAAGACGCCCACATGTGTCAAGCCAATACAGTCAATTCCAACCAGGCCATAGTTGGTAAGAGCTGAGATTTATGCTCTCTTTATATCATACTAAGATATAGCAATAACAGGAGAGAGAGAGAGAGAGAGAGAGAGAGAGAGAGAGAGAGGGAGAGAGAGAGAGAAGTGGGAGGAAGATGGATCTGTGGGGCTTTGTCATCAAACAACGCACTGTGATGTGCGTCAGGCTAGACTGCAAGTTTACCTGGGGCTTCTCCAGTGAGCACATCCAGGGCCCAGCGGACTACAGCAGAGTGACTGTCCAGCTCTCCAGTGTCATCCACCCCCCGATCTCTTATGAAGAACCTTCTGAATGTGAGACAATGTCCTGGGTACTTGGGGTTAAGTCAATGACAGAGTTGTCCACCAAGCAGAACAGAGTCTTACTAGATACCCAAGACAACAGTTGGGTTGCCCAGTTACTGAGTCCTCAGGACAACCAGATTCTAGCTGCAGCACCATAATGCCTGGAAAGGGATGGTCTGCTAAGCAAGCAGCTTAGCGCCCTGCTGGGGGCCCGTGAGCACTTAGGTAATTGCTGCCCCGGCTTAAGTGTGGATGCAGGAGCTGCAACTCAGAGGTAAGTGGCTTCCACACACACAGCTGCACTTCTCGCTCACATCAGGAGGCAGGCAGTCCAAGACTGACAGCGTCAGGATCCTCTGTCAAGTGTTCTCTCTGCAGGCTTCCATTCTCAAGATGACTGATCCCGTTCTGTGGGATGAGGAAACGGTGCTTCCCAGGAATTTCAGACACTTTTGCTCATATCTGGTTGGCCCGAACCTCATCTCACCCGTCAGTGCCTGGGATTGTGGGATTGTGGTTGGAATGAGGAGCCCTGATGCTGGCCAGAATCCCATCACTGTAGGAGGAGGGCTTGGATACAGGGGCCATTAACGGCCTCCCCATTCCCTCCCCTCCTGTGTCACTTAGTGCTTAACTGAGTTTTTTCCCTTCCCCAACATTTTTTTTTAACTCATCCTTAAAATAAAAGGTTAGAGAAGATGGTTTCAAGTGCTCCTCCCAGTTTGCAACAAAAAGAAATAAAACAACGCACAAATGAAACTGAATAGATATCCTCGTGGGTTTCTGTGCGACGCACCACAGGAACTTGTGGAAGTTAGTTCTCAGTCATTTGAATCCGACTTTCTCTGACCCAGTCTTCACAGCATTTGGATTTGAAGTTTCCTGGCTTATATGTTTTCATTATCGGCTTGTCTTCCGTAATGAGGCGTTTTGTGACCGTGTCTTTCTTTAATTTCTACACTATTCCCATCCAAAGTTGACATTGCCTTTTCCCAGTGAAGCCCAGTTGGCTCAGAGAAAAATATAACCAGCAGGTTTCAGAGGCCATGGAGGTCAGTTGGCTGCCCTCCAACTGCAAGGCCACACGACTTATCAATGCTTCATTTTTAAACGGGCAAATAGTTAAGTCAAGTCGCTTGCACGAGGAAAGGTTTTTCTGATTAGTTCCTGATTTGGTCCATTACTGGCAATGGAAGGTCTTCCGCTGTGCGTGCTAAATAAAAGATGATTTTTTAGAAAAACACATACGGGTGGTTTGTTATAAGACGTTTGACAAAGATAGGGGACCCGTCACCTGAGATTCTGGTGAAGCTTTATCAATGATGACTTCATCTAGAGTTTTTATTTATAGCTAATGCAAACGTTAAAAAGATGTACAGCCATTAATTATTAGCAGGTATTTTTTTTTAAGCTCAAAGTACGAGTTGAATAAACGTACTTTAAGACACTTAAAGCCGAGGCATTCTTTATAAAATGACTAGCTAAAGAGTCCCTTGGGTTGCCTTTGAGCGGCTTTCAAAGCACTAATAGCACTTTTTCCACCAAAGACACACCCCTTGAATCCTCAGAGAGGTACAATAGCATAATTGTTCTTTTAGGTTTCAAGGCCTTGACATATCTGTCACGGAAAGAATAGCGAATAATAATACCAGGACTATTTTATGCAAATTCCACTTAGAGGTTTCAAGATTTCCCTGAGACAGATCGTGCCCTCTTGTTGACACTTGCATTGTCACATCAGCTTTACATAAGAAAGTGGTTGGAGTTTGCCTTTTGTTAAATAATTCTCATTTAAAAAAATTCTTTAGATAAAGTTAAAAAACAAATACAAAAACAATGAGATGGAAACATCAATTTGGAGATGTATCAGAGGGAAAAACAGTATTCATGGGAATGATTTTTTTGCCCCCTGCAGCTAATCACTTTGCCACAGGAATTTTCCTTTAACTTAAACCAGGATGGCAGGAAATGGGTGGTTACAAAGTTGCCAAATATGCAAATGTATGTTACAGCACCTAGTGCTCCAGCCACATGGACTCGGTTTCCAGAGGCCTGAGATCTTAATCCTTATCTCCCACAGATGAAAGATACTACACCAGTCACCTCTTTCAGCAGATCGATGCACATGCTTAATCCAAAAAGCAACCCATCCGTCTTGGAAGTAGATCACAGGATGTAGTAAGAATGAAGATCCGGTGGTAGAGCTCAAAGGCACCTGTGAGCTCACCAACCCCTCCAACCCTCCATCCACCCCTACTAGGCTCTCAAAAGAGAAATCACAATCAAGGCCCATTTCCCCCAAAACAAAGGATAAAAATGATGGAAAAATCATTTATGTAGTGAGCAGAACAAATTATTACCAACTTGGCTGCGCAAGAGAGAGTTCATCTCAATCCATCTGTCCATCCATCCATCCATCCATCCATCCACCCACCTACCTATCCAACCATTCATTCATCCATCTATCCATCCATACCACTCATTCACCAAATCTTTACTAGCTATTCTCAATGGTGCTAGATCCAAATTTGATTCTATAAATTCAAGCATGCATTGGACATATTCCTGCCCTCTAGGACTCATAATCAAGAGATGGAGGGGGGAGATGAATAAATATATCTCCAAGCCCAGAAATGCTGGAACCCTCAGAGCTGAAAGAGGCCAGGAAGGGTTCTTTCCCTGGAGCCTTGAGGGAGCATGACTCTGTCAACCACCAGATTTCTAATCTGGGTTGAGCTTGAAGATCCTGGCAGCTAACAGATGCCAACAGATGTGACCACATGTGACTTCAGAGGCTTGGTCAAAAACACAAGCAAACGAGTGTCTTCTGTTTGGTTGTCTAAGGACCCTCATGCTTGGACCCCAGAGGGGCCACATAGGAGGTCTGACATTCTGGGCCTCCATGCTGTGAGGAAGCCCAGGTCACATGAAGAGGCCGTGTATCTATCCCCACATAGACAGCCCAGGCTGACCTGAGATTGAGAACATCTCTAGGCGATTCCACCCCCAGTCTTTGAGTCTCATTTGCTGTCTGCGTCTTCCTGACTGAGGTCCCAGAGATCATGGCACAGGAGAGCTGCCCAGCTGTATATTTTTTCCAAGTTCATAACCAACAAAAGTTGTGAGCAGACTGCAATGGTTGTTCTAAGCTGCTAGGTTTAGGAATGCAGTGGACTCATTTGAAGGTGACCAGTCCAGGTAGGGGAGCCCTCAAGAATGTGTTTAGTGCTTTCTTAAAAGCTCTCTGGCCCTCTATCCAACATGTGATGATACAGTGAGAAGATAGCAGTCTACAACTTGAAAGAGAGTCCTCACCAGAGTCTGACCACGATCCACCCTGATCTCCGAGTTCTAGCCTCCAGAACTGTGAAAAATAAATTTCTGCAGGGTATGGTGGCACACACCTCTAATCTCCACAGTTTGGGTGGTTGAGGCAGAAGAATTGCAAGTTCAAGGCCAGCTTCAGCAATTTAGTGAGACCTTCTCTCAAAAGAAAAAATAAGACTGACTGGGAATGTGGCTCAGTGGTTAAGAGCCCCTGGGTTTAATCCCCGGAAGAGTAATAATAATAAATTTCTGCTGCTCGTAAGTCCTCTGTCCATGGTATTTGGTCGTGGTGTCTCCAGCTGATAAGACAAGGGGTAACTTGGGAGCGGCAGTAGGAGACAGAGTGCTCCCCGCTGAGTCAGCACAGACTCTAGGGGAGGCCACTGCATCCCACACTCTTCAGCCGCATCTCAAGGCCAAGGAGAAAGAAACTAAAACAGATTCCACAAAGGCAAATAAAGGGTCTGGACTGAAAGTAAGCAGTGCCCTAAGGACAACTGAGGACATTGCAAGAATGACAGTTTTGGCCTTAAAGAGACCTGTTACATATCTGTGTTCACATCCCACCCACCTGTGTCTGCATCTGGCTGTGTGAACTTGTGAGTGCAGCTCAACCTCTCTGAGCTTCAGTTCCTTATCAGTACAGTGGAGAATAATTAATGTTTGATGTCAGGTACCATGGACCCAGGGTCTGGCCTGGCCCTACACTAGCTCTCCATAAATGGTAGTTATTCCCATTCTCAATATTTATCACCTTGGCCCATAATGCAATACCCTAACCCTCTGATCCTGAACACTGCACAATAGATGTGAAGATTCCATTCTATCCTCACCTGGATGGGAGGAAACCACTTTGAAGCCAAGAAAAGGAGACCTGCAAGCTCATGCATCAATTTAGTGTCTCCCCTGGGGGACCAAGAGGCTTAATGTTTATAAAGTACTTTGAGATCCTGAAAGCAAAGACTTTATACAAATGCGAGATAATCATGATAATTAAACCAGTGTTATTGAATACAGCGAGCCCTTATTGTTCCCTCATCCTGCAGTGAGCAAACTCCTGGCGGACTCTTTAGCACACTGAAGAGATAATTTGCTAAATCATACACCACTGCCCTGAAAGTCTTACTCACCTACAGCCAGGAACGAGTTCATACCCTACAGGGATGCTAATGGCAGGCTTCTATGGCACTGCACTTTACAGTTTACAAAGCACCATCAGGTAGCATCTCCCACCCCTGTCAGTAGGACCAGGCAGGATGGAGAAGGGTAAAGTCATTCTTGATTGATAGGTGGGAGACATGGAGGGCAGATTCATCCAAGGCTCCACATGAGCACGGTTGGAGCTTCTCAGATCTGGACAGTCATCCAGTCCAGTGCCCACATTATGTAAATGAAGATATGAAGGTTCAAAGCCATGGATGGCCTGAGTGTGGGTCCCTGGAGCATCCAAGCTGACCTGGGTTTCGGCCCAGGTTAAATGCCTGCCTTGCAGGGGGCCCTGTAAGTGCTGTCCATTCAGGAACACCACTGTGGTCTAGGCTACAGGTTGGTTCTTATTCCTAGATGAGGCAACAGATCCAGAGCTGATGGTTGACCAGAGATGTTTCGTTCTCCTCAAGGATCCCAGGAAGAGAGGCGTGGCACACCATGGGGTCACATAGCGAAGCACCAGCTGAGCAGGCAGAGGACACGGTGGGGAGAGATCATGGGCAGAAGACACCACTGTGGTTTCCACAGGACGGGCAGGTAAGGCCAGGGAAGCAGCTTAGGATTGGCTAGTTGAGCCAAGTGGGATGAGTGGCAGGGGGCCACCCTGGTGACCTAGTGCCTATTGGGCAAAGAGAGCAGGATACAGTGGCCTGGAGTTTCAGTGCTACATAAGGGCAGTGGCCAGATGTGGCTCCGAATGGGCTGCCTTGCATGTCACAGCATGATCCTGCAGGCGGGCGAGTTATTTGCTCTCTCCAGGAATTAGAAAGCCCTGGGAGGAACAGTCTGCCCATGTCCAGCAAGACCCTATGACACCAAAGCATCCAGAATACAGAATAAGAAGACTGGATTACTACCTGCTCAGAAAGACCTTAGAGACTGTGCTATCGAACTCACCCATTGCACAGATGAGAAATCGAGGTCAGACAGGTGAATGAGGAGGGCTGTGCTGTCAGCAGGTGGCTGCACTGAGGTGACCATCCAGAAGCAGCACTGACCACACCCTATTATGCTCAAGTCCCTGCGATCTGTCTCCACTGGTTTGAAAATAATCTCCAACCTTGAATTTAGAGGCTGTGACCCTGGATGTGGTGGCCACGGGCGCCCGCTCTGTCCATGGATGATCAACCTGATGCTCTGGGAGCTCAGGGGTGGCCACTGCTTTCCTGCTACTGCTGGGGATGTCCTATCTTTGCTTAGCCTGTCCCCCCGCCTGATAAAACCTCCTTCATGACACCTGCCCACAAGGAGATCTTCCCTATATCTTTTGAGACTCAACTCAGAACTTATTTGCTCCCAGAAGCTTTTTCCCTAGCCCTGGGGTGAACTCCATTTCCTCCCTCGGGGCCCCCAGACACACATGGGAGCAGGTGCATCACCATGGCACGGACATTTCTGTTTATGGGTCCTTGTCCTCCACTTTAAAGGTGAGTTGCTTGAAGGCAGGGACCACATTCCACCCCTCTGTCAGTCCTCAGTGTTTGGCACAATGGGTAGGGCGATATCCTGCGGCAGGTCAGGAAGCAGGGCCAGGCAGATGGAGGCTTCCCATGGACCCTTCCTCTTAAAGGCCCCACTCGCCTCACGAGGGACCAAGCTTTCTACACACGAACCCTTGGGGAACACACTCAAGCCACATCCAAACCACAGCACATCCCTAGTCTGGCAGAACTTCCACCACACCACACTCTTCCTTCTCTCTTCCTAAAAACTGTGCAAACACTGCTCAGTGTCCATTAGAGCATTCACTAACAACATTTTTCGTAAACTGTATGTTTTAGACTTGCACTATAGCTGTGATAGCTTTTGTTTGATTTTATTTTGCCTGTTTTTCCTTCGTCAGAGTCAGCTGGAATTCCCAAAGGAGACAGGAGCTGCATTTCCACAGCAGGCTCCCGAAGCCCTGGACCTCCTTTATACCTGTGTGAACACAACCAGAGCTAGTGTGCCTGGTTGCACTTCTTCTCCTGCTGATTAAGAATCTGCAAATAGACTCTTCTTGCAAAACATATTTCTCCACAAAGCCAACCCACTGAATCAAGCTCATTATCTTAAGACATCGCTGTGGCCAAAGGTTATGCTTTTAGGAGCTATATTAATCTCTTTGTCTAAACAGCACAAGCTTAATTGGTTGAGATCAGAGTTGTACTGTTTTGAGGAAAAGGGTGTGATTAATGTGAGCTAAAGATGGTTGGACGGGCGCAGACTAACTCAGTTGCATACACAAACCTATTGTCATTGGAACCGCGAGGGCCTGGGAACCCACCTGAGCATGCCAGCTTCCTCAAACAGACCTGCGCCAACTGCAGACCCCTGGAGCAAGCAAAGCACCACAGACATCTGCCCCAGCCTCACGCCTGTGATGTGGCCTGCCAGCCTAGAAGAGGGCATCTGTGGCAGTAGGAAGTCGGGGTTCGTGGGGTCCCCACATAGGAGAGAAACTTTCTGCCACCCACTTTGCCCTAATAGAATATCATTCACTTACTTCCTGGCAAGCAGCCGGCTCACTTCCTCTTACACTCCAAGGTCACGGGCAGGCCCTTTCTACCCTGCACTGGATGGTACTGTCCAACGTACGGACTGCCTCAGTGGGTCTTCTTGCTCTGGCCCTGGATCCACTTAGAGGAAAAGAGCAAGAGGCAAGAGAGCCAGAGGAGCGTGAGGTCAAGGTGTCACTCCCTGGAGCCACAGTGCTCCGGACAGATGCTGTCTGGGTCTGGGGAACGGATCCCACTTACCCTTCAGTCCACAGCATGGAAACCTCTTTCTCCAGCCCCAGGTACTATATTTGCCCGGTTGGTTTCTCTGGCTTATTACAGGCCAGATTGTACGAAAGGCTTTATAGACATTATTCAGGCCTCAAAATCCCTATTACACAGACACTACTCCTGCCCAGGCACACGTGGGGAAACTGAGGCGCGGGAAGCTGAGAAAGTTGCCTTAGGCCTTACACTGATGGGTGCCGAGCCCAGCTGTCATGGGCCGTCAGCCCTTCACCCAAATGCTTGGCACGAGGGAAAGGGAAAGAGTGCCAGGGTCAGAGGACTGTGGAGGTAAGGCTTTGAGCTCCAGGGCAAAGCCAAGAGGCAGGGGAAGTCCAGGCTGGTGAGGAGCAGCAGTGGGAACGGGCAGGAAGAAGGAGCAGGCAGGATGGGCCAGGGTGGGGACAGGAAAGACTGAGCACGGGGCCTGCAGAGGCCCTGCAGGTTATTTTTTATCTTTTTTATTCTTTGGGAGGTTACTGGAGACTGAACTCAGGGGCACTCAATCACCGAGCCACATCCCCACCCTATTTTGTCTTTTATTTAGAGACACCGTCTCACTGAGCTGCTTAGTGCCTTGTTTTTGCTGAGGCTGGCTTCTAACTCACCAACCTCCTGCCTCAGCCTCCGAGCACTGCGATCACAGGCACGTGCCAGGGCTCTCAGCTTGTTTTTATCTTTTAAATGAGGGTTTCATACATTCCTTCTATACCTCATTGGTTGCAAAGATACTTATTTGCATCCAATGTTTTGTCTGCACCTATTGAAATGATTATCTGGTTTTGTCATTCATTCTGGTGATGCAACTTGATCATGGTAAATAATCTCTTTAATGTGCTGTGGAATTTGGTTGGTTAGCATTTTGTTGAGAATTTTTACAACTACGTTCATCAGAGATATTGGCCTTAGTTTCCTCCCCCCCTCCTCCCCGCACTACTCTCTCTCTCTCTCCATATATATATGTGTGTGTGTGTGTGTGTGTGTGTGTGTGTGTGTGTGTGTGTGTGTGTATGTATATGTATTGTATCTGTGTCTGGCTTTGGTATCAGGGTAACACTGGCCCACAGAATGACCATTCCCTCCTCTCCAACTTCCTGGAATAGTCTGAACAGAGTTGGCATTAGTTCTGAGAATGTTTGGTAGAATTCAAAAGTGAAGCCTCCGGGCTCCCCCTGGTTGAGGCCATCTTATGGGGGTGCAAAGCTCCTGGTTTGCAGCAGTCCTGTCTTCGCAGAGTCAGGAAGGACACTCACGCCTACACTACAGTGTAGCTGGTGTGGCAGGAGGAAATGACAGAGGGCTAGGGGCCTGCAGAGGCAGGAGGTTCTCATTGCACCAGGCAGGGCTGGCCAGTGCGGCACCTGTCTCAGGTACAGGGTTTGAGGGGACGTTGAAAACCTCTCCAACTGGGATAAATAATGCTTGAACATAATATTTTTTCAAAAAATGCACAATGATCAAAAGATCAACATTCCAAATAAACACAGGATCGGTCTCACTTTTTGTTTTGTTTTGTTTTTCCTTTGGCCTCAGGTGTCAATAGAACTGAGCTCATTCAATTTCATATTTATTTAACATTTTGATCTTTTGTCCATTATGGATTTTTTTTTTTTTTTTTGCATTTTGAATTTTTTTGTGCATTCAAATATTTATCTTCACGACTCTGTTGTTAGCACCCTTTCAATTTTTCATCCAGGGAGAGTGGCTCACTTCTCTCATAAAACTGCCAGCCCTGCTGTGTGGGGAATCTGACCTTGAACTTTCTCCTGAGGACCTTAGGCAATAAGAGATACAAATCAGGCATGATTTGCAAAGTAGAATGAACAGCATCCTCCTGTTTTCAGCAGAGTGTAGGACCAGCCAAGGAAGGTCAGTTAGGGGAAGACCCCCCAAAACCAAGTTGTATCTGTGATGGTCTTGTGGACCTGGAGAGCCCAGGGGGTCCAGCAATTGCTCAGGTCCCTTGACATGAATGAGGAGCTTCTTTTTGTGCATGAACACGAGCTGTTTCTTCAGTTCTTGGCCAATTTCCTCTTCCAAATTGTGAGCAGATGCATGTTAAATTAGGATTAATGGAGCTCCTTTGTGGTGCACTGAATCTGAGCTGTGTGCAGTAATAGTTTCATGGCACATCATTCAACCTTTCTAAGAGGTTAAAAATTATATACTTAAAGCTTTAGTCTATTTGTCTACAGTCTGAATGATTCCAAATGGGCATGATCAGTCCACTTCGTTAAAAGAAGGCTAGTTAACACACACACGTGTGCACGCATGTGCGCACACACACACACACACACACACAGAGCAAAGAGCATCCCACGCCAGTGTAGACTGGCATTTTAATAAAAGCATTCAGTTCTTGTAGAATTAGGTTGGTTGTCCTCACTCACTGCAGCCCCTGCTTCCGCATCGTGCATTTGGGTTGGATTCTTTGCACATTACTTATTTTCTACAAAATCTTTAGAGAGGTCTGGCTTGCATAGTTATAAAAATTATTGTAATGCATTTTCTGTGCATATTAAATTAGCTCCCCAGACTGATAAAAGGTTGGAAAGCTATTATTCTTTATTCTTCAGTTTACTACAACCCTAAAGTAATAGCATTCTATTAAAGTTTATTGATTGTTCCCACTGTTAACTAGCAAGTTGGTATATAAAAATAAAACAGAGAAATCTGCCATTTCTTCCCGGTTTTCTTCCATGGCTTGTGTCCCTGGAGTGAGATTTCAAAGGACCCTGTTGACTATACTTTAAGGAATTGTGGGAGATTTGGGGAGGTTAGGGTTCAATTGTTTATTTTTGTTTGTTGCTTGTTTTTGTGTTTCCAAGACATTAGAGTTTTTAAAGAAAGATTTACTATCTATCTATCTATATATATATATATATATATTTTTTTTTTTTTTTTTTTTTTTTTTCCTTCTCTCTCTCTTTAAAAGTGAAGCCAAGAGGTCTGGTCTGGGGGAGGGTACTGGATCAGAACACTTCATGGTGGCAGGACTGTCCATCCATTCATTTCACAATTGACCTTGACCTCTGCTGGGACACAGTCGCTGATCTGGGCATAATGGATTTAACAGGAAAGAAAGCAGGGCGTCCACCTCACGGTGCCTCTCTCGATCCCAGCGGTCAAGAGACAGCTGATACATAGAAGAAAAAAAAACCAAGATTTACTGCTTGTGAAGGCAATAAATGCTAAAAAGGAAAAAGCAGGCTAAGAGGGCAGGAGTGGTGGGCATTGTTATAGATCAGGAGGTCAGAGAAGGCCACTCTGAGGGGTGACGCTCCCAGCCCTGGGGTGGAAAGGGAGCCAGTCCTGTGGACCTCCAAGCAAAGCGACCTCAACAGGAACCAAGCTAAGCAAAGTGGCATCTGAGCCCAAAACAGGCAAGAGTCACCTCGTGGCTTTGGAACATGTGCTGAAGAACACGCAGGAGCCCCCGGGATGGGACTTGAATGACCAGTGAGACACAGCCTCTGCCTCCCAGGAGCCCTCCTGAGAGCAAGAGGTCATGATGCACAAGACCACGGGGCAGCCCCCACCCTGGAGGGGTTCAGCTGCTTTGGGGTGTCATGGAGTCAGGTGGGGGAGCCAAGGAGACTTGTAGGAACCCAGGAAAGGGAGCTTGGCATGTTTGGCAAATCTGAGCCGACTGAGTGGAGTAGAAGATAGGCAAACACCAGGCGCAGGGACAGTCCCCAGAAGCCCAAGCCACGTGGGGCTGGATGAGGATAGAGGGATCCCGTGGGCGATGTGAGCTCCAGGCAGAGAGTGGCATGGGACGCAGCCAGCAGGATGAGGCGGGAGAGGGTGATTGGAAGGGCTCGGTCTGGTGTTTGCTGTAGAAGGGTGCATCTCACAGCTGAGTCAGAACAGCAGGGGACAGCATTTCAGAAACTGAGGTGACACGGTTCTGACTCCACCTCCTTATATGTCTCATGAGAGCAATGCTCAAAAGGATCCCTGAACTTCCAGCCAGCTCTGGCATCTGCGAAGGTATCTGTACTTTTACGACCCCTCTCGGGGCTGGAGTTGTGGTTCAGTGGTAGAGCGCTTGCCTAGCATGTGTGAGGCACTGGGTTCGATTCTCAGCACCACACACAGAAATAAAAGAATAAAATAAAGATCTATCAACATCTAAAAAAAAATTTTTAAAAATTAAAAGCTCACCCCTCTCTCTCTCTCTCTCTCTCTCTCTCTCTCTCCCTCTCCCTCCCTCCCTCCGTCTCATTCCCTCAGGTTTTGGATTCTTCTTCCCTAGTTTTTGCTCTTACCCTATGAGCAGCTATGAGCCCTCGGTTTGGGGAAAGCTGGCATCTTTATGTTTAGCTTTGTTTTAACCTTTTCAACACCCCCGCTTGCACCCGTTCAGCAAGCCTGGGTCCTGGGCGACTCTCTGTCTCTAAGATTGAGGCTCACTCTCCTCTGCTCTCTGCAAATGAAGATGAGTTTTCCATTGACCAGGTCCATTCCGAGTCAGAGCCCGCCCATCCAAAAGAGCAAGCCTGGCTTTAAGGTACTGGGGACTGAGGAGTGCAGAGGCAGCACAGACGTGGGAAGGGAGCGCTTCATTTTTATCCTCTTGTGAAATTCTAAAAAGGAAAACCGGGTTACACCAGCTGGGATGCACTGTAGGGATGCAGGGTGGGGCTTTCAGGACAGGCGGAAGAGCCCTGGGATCCAGGGTTGCTGCCCACTCCTCAGGCCATCTCTGGAATCGTCCCCCAGGTCCTCTGCCCATTTGGGGCTGGCTCCAAGTCTCCAAGTGACTTGATGTGCCACCTGTCAACTTTATCTTCTCCAGGGAGAAGGGCCAGACGATGACTGTCCATGCCTCAAGTGTCTTGGGAATGTGGGAATGAGACGGGGTAGGAGCGAGGCGGAGGTCGTAAGCTGTCCATCAAAATGTGAACTCTTTTCAAAGTTGAGAAGCCCCACCCCTCTAGGCCTAGGTTTCCCACACTCCTTTGCATCTGGTGGTCCACGTCACCAGTTGTTATTCATGACAGTAAGTGGCTGTGGAGAGCCCAGGGTACCTCCTCCACCCCCGGCACCCACCGGGGAATGGAGATCAGAGCCACCAAACTGGAGGAGACTGGGTCCCCAGAACACCAGGTGGAGGTAGGCCACCTGCCAAACACAAGGATTGACAGTGGCATGACAAGCAAGCCCCAGTACACCTCCTGTGCTAGCCATCCAAACTGCCGCGCACCAGCTGACCTGGCCCCATGCAGTAAGAGAGCCAGCTGGGGAGACACGTTGGATGTCGCCGCTGGTCCCTGAGGGACATCACTTGACCTTCTGGGTCTCCAGGCTGTAACTGTGACCTTCAGGATATCCTTGAGACCTGGCAGAAGGGCCCATGTCTCACAGAGTGACTTTTAATGTGTGAACTGGGGATAATAACAATATTTCCTCTCAGTTTGTAGTGGGTTTTCAATGAGAGGAGCCACATAATCTAACACAGCGCCTGGCATGTGAAAAGTGGTAGTGGTTCTTATTCCTCATTATTTGTCGTTATTGACTGTTTTGATGGAGTTCTGCTGAATTCGCATACTGAGAGGTGCTGTCCAGGCTGCTGTGATTTCGGTAGACCAGGGAGTGCCTGGGGCAAGCGACCAAGCTCTCCGAGCTGGTAAGTGACGGCCTGCGTTCCAGATCTGCTTTCCAGCTCTTGCCCTCCTCAGGGCTCCACCCTGTAGGAGGCGGGGCCCGAGGAAAGGGCTCCAGGTGAAAGGCCCTGGAGCTCCCTGCTCCTCCTCCAAGACAGATTTCCTCCACCAGGCAAGGACAACCCTTTCAGCTCTTGTTGCATAAATGGGGACAAACTTGGCTAAAGTAAGCCTGGGCCTGCAGCTTCCCTGAAACTGGAACCACTTCCAGCAGACTTCATTTTTTTTTCCATTTCTTTCTCCCTCTCTCCCAATAATTATTATCTGAGGACTTAAAAAAAAAAAAAAAAAAAGTTCATTCTACTTTTGTCTCTGTAGTCATTTATTCTGCCCAAAATAAAAAGGTTAAAAAAAAAATAGAAAATCTGAATTAAGAGGGGAAATAAAAATATCCACTGGGGTAAGGAAAGGGAAAAAAGAAAAGTCAAAAGTCGATGCGTTGGGGTTTGTAGGAATTCCCCTGGAACAGTGATCCTCAGCTCCTGGATCAGAGGGCACAGCTCAGGGCCAAGTTTGGGAACTCAGCCAAATGGGCTGCGGGTCAAGGATCACTAATAAATATTGCTCCTTGGCAGTTGAACGATAGTTCTGTCTTTCTCGGGTCAAGAAAGAGCCATTAGTGACTCAAATGGGCATTTTTATTTGTTGGAAGCCCGTGGATGCCTGCGTGAGGGGCAAAGAACTCAGACTCAGGGCTGTTAAGGCAAGTTTATCCGGAAAGTTCTGGCAAACACTTCTACCTTTTTAGGACTTCAACAGGAAAGGCAACGAAAGCAAGAAGCAAGAACCTCCTTGTGAAGAATACCCAAGCCCAGGAGGTGCAACCACGTGGCATGGCCACTGCCAGAGAAGCCCCACCCAGTTGAAGTGTTCCACGAGATCAGCATGTCCACAGGTTTGGGCATCTGCAGCAGGTGGTCTGATTTGGGAAGGCACCTGCAGGGGAGATAGAAACAAAGCTCATGGATACTCATCAGCTAAGAGGAACTTCCATGGCAGCTGTTCCTGAGGTCTAGCTCCAAGTATCTGCAATTGCCACCCTTGATGTGGCACCACAGAAAAAGTTTGCATATGTTCAGGTCAGATGGATTTTTTTAGAAAAAAAATAATGATTGAATCTGCAGATGCAGAATGTATCTGTAGATAGGGAGATCCAAATATGTATTTGAACACCGGGACTAGATCGCCTTACACTAAAAGACATCATAAAGCCACACCCAACAGAAGAGTGTGGCAAGAACTCAGAGGCTTGAGGTGCCAATCAATCAGAAGGATGAAGTAGGAACCCAGAGAGCAGACACAGGTGTCAAAGTCTATCCAGCCCAATGTGGAAAATCAAGCGGATGCCTGACACATAGTAAAGATTAATAAACATTCATTGAGTGAGTAAAAAATAAGAAATATAAAAAGGAAATTCTGATTTAGTAAGAAGAGTTTGGAATAACTGTTCAGTGATTTATGGGAAAACGTTATTTATTTAGGGTCAAATTATATTCTATTGCATTGCAAAACTGATTGTGATGGATAGACTGAAATATGAAAAAAATTCATTATTAGTTTAAAATCTACAGGAGGACTGCAAACATTCTGAGCTTTGACACGTTAGTACAAATCACAAAGAAGAGCATTATCTTACAGCATATAAAAATTAAATATAATAACTGGGCATAACCGTATATAAATAACTCCAAGGAACAACTAGTTCAAAGTACCAGGCTGACTTCAAACAAGAGTATGGACAAATAATAGGCGACCCCTGAAAACCCCCTCCATCGTAGCAGAGAAATGGAAGTGAATGTGGCGTCCACCCCCGAGAGGCAGCCTCTCCCACGTGCCTGCCGAGTCCCCGAAATGAGCACTGCGGGAGTGGGCAGAACACAGGGCGTTTGCCGTAGAGTGTAAGTAACAAAAGTCCAGCTCCAAAGTAAGTGCCCTCCGGTCACAGTCATGCAGCATACCGGGAAAACCATGCGGAAACGTAAATAACCTCGTTGAAGGCGGAGCTGGTTGCTATGGTAATTTTTAAAATTTTTTTCCGAAGTTTTAATTAGTGCTATTGCAGTGATTTTTTTTTTTCAAAGAAAGGGAATTAACATACACCTTCATATATCTGAAGAAGGCAGGGAAAGAACTGGCCGAAGAGCACCAGGACCAGGTGCCATCTGTGTGCCTCTGCACACGGGGTCCCCACACCCCAACTCCTCCGAGGGTGTTGCAGGGAGGGCACTGGGCATGCTGGTGGGTGCCCAGGCCAGCAGGGCATGGACTGGGGAGCTGAATCAAGCACTGTCATGTATGGGAGTAGGTGTGTATGAGTGTGTACATGAGTGTGTGAGGGTACAAGAGTGTGAGTGTACACACATGTGCATGTAAGTGTGTGTATGAGTCTCAATGGGTATATGTGCATGTGAGTGTGTGTATGAGTTGTGTGAGTCTGTATGTGAGTGTATAAGTGTGTGTGTGAGAGTGGGCATGAGGTTGCATATGTGCATATGAGTTTATGTATGAGTGTGTATATGTGTGCACAAGTTTGTTTATGAATGCATGAGTGTGTAAATGTGTGTATGAGTGTGTGAATGTGTATGTGCATGTGTGTGCAAATGTGTATGAGTGTGTGGGTGTATATGAGTGTGCATGTGTGTGTATGAGTGGTATGAATTTGAGTGTGTGTATGCATATGACTGCATGAATGTGCATGAGAGTGTATATGGTTATGTGTTGTGTATGAATGTCTATATGTGTGTATGTGAGTGTGTATGAATTTGTGTGTGAGAGTGTGTACGTGCCGAGTGTGTGCATGTGTATGTGAGCATGTGCAAGTGTGTATGAGTATGTGGGTGTATATGAGTGCGCATGTCTGTGAATGGGTATGAATTTGTCTATGCATATGTGTGTGAGTGTGCATGAGAGTGTGAATGTGTGCAAGCATGTGTGCCTGAGTGTGTGAATGTGTATGTGAGTGTGTGCAAGTATGTGAGCATGTAGGTGTATGAGTGTTCATTTGTATGTGAGTGGTATGAACTGTCTATGCATGTGTGTGAGCATGCATGAGTGTGTGAATGTATGCAAGCATGTGTGTGTGAGTGCATGAGTGTGTGTGTGAGTGTGTGCAATTGTGTATGAGTGTGTGGGTCTATGAGTGTGCATGTGTGTGTGAGTGTGTGGATGTGTGCAAGTGCGTGTGCATGTGTGAGGTTGTGAATGTGTATGTGAGTGTGTGCAAGTGTGTGAGCATGTGGGTGTATGAGTGTACATGTGTATGTGAGAGGTATGAACTCTCTGTGTGTAGGTGCGTGTGTGAGCGTGCGTGTGTGAATGTGTGCAAGCGTGTGTGAGAGTGTGTGCCTGGGTGCGGGAGCTGAATTTGACAGACTATGCCACTTTCCAGCTGGCCCCTCTGCAGAGCTGGCCCGGTCTGCCCCTCGGTTCCCCATTCTGCAGGGAGAACAACGTGGTCTCCACAGAGCAGCAGAGATGGAACCTATCCACCCATCTGGACCCCTCCTCCCTGCGCGTGTCAGCAGGGAGGGCGGGCGTCATTCCAGTCCTGACACCACAGCGGCTGGGGTGGCTAGTCCTGACTCCACACCTGTTCTCATTCGGGGGGACGCTCTAGACCCAGCTCAGCCCTGAACGGCTGTGCGGCTGTCCCGTCCCCCAGGCTGGGCACACTCCCTGCAGTGCTGCTTTTAGGGACTGGAGAGGGTCACTCTGGGTGGTGAACTTCAAGTTCAACTTTCTTTATCACATGGAGAAGGATTTTTTCCCTGAGGTTGCTTTACCTCTCTCAGCTTCCGTTTCCCCTGTAAAATGAGGCTCGAGGGTCGCCTGGCCCAGAGAATGTCTGGGAGGATTTGCCTGCCACAGGCCATCGGTTTGCATTTTTTTGCCCACTAAATGAGAGATGACGTGGCGTCAAGCAAACCTCATCAGAAAGCAAGACAGGGATAAAAACAGGTCCTGTGCGACCTGCAGGCGGATCAGGCGTTTTCAGATTTTATCCTCCAGCCACACCAGAGGGCCTCTTGGGGTCATCACCTTTGGGCGCCTTCCTGGCCCCGGTGCCCCATGCTGCCGGGAGGAGAGGCACTTTGGCTCCGTCCTTGAGTGTCCTCCACCAACTCAGAGCTGCCAACACAGCCGACTGGCTCCCCTTCTCTCTCCCAGCTCAGTGCCACTGTTCTAACCCACACGCCAGCGCTACACACAGTTCAGCTCCAGGAGTTTGACACTGGGAAGCTCTAGACATGAGGCGAGAAGGGCCCGCCCCTCGGCCCGTCCCACTGGGGAAAACCAGACCTCCCCGGGTCAGGCGCACACCGCCGAACCACCAAGCTCAGAGCTGAAAATGAGCCCAGCCACCTACCCGCCTCTGCCGGATGCAGAAAGGGTTTTGTGCCACTGTCCCAGGGTCCCATCCAGGGCTCAGTATTCTGTTGCTTAACAAATAAATGACTAAAGAGGCTGACGCTCAGAGAGGGAAAGCCACCTACCCGAGTCTACAGAGCTGGCCTCCCTAAGGTGGGCACCCAGGAGCTCCTGGGTGCCGTGTCTCCACTCGTGTTGGGCAGAATCTCGGCCTGCCCGCGAGGGCTGACGGGCCCCCACCTCCCGGTGCTCTTGAGGTGGGGCCTACCAGGTTTTCGGCTGCGCAGGTTCCAGTCAGAGTGGGCCTGGGTGCAGGTGGGAGTGGCCACATTTCCCTGGGGTCTCCTAGACCTTCCTCTACCACTGTGTGAAGCCACCCCGGCACCGGGGCTTCCCCAGACTTCCCTCACCCAGGAAACCCTGGGCAGGGCCAGCAGTGTCCACTTGACAGATGAGGACACTGGCACCCAGAGCCACCCCCAGGCTGGCACCCAGGGACAGTCTCAGCCCAGGCCTGGAGGACACATCTTCTGAGTCCAGACCCAGGAAGGTCCCAGCTCCTTACCATCTTTCAAGTAAGAAAAGAGCACAGGGCATTGAAGAGGGACCTGGAAGCCATCGGACACGAGCAGCGTGGGATCCTAGATCCTAAGCCCAGGGTGAGACCTGCTGCGACCGCGGGCTCTGGTGGACTGGCTCTGTGGAGAGAGCCCCCAGGCCGGGACGGAGCAGGGCACACGGCCAGCCAACAACACCCTGGAGCACAGGCCGCACTGCCTCGCCCCTGCTGTGGATCCCCGGGCCCTTCCTCCATGAAAAATAGTCTTTAGAATACTTTTGTGACCTACGTGAATTCTATTACTTATGACGTTATTGGTGATTATTATAATACATGGTTTCCTTCTGAGTTTTAAAAGAAATATATTAAAGCATTTTGATATTGTGGAACCCTGAGAGTCTTGTAGGCCCTAAGCCCTGTGCCCACGGAGCCTGATTGTGGAAGGGGTGCTGGTGAGGCCCTACTGTGTGTAGGCAACACGGGGCTATGGAAACCAGTCATGGAGAAACTCTGCACTGGGGAAGTTTCAGACCAGAAGGAGGGAAAGACAGGTTCTGAAATAACTAAAATAACACCTCACCAAGGGAGAGCAGGAGGGAGCTGGAGGGAGCAGAGCTCTGGAAGGCTTCCTGGAGGAGGCGGGCACTGCTGCCCTGGGAATGGGGGAAGGGGTCCAGCCTGAGCTTCAGCACGTGCCTTCCAGGAGCACCTGCAGAGCACCCGCGGAGCTGCGCCTGTTCTTCCCTTCTGTCCTGGAAAGAAAGAAGAAAAACTAAAGACAAGAACTAACTGGGAAAAAAGGGAGAAGGAGACAGAGGAGAGGGCTCAGTCATGTCGACGTCCACATCTCTACAGAGACAGCGCAGGAGGACCCGGCCGGAGCCTCTGCGCCTACCGGGGCGGCGGTGATTACCGTGACCTAGTTATTTCTCTAGAAATGGAAGAAAAAGTTCAGCACCTGATCCGTCTTTCTTCTTTCCTTAATAGGGGAAGTTGAACCTAAAGCCCTGTAATTTTAATCACATCTTCCCCCGTCTGCATGCGTCTCGAGAGGGGACCTAAGTACACGCTGGAGGGTGTGTGGAATCATCCAGAAGGAGGGCGGGGCTGCCGTGATCACGCTGCACTCAAGGCATGTGCTCACCAGGGAGGCCCCTGCCCCGGCCCCTGCCCCTGCCCCTGCCCCTGCTTTTACTTTTTCCCTTTTTTAAATTCCCTCCTTCCCTCACGAGGGCATGCATGGTGTCATGGCGGGGCAGCGGGGACGGGGTAGGTGGAGGGGTTCAAAGGTGCGTGGGGCCAGGGGCACGGAACTGCAGTCCTGAGTCTGGGCAGAGGTTGGACGAGGTGGAGGACGGGGGCGTGAGGCTCGGAGGCCCGGAGCTGAGGCTGGAATGGACCAGGTCTCTAATGCACACTCTGGGGCAGGGGCTGACCACCACCCTGCCCCTCACCCTTCCCCCGCACGCAGGCCAGGGGACACACGCAGGGCCTTCTCACGGGAGCGCCCGGCTGGCACCTGAAAGCCCCAGCAGGCATGCATCCACACACGTGTGGAGCCGCCGGCTGGCCCGACACTCCTAAGCACCATCCTGGTAACCAACGTGAAGTACAGACACGTGGCATCCTGCGCGGGTGCCACCACAGAGCTGTCAGAAACCATGCAGGACCATCCAGTGACCCTGCAGCTGACAGAGGAGGGCCCAGGAGGGGGCAGGCACTGGGGAGGTCGGGCAGGCGGGGGAGGGAAGGGGCAGACACACAGTGTGCGTTGGCTTCTTCTCAACGAGCTTTCTATTTTAGGGAAAAGTTGCTAAGACAGAGCAGAGGGTCCCTGTCCCCACTCCTCAGTATTCCCGCGGCGTGTTCGTTACTGTGAACGAGCCAGTCATCCATTCTTTGCTCGTGATGTCGTGTGGAGACTCCCTTTACCCCAGCACTCCAGGACGTGGTGAGTTCAGCACCCAGACTCCAGAGCGGCAGGCATTTGGAGATCTCCTCGGCAGCTTCCTGGAACCAACCACCTGGGATCTTGTCGCGGGAGAATGCAGGCCCCGAACTCGCAGCTGAGGAACTTCGTCCTTGTCAGCTCTGATCTCCAGCAGTTCTAACCAAAGCAGAATCTCTAGATGACCAACGGCTCCGTGGAGTCCAGCCCTGGAATCCTGCCTGAGCTGTCACTCTTTGGTTGCAAGCTGGTGCCTCTTCAAACCCAAACCCTTCTCCAGAAGGTAATGTGGGTTTGCACCTAGGAATCCCAAGGAGGAAAAGGGTTCACTTTTTTCTGGTAATTCCCAAATTCCACAAATAAAGTCAGAAAAAGTCGATTCCATGGGTGGGGGGAGGACGGATGAAACAGCCTCTTCACAAACATCCTTTTGGACACCATTTCTCCCAACTTCCCTGCCCCTCCACCCAGCCTCACGCTCCATCCCTAAAGCTTTCAGTTCTGGCCTCTATGAAGCCCAGTAAGGAGCCTCCTCCTCCAGGAAGCCTTCCTGGCTGTCGTTGCACTTCTCTCCTTCTTGGAACAACTGATTCCTCATGGAATCAGCTGCCACCTTCTGTCAGGGTTTGCTGTGCCTACTACGCCCCTGACTGCCCTGATGCAGTACTGCAAACTGGTGCAAACCACAGAAATGTAGTGTCTCACAGTTTTTGAGACCAGAAGTTGGAGATGTGGGGGCGGAAAGGTTGGTTCCTCCCTAGGCTTCCAGGGGATCCTGCTCCAGGCCTCTCCTGGCGCCAGGTGATTGACAGGCGATTGGGGTTGTGCTGTGGTGTGCAGGCGCACCTCCCAGGACTCCGACACGTGGCGCCCTCCCTGCATGTGCCTCTGTCTCTGGGCCCCCCATTTTCCCTTTTAACATAAGGACGCCAGGGTATTGAACCAAGGCCTTAATGACCTCGTCTTCATTTGCTCTTCCACAAAGACCCTAATTCAAGTAAGGTCATATCTACAGTCACAGGCAGTTAG
Organism: Sciurus vulgaris; assembly: GCF_902686455.1. NCBI lineage: Eukaryota > Metazoa > Chordata > Mammalia > Rodentia > Sciuridae > Sciurus > Sciurus vulgaris. Next base: position 9,394,988 of record NC_136462.1, read on the forward strand.
AATCACACCGTCTTTTAGAGGGACACGGTCCACCCTCCCTTCTGCACCCTGTTGCAAACTGTGTAGAACTCATTTGTGCATTCATGGTGCAGCCTGCAAGATCTAGATCTCTGCTCGACAGAGGGCAGGAACTTAGCGAAAGTTCCCTTGGTTGGCTAACCATTCAGACAGCTGGTATCGACACATGATCACAAACCACTTCCAAAGAAGACATCACTGTGTCCAGCCAGATGGACCAGGACCCACTGGTATTTGGAGACATTAACTTAGCACAAAACACTCTTCAGAAGACAGAAGACTCTCAGATGCAGTCTCACCAAAGGCCAGTTTTCAAACCAAGAGATACCTTCCCACGCCCCACACCCGCGGACCTATCCACTTGTTTTCCGGTTCCCTGGCACTAAAAATCTAACCCCTGAAAAACTACGACAGCAACAGAGGCAGTGCCAGCCTGTGGGCTGGAGCCTGCGGGGCCGAGAGTGGGAAGGGAGGCCTCGACCACAGGACTGGGAACATCCAGGCAGAGGGAAGGGACCACGTTTCCCCAGGACTCTCAGCGAGCCCCTGACAGCCAGCCCCCCACCTTCTCTGTGCCGCACCTGCGTGCTTGACCACTGTTCTAGGCTGCAAGGAAAAACCAAGGACCAAACCCTAAAGGGGGAACAAAACGGTGGATGGCAAGGAGCGTGCACGCAAGATGCTCTGCGTGGCGGCAAGAGGGATGCCCGGAGTCCGCCAGAGCCCAGGCGTCCGGAGCATGCAGCTGCTAAGGCCGAGAGCCTGAGCAGGGCTCTTGTGCTGCCCGCATGGAGAGGAGCCAGTAAGGAACATCACGCAGTAAGCCCACACTTCCTGAGAGCGTGCAGGGCTGGACAGGACAGCAGGGAGGACCGAGGGCCCGTTCCTACACCCTGGGAGAGGCCAGGTCAATGCCGACGCGACCCTGGATTCCAATAGGAGGAGATTGTTTCCAAAACCAAAAAGAAAACAAATTAAAAATCAAATTGAAAAGTGTCCCTCCCACGGACTAGCCAACCCAGAGAGGGCCACGCACGGCTCCTCCAGCAATGCTTCCGGACTTTCTCACCATCGACGGTGCGTGCAGCTGGCCCCATTGTCTGTCTCTCCTCAAAATCCAATATTTCCCCTTCTGTTATGCTTGGCACAATGACAAGAAAGGAAGAAATAAAAGTTCCCCTATTTAATGAAGCTGTTGAAGATTTTTTTTTTTTTTTTTTTTTTTATCAGAATTGACATGACCATTACCATCTCGACTCGGGTTCTGACACAAGAGTCCCCTAGCAACATGATCTCTCCATGGCAACCACCCCACTTTCCACACAAGGACAATCTTGACAGCTTAGCATTCAATAAAAAGTACTTTTAATTAAACGATGACTAAGAACTGTCAGCACAAAAAGTATATATGTTGAACACATATTTTCCTCTGTTGTTAACATTCCTTTAAGAAGTAAATGGCCAATCTAAGCTTGTCTTTTGGAAGGATGGTCATAGGCCTTAAATGAGGTGTGGAAGGATTCCTCAAGTCCACCAGAAGCTGACAGGTCCCGCTCAGGAACCTCTGATCCAGGGCCCATTGCAGGTGCCATCTTCTCCCAAGGTCCCCAGGGCCACTATGTGAAAGGGCTCTAACATGGACCATGTGGAAAGCACAGCAGGAACCACCACCCAGCACCCCAGCCACGCTGCTGTCTAGAGCGGGCTTGCTGCGTGCCCAACATGGTCTCTGCCATGGCATCATGAGCCTCCCAGCTAGAAATTCCTGTTCTTCTCCTCCCCTCACGCGTGGGGACACAGACTCAGAGATCGTCGCTGCCCTGCCCCCGTCATGCTGTGACTGAACCCTGCCCCAAGCCCCGTGGTCTTGGCTTCCATTAGCATGCAGGTCAAAGCAAACAGGAAAAGCAAGGATGAACCACGTCCAGGACAAATGAGTGACTTCAAAACAAGCATTAAAGCAGTAACAGCTGTGTGCTCTAGGACTTGGAATAATCCTCTCTTACAGAGGAGGAAACCAAGGTTCAGAGAAGTTGTCTTGCACATCCCATCACACACAGGAACACACATAGGAACACAGCTGAGGCTTCCGGGTTCTCAGCCCTTGCATCTTCCCTTCCCACTCTGCCTCCCTGGACACGCAGAAAGGTGGACAATGCCCAAAACCACTGCAAGAAAGGCAGGCCAAGCCTCTGACCTAGAACTGGTGTGAAGGAATAGACAGGGCCAGGTATTGTCAGAGGGCTGGTCCTTGCCCGGTGCTGCCCACACTATGGGAAAGAGAATAACATTTATTGAGCAGCCACTGAGATGGACCCCAGCACAAGCTATCTCCCAACCTGGAGACCTCATTCCCATTATGTTCAAGAGAGAGGAGGAGCCTGTGGTCAGAGAGGCAGCTGCCCTTCATTAAGGTACACAGCAAACGGGGGGCAGGAGGGAAGTTGAAAGCAGGCTCCATGACTCCGGTCCATGGCTCTCCCAGCAGAGTGCCGGCTGCCTGCTGGAGTCAGTCTGTGGGTTTGTCTGGCCCCCACTGTTCCCTCGGGCCCCACTCTCCACTCCAATATCCCTAAAGTCACTTGACCTTTCGCTTCCCTCCCAAGGGCAGGGCCCGGGCACAGGGCTCTGCCGCTCTGCAGTGCAGGTGGCACTGAGAGGGAGGGCCCAGAGGGAGGCTTGCGCCTGCGCGGCTGGTGCGAGCAGCCTCTGCCCAGCCCTTCCAGTCCAAAGCAGCTGTCCGGTGGTGTCTCGGCGTGACTGCCCGTGGTTGGAGAGCACTGCCTTCCTCGCCCCTAACGGCCCATAGCCACTGATTGCCCGCGCTGATGGCTAATTTAATTTCTGTCAATACAGCACTGAGTGGCTTTAAAAGAGCCATTATCCACGAGGGCGGTGCTTGAGGGGACGTTAGTGGGATGGCCCAACAGAGCCGCTGCGGAATGAGGCCCAGCAAGTCAATGCCGAGGGCACCTGCGCGGTGATGCGTCCGACCTCTCCATTTAGCTGGGACAGCGAGGCCGCAGAGGTGCAGGACTCCCCGAGGGCTCCCAGGAGGGCCGGCTTCTCCTGCTGTGATGGAGCCTTGCTCCTTGGTGCCAGCAGGTTCAACCGTCCCTCCACCCTCCCCTCTGGGCCCATGGGACCTGCAGAAAAGGCTGCCTCTGCCTGCCTAAGCCCCTGCGGGCCCCAGGCTTGCGCAGGGACAGTCCTCAGCCTGCCTGCGCTCACGCTCTGCTTGTCCTGCCTGTGGTCCAGGCAAAGGCAGCCCTCCCTTCCGAGCCCGCTGTGGCCTCTGCCCAATCCCTGCTCCCACTGCTCTGTCACCCTGGGAAGCCCCCTCTGGCCCTGTGGACCTGAGGACTCTCTTGATTCCTCAGAACTCGGCGCCTCTTCTCTGGGAAGCAGCCATCTATTTCACGAATTCGATCAATCAGTGTCCGTTTGCTGAAATCCCACCATCTGTCAGATGCTGCGACAGAGCCGGAGGAAAATGACCCCTGAACCACATGTGGTCCCTGCCCTCACAGAGCTTGCGGTCCACAGGAGAGAGGTGACAAGAGAGCTGCCCATCTGTGACCGTGTGGAGTCCTGGAGGAGAAGCTGCCAAGAGAGCCGAGGGTTTGACCTGCCTGGGGGCCTCTGAGGCCCCTGCTCTTCTTCTTCCCGGTCTCCCCGACTGGCATCTGTGTTTTGGTGCTGTGATAATTCTGCTCGTAGGAGAGTCTCCCCCACTCGCCCAGTGCTCAGGGCTCCGTGTGCTGACAGATGAGTGGACTTCTGCCTTTCTTCTCTCCACTGACACGTCGCCCAAGTTCACACGGACAGTAACCAGTACCTAGAGCAAGGCAGACTGGTAGATAGAACAGCTAGCAGACCTTTCTCCCAGAGCACATCTTCCCTCAGAAATGGCCGGTCACTGATCCATGTCCACTGTCCAGTCATCCTTCATCCTCGCTCCTCCATCTGCCCCCGCTCGGTTGGCAACCCGACTTCCATCTGTCCTCTCACATGCGTGCAGCACACCCCCTTCGTCTCTCGCCCCCCACTCACCCCCTCCTCCGTCCACCCTTCTCTCCCTTCACTGTCCACCCGCCCGTCCCTCTGCCCCTAGGGATTCGTGGACCTCCTGGACATGTAACGCAGGTGACAGATGCTAGGAACGCGGAGAGGCAGCCTGGCTCTCTGTCCTTCCGGTGCCCCCGTCACCCTTTCCAGGGACCTTCCGTCCCCAGGCAAGGTCAGGGCGCCCTGTGCCCCTCGCCACCCCACTTCCCTCCTACCCCTGTGGCCATGGGCTCTGGGTGGCCTGCGGCTGACCCTGCGAGGCGTGCCTCCAACCCTGCCCTGGTGGCCAACGGGACAGCAGGCACTCCTGGGGGCACCAGCAAGAGGTTGCACCGGGCTTCCGACGCGTTCCACCCCGGCCCGCGGTTCTCTGGCTAGGAAGTGCAGCTTCCGGGCCAGGTCCCTAAGGGTCACCCACCTGAAAGTCCGTCTTACAAGCCGGAGGTTGAAGCCCTGGAGTTGCCTAGGCAACGGGCTGGAGGAGACAGAAATGAACTGGTTTGGGGTGGAGGGTTAGGGTTAGGCGTGGCTCAGGGCCCCGGTTGGGACCCCGTCAGACCCCTCAGGGACGTCCAGGCTGCTGCGGTCAGTCAGGGGCTGACGCTCCTGTGGGCAGCAGATGGTGAGGTGGGTCTGAGCAGCTCCGGCCTGAAGGCCATGGAAGTTCATCATAAAACAAAGCACCAAGGCCAGGGCAGCAGGGGCCTCCCGGGGCCTCCTCCTGCTGTCGCAGCACTCGCCTGTCGTGTCCCCTCACAGCTCCGGTCCGTGGTGCAGAGGGCAGAAGGGCATCTTGGCTTCCAGGGCTGCCTTTACAGACGGGTGGCTGACCCCGCAGGAGTTCGCTGCCCCAGGTCTAGAGGCCGGCTGGCGCACTCCTCCCAAAGGCTGGAGGGAGGACTGTCCCTGCCTCACCCCCCAAGCCCAGGGCGATCCCATCCCGAGGTCCTAACCTGATCACAGCTGCACAGACTTCCTCCTGGTAAGGTCCCACGCAGACCTGGACCTGCAGGGTCAGGGGCTGAGCTCGGACATTCCTGTCTGAACCTCATCATGCAACCACTGCAAACTGGTGACAGTCTGTAGGATGACAAAGACACTTCTCCTGGCTTCAGGACATGAGTCCTGTTTGACCCAACCCTACCATGGCAATCCTTGTCAATTTGCTGGATACTGCCTCCTAACTCTCTCAATGTGAAGGAGATCAGATTGGCCAACAGCACGTGTCTGTCCAGCAAGACACAAAGAAAATTCTGTTAGGACGTCTGGGAAAGTTTCAGAAAAACAGACTTGGCGGGTACTTCCTTCCTGATCTGGAGGCTGCTGTGAGCACCTGATGTCTCAGGTGGCAGCCATCTTGCAGTCAAGAGGTGAGGACTACGAGCAGGGAGGCCCGCCCAGTAAAGCAGTTAAGTGGGCATCCTCGAGCCACAGAGCTGTGCCAACCTCTGCTGGCCTTCAGATGCCCTCCCTGCCCTTTGCTTAAGCCACAGCTGCTTGAATGCTCTGCTACAGAATGCATGCCCAGCTAACAGAAACCCAGACTCACGGAGCAGGGAAAGAGCAGCCCGCTGAATAAGCAAAGAACCAGCCCCTGGAAAGGAAGAGCGTGACATCGGAGGAGACCAGGAGAGACAGGATGTGAAAGGGGACGATGTCAGAGGCCACCGAGAGCTGAAGTAAGGGGCCGTGTCACGAAGGGGAGTGAGCACACATTGATCATTGAAAGAGTGACAGGGTGCATCTCAGGTGTGGCTTGTTGACGTTCGGCGATCAGTTCAGAGAGGTCACCTGTGCTGGAGAGGACAAAGCAAGCTCTGCAAGAAGGATGAGGGACCAAATCAGGAGCACGGGACCAGATGTTGGCGGGAAGAGGAGGACTAACAGCCGTCTCGGAGGCAAGAGGGAAAAGATAAGGAGAAACGCAGAGAGCGGAGATGGGCAACCCAAGGGAAGCCTGTTGGCAGAGGCGACGAAGGTGTGGCTTGGTAGAAGGGGCTGAAGGGGACCCGGCACGGTGCAGCCCAGGAGAGCTGCTCCCTGCGGGAACAAGCATGCTGTCAAGGGACCCTCAGGGGCCCACCGCTTGGGCAGAGGAGGCTGTTCTCCTGGCTCCCCGTTTTTCAAGCGGCAGGTGGCAAGTGGAATCTTCTGCCCTCTTCACACCAACTTCTTGTCAGGCACTGCCATGTTTATAACTTCTGCATAGAGAAAGAGAAATTACCTGGCGGCTGATCTCTGTTGTGACATCCATCTTTGTGGAGGAAGAAGGGAGGAGAACTCACCAGTGACAGAGAGACCAGAGAAGCGCTCTGTCTTTCCTCCTAGTGAAGATGGATGTCATAACAGAGAGTCAGCCGTGGCCTCACGTCCGTGTGAGCACACCCGCCATTCAGCCAGGCAGAAACTTCTCTGGATAACTGCTGAGGAAGATAGAAGTGCTGGCAAGGTGAGTGTGGCTGTCAGTGCAGTAATGTATGGGTGTACCTTTGCAAAGAAGGAGATGCCACCAGGGCAAACCTCCTGGCTGGTTATATATCGGCAGTGTCTCTGGCTTGGGCGAACAACCGACGCTTTTATTTATGTCTGTGTACACGCATGTGTATATGTTTAATATTTCAGAGTCCAGAGGGGACATGCCATTTTGAGAGAGCAATCCGGTTTTTCATTGCGAGCAAGGTAACCAGAGAAGCCACAGTGACCTGCAGCTTTATGACAGTACTTTCTACCTCTTTCCCCTTCACCCAGGAGAGGCCCCGCATCTAACAAATCACCCCGCAGGTAGGGGGTGGATCCCAGCACGGCAGGGAGGAAATCTACAGCCGTCCAGTTTCTAGAAAAGTAATTTTCTATGCCATGCATCAGCCCTTCCGCATCCTTCATTGGGAAATATCTTGCACAGGAAAGATGAGACAGGTGACCTTAACAGGAAGCAGTAAATGTGGCCGAGGAGGAAGGAAGGAGAAAAACGACAGTTCTTGTAGCCCCGTGTGGTTTTGATGGCTTCGGATGACATCTCTTTCAGGCCCCTGAGAAGACGTTTAAACTCCCAGGCCCCTTCTGTGGCTCTTTGTGAGATTCCTGTTGGCTTCTTGAACTGAATTTTATCTAGTGCAATAAATTCCCCATTAACCCTGAGGATGGGCTTCCCGCCAGAGGTTCAGCCCATTTGAGCCTTGTTCTCAGAACTCCTAGACCCTTGAAGAGTTTCTCAGAATACTCCCGCTCGGACTGTGGCAGGACAGTGGGTAGGAACCAGCAGCAGCCTGTTTGACCCACGGGAAGCCTGGACAGAGAGCAGGAGTGGCCGTCCAGGGCGAGCAGCAACAGGATATCCTGAGAAAGACCAAAGGGCCAGAATAGCAAGTTCACAAAAGCATGGGCAAGTGCTGGCACCGAGGCCCTATTCCGAAGGAGGAAGGCAGTGGAGCAGCAGCTAAAGCAGACGAGTCCCAGGAAAACGAGATTGACTCAGAAGGGCCCAGCTCTTCTTCCTGCACGGACACTGGGTACTTCCACGTGAGAATCCCCAGGTGAACCTCCTCTGCTTTCTCAATAATAGCACAACTCACCTCTGAAAACACGAGACTCGTATCAGATTCAGGATCCACTCTCGTAAGCTGAGCCCAGGCAAGCTAAACTCTCAACTTAATTCCTATAATGATTATGTACCATTTGGATGTTTCTGGAAAGAATTTAAATCACTTACTTTATAAGGCATCAACTCAAGGGGACCAGAAAGAAAGCTGGTTAGACGGAGGACAGAATTGCACCATAAATTGTGGACATGTATGGTGAGGGTCATGTTGCACCAAATCAGATTAAGTTAGAGTTTCCCAGCAGCCGAGGGAAGGGGACCTAGGGTAGTTGTAATAGTCCCAGGGTCTGGCAGAAGTCTCAGCAAAGCCATCGGTAGTGGAGAGAAATGCTTTTTCTTTGCTCTACACTCTTAGGAGGATCAATGGCAGGAGCTTTTGTGCAACGGACCGTTCGAATGGACGGTGTGTAGAAGTCTTAGGAAAGATGCAGAAGATCCATTTATGTTTTACGTGATCCTATATTAAATGACTGGGGAAAAGTCACAGAAAATACAGCATTTCTGTGAGTACGCTAGGAGGCATGAGAGTGGGCTGGCAGTGCCCCGGCTGCACCCCTCTCATCATCTGCCGTACTGAACGACACCTGAATGAAAATCTGCCCTTCTCTCCTCCTCAGATGTCAAAGTCTCAAAGGTAGCAGTTATCTTTCTTCTTTTTAACTGATATTTCTTCCGTAATGTCCAGTGCAGTGCCTGGCACACAGCAGGCATTTTGTCGTTGATGTCAGATAAAGGATTTAGTTCAATGCACAGATAATGCCCAGGTTGGCTTGTGTCTAAGGCAGGTGCTGCCCAGATGTGGCCCCACCTGCCTGCTGGCATCAGTAGCACCTGGTGAACTTTCAAGCACTAACACCTGATCATTTGTTCCTAGCTCCTTAGTGTGACCCACTTTCTGAGATTTCCAGGATACAATGGTCATCCAGCCACCCCTTCTTCCGGTGGGCCCCCCCCCCCCCCCTCGGGCTTCCAGGATGCTGCTCTTCTTCCTATGCTGGCCAGGGGCAGCCTCTGAGATTGCCCAGAAGCTCTCTTGCCCAGGCCGGGGCCACAGTAGAGGTGAGCCGTTATCTGAGGCTTCCTTGCCCTGGGGCTGCCTGAGTTCCTGAGCGTTACCCTCCACGGGGCATGGAGCCAGGTGAGGCAGAGAGCCCATACTGCCCCCGACCTGGCCACCACCTCCTCCAACTCTACCTTCCTTGCCCTGGAAGTTTGGAAGCAGCCAGAAAATTGACACCACAGAAATGGGCAAACTCTGGGCATCAGAATTCGGGAGACTCCCTTCCCCTCCAAGAGCCAGAAAAAGTTCCACCAGCACAGCCAGAGTTGGACTAGAATTGGATGACTGTCACTAACCTTTTAGTTTTCTTTAAGGTTTTGGTTGTTTTAAGAATCATAAGAAGCTGAAATGACAGTGTCAGTTTCACATAATTCTCAAAAGGAAGAGAGAAAACCACGTTCTTCCACTTACACCCCAAAATTGATTCACAAGTTAAACTTCCAGCCAGCTGTCAACTCCATACGGGTTCAGCCACCTGTGTTTTTTTAATGATCATAAACCCCAAGGTTAAAAATCCTTCAAATTATCTTTCTAAATAAACTTTTCATGTTAAGGGCATTTCTTTTTTTCTTCTTTTCTTGGAGTATTATAGTTATACATAAGTTGGGTTCATCTCCATGAATTCCTACATTCCTGGAATTCAATTTCAGTTCATGTCCCTGCTGTCTTCCCCTCCTTTCTCCTTCCCCCACATTCTTCTTTCTCTTCTCTACTGATCTTCCTTTTGCTCATCTCTTTATTTACTTTCAATAGGTTCTTTCTACTTACACACAAAGGTGGAATTCCCTGTGGCATATTTATACCTGCACAGAGTGTGATTTTTGAAATCCATTCTGCGTTTCCTGCCCCATCCCATCTCTCCTCTCCGTCTCCATCTTCTTCTAATCTACTGTTCTCTACACTTGTGGGGTATCTGATCCCCCCTCCTCCTTTCCTTTATTTTGCTTTAGCTTCCGCATAGGAGAGAAAACATTCACCCCCTGATTCTGAGTCTGGCTCAGTTCACTTAGCATGATGTTCTCCATTTCCTTTCATTTACTCGCAGATGCCATAATTCCATTCTTCCTTAGGGCATATCTATCCCAAGTTCTTAATCCATTCATCTATTGACATGCATCTGGATTGATTCTATAATTTGGCTATAAACATTGATGTGGCTGTACAGCTATAGCATACCGATTTTAGTTCTTTTGGATAAACCAAAGGGTAGAACAACTAGGTCCTATGGTGGTTCCATCCCTAGTTTGTGGAGGAGTCTCTATACTGCTTTCCACAGTGGTTATCCTAGTCTAAAGTCCCACCTGCGATGTATGACTGTACCTTTCCCCTGACAAACTTGCCAGCATTTATTATTTCTATTCTTCATAATCACCATTCTGCCTAGTGTGCAATGAAATTCTAGTGTAGTTTTGATTTTCATTTCCCTGATTGCTAGAGATGTTGAATATCTTTTCATATATTTTTTGGCCATTTGTGTTTCTTTTTTTAAGAAATGTCTGTTTAGCTCTTTTGATTGTTTTTTTTTTTTAAGTTTTTTGGGTTCTTTATATATTCTGGATATTAATCCCCTGTCAAAGAAGCAGCTGGCAAGAATTGACTCCCATTCTGTAGGCCTTCTCTTCACTCTCTTAGTTATTTTCTTTGCTCTGCAGAAGCTTTTTAATTTGATGCCATACCACTTACTGGTTCTCGTTTTTATTTCTTGAGCTCTTGATTCTTGTTTAGGAAGTCAGTGTGTGGACCCTGAGTTTTCTTCTAACGGTGGCAAGGTTTCTGATCTAACGCCTAAGTCTTTGATCCATTTTGATTTGACTTTAGTGCAGGGTGAGAGATAGGGACTTAGTCTCATTCTTCTACATGTGGCTATCCATTTTGTTAAAAACACGGTCTTTCCATTGACAATTATTTTTGGTACCTTTGTCAAGCTGTAAGTATGTGGGCTGGCCTCTGTGACCTCTGTTCTTTCCCAGAGGTTCTCATATCTATTTTGTGTTATGGGTATTTTCAGGTGGGCTTTAACCTCTGTTGATAGGCAATGACTAGAATTGAAGTCCACAGAATTTTTTTTAAAGTCAAGAATTCTTCCACAATCTGGGCCAGGTCATAATGTGTAGTTAATTTTGATAGTCACATAAATGTACTTAATAAACGAAATAAAAATGGGATCTGTTAAGGTAGATGGAGCACTGGGTTCACTTTGGTAAACTCCCAGGAGTGAATCCAGGAAGCGTAAAGTGCTGTCTGCTCTGCTGATAGGGTCCTCTGAATACTCTTGTATTGGGCAGCAGTTGCTGGGCTCTGTTCTGAGCATGACCTCCACAGGCAGAGGACTGGACTCATCATGAGCAGGAAAAGTTACTTTGAGGAATAAAGTCAGCTGCTGTTCAAGGGCTATCTGCTGGGTTCTCAAGGAAACCAAGGCTGCCATTGTCCTTTTTTGTGTCCTGTGCCCTCTCAAAGAGGTGGGTCCAGTCACACCAATCCCCCGATGGAAAGAGCTTGATTGCAAATGAAATGGTCCCAGTTTGGATCAGAATGTGTAACCACCCAGCTCTGAGCGTTGGAGGGACTCCTTGAAATGCAGTGTGCCTCCAGGAGCCTGCAGGAACTGGGGACACATCATGCAAGACTGATATCTTCTGCCCAGATCCACGTAGACCTGTGCCAGAATGACAGTTTCAGAAGTTGACTGAATTTTCTTTTACTTGTTCTCTTTGTTCTTTCTGCCACTCTGTCAGTGATTTCAGCTGCCTTGGGAGAAGGGTAATATGGTTGAAAAGTAGAGTGAACACTGGCTCATTTCAAAGGCCAGTACTTTGGACTTGCAAGCACCTGCACTTTGGGGCTTAAAAAGGTTAGGCCCAAACAAGAAGAGGTGAGGGAGGAAGAGGAAGAGGAAGCTGAGCAAGATGGCGACCAGTGGTTCCTGGAGCGCTACCCGTCACAATAGAAAAGAGCAAAGCGAAGCTGAAACAGCGGCCACTGCACTGCGGTGTTGGGCGCGCTCTGGGGAGCAGCAGGGTGTGGCAGAGACGGTGCTGAGGGAGCTGGCCAATATCATGTCCCCAAGGAGAGCCGTGCAGCCCTGTGAATCTCAAATATTGTCCTGGCTGGAGGAATCGGGGAGGTGACAAATCTCAAGGGAAGAAAAGGTCCAAGGGAACCGGAAAAGGAGGACTCAGGGAGACGATGTAGACACATCAAGTCAGCACGCAGCCATCAGCCTGCACTTGAGATGTGTCCCTCACCACCGCCAGAGCTGCATGGGAACCACACCCAGTAATACCTGGTTCAGTCTCCAACTGACACTACTGTGCCCAGTGCCAGTGACCAGGAGCCCCAGTGACTTCCACAGCCACTGATGTCCAACAAAAACCTCATCCAATCAGTATGAAACCCACAACCACACAGAGCGACAAACCCAGGGGGTCCCACGGCTAACTCAGGGTCCCTGATTAGCCAACCCTGTATGGGTGACCTCCAGGCTCAGAGGCTGGGCTGATTGAAATCTCACCCAAGAAGGAAGGCGGCAGGCTAGACGGCTAGACTTGAAAGAAAGGAAGGAAATCGGGAAGGGAGGGAGGAAGGGAGGAAGGGAGGAAGGGAGGAAGGGAGGAAGGGAGGAAGGAAGGAAGGAAGGAAGGAAGGAAGGAGAAACAACAAAGAAGGAAAGAAGTCGCCGCCATGCCTGCGTTTGGTCTCAGACTGAGTTGAACAGCTCGGGGTCTCCCCAGACAGTGGGGGCGCTGTTTTATACTGGCTTCATTGGGATTGTTAAAGGAGTCTATATAACCTCAGAAGCACAAGGTTTCTTTTCCTTTTTCTTCCCTCACCCCCTGGCCACTCTGTCCCTTAAAACTGAGTCCTCGTGTTGTGCCTGTGTCAGAGGTCAAGTGTGAAGGACAAAGTGCCAGCCATCCTGTGTGGCGTGGGCGCCAAAAGGTGAGACAGTTAGAGCAGTGTCCTATTAACTCCACGGACCCTGACTCCTGGCCACTTGCTTATTTTTACCTTTAAACCCGAGGAAAACCCTGGCAGAGGCCTGGAGAGAATGCACCCCAGGCACAGCCAGCCGCGGGACCGAGGCTGCCCAGAAACCCAAGGTGCTGCTGTCCTGCCGTACTTCCATGGAAATCAAATCTCAAATCAAAAGCATCTGTCCCTTCCCTTGTATATGTCAAAATGTAATTGGCAACGGTTGGGGTTTGTTGCTTTTATTGCTTTTAATAGCTGTATAGCCACTGATTGCCCGGGCTGATGGTTAATTTAATTTCTGTCAATACAATATTGGGGCTGTCTGCACATTCAGACCATGATTAACTGCCGCCGAGTCCATAACACTGCTGTTATTATTACTGCATTTAACTACCTCTCGGGAGAAGACAAATTAAATTATGTTGAAAATGCTGTTGATTATCATTACGAACTTATTTGTAGAGCACAATTACTGATGTGTTGTAAAATAAATCAAATTTTTTATCATCTTGGTATAAATTAACTTTACTGTAGGAGAACGGAGAGAGGAGCCCGAAAGAGTGCAGGCCACCTTGTATAAGTCAACGGAGCACTGAATTAAAATAATAATCACACGCGAACGTAATATTATATTTTAATAACGAGCTGCTTCATGACCAGGAGAGCCTCATAGATTACGTGGTTTCAAGCAGCAAGCTCCACCTGTGCTGCGCTCTGCGACACCGGCGCAGGTTGAGGCCCGGCGATGAATCATTCCTAGGCTGTGACTCCAATTCGGTCTGAAATCACCACCGGGGTAATTTAAGGAGGGCGGCTTTAAGAACACAATTACATTAATAGCCCACACACAATCGTCACTTAGCTTCTGTCATTTCCTTACAATTTACTAGGTCGTGTTATGCCACAATGCAAGTTGGGCCAAAGCCATTGAGTGAGATCCATAAGCCATAGCCTGTCACCTCTGCCACTGCAGATGAGCTGAAGACACGGGGTGGGTGGGCGAGGCCCCTCAGACTCTGGTAGTTAGCTCTGCCCTTGGAGCTCAAGTCGCCCACCAAGTGCCAGTAAAGGCTATAATACTGCTATTATTTTGAGCCATTTGTTATGGTTTGGACGTGAGGTGTCCCCCAAAACCTCACGTGAGACAATGGAGAGGGTTTGGAGGGGAAATGACTGGGTTGGGAGAGCCTTAACCCAGTGGATTAATCCTCTGATGGGATTTACTGAGTGGTGACTGGAGCGGGTAGAGTGTAGCTGGAGGAGGTGGGTCACTGGGGCGTGGCTTTGGGGTATACGTTTTGTAACTGGAGAGGGTAGTCTCTCTCTGCTTCCTGATCATCATGTGAGCTGCTTCCCTCTGCCACACTCTTCTGCCATGATGTTCAGCCTCACCTTGAGCCCCGAGGAATGGAGCTGGCTGTCTGTGGCCTGAGATCTCTGGAACCGTGAGCCCCCCCTATAAACTTTCCCTCCTCTATAATTGTTCTGGTCAGATCTTTGAGTCACAGCAGCGAAAAGCTGACAAAAACACCATTTCTGCACCTTTAAACAACTGTACTGAGATCTATACCACAGGGCTCCTTAATAATCTGAGTACACGTGGAGGAGTACATGTGAATTCAGCCAAATTCTGTTCCAGTACTGCGGGCAGGTTGGCCTCGGGCCAAATGCCCATTATGCTGGGCCTCGGTTTCCTCATCTGTAAAATGGGGATGTTCCGATTGTTTGTGGTTTTGTCTGAGTGGATTTATTTTTCTATGCTGCATAACAATCACCACAATCAGTAGCTTGAAACAACACTTGTGTACTAGCTCACAGCTGTGTAGGTCAGCAGTGGGGTGTGGGGGCTCCATCAGGTTCTCAGAGTCCCTGAAGCCTGAAACCTGCTGGGCTCTTATGTGGGCTATAACTTTCTTTAATTAGGACATCTTTCAAGTGTGAAGCCATTTGGATTTGGGGATAGTCTGGGTTCTCTATAATAATCACATGAATAACAAGAGCAGCTAATATTTGCAGATAGTGATTGTTATAGACTATTCCAGTTCACTGAGGCTGTTGGCAGAATTCAGTTCCTTGCAATTGTAGGCTTGAAGTTCCTGTTCTCTTGTTGACTATCACGTGGGAATAGCTCTGAGCATCTAGAGGCCATTCTTGAAGGCTTGCCCTTGAAACTGAGTCAGAAACAGAGTCAGAAACTGTGCACGGGACCCTTCCATACACAGAAGCTCTGATGTCCCCGTCCCCTCCTACAACCACCTGGAGAAAACTGCTTCAGAGGGCTCCTGGGATTATGCCCACCCAGGTCACCTCCCTGTTTTAAATCAATTGATTAATAAGTTGGCTACACCTGAGAAAGCCCCTTTCCAGGTGAGCTGACGTAAGCACAGGTCTGATGGATCAGCAGATCCACATGGCCTGGGATCAGGGCTGGAAGGGTCGGGACCTATCTCAGAATTCAGCCAATCACTCCAAGTTCTCACAATCGCCTGGGTTTGACCAAGAGCTCTAACTTTCTTTAATTACGACATCTTTCAACTGTGAGGCCATTTCGAACTGGGGATAGTCTGGGTCCTCTATAATAATCGCATGAATAACAAGAGCAGCTAATATTTGCAGAGAGTGACTATTCTAGACACTCTGGTGAGCAATGTGATAAAGTGAGTTTTGTGCAAACAATAACCTTTTGAGGCAGATTCTAATTATTCTCATTTTTCATAGGTAAACACGGAGGCCCATAGTAGAGAAGTTACTGGTCCTAGCTTGTATTGTCCCTGTTAGGGCTGAGACCCAAATTCCAATTTCTCAAACTACTTACCAAATCACTACTCACTTTATATCTTTATGTGAAAACTCTGTGAGGTCCTCTTCCTGAAAACAGATTCCTTTCCCTCAGACTACATCTGGGAATCTGCTTTGATGTCTTGTTCCTTCTTTAGACAGGCATGCCTTCCTCTTTATTTCACCTTAGATCCACGAAGTTGCACACAAACCTCTTCATTAATGATAAAGCATTTCAGGAAAACTCAGCAACATTTCCAAAGGTTCTCACCCTCAAAAGATGGCCCAACAGCTCTGACATTGTCCACATACAGGTGGAGCACCAGGCCACCAAAGGAAAATCCCCAGGACCAGGTCTTGCCTCCAGTGATTGTCCACCATGATGATTGTCCAGTGATGGCAACCATTCGCCATCTTTGTGTTCTGTTCCCTTCTCTTCCAGAGGAAAACACTGTGACCCCATTTACTTTCAATTCCAGTAAGAGCCAAACTGACTAGATTTCACACATTTAGTTTGTTAACAAATTTAAATTGTTAAAAAGTAAAAATCACTCATATACTAAAGAGAAATGTCAAGTTTAGAGAAGCCTGGAGTGTCATTTAATTGAACTCAGCCAAAATTTTCTAAGCACCTCGTCAGTGTAGGACACTCCTGTCATTATCCTGTCCCCAGTGTAGGCTGGGATTCAGACAAACCACTTGCTGTGACCGAAACTCAGCCTGCGTCACACTCTCCGCACGTTTCACAAGCGACTCCTGCCTGAGCACCATCTCCAATGTTCCTCGCCAGAGTTTCAGTCATGTTTTTGCTGCTGTGACTTAAAGACTGGACCAGAACAACTGTAGAGGAGGAGAAATCTATTTAAGGACTCACGGTTTCAGGGGTCTCGGTCCATAGACAGCCAGCTCCTTCATGGGGGAAGAGCGTGGCAGAGGGAAGCAGCTCACATGATGACCAGGAAGCAGAGAGAGACTCCATTCTCCAGGTGCAGAGTCTATACCCCCAGCCACGCCCCCAGTGAGCCACTTCCTCCAGCCACACCCCACCCGCCTCCAGTTACCACTCCGTTAATCCCATCAGGAGTAGGTCAAGGCTATGACCCAATCATTTCTCCTCTAAACCTCCTTGCATTGGCTCACACGTGAGCTTTCAGGGGACACCGCGCCTAAGCCATAACACCAGATGCATTTGTGTGTGTCCATGCAGGCCTTTCCCTGGCCCTCCACGTGGTGCGAGGGTTTCCTCCTTTGAGCTCCTATGGCCGGTCCTCATACCTGTATAATATCATCACTGTTGACATTATATTGTCAGTGTTGGCTTCCCCAGACTGTGAGTTTCCTGAAGGCTGGCAGTGTGTCTGCAATGGCCAGTGCTCAGATACCAGAATGGTGTCCCTGGGGTGCCTCACCCACCGCCGCCTCACCTCCATGTCACTGCATTCACAGCTGCTCCAACACAGCCTGGTTCAGAGAAGGGGCCAGTGACCATGAGAGAAGGAAAACATGGAAGGAGCTGTGTGCACTGGGAGGAGACCCACACCCCAGAGGTCCACCGTGGGCAGCGTTGCTGCACCAGCCAGAAAGTCTGGGACTCAGCCACATCCGCTCCTTCCTCCCTCCCTCCCTTCCTTCCTCCCTCCCTCCCTTCCTTCCTTCCTTCCTTCCTTCCTTCCTTCCTTCCTTCCTTCCTCATTTCCTTCCTTCCTCCCTTCCTTCCTTCCTTCCTTCCTCCTTTCCTTCCTTCCTCCCTCCCTCCCTTCCTTCCTTCCTTCCTTCCTTCCTTCCTTCCTTCCTTCCTTCCTTCCTTCCTTCCTCCTTTCCTTCCTTCCTTCCTCCCTTCCTTCCTTCCTTCCTTCTTTCCTTCCTTCCTCCTTTCCTTCCTTCCTCCCTTCCTTCCTTCCTTTCTTCCCTCCTTCCTCCCTCCCTTTTCTCCTTCCCTCCCTCCCTCCTTCCTTCCTCCTTTCCTTCTTTCCTCCCTCCCTTCCTTCCTTCCTCCCTCCCTCCCTCCCTCCCTCCCTCCCTCCCTCCCTCCCTTCCTTCCTTCCTTCCTTCCTTCCTTCCTTCCTTCCTTCCTTCCTTCTTTCCTTCCTTCTTTCCTTCCTTCCTCCTTTCCTTCCTTCCTCCCTTCCTTCCTTCCTCCCTTCCTTCCTTCCTTCCTCATTTCCTTCCTTCCTCCTTTCCTTCCTTCCTTCCTCCCTTCCTCCTTCCTTCCTTCTTTCCTTCCTTCCTTCCTCCCTTCCTTCCTTCCTTTCTTCCCTCCTTCCTCCCTCCCTTTTCTCCTTCCCTCCCTCCCTCCTTCCTTCCTCCTTTCCTTCTTTCCTCCCTCCCTTCCTTCCTTCCACCCTCCCTCCCTCCCTCCCTCCCTCCCTCCCTTCCTTCCTTCCTTCCTCCCTTCCTCCTTTCCTTCCTTCCTTCCTTCCTCCTTTCCTCCTTCCTTCCTCCCTTCCTTCCTTCCTTCCTCCTTTCCGTCCTTCCTCCCTTCCTTCCTTCCTTCCTCCCTCCCTTTTCCTCCTTCCCTCCCTCCCTCCTTCCTTCCTCCTTTCCTTCTTTCCTCCCTCCCTTCCTTCCTTCCTCCCTCCCTCCCTCCCTCCCTTCCTTCCTTCCTCCCTCCCTTCCTTCCTTCCTCCCTCCCTCCCTCCCTTCCTTCCTTCCTTCCTTCCTTCCTTCCTTCCTTCCTTCCTTCTTTCCTTCCTTCCTCCTTTCCTTCCTTCCTCCCTTCCTTCCTTCCTCCCTTCCTCCTTTCCTTCCTTCCTTCCTTCCTCCTTTCCTTCCTTCCTCCCTTCCTTCCTTCCTTCCTCCTTTCCTTCCTTCCTCCCTCCCTTCCTTCCTTCCTTCCTTCCTTCCTTCCTTCCTTCCTTCCTTCCTTCCTCCTTTCCTTCCTTCCTCCCTTCCTTCCTTCCTTCCTTCCTTCCTTCCTTCCTTCCTCCCTCCCTTTTCTCCTTCCCTCCCTCCCTCCTTCCTTCCTCCTTTCCTTCTTTCCTCCCTCCCTTCCTTCCTTCCTCCCTCCCTCCCTCCCTCCCTCCCTTCCTTCCTTCCTTCCTTCCTTCCTTCTTTCCTTCCTTCCTCCCTTCCTTCCTTCCTTCCTCATTTCCTTCCTTCCTCCCTTCCTCCTTTCCTTCCTTCCTCCCTTCCTCCTTTCCTTCCTTCCTTCCTTCCTCCTTTCCTTCCTTCCTCCCTTCCTCCTTTCCTTCCTTCCTTCCTTCCTCCTTTCCTTCCTTCCTCCCTTCCTTCCTTCCTCCTTTCCTTCCTTCCTCCCTTCTTTCCTTCCTTCCTCCTTTCCTTCCTTCCTCCCTTCCTTCCTTCCTCCCTTCCTTCCTTCCTTCCTTCCTTCCTTCCTTCCTTCCTTCCTTCCTCCCTCCTTTTCTCCTTCCCTCCCTCCCTCCTTCTTTCCTCCTTTCCTTCTTTCCTCCCTCCCTTCCTTCCTCCCTCCCTCCCTCCCTCCCTCCCTCCCTCCCTCCCTTCCTTCCTTCCTTCCTTCCTTCCTTCCTTCCTTCCTTCCTTCCTCCCTCCCTTTTCTCCTTCCCTCCCTCCCTCCTTCCTTCCTCCTTTCCTTCTTTCCTCCCTCCCTCCCTTCCTTCCACCCTCCCTCCCTCCCTCCCTCCCTCCCTTCCTTCCTTCCTTCCTTCCTTCCTTCCTTCCATTATTCATTCATTCAACAGTGTTTACTGAGCATGTTCCCTGAATAAGATATGGTGAAGCACACCAGGGGACAGGGACAGCAACCAGTAGAAATGTACCCAAGGCCTCACTTCAGTCCAGCAGGGAGGATGGATGAAAACCAAAATAAAATATCCACACAGATGCCAGCCTCCTGTTCTGGGATTTCCCAAAACCAGAACAGTGTTCCTGTGCTGGGCAACGAAAAGACAGTTGTTCTTAGCAGTGACCCAAAATGTAAGTCTGATGGTCCCAGAGCCAAACTTCTAGACAGAGATCACGGGAAGGGCGCCGCCGAGCACCACACAGCAGCTCGCAAACACTCTGCCCTTCAGGTGGCTGGAAGCTCCTCCTAATGACCCACTCGCTCCACATGGCTCTTATCCTCCAGTGCTGTCCCCGGCTGAGTCCCACACTCCCTTCTCTTCTCCACTCACATGTCACCTCCATGGAGGAGTCTCCTGATCCTGAGCTAGAGCAGCCCCTCCCTTTCCATCCCCACCCCTCATTTGCTTCCTTTCTTTATAATCTGAAATTAGCCCACCTGCGTATTGACATTCAGTGTTTGTGTCCTCTACGAGAATATAAGGCTACGGGTTCTGGCATGAAGCCTGGCCCATGTGTTCATTCTGAAAATGCTTCAGGCGTGCTAGTGGGTATCAGGAGCAGGGAAACCTGTCAGGAGGCTCCGGAAGTGGGAGAAGTTAGAGGTGACAGGAGCATGGGCCAAGGCATAGAAATGTAGGACAGAGAGAGGTCAGTGTGGGTCAGTGCAGGTTAATGTGTGAAATAGAATAAGTTTGCATATGAGACAGAAGAACCCATTCCCACCACACGGACAGGGACCACTGCTTAACTGAATGAACGGAGGAGAAAATGCATAGCCATGTTGGGACAGAAAGAAGCTACCAGTGGCAAACTCAGAAGCCATAGGAATGTGTCCCTGTCACATTCCAGAACTTTATTCCTTACTCACTTTGGTCTTATATAGTTATTTTGCTCTTCTTTTTTTTTAAAAAAGAAACACCCACACACTTTCTTTATTGGAGTAGAGAAGCAGTAAGAGGGAAGTTAGAGGAAGTCATGTCTCAGTGGACACCAGGACTTTGAAGGCAGATGCTCTGAGAAGGAAAAGTTAGACCAAGTCTGAACAGGAGGCACTACCTAGGCCCTTCACAGGACTCTGTGGGACTCTCCAACATGTACCTCGTAAATTCACTGCGCACACACTGAGTTCGCCTCTGCTAGATTCTATTGTGTAAATGCATCCCCCAGCCTCTGGGACTTACATCAGCAAAGGTAGGTTGTGCTTATCGCTTGTTGTCTGTGGCATCTTTGACTTAGCTCTGGGTACATTTCTTCATTCTGGATCAATGAATGCGTCCCTGCTGGGAAATCCTGTGCTCCTAATGAGAAAAGAGAACCCAGCAGGATGACACAAAGGTGGCAGAAGCTTTGCTCAGAAGAGCTGTGTGTCACTCTTACTTGTAACACGTTGGCCGAAGGAAGCCAGGTGGCCAACAGAGCCTCATGTTGGAGATGGTAGTGGGCTGAATGGTAGCCTTCCAAAAGACATGTCCACCTGGAAGCAGTGAAGGTGATCTTTGATCTAGTGGAAGTAATTAAGGATCTTGAGCTGAGATCATCCTGCAGTCAGGTGACCCAATAACAAGTATACTTACAAAAAAGAATGCAGAGGGAAAGGCCATGTGAAGACAGAGAGAGAGAGATTGGACTTACCGGCCATAGCCAGGAAGCATTAGGATTCCCCACCACCATCAGAAGACAGGAGAGGGTCGTGGAATAGAGGTCAGATTTCTGGTCTCCAGAATTATCAGAGTACATTTCTGTTGTTTTAAGTCACCCAGTTTGGTCATTTGTTAGGACAGCCATAGGAAACAAAAACAGAAGTAGTGTCCCCTTGGGAGGGACCCACGTGATTAACTAAAGCCCTTCTCTGGGCCAGCACTAGGAGTCCACACCCAGGGGTGACCCTCGTGTGATGCCAGTCTTTCAACTTGAGTCATGGTCCTGGGTGTTGCCTCTGTGTCCTGCTCTGTTCATCTGCCCAGGATTTTCCAGTAAATGGTCAGCTTCTCTCTTATCACAAGCAGCTGGCCTTGGCAGACCGTAAGAGAAGCCACCTGAGACCATGACCCCGACTTGACCTGTGAACCAACAGAAAACATGGCCCAGGGAACTTGACCACTGAGGATCAGCTTTAGAATTTGAGAAACAGCCTAAGATTGTGACCTTGGCATAAATACTGAGAAATGACCTTAGCATGGTCACTGAGGAGTAGCCTGAGGCTGCGACCTTGGCTGGCCCCTGAAGGACAGCCTGGGATTGTGACATTGGTGGAGCCACTGAGGAATAGCCTGAGACCACAAGCTTGGCACGGCCACTGAGGAGCCATCTGAGACCATGATGTTGCTGTGGTCACTGAAGAAGGGACGGCACTGCGGAACAGCTGGAGACCACCATCTTGTCTCAACTGCTGAGAGCCAGGCTGTGACCACTGAGCCAAGGGTCCCCAACCCTGCTACTTGAAGGACACGACCGCCTCCAGGGAAGAGTCGAGCACCACACAGCTGCGCTGCTGCCGGGCATGGTCTGCACACCACGGCCCACACACGTTCGGGCCACCCCGGCCGAGAGACGGCCGAGCCTCAGCGCGGGCAGCTCTGGTCTGAGCCTGCGCAGAGCACTTGAACAGCTCTGTCATCATTTTCCAGGATGTACATGGAGGGGCCTTGCAAGGTTGGGTGAGCTTAGCTTCCCGTCGCAGATGGGAACGCACGCGTCACTCGTGTGAGAGCCTCGTGTGGAAAAGAAATATTCCATTTGCCTAAAACAGGTGTGACCTGCCATATTGTTTTTCACTTCACAGGAGACGCCTCTGTCTCGCTGGGGCTCTGAAAGGATTTGGTGGGGTTGGGTGGGGAGGAAGGGGCTCCATCACACAGCCCCCCGGCTGCTCTTCACACACGGGATCCTTCCTTCACCGAACTGAGGCTCAACGCATCGCGGCAATCAGGTCCCGTCCGGCCCACTCCTGCTCTTTTGGAAGACTGGATTGGCACATGGCTCCCCAGGACCAGGTGGGAGCAGACCTGGAAGCCACGTTCCAGAGTTTCACAAAACGACTCCAGACAGCTCTGTCCCTCCATCAACTGTTGTCCTTCTGTGGGAAGAGCTAGAGGACCCTTCATCCCTGCACAGAGCCCGGAGAGTGGAGCTGTTGGCAGTGGACCCTGACCCCCTGCTGCTCTGCCATGGTCTGGTCTCCCCTGCGCCTCAGGAGAATGCCCTTCTGGCCTGGTGGTGGGTCTGAGTCAGACCTCAAGTGTCAGGGGAGTGAGGTGCGCTGCTCCCTGGGGGCAGTTGCAGGCAGACGCAGGTAGTCTGGGGGACACTCAGCTCTAAGCCAGTTTCTTACGAGTTGCTAATTTCAGTGCAGCAAACAGAGAAGGTTGGTAGACATGTCCCTGAAACTTTCAATGTGTTTTAGGGGCCCCGAGGCCAACACTGAGCACCCTCCCTGGTGCAGCAATGCTGCCCAGGTGGTCGGCCTCCAGACAGCTGAGGGGCCCCTTCCTCGTGTGGAAGGAAGCACCCCTGCAGGACCCTTAGACAGACAACACAAAGTTCACGGGCAAAGGCACAGGCCCTGCAGTACTCACACACCCTCGAGAAAGGTGAATCGGTGTTGGGATCCCTCCAACAATTTGGTGGGAGGACAGCCTTTCAGCAGATGTTGAAACAACCGGACTTCCATGGCTAGAAGAAAATAAGCCACAATCTAAACTCACGGCTCAGGGAAATCAACTCAAAATGGATTATGGACACCAAGGTGAAATGTGGGGTCATAAAATCTTCCAGTAGCTAGGAAAGGAACTCTTGTTAGGATCTGGGGCAGGCAAAGAGTTCTTAGAATTGCCAGGGAAAAAATGATTCATAAAAGGAAAAGCTGATCATAATTTATTATATAATTTGATGCCTCATCAAATTATAAGCTTTTGCTCTGTAAAAGACCCACATTAAGAGGACAAAACACAAGCTATAGGTTGGAGAAAATATTTTCAAATCACATACCTAATAACTATGTATATCTAAAATATACAAAGAACTCTCAATATTCAACAGTATAAACATGCAAAAAAAATCCAGTTAGAAAATGGATGAAAGGTGAATAGACATTTCACCAAAGAGGATATGCAGATGTCAAATAAGCACCTAAAGATGTTCAATATCCATAGCTGTCAAGGAAATGTAAGTTAATGCCATACTAAGATATCACTACCCATCTACCTGAAAGGCTAAAATAAAAAACAGCAACAACACCAAATGCTGGGAAGAACATGGAGAAACTATCATTCATACATTGCTGGTTGCACTGTAAAATGATATAGTAATTCTGGAAAATAGTTCGCCAAATTCTTATAAACTTCAATATGCAATGACCACAGAATGCAGCAATGGCACTCTGGGGTACTTGTCCCACAGAAATGAACAACCTGTATATATATATATACATATATATATATATACAGTCAAAAATAACTCTTAGTCCTGTAATGGTTAATTTGAATTGTCAGCTTGATTGGATTAAGAGATGCAGATGATTAAGAGGCCTCTGGGTGTGTCAATGAGGGTGTGTCTAGGAATGATTGGCATGTGGGATAGGAACTGATGTGGGGCCCCTCCCTAACCCAATGAGATGGAATAAAAGCTGGAAGAACAAGGGATCAGATGCAGATGCAACCTTGGCTCTTCTTGAACAGGTTCTTGATTACTACTTCAATCATCTGAGGATATTAAACTCTCACTTCTTCACTATTCCAAAAAGGCTCTGCCAGTGATTCTCCAGGTAGTTTCCAGAATCCTTGATCTCGAACTAGGATAGCACTGTTGATCCCTCTTGTTCTGGGGCTTCTGTGTCTTGGACTGCTCAGCTGCTAGTTCTTCCAGCTCCCCAACTGCAGGTGGCCATTGTGGGGTTATCCAGCTTCTGGTCATGTAAGCTAATATAATAAATCCCTTTTTTATAATCATGCTCCATGTTGATTCTGTTCCTCTAGAGAACCCTGACTAATACACCTTAAGTGGGTGAATGACTAAGTAAACTGTGCTACACTGACATCATGAAATACTTCAGTGATCAAGTGGAGTGGACTTTGGATACATGTAACAACCCTGATGACTCTCCAGGGAATTGTGCTGGAACCAATTCCAAAAGGTCTGTGATTCCATTTATATCACATTCTCAAAATAATAGAATGATAGAAATGAAGGAGAGATCAGTGGTTACCAAGCAGTAGGAGTGCAAAAGGGCAGGGGGCGGTGGGATTGGTGTGGCCATAGAGGACAATACAAGATCTTTGTGGTTATAGAGTTTGTTCTAGACCTGACTACAGTGGTGGGTACCCAGATCCATGCATGCTACGAAGTTACATAGAACCGAATACACAAACCCAACACACACCTGCTACCCACACATGATACACACACCCAACACATACACGTGATATGCACACCCAACACACACATGCAACACACACCCCCCAAAGAATACCCAACACATACACCAAATATACACATGCATAGAACCAAATCCTGAAGATTGTGTCCAAAACCCAGTTGTGATATTCTACCATGATTTTGCAAGATGTGACCTTTTTAGGAAACTAGATAAATTATATGTGGCATTTCTCCATATTACATGTGAATCTTCAATTATTTCAACATGAGGACTTTAACTTTTTCCCAAAAGAACCACTTTACACCAGGAATTCAGGAATGATTGCTGCTTTCCTGATGAAAGTCTTCTCCTAGACAAAGTTCCCCACCCCAACTGCCCCAAAACCAGTCTTTAAAAGATGTAGTTGAAACAGAAAAGTGTCTGTCCACTAAGATGAAGCACATGCCACTAAAAAGCACGGAACTCTTTGCTCACTCTCTGGAGTTCTAGACCCACAATATCAGTGAAAATGAATAAAAGACAGCAATTGGTCTCTCCTCTTGGACTGAAGTGCTATTTACTAGATATTAAACACATACCCACAAAGAAAGTGAAAATGAAGAACTCAAAGGAGCATTTCTCTGTGAAAAGCAACAAGAAGGATCAGTCGCTATCCGCCTGACGCAAACCCCAACACTTGGCTTCTCATTTCTTCGTGCAAAACCTACCACGAGGCACAATAGAGGTGGCAAAGTGTAGCTGAAAAGCAGACTTTGAGCTGTGTGTAGAAGCTTAAATTGGATTTCTTTATGATTTAGGATACGTTGGGTCCTTCAGAATTCATCACAAGCATGTCTTCAGTTGATGCAGGAAAGCCGGGACAGCCCAGCCTTCTCTACATTTGTGGGAAGACACATTTCACGTTGGCCAAGTGTAGGAGGAGACAGGAGAAGGAAGGAGAATGTGTGTGCTCCCGTGTATGTCCACGTATACAGAAGTGCATACGTGGACATACAGTGCAAGTTAGCACAGACCTGTGACCCGCCCCTGTGAAGCCACCCTCAAAACAGTGTGGACTGCAACAAATCAGAGTCAAGTGAGTGTGTAATGGTACATGAACATTCGTCAACAGGCTGAGTGAGCTTTTTGCTTTTGTAGGACAAGGAATTGGGTATTATTGGGTGCATGGTGGCTCTGGGCCCAGAATTAGGGTTCCCTCTACAGATGGGGCTCCTGAACAGCAGAGAGGGAAGTGGGTTGCCCAAATGCACCTGGTTAAGGTCACCCTGTGCCACCAGGGACATGTGTTTTAGTTGTTAGTTACATGTCCTTCCCCCATGGAACCTGTGACTCCTCAAAAGTACCCATCATGTCTGATGGCACCTCCACGCTCCCAGGGCTGAGCCCAGGGCTACCCAGGATCCTGGCTGGATGAATGTCTTGGGTGATGTGTCTCACGGCGAGTGCGCCGAGCTGTTTTTATGTGAGCCCCCACTTTCAGCACAGAATCCCAGTCCTGGCTTATACCGGTTGACCTCTCTCCCCACATGCACTCTGCTTTCTTCTGCCGCCTGGGACGCAAGGAGGCTGAGCATTTGATTGTGTTACCAAGGCCTCCGTGTGCGCTGGCGCTGATTGAGTTCTGTTAAAGGGACCTGTCATTGGAGGATCAGATGGTCGTTGGTTTGGCGGCCACTGGGCTTCCCTACCCAAGGCCACAGCTCTTGTTCCCTGTTCACCTCCAGCACTGAATTCAGGTCCAAGGGTGCTGACAGCTTCCTGCTATTGCCGGTCACCAGTGTGCCACTGTCTCCCGCTGCCTCCTCGGTAGTTATCAGGCTGTTTGCGGAACATCAAGCTCTTTCTTCTTGGCACTGGAAGGAGCGAGCCTCCTCCCCCCCACCCCTAACTCAGCCCACAGAACACCAGAAATCATCTTGGTGCGTTTACTGGCAATGCAGGAATCGCCAGAGCTTTCTCTTTCTTTTGTCAACATTTTCAGAGAGAGGGTGCTGCTTCCCACAGCTTGGACTCCAGAGAGAAGGCAAAGAAACAATCATGAGGCAGAACCTAGGGACGTTGCCCGACCTGCGACCTGCGGCCTGCGTCAGCAGCCCACGGAGACGGGGCTGGTTTCTGCACACCCTCCAGCCAGCAGGACCCAAACTGTGACCCAGCCCTGGACCCCACGGGCAGTCACTTCTCTAAACACCCCTCAGTTCATCTCTGAGAATCACATCTCTTTCCTGCAGAGAGTCGAAGCGATAATAGCCTACTTGGAAAATTTGAAAAGTACAGAAAGTTCTACAGAAGCAAATAAAATAATCCAAAAAAGCAAATAAAAATAAAAAGCAAATAAAATAATCCAAAGCCCCACTGAGATAACCACTAGTATTCAGATGTGTTCCCCCGATTTTTTTTTCTGTGCTCAGGGGGATGTGCTCAGAGGGATGAGCGCATGTATCTAGTGTTGATACATAATTGAGATCCAGTGATCATCGACACCCTTGCAACTTCTTCCAATAAGGTGAAATTTAGAAAAGTAGTGGCAACACATTTAGCCAGCACAGCTCTGACCTCGTTTAATTGATTTCACTGGTGCCCCAGAGACGAATAGCCAAGCGAGGCCAAACCGCGCCCGAGATCTGATAGACATCCCACCAACGCAGGTTTTTTGCCAGGCTCCTAGGATGGGGACAAGAAGGGAGGACACATTGCCAGAGGAAAATAAAACATCGGTCCCCAGGGAGCCCCCACCATGGCTGCCCTGGTGGAAAACAAGCCAGCCGACGTCAACAGACACAAGATGAATGGGGCCTTCGTGAAGCTGGAATTTGGGGAAGCATTAGTTTCCAGGGGTTTGTGGTGGCAGCAGAAAGGCAGGGATCATCTGTGAGCACGTCAGGTGAGCTCTCTCACCACGCCAGGCTCAAAGGAGCCTGTGGTTAAGGCCAGGGTTCCATGCAGACTGCTCAGCAGCCTCCCTGAGACCAGGAAAAGACCTGCAGCCAGTGCCCCCCAGATTCACATGTTGAAATGCTGGCCCCAGGGAGTGGCGTCCAGTAGGACCTGTGGGAGCATTAGAGTGGGATTAACGCCCTTTTACAAGAGGCCCCAGAGAGCCGCCTTGGCCCTCCTACCACGAGAAGACGCAGGGAGAATGCGCCGGTTAGGAATAGGAATCAGGTCCTCATCAGACGGCAAATCTCCCAGTGTCTTGATCTCGACTTCCCAGCCTCTAGAACCAAGAGAAATAGATTTCTGTGGTTTATAATCAGCTGGGCCTGTTGTATTTTGTTATAGCAACCTGTTGACTGACACTGCTAAGGACTGCTGTATTAGTCTGCTTCCCATTGCTGTGACAACATACCTGAGAAAATCAACCTTAAAAAGGAAAAGTCATGGTTCCAGAGATTTGGATCATGGTTTCAGAGGTTTCCATCTATGGTCACTTGGCCCTGTCACTCTGGGCATGTGGTGGGGCAGAACATCACAGCCAGAGCACAGTTGCTCACCCCATGGTAGCTGGAAAGCAGAGAGAGAGAGAAAGAGGCTGGGGTCCTGATAGCCCCTTCACAGGCATGCACCCTGATGACCTCCCCGCCTCCCACTAGGTCCGCCTCCTGGAGATTCTACCACCTCCCAGTAGTGCCACAGGCTGGCGACCTGGCCTTCAATATACGTTCTTTGGGGAACATTTAAGATCCCACAACCCTATTTTTTGCACTGAGCTGTGCTACTTCACAGGGTAACAGGAATGGTAGAGAGAAAAAGGAGTGGGGGTTTGGGGTGGAATGGCAGAGTGTGGCTGGAGTCTTCCTGTTGTTCCCAGGTACAGGCAGATGACAGGGACTAGAAGGGGACCCTCATCACACACCAGATCTGCCGCTGCCTTGATCTTGGACTTCCCAGGCTGCACAACAGTGAGAACTGAACCTCTGTTGTCCATCAGTTTTCTGGTGTATATGGCATCTTGTTATAGCAGCGGAATGGACTAAGACGAGAACCAAATCCATTTTCCCCATAGAAACAATCGATTGTTCCTGTGTGTGGGGTTCTCATCCCTTCCTCTCGCATCTGTAACAACATCTGGCAAGTAGCAAGTTCCCAGGTTTGTGTGGACTTATTTCCGATCTCTGTGCCCTATTGCCACAATATCACACAGGCTAAATTTGTCCCTGTCACAAGACTCTCCCAACATACTCCAAGTCCTCCAAGATGTCCTCCCCTATTTTGGGAACATGGGGACAAAGCCTTGGGTATCTGTTCACTGCCCTCCTTAGGGAGCCCCTGTCTCAATATAAAAAATAAAACCGGTCTGGGGATGTGGCTCAGTGGTTAAGCACTCATGGGTTCAATCCCTGGTACTAAAAAAAAAAAAAAAAAAAAGAAGAAGAAGAAGAAGTCCAGGGGTCTGCTCCAGCACCCAGCCTCGGGAAGTCTCTACCCAGTGGAAGGCTTCAACCGAGCCAACCAGGCCAGCGTGCTGCCTGCACCCACCGGAAACAGGCAGGAGGCATCTGGAATTCTATTTTGGAGCACCACCCTAAAATGCCCTTCTGTCATCCACTGCCACCTTCATGAAGCCAGAGAGGCTGGCATTTATATTTTTAAATGCTTTTTGTCAAAATTAATGCTATCATTCTCAGGTGCAGGATCCTGCCCGCTGAGCACCTGCAGAAGCAGGAATAAATTGTAAACAAAAATTCCCAGGATTATATAAGACATTAAAATTGGAACAAAAACTTGAATTTAAACCAGAACAGCTCCATCCCTAATAGCAAATGTTGAACAATGGAGAAGCCCTTTCTCTATTCAGAGTCTTCCAAGAACAAAGGAAATTGCCCCCAAATAAAGCAATAACCTAATACCATATTAATAATAACCTTGCATTTGTATAACCTTCTTAACTTTACAAAGCATTTTACATCTGCCATCTTGTGGGGAGGTGACTTCAGGCACAATTGTAGTTATTAAACAAAACCGAGAGTTTATTATAAGGTTATATTTGAACAACCACCAATCTACCTTCTGTGCGATACCCAGTCAGACTTGCTCAACAGCCCTTCTATTAAGATCACTTCTGGGTCCTCAACTATTTGAATCCTCTGCATTGGCCCCAGAACGAAGAGAAAAGATCCTAATGTGACTTGGGAAATTGTGGCCCTCTGGCCTCTCCTGTTTTCTCCGTCTCGTGTTACTCAATGCCTGGGAGGCAGTGCTTGTCAAGAGGTCAGAAACCCTCAGGTGGGCCCAGGACAGAGCTGGAGCCTAATCCTTCCCAGCTCACTTTTCTGCCCCATCCAGTGAACACTGGATCGTCCCTTCGAGCTACCTTGATCCTACACTCACCCAGCACCCACTGCAGGGAGGGCCAGAGGAAACACAAGATCCAGCAGGAGATGGTGTTGGCTTTCGGGGGCCTCCCGTGGTTGATTCTGGCCAGGAGTAGAATTAAGGGGGGAAATAAAGAACCAACTCCTATCAGTGCCTCCAAAGGGCCAAGCCAGAAGCTCCACAGTGGAGCTTCTCATGAGATCTCCCAATAGCCCCAGCAGTTTTATAGCACTGATCGTCATTTTATGCAAGAGGCAATGGAGGCCAAGAGAGGGAAAGTGACCTGCTAAAGTCACAAGCTGGAGATGTGAGCAACAAGACCTGAACCCACACTCTCCCCAGCACTCAGCTCTGCCACTCCTCGCGTATCTGCTCCAGGAGCGTTTTTAAAAGCATAGATGTATCTACACATGTGTGTGCACACACACTCATGCAGGAGTGGCCCCCAGACCCCTAACATACATGCACAATTCTCTGAGGAAAATTCAACCCAGGGATGTGGTGGGACTCTAGATGCACTTGGATCTGTTGGAGGGTTGGAGTTGCTTGAGTGTGGATCACAGTGCAGTTCGGAGGAGTTAGGGAAAGGGCACAGCACCCTCAAGGGAGCTTCCGGGGTGGTGGAATTCACAGGTCAAGGCAACGTCCCACCTGCCCCTCCTCCTCCCCCGTACCTTCCACCATGAGGACTCGCTCTGCCTCAGGGCATCGTTTGGAAAGGAGCAACGTTTTCACAAGGAGTTGTCTGAGGAAAGGCGTCCTGGTGACCAGTTGTCTGGGAAGGACAGACAGGCTCATCAATAGGTTAGAAAATAAAGAGTTGGTGAAATGGGGACCTCAAGGTTACAGAACACGACTCACATGTGAAGGACTTCAGGCACAGAGACTGGTTCCTACCTTAGTGCTTCTTCCCATGGGTAATGTCCCCATCTATCCTCCAGGAGAGGAAGGGACAAAGTCATCAGAGAAGCTGGCCATGGAGGACAGCCATGAAGGGTGTAGGGAGAGGAGTCAAGGAGCCACAAGCAACCCAGGAAAGAGGTCCCTTCCCTCTTGAGCTCCTCTGCAGTTGGGAACAGCAGTGCCACACAGAACCTGGATGGTCCAATGGGACCACACGGGGACGAGGAGCTGGTGCAGCCTGGGGCACAGGTAGGTGCTCGGTGAGCATCACCTGCCACCTTCTCATGCCACTGTAGCTTCAAAGTCTCCACCTGATATACAGGAAGTTCCCTAAGGGCCAGGTTCAGGACAGAGACCTCAGGGAGCCCAACAATGGACAGCAGCAGAGCAGAATGAGGGCGTCCCCCTCAGGGTTGGCAACGCCCATACACCCATGTGCCTCCAAGTCTTCAGATGCCTCTTCGCTTCCTGATGAGAGGGAACCAGGGCTGAGAAGGGACTGGCTTACGGTGCCACCATTGCTAACTGATGGAGTCAGAAATTAAAACCTAATCCTACTGTTTTAAATAAATGACTTATTTTGGAGCGAATTTAGAGGTCTAGAACAGTTGCAAAAATAGTCCAGCTTCCTTCTCACTTTCCCTACCGTTAGCATCCTGTGTAACATGGTATCCTTGTCAACAAAAGCCACCATCCTTCCATTGCTATTAACTAAGCTTCACATTTCACTTGGATTTTTCTAGTTTTCCCACTAATGCCATTTTCTGTTCCAGGATCCACCCAGGGCACCATATTGTATCCACTCACTCACCACATCTTCTTTGTCTTCTCTGGTCTGTGACAGTTCCTCAGCCTTCCCTTGTTACCATGTGACCTTGACAATTTTGATAAGTATAGATCCGATATTTTGGATAATGTCCTTCAATTTGGAAATGTCAAGACTGTAGACAGTAGACTGGTTCTCATTTCACTAACCCACAGTTGCCCCCATTAATGGGAAATTCCATGAAGCAAAAACACTGATATTCTTTGTTCACTTTTGACCATCAGGACCATATGATTATCCTGGATCACCGCCTCTCCTCCCCACACCAGTGGGACCTTTCAAGAGCTAACCAGCTGTTATTCTAACCAATAGAATTTCTCCCATGATGTCCTTTATTTGCACTGTCCAATATGGAGGGAGTCACTAGCCTTATGAGGCTATGCCCACTTGGAGTGTGGCCAGTGTGGCCATTGTGGCCAGTGTGGCTGATTTCTAATTGACTTAATGTTAACTAATTTAAATTTAAATCACAATAGCCAGTTGTGGCTAATGGCTATTAGCTCCAGGGGCTACAGTGCAGGTTGAGCAAACCCAAAGTCAAATTCATCCTTGAGGATGAAGGGGGATTGAGAAGAATGCATGGCCTTGTTCAGACTTGCAAAGGAGAATCTTCTTATGAACATGCCAGAAAGAACTACTAACCATAGATCCACGGTGGGGCTTTAGAGACCAGTGTTTCCTAAACCAAGCTCCTTGGAGACCTGGGCGTTCCAGGGGGGTGAACAGGACAGGCAGAGGAACAGAGCTTGGGTCAGGAGGGAAATGGATGTGGCAGTGTAGACCTGTGCTTCCTGCTGGGTCCCCCTCATCCCAGCCCCCTTCACCAGAAACATCTCTGCCTACGTCTATGATACGGTGTGTTACTACGGAAACGGGCAAACAAAAACACTGTTTGTGTGTTGATTTTATGGACCTATTTATTTAGCCTATTATGGACTTGACAGAAAGACTGAAGCACATCCCCTGGCCCCTCCCCTGTCCCTGCTCGCTTTATTCCAGGAATAAAAGGCCTGAACTGGTTGTGGATTTCTCACATCTTCGTTTTGGAGGGCTGAAAACAGCTTTTGTGCTTTAGGTCACTAAGACCAGCTAAGCATTCATTTAAGAAAAATAATTGAATATGATATATTTGCACCCATTTATGTTCTTCGACAGGCCCTGTTTATAGACTTCCACGACCATCTCCTCGTGGTTTCCTTTCCAGCAGAATCCCAATTTTACTGGGGGAGGGGGTTGGCAATGCGGCCAACCTCAGCTGAGTTTAGAGATTGATGAAGTCTGATCTAAACAGCTGTAGAAACCTCATCTCTCTCCATGAGAGTGCTTGCTCTAGCAACCTCCCTTGCAGTAAGGCCAGGTAATACGTCAGAGATCTGGCCAACGAAATTTAAGGAGAAATCTATTCAAAGGAGAAGGGTTCTGGGAAGGTTTTGTTCTCCTCTCACAGGGACAGTTGTAATAACTGTTCATCTCTTTCCCTGCCAAAAATAGGAGCCTGATTCTTGGAATTTCAGCATCCATTTTGCAATTCTAAAAGGACAAGCAAGAAAGAAGGAAGATGCAGACAGACAGAAAAGGACCCTGGGTCCTTGGTTATATCACGCAGCTCCTAGAGTTGCCTGCTTCCTGTGTTCTTATCAAATGAGATCATGTATTCCATAGATCATCAGACAGACTTGGTTTTCCTGGAAGTAGAACATATCTGTTCTGTTTTGAACTTATAATAGGAAGGTTGTTTGAGGTCAGGGCTCTGAAATTAGGAGCAATTTTTCAACCTACCAGCCCAGACCAATCCCCACCTCGCCCTCTTATGAGAATTTATAAGGAACATGGTGTTGGTGGAAGCGTCTCTCCTAAGGTAACCAGCACGTTAGCTGACAGACCAGGATGAGAACGGTGGTCTCTGAATTCCCAATCTAGTGTTCATTCAATGCAACTAAGAAGTATTGTACCAACAGCCTGCATTCTGGCTGGTGCCTCACCTCCTAAATTCCAGTTGTTTCCAGCTAGCAAGAGAAGTGGGAGTTTAGGACCCCCGGTTCCACGAGGGTCACCCCTTGAAGATCTATTCACCAAAAGGCAATGAGGTTGCACACATTCATTTTTATTCCCTAGGAGCAATATGAACTTGAGACTTCTCCTCTCTAGCCTGACGGGGAAAGAAAAGATACTGTCGTTCCATGCACAGGAGATCATTTGCAAAATGATGAAGACAGATTTTAGAGTCCTTCAGAATATCTCTTCCTGCAGAATATTAATTTGGCCTACTTTGTTGGCAAGAGATGTTTGGAAGGGCGCCAAAAAATGTATGGCAATTAATCAACAGGAAATAAAATAAACACAAATTGCAGATTCTTGTCAGAAAGTGTATGTCCTGATGTCTTGCTTTTAAAAGACAAACTTGCTTCCTTAGCCGAACAGGCAATTCCAGCTTCTGTGGGTCAATTCTGACAGCATAAGTTACAGCATGTGGCATAGAGCAGAACCAAATGGTCAACCAGGAGAAGGAGGCAGGGAGCCCTGGTGGAGAACTAGAAACTATGCCCCAGATGCTCAGCAGTTAAGGGGATGCCTTCAGCTCTCAGAGACCTTGCCTACTTGAGAGTCAGCTCTGGAGTGCCAGCACCCTGGGCTGGGTTCCTGAAGTCTGCTTTCCATGCAGGTTTCCAGCCTTTGCCCAGTTCTGGAATCTTGGCAGGGAGGATGCATTCCAAGGTGTATCCAACTAGGCATCAGCCAGCAGCACAACTGAATGTCTTTGCAGAAGAGGGACCTGAGCTCACCATGAGCCGGGTGAACTTGGGCAAGTCCCTTAGATGGCTAAACCTCAAGTTCCTCAATAAAATGGAACAATAATCACATCTCCCACTTTGGTTTGTGGTAAGGATTCATATGAAGTAGGCAGGCCTGGAAAGTCGCTACTATTCAATAACTTAACTCTCCTGGTATTAATCACTACTGGTTCCTGCCTGGTTTGACCCTGTCTGTTCACCCATAGAAGCCAGATCCTTGGTCCTCATATGAGTCCCTTTTGTCAAGGTGAACCCAGTGGTTGACTGGGAAGACTTGCAGAAGCCTCCCTTCCATCTGGTCCTTAGAAGCCTGGTTGAGCAAATCCTCCATACCCCAGCCAATGCAGGAGGGCAAAGCCTGTAGCCTCCATAGTCTGGAAATTTCCCCCATCTCTCTTGCATAGCCACCTTTGTTCCAGCCCCAAGATAAGGGACGTTTGGGAAGTGCTGCTGCTACACTGTCAAATCAATCACCACTGGACACAAATAACCACTTAAATGTGGCTCATATAAATTGGGGTATGATACTGGCATAAAACTCATACCAAATTTAGTACAAAAAAAAAAACAAGATAAAATATCTTGTTAATGATTTTGATATCCATAGCACATCGAAATAATATTCAGATACATTCAATTAAATAAAATGTACTATTAAAATAATTTCACTGGAGTCAGAATGGCAATCAAGAATACAGGCAACAGTAACTGTTGGTGAGGATGTGGGGAAAAAGGCACACTCAGACATTGCTGGTGAAACTGCAAATTGGTGCAACTGCTATGGAAAGCAGTGTGGAGATTCCTCAGGAAACGTGGAATGGAACTGCCATTTGACCCAGCTATCCCACTCCTCAGTTTATACTCAAAGAACTTAAAATCAGCATACTATAGAGACACAACCATGTCAATGTTTATAGCAGCTCAATTCACAATAGCTGAACTATGGAATCAACCTAGGTGTCCTTCAAGAGATGAATGGATAAAGAAAATGTGGTACCTATACACAATGGAATATTACTCAGCCTTAAAGAGGAATTAAATTCTGGTATTTGCCGGTAAATGGAAGGAGCTGGAAAATATCATGCTAAACGAAATAAACCAATCCCAAAAAAACAAAGATTGCATGTTTTCTCTGATATGCAGATGTTAATTCACAATAAACGGGGGTGGCCCTAGGAAAGAATAGACTAACTTTAGATTAGGTAGAGGGGATGGATGGGAGGGTAGGGGATATGAGGACAGGAAGGATAGTACAATGAAACAGACATTATCACCTTATGTACATATCTGATTGCATGACCAATGCGATTCTGCAACATGTACAATCAGAAGAAGGAGAAATTTACGTATGATATTCCATTGTCATGTGTAACTACTGAGAACCAATAAAAACATAATAAGAATAATAATTTCACCTATTTCCAACATGGTACTGGGAAATTTAAAATTATGTAGGGGTCTTCCATCAAATTTCTACTGGAAAATGCATACCGAAGAAATTTGCAGCAGCTCAAGGATACCCTTCTTTTGTTTTTTTTCTAGAACTGTTGCAGCAAATTAAAATCACCTTGGTGGCATAATACAAAAGTTCTTCTTTCGAGATGCTGGCTAGAGGCCTAAAACCCGACAGGGCTACTCTGCCCCTGGGTGGTAGAGCAACTGAGTAGAGCATCCCTGCCTCTTCCAGCTCTGAACACTGTCAGCAGCCTGGGCATGTCTGCGCCATGCCAGGCTCTACCTCTGCCCTGGCACCGACATCCCTCTGTGTTCTCTTCCGTGCGTCTCCCACAAGAGCACTTGCCCACAGATGGAGGGCACAGGCACATGGTCTAGAGCAGCCTCTCCAGTTCAAGACCTGCAACTTAAAAATAATCTGCTCAGATCCTTTTCCCAAATGAGGAAGTACTCACAGGCTCCAGGAGCTTGGATGCAGACCTGCATTTGGGTGGGGTTCACCATCAATGGTGTGCACCCCCATTTTTGGTGTGGTGATAAATCTGAGCTCTAACGGGTTGAACCAGGTGATCTAAGAGTCAGGTGTCCACCCTCCTTCCTACTGCATCACAGGTACAGGTAGGAGGACAGCTCCACAAATAGACCACCAGCCAGGTGAGTCCAAATCACCTGGGGCACAGGGGCCAAGTTAGTCTTGGTTTAAATTCCATGAACTTCTTTGAGATACTTTGATTCAACAATTCTTCTCAGGATCTCTCCAGACCAGATGCCGGGCTACAGAAAAATCAGGCAGTGCCCTCATCCGAAGGTGGCCCAACATTCCAGACCTGTGTTGTCCATCTGGCTGATTTACATGTATGGTCTTTCATTCACCACTTAAAAAATAGGTAAGACTTAGCAAGACCCTGTCTCAAAATAAAAAATAGAAAGGGCTAGGGATATGGCTCAGTGATTAAGTGACCCTGGATTCACTCTATGGTACAAAAAGAAAAAGAGGAAAAGGAAAAGAAAAAAGGACAAAAGAAATAGGTAAAATCAACAAGTCTGGGGAGACAGGAGGAATACAAAATGCTTTCAAGTGTTTAGTGCCAAAGCAAAAATGAAATAGACAATCTAGTAGTGTGTGCTCACTCCTGTAGTATAGAACACACCTGTGCAGCCCGCCTCCCCTTGAGCCAGGGCCTTTGAAATCTGTTTTCTCCACTCCTCACAGGACTGCTTCTTTATCCTTTTTCTGGCCTCTCCTTGAACATCTACTCTTTAGCAACTCCTGCTCTGACCACCAGGTGTGAAGTCGCCAGTCCTCCCACCCTGCTCCCCCACACCAGTGCACGTCCAGTGTCTTCCCCCACCTCCCCAGCACTTGTCAGTGTGTGATGATGTCACATGCTCATGTACTCAGGCTATGTCTATCTCATTGGAACGTGAGCTCTGTGAGGCCAGACTTGACTGATGTAATTTTAGTGCTTTGCTCATGACCTGGTCCAGGGGGAGTGGCTAGTGGGGGTATAGAAAAATTCATAGATGGCTGGGTGGCTGGGGGGATGGATGGGGGATGGGTGATGGATGCATGGATGGAGGGGTGGATGAGTGAGTGGATGGGTGGATGGATAGGTGAGGGCTGGGGGGATGGGGGGAATGGATGGGGGATGGATGCATGGATGGACGGGTGGATGGGTGGATGGAGGAGTGGAGAGGTGGAGGGCGGATTAAAGAACAGATGGTTATTTGACAGCTCAGGAAGTCTGATGGTACTGGCTGGTTCACATAAAACACTCATGACCAAGTCCAGCCCACACCAAATACCCTTATGGGCCAGTGAGTAGATTTCACAGAGGACAAGGTATGAACTTCTTTTTAACAGAAAAGCAGGCACCAAGAGCAGGTAGAATATGGCTGGAATCTGCTACGCTGGGAGTGCCACAAGAGCTACGTAGGGAGCAGAGTGGGAGGCTTGACTCCCTCTAGTCTCACCAACCTTGAAGTTGGCCCCATGGCTCCGTCTGTGTGGTGAGAAAGTTATTTAGTTGTGTGCATTACACCCCGAGTGGCCGAGTGCATAGGATTTGTGAGGGGAACACTATAATGCATATTTAATAAAGCTGCAGACATTCAACACCAAATCCACCGTGTTGAGTGTGTTTGCTTTGGGAGACTGGAGGTGTCCTGTGGCGATGCGGACACTCCTTGGCAAGACGTGGGCATTATAAAAAGCCTCATCAGGAGGGGTTTCTATCATCTTCCTAGACTGCAGGTAGGGCCAAGGGCTGGCAATAGGGCTCGAATCGTCTGTAGGGGTTGAAAATTTAAGATGTGAGAGGGAGCAAGAGGAGACAGACTAAGTGGGTTGAAAGTGAGAGACGAGAGGAGTCAGTCAGGCCACCTGCTCAGGAATAGCAGTAATGACGCAGCAGCAGGAATTAATATTTGGGCATTTTATACCTGCTGAATGTCACTCCAGAGGCTTCACATGTATTCCCTCCTTTAATCCCCGAAACTGCTCCACAAGATGACTATTTTTATGCTTCTCATCTTTTCCAGAAGAGGAGATGAACCTTTAAAGCCGTCGAGCAACTTTCTCCCAAGGTCACAAATCTGTGAAGTTGATAAACCCGGATTAAAACCCAGACGGGCTAAGTTCAAAGCCAGCACTCTCACCACCGCTTACGGTGAGGTAGGGCGGAGGAGGTCTCTCCCGTGCCACGCCCGTTAGAGAGAATGTCCGCAGAGAGGCTGCCAGCAAAGATCTGTTCTCTCCTTCCTCAGTGTGCAGATGTCCCTGGGAAGCTACTTTCCAGCCTCTCCTTCTTCTTCCAGGAGGGTCATGTGGACAGCTGTGCCTACACAGCAGAAATAATGGGGATCACGTCCAGTCCAGGTTGGTTGAGAAGAAGAGGTGTCTACTCCACATTGCTTCTCAACTTCTTTGGCTACCTTGGAAGTCTTTATGGAAAAGATGGGTATTCACTTGAACTCTTGCATGAGCAAGAAATACACTTTTCTGTGTGTATTTAAGCCATTGATAGTCTAAGGCTTATTTGTTACAGCAGCAGACTGACTCACACTCATGCTGTTATTCCTGTTTCTTAACCTCTTGGCCACATTTTCTTTCTCTGTAAAATAAATAACTGGACATATATCCAAAAGGGTCATAGTCAGAACAGAATATGTGTCCCAAAGGGTCATGGTCAGATTAGATTTTGTGTTCTACAGGGTCAGGGTCAGATTAGAAAATATGGCCCTTTGGGTAGAGGCCACATGAGAAGACATAATAAATGCAGGGCTCCCAGATTATAGAAAACACTCAAAATTGGCAGCCGCTATTACATTTACTTTTTTGCACCAAGTACAGCCAAGTTGGTTTCAGTTCACTTTGGGTTTGAGGCAACCTATCCAAGTCAGCTTTATTTATCTAATGAAACATATGAACACACTTTTTATTACATTCAGGGTCTGTTATATCCAAAGCAATGGCTGGGTTGGTTTTCCGTTCCCATTCTGCACCGGGATCCAATGCACTAGCAGATGGCTTGCCGCTCCCTTCTGGCCCTACACTTAAAATCAGAAAAAGTGCATGATTTTTTTTTAAGCCTACAAGAATGCTGCTGTGATGCCCAGGGTGTCCATGGTCTGGCCTCACCATGGACAGACGTCTGCTCTTGATGGTGCAGCAGTGGGCATACCGAACAGGTGTTCGCGATTCTCCTGGACAAAGAGTCTTGCTCTCAAGCCAAAAGCAAATGATTACAGAAGAGTACTGTCAAGTCTGTCTGTAGCAGAGCAGTTTACTCTCCAGGGAAGAAGGAGGACCAGGGAGAAGGCCTCATCCATTCATTCATTCACTGAGTTAACATTTAAGGAGCTACTATCTACTTCCTACTGGGTTCACTCTCTAATTTAACGCTTTTTTAAAAACTTTTATTTTACCATAAGTATATTCTTACAGAAAGTTGCAGAAATAGGGCAGAGAAGTCCTGTACATCCCTCCTCCTGCTTCCTGTCACGGTAGCATCTCACGAATCATATCTAACAAAATCAAGAAATAGGGCATAGAGGGTGGGGAGGGGCTGTGGGGGTAGGAAGGACGGGAGAATGAAGCAGGCATTATGACCCCATGGACATATATGACTACCCACTGGTGTAATTACATGTTATGGTTTGGCTCACATGTGAGACAATGCAGGAAGGTTCAGAGGAGAAATGATTGGGTTGTCAGAATCTTAAGCCCATCAGTGAATTAATCCCTGAAGTGGTGGGTGTGGCTGGAGGAGGTGGGAGTTGGGGCGTGTCTTTGGGCCGTATATTTTGTATCTGGAGAGTGGAGACCCTCTCTCCTCTTCCTCATGATGTGAGCTGCTTCCCTCTGCCACACTTTTCTGCCATGATATTCGGCCTCACCTTGAGCCCCAAAGAATGGAGTCTGCCTTCAATGGACTAGGACCTCTGAAACCTCAAATAAACCTTTCCTCCTCTGTCATTGTGCTGGTCAGATCATGTAGTCACAGCGGCAAAGCTGACTAAAACATTCTACATGGTGTACAACCAGAAGAATGAGAAGTTACACTCCATTTATGCATGATGTGCCAAAATGCATCCTACTGTCCTGTATAACTAATTAGAACAAATTTTTACGAAAAGGAAAGTAAAAAAATAAATCAAGCAGGGAAGGGATATCAGTAGGGTCCACAGATCTGGTTCAGAGCTCAACAGTTTAACCACTCGCTGGGGCTTCTGTGCAACCTGGGCACTCCTGCAGTGTGGTAGGCATCCACACGGTCTTTGGGCACTTATTTTGTTCTAAGCTGTGCACGTCTCCATTAGAGAAGATGTTGCTGAGGAGCAGTAAAGACAGCAATCGTGCCCAGGTGCGACCGTGAATGGAAACAGGTCTGCCTGTTTCCATTTTGTTTGGTTTTCAAGTTTGAGCTAATACTGAGCATCTCCTGCGTGATGGCTGTTGCAGTCATGCCCTGCCTTTTTACTTCACTTAAATCTCTGAACCGACTCATGAGTCAAATGCAAGGATGTCATTATCACGCTCAAGAAATGACCGCGGGCTCCAGAGATCCCGTGACTTGCCCACAGCCACAACTTCCAGGAGCAGGAGAGCTGGTCTGACTCTGCCACCCTCTCTCCTGACTCTGAAGGCAGCTATGTTTTCCACTCTGCAAATAGCTTCCTCCAACACGGTGCAGGTGAGGAGGAGCCTGCACACACCTTGTGACATCAGGTCTGTTACAACAGGTCACCCCCTCAAAGTCCTGCAGCGGCAGCGTGACAGGTGTTCATCATTTAAAGAGAAAGAAAGAAGTCTTGCACCCGAGTTTACTGGATAATACCCCACTCCTCATAAGAAGAAAGATGAGTGGAACCAGACCCCACCTCTTGGTTCAGAGTTTACTGCTAGCCAGGGACAGGAAGAGGGGTTTCCATGAGCCCAAGGCCCCTGGTTTCTACACAGTGCTCATGGTCAATAGCTCTTACCAGTCCTGGGTGTAATTCAGCACCCTTCTTAACTCACAATAGCTTGGTATCCCAGTGGCAATGTCCTCCCAGGAGTACCACCAGGGCCATGTCCATAGTGTCATCCCAGGAAGGATCAAAGCACTTGGTCCGGGCTCCACTTACACCTGCCTTTGTGCTTTCCCATCTGGAGGGAAACAACCTTCATTCTCATGTTTGCAGGATTAAAAAACCTGTAAGGCACCTATAATAGCTGAGCAGATCCCTAGCAATATCAAAGAACAGAATTTCAATTCGGGAGTTGCATTAAATCGGAGCTGGCAAGAGCTTATAATAAAAGTACAGTAATGAGCAAGCTTTATGATAAAATTAATGTAATTAATTAGTGTTTGTAAAGGACTTCAAGATCACAGGGTGAAAGGTGCCAGCTAGAGGAAAAGTCATCTTAAAAATTACCACTATTATCATCTTAAGACACGGCATATATTATGCACTATATGAGCATTTCCAAGCATATATTCATGTCCCAGCTATAACTACATTAATTTATAGTAATTTGCAAATCAGGTCTCTGATCAGCCCTGGGAACCCTTTCTGGATCTCTAAGTGGATGAGGTTATGACTCAAGTGGTATTTTAAACTCTATCCAGTGATAACCTATTAAAGGGAGCAGCCCCAGACCCCCACGCATGCTCAAGTCAGAGACTCAAATTGCAGCTGACACGCAAGCCGTAAGTGCCTTCCTGTGCTCTATGGCGTGTCTTTTGGGGTCTGGTGGGGTTTTAATAAAAGTAGGTCTATGAACATCTCCTTTGTCCTTACTTTTCCAACTTTCTGGGATTCATACATTACTATTTCTCTCTGATCCAATAATATTCCCTGAGGTTAGGAGCATCTCTTTGCTGTCACTATGTCCCCAGAATACACAAAACTGAACCTGGCATGCTGCAGATCCCAGGGAATTTGGCTGGTGGGGAATGCTCAGCTCAAAGGTTGCATGTCCAAATTAGGCCTTTTATTTCTAACCATCCCCATGGACTACTCCTCTTGGAAACAGACTAC
Organism: Sciurus vulgaris; assembly: GCF_902686455.1. Taxonomy (NCBI): domain Eukaryota; kingdom Metazoa; phylum Chordata; class Mammalia; order Rodentia; family Sciuridae; genus Sciurus; species Sciurus vulgaris. Next base: position 9,437,441 of record NC_136462.1, read on the forward strand.
TGTATTTATTAACTGAACCACACCGTTTCTATTGGGCTTTGGGGTATATTTAAAAATTTTAACTTAATTGTTTGATAGTAAAATTACACCAATAGGGAATTTGGAAAATAAAGAGGAAAAGAGGGCACTTTTGAGTTGTGGCTTTCCCTGGGTGTCTTTCCATCCTGGGGCACCCTGGCTATCACCCCAGTAACTAACATTCTGGCTCAGAGCTACTGACAAGGGAGGGCTTTGCAAAGTCCATCATGAGGGAGTGAGACAGCAAAAGGATGGATCAGTTTCTCGTAGGGAGATGAGCACAGGAGACCATTTAAAAGGGCACCATACAAAGTGCAAAGACTTCCTCAGTCATTCACAAGTTTACCAAGCACTTGACCTTGCCATCTCCTGAGTCTGAGTTCTGATTCTTTCACGTACCACCAGAGTGATCCCGGGCAGGTCACGTATGCTTTAAATGAGTGTGCTTCTGCTCTTGCCTCAAGGAGGTGAGTAGAGATTGTGCCAGATTAGGGATGATAAGTATGTGGCTGATGTGATGTAACCCTCCCCTCAACACACACAGACACACACACATGCACATGCATGCCCACACCCCAACTCCTGGGAGTACCATGGCAGACATTACCAATCCATCACAGATCTCTTCCCCACTGAGACCAAGCAGCCTCAGAACCTGCCACAAAGCCAAGGTCGCTCCTCCTTTCTAATAACCTCCTTTCCATTGGGTAGAAACCTAAGTTACCTGCAACCACAAAGATGCAAATTGTGCTGCAATTTTGTCAAATATCATTTGTAACAGTTTTGCAAAAAAGCATTCCTGTCTAAGTAAATGCCTTTATTTTTTTCCATGAAAGCTTTTCTGGCGGCCACATTTTATGAAACTTTATAGGAATGACAATAACCTTTAAAAACCAAGTAAAATAAAAACATCATTATTAGAGTGCTCAATTAGAAATGCAAACACTCTCCGCCAAACAATCTCCAAATGTAATTGTTTAATATCAAAACATAAATTAAAAGGAAAAGTACAAAACAAAATGCCCAGGAAACAAATTGTGTTCTTCCGCTGCTGGAGAAAGCCCACAGCGTGTCCTGGCGATGTGAAAGTGTTCTGTTCACTCAAGTGAGCTTTTGTGCACGCGGAACAGAACTAGTACTCCTCAGCTCTCAATGTTAGCATGTTGTGCTGGGAAATTCCAGCTCTCAAAAGGTAAGTAGTGAGTAGGTCTGTGTGCATGCGTAGTGACAAAGTGCATTGTAAAGACGTCTGGAGTTCTTGATGCTTTAGGAAGAGCTTTCCCGTGTGCACGCTGTCTCGTGAAATCTGCGCCACCAGTGCTATGGTCCTCCCCGCTCACAGGTGGGGAGACCGGATCCCAGTGACGGCAAGTCCCAGGTGCACGTTGCATGGCAAGTGAGAGTGGCCCACCCAGGACGGAAGTCAGAGCTGCAGCCTCGGCCGGATCTGAAAAGACACACTGATGAGACTGTGCCCCAGAGTCCCCTGGGGAACAGGAGTCCAGCCCTTTGACGTCACATGAGCAAACTGAGGCACCGAGAGCAAAGGGACTCTGGAAAGCACCCAGGCGAGACACGGCCGGAGTTCACAAGAGGCAGGCAGAGTGCCAGCACTGACAAGGAGCAGCTGCGATGGCCGCCAGGGCTTGGAGCTGGGTGGTAGCGGCAGTGGCTCTCGCAGAGGCGAGGCAGAGGAGAGGCGCTGGGGAGCCGCCTCGGCGCTCAGCTAGGGGGCCTCTCTGGCACAGCCTCACCCATGCGCGCATGGGTCCACGGCAGCTCTTCCGTGACACCAGCCGAGTGAGATGACTGTGGTGGAGACAGAGCAGCCCTCGAGGCCTGACGTCCTGACCACCCAGAACTTCACAGGAGAAGGTCCCCAACCGCATGTGTGGGGAGGCTGAGGGCAGGGATGGTGGTGGGGCTCAGCTCCAGATCCAGGGTGACCCTGGGCACCGCCCTCTGCTCTCCCATCTGTGCTCCCAGGCACTTTGGGTGAAACCCTCTCCAGACCCAGTGAATCCAGCCTTCCACCTTCCCTCCCCCAGAGGACCCCGTGCTGGCGATCTTATGTTCTTCCCTGGCTTGGTGCCCTCGAGACCCAGTCTGCATTGGTCACTCCACTGGTGACCAGACCAAGGGAAGAAGAAAAAAACGGAGCCAAACTCAGACGATTTCCACTGTTGTAAATGTTCCTGAGATGAAGATATTGGTAAGATGGAGGCTTCTGGGAAACTGGCATCTGAAGTTTGAATGGAAAACAGATTCAGAAAAATGCTTCCATTATCCCCTCAATCCTCACTTGCCCTTGAGGTATTATCTAAAATTTATAAACAAGACAACTGTGACTGAGAGAAGACACCAAACCCAAACAGCTAAGGGCCTCCAAGAATCTCAGCCCACAGAGACTCCCTGTCCTCGCCCACAGCCCAGCCCCCGCCACACACTGGCTCAGGCTAGTGGATGTTCAATGCAATTAGCTTTGGGACTTTAAAAAGCCATTATCGATCTCATCTCTCTATTACCATCCCCATAAAAGGCCAGGTTTGCTCTCCACGACACCGATCAACCTGAGACTAGTGAAGGTGACTTTTCTGAGTGCTGGGTGGCTCTTCCGTGACACCAAAAGTGCAGGGAGACCTAAATGCAGACCAGAGAGGGACCCCCGGCCCCACTCTCCATTCACCAATGTGCCACTCGCCTCTCCCTGTGCCCTGCTCAGGGTTAGCACTGGAGGGTGGGGGCACAGTTGCCCACAGGCGTTCACTGTCTGATGGACGAGGCAGAGAAGGGGACAGCTAAGTGGCAGGTGCAGAGCCACAGGGCAAAGGTCAGTCCACAGAGGGCCACTTGTCCTGGAGTAAAAACAGGGCCCGGGATTTGGACCCTGCTGTTCTGGAGAGGTAAGTCATATTTCCCTGGAACCTTTTCCATTGAACCACAATCAGGACTGTATGCTGTCACATCTCCAGGTTTAGGGACTAGAAAGTAAGTCGTAGCTGCATCTGGCATAGACACTGTACACGGGGGTGGGGATGGCTTGGAGTTAAGAAGGCTGTTACGGGTAGTGTTGGTACCCAGGCATCTGGGTGCCTAGATCTCCTAGGAGAGGCAATCGTGTCTGATTCTCCATTGCCCCTCAACAACACTCAGCACCTCAGAAAGCAGACATCAGGTTGTATCTGTTTGGCCGACCACTCTTTTGCTCCTATGACTTTAGCTTGGTCCCATGGTGGTATTTGGCTAGAAGCAGGTGTGGTCTAGAAGTTGAGCATGGCTGGACTCGCCTGCCTGTCACCTTGAGGTGTGTGTCTGGGCCTTGACGGCCCCTCTTCTCCAGGTGGTCTCGGAGCCTCTCCACGAGGTCTTTTCAGCAGGATCCTTAGACTTCCTCCACGGAAGTTCAGGGCTCCAAGAATCCCAGATGGAAGCTTCCAGGCCTGTTGACAGGAAGGCCAGAACTGGCAGGCATCGTGCCTGCCACACTGTGGTGGTCAAAACGTCCCCAGGCCATCCCAGATCCAGACAAGGAGGAAGGGCTCCTTCCTCCTGAAGGGAGACTGCCAAGTGATTCATAGTCACCTTCTGTCCACGCAATCTACTTTTGGGCTACTAATTATGTACATCCTTCACCCAAGAAAAACACATTCTCCCCTTCCTGAGACCCCTGAAATCTCATCCAGACTTGGCAATGCCTCAGAGTCCAAAATTCCATCCTCTGAATCAAGTTCAAGTGCAGACGAGGCTCCTCCCCAGAGATGGCACTTTTCAGTCCAACGATCTGTAACTAACCGGGAAACTACCTGCCCTGCACACACGGAGCATAAGGGAAGAAAGCAGGAGCCCTGGCAGTGGCCGGACTGAAGCAGTTTCACAACCCACCTGGCACACCTTGCCGGAGGAGGCCGGTGATGCTCCCGGGAAATGATTCTCCCGGCTCTTGGATTCTCCGGCTCTGGAACATCTTTTGGTTTTCCATGAGAAGTGGCTTTCATTTCCACACTGGCTTCCCTGCTCACTTCTGCCCAGAGGAGGTGGATAGAGAGGAGATGTCCAAAGACTTCACTCCATGGCGTCTCTGTCCCTGTGTGTCTCATACTTCCAATACCGAGTTCCTAAAAGTGGCGTGGGTTTTCTATGAACCTCGCTGAGGAGTGCACCACTCGATTAAAACCAAGCTCACATTCCTTTCCAAGAAAGAGTACTTTGGGCTGAGAGCAGGAGTGATCTGAGATGAAGCCATTAAAATTCATAGGAGCCTTTTCGTCCCAGTTAAAGGAGGTCTGAGATAATGCCTTTGGCAATCTCCCCAGGCACACTAAGCTCTTAAACCTTAGCGAGCTCCCGATGAGGGGCCGGGCCCTGGAGCCACGCCCTAATATCTTTACCCAGAGGCCAGGCTTTACGGGGAGACTCCTAGATCTGCTCTTTGCCCTGGACCTATCTCTTACTTGGAAACATTTCACCGACTGGAAGAATGGTCCTAAGCTCTCTACGTTCCCTCCAGATTCTGCTGACAAAGCGGAGCAGTTTTTCCTTCAGTTCATCTCGATCCCCTGGCATCTTACCACCGTCTGCCAGGCAAAGCCCATGGAAGCTATCGCCATTCTGCCCGAAGCTGTCCTCCAGGGGACGCACGGGGTGTTGGCTGTCCTGTTCCCCGTGCTTCCACCAACCTTGCTCAGCTGTCTCTGAGCACCTCACGAGGGCAGCCTTATCCTCCAGCCTCCGGTGACACTCCTCGTCACCCACGGACTCCTCAAGGTCCTTCCAGCTCTGGAGGGAAGAACAGAATCCAGTGCCCCTCGTGGAGGAAGACCTGCCAGAGAACTTGTGTCCACCTTTAGTCCATCAGAGGGCGGGCGTCGGAAGGCGGGAGCTGGCTGCCTGGGTGCCTGTAGCCTTCAGCCACTTCCTTGTCTTCCATTCCATCTTCTGCAAAATGGATGTCGCGGTCATTCCCACTTCACTGCTGGGGCCGTGAAATTTCAGTTGAGTTCAACAAACATGTAGTGGGCACCCATGCACGCCGGCCGCTGTGCTGGGTACCAAAGGACTGAGAAATGGCTCCTTCTTCAAGGTGGCCTGGTGTGGAGAGAGATGGTTAAGGAATAACTATTCCTTCTTTCACTGCAGGTGAAACTGCTTCAAGTGAATCCCTCAAAAACAAAGTTCATCTACCAGTCAGGACAAGGGAGGTATCAAAATGACAGCCTCAGACACCTCGGTGGCCCCACGCCACTTCTTGGGTCCTGCGACCCTGGTCTCATCCCCTCCTCTACTCTAATAATACGGTGACTATTCCAGGAAATATTGCAAGGTTAAATAAAGACATATTTTAAGAATTTCTATATATTTTATTCATGCTATAATATTCTACATATTATAATTGATCCACACATATACGTTTAGGATTCATAATTATTTAAATCACGTCTTGGGATGACCGTTTATTGCATTTAAAAATGTTACAGGTTACCCAAAATAGATGTCACTTTGACATAAACTTCCTGATTTCTAAATCTTGCTTCCATAACGCTCGAGGCGAAAAATTTCATCTAAATATTATTGAATTCCAGCACGACATTAGCATGCAGAGATATTTACAATAACAGAGCCATTACAACTCAATCAAAAACTGATTTCAGCCAGAATTATGCAGAATTAAATCTTGCAGGATTCAAATTATTAAAAATCAGAGACTCAATAAAGTGTGGTCTGGAAGTCCCATTTATCAAGGGACTCGAAGTGCCTCTACAGTTATAGTGACTTTTTCATATATATTCTGCAAGAATTTGCATGCATTTTAAAAGATCAGAGTTTAATTCTTATGGAATTCCAGTAACTATGCTATATTTATAAGGCAGTGGAAGCAAGTTCCCAAACGCTCTCTGTTTCCTTTCTGTGTCTCACATTTGAAATGCATTGGTTTTTATTTCTGGCTCCTACTGGGTAGAAAGATCCACAGTGAGGCCACAAATATAGAGAGAATACTTTACTCCAATAAAGGCCAAATCCGGATGGCAAAAGCATTAGGTAGAGGAAATCCAAGCCGTTTATAAAGCTTGTTCTGCAACTACCACATTATGAGTGTCTCTCTTTACTGTGAATGATCAAACCAACATTATATGTGTATATTTTATATATCCTCCTTTTCATAACACTTGGTCTAAATAGAAGAAGAACTTATTCCTAGGAAAAGAGAAAGATTGAGAAGAGAAGAGAATGGAGACAGAGGGGAAGACACTGCCCAGGGGAAGCAGGAACTTTGACATTGTCAGGAATCCAGTCCTTTTGGTAACCAGTATTTACTGAACACCCATTCTGTGTCAATAACAGAGCTGGAAGAGGCGTGTTTCCTACCTCAGCCTGAGCATTCTGGTTGGGCTGATGAGATATAAATAGTCCTTGGTGACCTAGGATTAATGGCACAAACGTCCATATCCGCTTGGAACGTGATCAGCTGCAGGTTACAGAACATGGTCTGTCATGACAATAGGCTACCCATGCAGAGGACAGTGACTTGGTACTGCCACAGAGCATCTCACTGCTTCCCTCTGCCTCCTAGGCTTTCTTGGTGCCTGAGTTTCTGTTCTCAGTGCATGTGCCTCTTGGTTGCAACAGAGCTGCCTCACCTCCAGATACCATCTGCATTCTATGCAGGAAGAAGGAGGAATGATGAAGGTCAAAGGAAGGACATTCCGCCAGGAACTCTGCCTTTGGTGACAAGAACTCTCACATAGTCACTCTCAGCTGCAAGAGGACCTGAAGAAGTGAGTTTTTTAAGGATGAATGAACAAATGAGTATCATAGAGCCAGCCAGCAAGGCCTGCCGCCAGACGCTAGAAGCACAGAGGAAGAGAATGAGCTGAAAGGCAGGGAGAGGACTTCAAGGAAGTTTCCTGAGAATAGATGAGCTCGAAAGGGCCTGTGCCCAGCAGACACGGAGAGCACCTTCTGCGTGATCACTACCATGCCCGAGCTTGTGGTTTTGGGAGCACGGCGGGCGCTAGCCTTCAGCGGGCCTCAGCAGGCGCCCACAGCACAGAGCCTCCTCCACTGACAAGTCCTAACATCCCCGGGGCCTCCCCACCTTACTGATGAAAAGAAACTAGTTTCAAAAAGTTTTGTGACTTGTCCAAGGTCACATGATCAACATACACACTCTTGTCTTCAAACTTGACCTTGCTTCTGGCTCAGCCCAAATGGAGTGGAGGACAAAGTAAAGAGACAAACCTCTCCTGGGGGTTCCCGTCGCACCGGTCAAGAAAGATTCATTGGGGAGCAGCCGTGTTCAGACAAAATCCACACACTGAGATGATGGGTCCTGCGGGAACTGGGAGCCCAAGGGTCCCTGCCCAAGCCCAGCTCCTTCCTCCAGGACATGCTTGCCCTGCCCCTTCCAGGCTCCTGCATCTTGACCCATGTGCCCATGAGTCACAGTGGTGTCCTTCTGATCATTAAAGGGTGACCTCAGCCAGCCCTTCATAAAAGTGGCCCAAGTCCTTGGTCCCCCCTTCCTCCCTGATCCCCACTTGCTGGAGTGTGGCTCTGTGATTTGCTCTAGCCACTGAGATTTTGGAAGACGGGTCTTGAACAGAAGCCTCTGCTGTGTTAGCATGGCTAACTTGGTGCCTGAGTGCCTGACATTTGCCAAGAGTTTGCCTGTAGCCCAACTTGAGCATGCAGGAAGTCTAGAACCACACCCAGCCCACCAAAGCCACCTGGAGCCTGGTAAAGTGGTCTCCGTCCCCTGGAAGTTGAGTGATAGACAAGGAGCAAGGAGTAACTAAATCAGCAAATGCTGGTGGCCACGCAGCGCAGGGTGGTTTGTGATGCAGCCTTTTAGTGACAATACCTGACTCAGAAACCATTGTCCCGACCCGGACCACAGCAACCCCATGGGCAGAGCTGTTAAAGAATCCCTTCATTCATTCATTCTTTCATTCAAGGATTCAGCAAATACCTGCCGAATGCCCCTATCCCAGGCGCCATCCCTGGGATTGCGCGCACAGGAAGAGGGCAGTGGAACCACCTCCCCGGCTTTCCCTCTGCTGTATTTTCAAGGGACATGGTTTCTCCATCAAGTTCTGTGAACCCTGCCCTGGTGAACATCATGTTCTCTTCCAAAGTGGTTCATCCCAGAAGAAAAAGGCGCTTTCCTCTCAAATGAGCTTGAGGAACCAAGCAGCCCCAACTCCCCAGAGGGTGAGAGACCCAGCAACTTACAATTGAGAATCTTCTCCATTGTACAGAATTTTAAAATCCACGCTGACCTCTGGCCAACTTCTGGAAACCTCAGGGAATGAGCCAGCGGTTTTTACAAGGGAGGGTTTGAGCTACCCATCCAAGATGCGTCTGTCAGAATACTCCAGAAAGTGAGGAAACGGTGGCTTGAGAAACGCGGAAGTTAAGTGGGCCGTTCACTGAAGGCCTTAGCAGAGGTCTCCCTAGACCAGCAAGCCCTGGAGCCCCAGGGGCAGAGGCAGTGGCAAGCTTTGGAAGTCCCCCACCTGGCCTGGGACTCTGACAGCTCTTGGCACTCAAGCCAAGTGCCAGACTCGGTGCAGAACATCTCTGACACTCAGCAGCCCAGCATCTGAAAGTCTTGAGGGCCCAGAGTTCTGATAGTAAAAGCCCCTTAGTGAGCACTTCCACTAAGTCTAACTGCAATTCCCTGGAAAAGAGCAACACGCAAAGTCATTGCAGAAGGCCGCTGGCAATAGAACCTAGAAGACAATGACATTTTTTTCTCTTTAAAATAAAAATTAATAAACTGCAAGATGCTAAAGTGACCTTCACTGACAACCCCCAGCCCTAGCCACACCCATCAGTACTCCGGCTGAGATCCTGAACACGTGCACCCTTGCAATTCCGAGTTATGATTTTTACCTCTTCATACAGAGGATTTGATTCCATTTTATACAGCAGATTTGGTTAAAGTGTATCCATTTTTGTTTTTCAGAGGGTTTGACTTTTCCTTTTTCAAAAACAGCAGCTCTGTGAGAGCTGAGAGCTGCTCATTACGCCCTGACTTGCCTTCCGCCGCTGCGACGTTCCAAAGTTGATGCCTCTTAAACACAGCCCTTCAGGTGACTTCTGTCACATCGGAAGCAGATTAAATTATGAGTTGCATAGTTCCAGCATATTCTGTTGTGTTATAATTCTTTGAAAACTGGCAATTCATGCATAGCTTCTATGAGAACTCTCTATTAACCAGAGTATTTGATGAATGAGCCCAGTGTGTTCCCTCCACACTGAGCACCCATCTCCACCTGGATGGATGCAGTAGCAGAAACCCATTCAGTTTCCTTGTTTTGTTTCAGAAGATGGTAGCAGAACTACACCAAAAAATAAATGCTGCAGAAACTGGAGCCAGAAACCCCAGTTCTGCATCTGTATTTGTAGGAAAAGTGTCTAGCGCCTTGTCAAATGTACAATAAATTATTATTGGATGGATGAGTAGCTAAATTAATAAATAAAAGCAATGAAGGAATGGAAGGAGGAAGACCCCACTCTGGGTTAATTCCTCTTTCCTCTCCTTGCTTAGGACTCTGGGCAGGGCTGGAATGGAATTTGGTGCACAGGTCGAGAATGTCTTTTGGCTTTGGCTTCCCCGTTAGTTGGAGCTCCTTGGAGGTGGGGCTGTGCCTGTCCACTCTCCGCTGGGATTCAGCAGCTTCCGGGCCTTCGGTGAGCACCCACCAAGTGGTAAGTGTTCCTGTTATCCATGCATTTAAAACATGCATCATTTTAAAACTACCGAGAGAAAATAAAGTTGACATTAGTAGTAACCAGAGAGAAATTCTGATGCTGAGACCTGGGGTTGAGGAGGACCAGCAGAGGAAGACGGGAGGGCAGTAGGTGGCAGAGGTGGCAGGCAAGGGCAGGTGGGGGCAGGGGGCCTGGACCCAACCTTCTCCCTGGGCAGTGGCCTCAAGTTTCCAGAGGCAGGGACGGGTAAGGAGGAGGTAGATTTCCTGCCTCTGCTCTGACTTCTCATGACCCTTGAAGACCCTGGGTACTTTGGAAAACTGTTTTGTCGTTCCTTTAGTAAAGTAAAAAGAGAAGGAAGAAGGGAAGGGGGAGGGCCAGATGAGGCCAGGAGCCTGTCAAGATGCTGCAACATTGAGCCAAAGAAGAGAGCGTGTCCCTAAAACATCAGCAGGATCAGAACTCAGTGGAACTCTTTGAAATCCCACTTTCAAACTTCCTTCCAGACTGGAGTGCTGATAGCAACAGGGCAGGGCTGGGGACAGCAGGGCCAGGTCGGCTCTTGACACTGACCACCCAGCTCTCCTGGCCACTCTGAGCAAGCAGGAGAAGAGTGGGATTCTGCCTGATCAAGGGCAGACGATGACAGCAGGAAATCGTGGATGTTGCTTCATGAAGGAAAGCCTGGTTCCTTTACAGAGAAGGAAAGATTGCTAGGTGTGGCCTTGGAAAGGTGGCCAAACACAAAGCGGTTCACACATGGCTTCGGGCAAGTCACCTGCCCTTCCTGAGCCTCAGTTTCCACACCTGTGAATAAGCCGGTAGAACTGGATGCCCTGGGAGAATTCCTTCAGATCCAGTGCTCTGTGACTCCATACTGCCTGGTAGTTTAGCTTTGGGGTAGTGATTTTTTTTTTTTTTTAAATAAGCACACTATTTGGTTCATTACTTTATTCCTTGAAATTTTTCCAAAGGAAATAATCTTTGGTTTGGATAATGATGTACTTCCGCAAAGGTGACCCTTGCAGAGGAAGACAACCAGTGTCCAGTAAGAAGGACGCCTGGGAGTGAGGACCCACAGGGATGACTGACTGTGAAACTGATCTTAAGATTATTTATGATTCAAATAAACAATACTGTGTGCAGCTCTGGAGAAGCCCAGTCTGCAGGAGCAGGATTCCAGGGTAAAGTCTGCTCGTCACTGCCAGCTCTGCTGTGGATTCTCTGTTGTAAACTTAAGCCTCTGTTTCCTCATCGAAAAACGGAGACAGAAATAGATGGAAATAGAAATAGAACCTATCTCACAGAATTATTGCAGGAACCTTGTGAAATAATTTTCATGAAGCACATGGAGTAGTATCTGACAGAGAGTAAATTATAAATGCTGGTTTTATTACATAAAATACGATCCCAACCACAGCAGCTTTGGAAGGAAGAGCTACTCTGAGTCTTGGCTCAGACACGCTGCATTGACAGTGGTCAACTGGAGGTGGTGGGATAGCACAGATAATTTTAAGTTGTTTTCTTTATACTATTGTAATTTTTTTCCCAAAACTGCTGCAATAAGCAAGTGACAATTATAACTAGAGAAAAAAAAAAAAATAGCCACTGTGATTTCTTAAAAAGTCGCTCCTTGAACATTCAGGAGATGATGTGGTAGTTGGACTCAGACACACCTAGGGTTGGAACCAACTCTTACACTTAGGAGCTGTGTGACTTTGACCAAATCCTGTCTCTCCAAGGCTGTGTCCCCAGGGGGCTGCTCCCCTGCCTTCTGCTCCAGAGCCAGCGCCACATCTATATCGGGGTCCCCTCCACACCTCCAAGGAGGGCTGTCCTGACTCCCACAATTCTGTCACCCAGCTAATGGGTCTGAGCATGAAGGATAGGACACAGAGAGTCTTGGACAGAGGGGACAAAATGATATTTTGGATTTGCTTGTGAAAGAGACAGCTCGGCCAGAGGGTTCCAGAAATTAGTAATACATTCAGATCCTGCCACTGACTCCTGGCTGCAGCTTTGCTCATTCAGGGCATGTGCAAGGCCCAAACTACCAGCAGCCACTCCCGTACACTTAACCAGACATAAAACTGGAAGAGGGAAAAAGAAAAAAAGACAGAAATGGATCAAGGCCATGAGTCCCACAGGAATCCTGGGTCTTTTCATGGATGCAAATGGACTTTGGATTGAGTTATCACAGAAACCTCAAGTGAACTCCTCCTTGCTTCTCCATGCCGGAAGTTTCCAAAGCAGTTCCCAGGAACGAAATTGTTCGTGTTGCCCACACTGCAGGTATGTTTTTGGAAACAAGCACTGGGAAGATAATTTTGCAGAAAAATATAAAATAGACGTAATATCCAGTTACCTTTCCTTAAAGGAAGATGAATGATCCGAGGGAGGGATAAATTGCATTTGCTATGAAAATTTGAATTTCAAGAAGTATATTATGTCCTCCAGTGTTCTCAATGAAAAGAAAATTATTTCTTTCTTGGGGAACACACTCTTATGGCATTTTAACTTTTATGACATTTCTGATTTGGAAAGATGAGCTTCTCTGTAGAAATGATTCAAACTTCCAATTTTGTGGCGTGTGTGTCCTTATAAATTACACCACCAGCAAGGGAGGAAGGAGCGGCTTCCTAAAGCGAAGATGGTTTATCTGCCGAGCAAAGTTTTCCCTCCTGTTCCTGGATGATCATGGCCGATAGAGATGTCTTTCGGGGAAATAAATTGCACTTAATCACTAATCACCCTGAACATAAGCTAAAAGTGGTATTAATCTCTTCTATGGACAAAAATCACTTCCCTCCATTAATAATGAGCAGAGACACGTTTTACCAGGTGCAATAAATAAGAGTCGTAAGGACACGCTGCGATAGGATTCGGACCTCGCTCCGTCCTGACAGTAGGATGCCCAAATATGTCTCTGAAACATCAGAGGAAATTCTGAGCCCTTGTCATTATGGAGCATGAAACAATGCCATCCGAGGAAAACTTGCAGCAAAGATGTTTATTTAGAATTAGAATCGATTTTCATTTTACATAACACCTTTCATTTTCAAGACTCCCGAAGTACTTTACAAAGCAATAAGCTAGACAGCAATATTGCTATAGACAAGTGTGACTGTCATTATGCTTTCTGTAATAGCTCACAGGCTTGGAAATTAGAAATCAAGGGAGAGAGATGGAGACACAGATAAAGAGGGAGCAAGGGACAAGAAGAGGAGCCAGGGGAGAAGTCGAGAGACGGAGATGGGCCACCCAGAGAAACCAGCAGAGCAGAGAGAGACAAAGACGGCAGGAACAGAGGGCAAGCTTCTTGCTCCTGGTTTGTTTTGAAACGTTTCCCAGGGAGTCTTTATTTCCATCTCGGAGGACAGGCGGTGACATCTCAGCCTCATACCCGAAGGACAGGGACAGAACAGCATCATGTCACAAAGAGAGAAGGCTTTGGCACCAGGCAGCCTGGGACTCACATCCCAGCCCCACTCTCAGACTGGGTGGCACTGGGTGACTTGCTTAACCTCTCTGAGCCTCATGCTCCTCACCTGTAAGTTGGGGATCATGAACCCTATGCCAGAGGGCAGGAGGAAAGAGACAGCACTCGGGAAAGGATCGAAGGCAGAAGAAGCAAAGGTGGTTAGGCCGGTCTTCCTGCCCCTTCTTCCCCTCTGAATGCACAGGTATCAAGTCCTGCTGGACTGAGGATGTGGAGGCATTTAACAACCCCCACACCATGCTTCCTGGTTTGCAAGGCCCACAATCCCATTTGAGGAAACGAAGCCCACATGGCCACAACAGCCGTGTCCCACAGCACTGGGTCCCCTGGACAGCCTCCAGACTTCAGGGGTATTGTTTCCATTATCCAGAAAAACAAGTCAAGGCTGAGGGAGGTTGAGGTCTGCCAGCCTCCCCCAGCCTCCGAGTTGAGGCCAGTGCCCTTTCGGCCAGGCCAACTGGCCCTGCTGCTGGGACCCGTCACCTGCTGCCCTGACTTGGCACAGCCACAGCAGTTGCCCAACCCTGTGGGCCTCAAGCAACCCTTTGGAAAAGCAATTTTGCTCTTTCTTTCCGGGCTACCAAAACATGCCTTTTCCAAGCAAAGGAAATGTTTTGATCTTACAATTAGTTTCAGCCTAAAGGGGCACAAACTTCCTTCTCGGTGGAGAGCAGCTCCTCAACGTGGATGAACCGTGCTTCCCTGAGCCTTTGCTGGGACAGCACCCTCACCCGACGTCCTCTGGGAGGCTCCCTGTGGGGGCCCAGCACCCAGGGACCCAGCACTCAAGGGTCCCAAAAGCAGGAAGTGGTGCGTGGTAAGCTGAGCCTCCGCAGAGAGGGGGGGCCACACCATCCTCGGGTAGGGGGTCTCGGGTGCAGGAAAGCTAGAAAGGAGCCGAGGACTGTTCTGGAAGACAGGCGGGTCAAGCCACGAGGCTGGAGAGAAGGGAAGAAGCAGAGATCTTGGGGGATGTACGAGGGAGGCTGGGAGCCTCTTGGGTACCGAGACCCAGACAGGATGCAAAGGAGCCATCCCTCCTCCCAGAGAGGCTCGCGCTTGATATCGGCTAAAATAATCACCACAATAAAAGAGACTCAAAGCCCACTTCAGCGCAAGCTGCCCCTTTCTGAAATTCCGTGGCCCTCCTGCTCCCTCTGACCACGGCAGACCCGGGCCCCTCTCTGCAGGGAAAGGAATTGCATGATATGATATATTACTTATTTTAATCAAATACGATTTTTTTCTAATTGTCACCGTGCCGGCAGCCTCACGGGGCTGGCCTGACTTGTGTACATGGTGACAGGGGAAGCGGTAACAGCAGCTGCTCTGTGCCGCCCGCCGGGGTGCGTACCTCTCCAGTCTTGTCATTCACATCTCCCCTAATTACAGAACATCTGCTGGCTGTGGCCATTAACACTCCGCTACCAGCTTGTCTAGTTTAATACCAGTGACTCCTGACCTCCCCCAAGGAAGGCGCTTTCTGTCAAAATTCTCCCCCAAAGAAGCCAATTCTCCACGCAAAATTTGCACTTTTTTTTCATGCTACCTTCTAAAGACTTCTGACAGGAAACGGTTTGATTAGGCATCATTGGGTGGGGGGGAGTCACAGCAGCTGGAAGCCTCTTCCCTGCATTATTTTGTTTTGTTTGGGGTCTTTAAAAATTAAAAATGGAAGTCATTTTACGGGTTGGGAATAGAAATGGGCACGTCCCCCTCCCCGGGCCCTGGCCCCCGTCCTCCAGCTAGGGGGCAGTGTAGGCACCGGCTCTGGGCTGTGTGCCTCCCTCAACACTGCCCGCCGTGGAAGATTCCAACTGCCTTTATTATTATTTTAATTATAGGCTCCCATGGTGGTGCCCTGTTCCCTGGCACAGCAGCATCCTCAGACTCAGGATGGGGGTGATCCGGAAGCAGCCTGTCTCTCTGTGACCATCAGAGGGTGTTTAAAATATTTCATAGCTTCCTTCTCCTTCCCATTATGCTCAGAAAGTGTAAGCCAAAGGCAAGGAGAAAAGATAGGAGCCGGGCTTCGTCCAAAGCCTGACGGATCTCACAGCAGACGATCCCAGCCCAGGGCTGCAGACACCGGCTTTCCCAAAGCGCCTTTCCTCTTGCGCTGAGACTCCCCTCAGAGGGTACGTCTTAGCCCAATGTGGTAACAGTAACTGTACGGCCGGGAAAGATGTGCAGGATTGTTCTAATAGAAACGGGAAACGGGAAAGGGGTTCATTTTTTAAAATCATCCCCAACACGATTTGTGAATAATTTTTTTAAAAATTGCTTTGCGTGTTCAAAGTTCTTGCTTCTGCATCTCGTTTTGATCAATGACAAACCCTCTTTCTGGTAGGAGAGAAAGAGTTTGCAATGTCTTTACAAATACCTGAGCGGGAAATTGGTCAGTGAGTGCACATTTTGCACATTTCACGGTGCAACTAGACTTTGCCTCCAGAAAGGAAAAACACCTCCTTAAGGGAAGCCCTCTGGGGAGCCGGCGGTCCCAGTAGCCTGCCAGCCCCATCCGTGAGTCCCAGGGCCGCTGAGAACTGATTTTAATTTTATTTTTCACGAAAAGAGTCCAAAGCGATCGCTGACCCATGCACAAGTAAATTCCAACAAGAGCAAAGTAATTAGGAGAGAACAACCTGGAGGACTGCTATTTTGTCCTGCGACATCTAAGAAGCATTCACAGTACTTTGCTGCCGGGAATTTGCTCGGGCATCACCCTGGCGCCGAGGATCGCTTCTCTGGAAACTGAAACGGCCGAGGAGAGGAATAGAAGGGAGAAAGGGGAAGAGATAAATGGGCTAAAAAAATACTGCAGAAGAATACCTGTAAACACATTTCTTCAATGTGCATTTCCAGGGCGCAACATCACCTTAATTGTCCACCGCTTCAAAGCGCCTATCGGAGAAAGCGGTTTAACAAGGGGGGAGAGATGATCTCGTAATCGCAACAATAAAAGCGCTTCCATCCTTTGTATCTGCTGACTTACAAAAAAGTGCTTTCAAACAACAAAAGATGCAGCAGTAATTACATAAATCTCTTCATTCTTGATGAAGACACAATGAAACAGGAGCAAATCAATAGTGCTGCTGCTGTAATTCTTGTTTTTATTATGAGCCGAACGCAAACTTGTTAAAATTGAATTCTGCTTCTTGTGTATAAAAAAAAATTAGGATTTGCACAAATCCAGGGGAAAAGAACACATGTTCTGTAAATGTTTAATTTTTTCCCGTGCTACTTAGGAGATTTATGATGGAGCAGAAGCAGAGTTTGGAGATGGATATGGTACGAGGAAGACAATCCTGCTGCCTGTATCCAGAGAAACCAGACCCCCACCTTGAGACGTCCCAATTTAGCTGCTGCACCAGAGATGTTCCGAATGCCCAGAAATTAACGCCTCGATGTTTAATCCCGCTATTAAATAAACCAAATGTACCCTAAAGTCAAATATCTCCAACTTATTGGCAAGAAATTGGCCGTGATGATTTTTCTCCACAACCTACATTTATAATATTTTCTCATTCAAGAATAAGTAATTTTTGTTGATTTTTTCCCAAAGAAAAGGTGCAAATGATTGCATTTAAAAATAATTAATAGATGGGCCTGCATACCTTTGAATTAAATTAAAGGAAAAATATTTCTTTTTTGTAGAGATGATTGCATTCATATCCTGTTTGGTGTGAAAAGTAGATTCCAAAAAGCTTTTAACTAATTTGTTCAATTTGTTTCAAAGCCAACATGAATAGGCTTGGTGCAAATTCAGATTCATTAAAACTTAATTAATATGCATCATTATGCAAATGAGGTTGCAGTTAATGAGTTCTTAAAAGAAGCTTTCTTTAATTAGTTCAGTTTTAATGGCATCATCATTTATCTGACTTGTTTTTAAAGCCACATGACATGCAAAAAGTGACCATCCTCCACAATGCTCGGCCTAATTGCATGCCATCCTAAATTGTTTAATGCTGGAAACTTTGAAAAAGTTAAAATGTTTTGATATTTAGTTCTATTAAATGGCTTTCACAAACTTTTCCATTCTGGGAAGGAAGGAGGCAGTTATTCTGCCATCCCTCTGCTATGTTGCTTGGAATCATTATTATTTTGGGACTTGGTCATTTCGATGGCCTGTTCTGACCGTGTGCAGGTGATGTCCAGGCCCGTCCACTAGACACAGAGTGCCTGTCCCTGCAGATGCACTTGGGGAACTGAGCGTAGCTGCTCATCAAACACACTATTGTCGTGTGCACACGTTTGTGTGGATTATTATACTCGTGTACTTGAAAAATTAAAACAAGCCTTTCTTCGGGCCATCTGCTAACTTCAGGAAGCTGGGTAACATGTTTTAACACGCGGTTTTAAAATGGAGTGATTCACAGGAGTTGCAGCCACTGCCGCCCTCGCCAGCGTCTACATCAGAGATGCCTGCCCGGGAGATAAGAATGCTTAATAATTATTGGGAAATATGGAAACAGAAAGAAAAAAGAAAAAAGGACAGGCTTTGGACAGACGAAAACGCTAACGCAGAAAATGACTTCGGAGGCTTTGGAAATACAATAGGTTTTTTAAACATTTTCAGATTTATGAAAGATTGCGCTACGCAATTGCAATTGTGTTTTGACATGTGGTGCCGATGTGACTCTTTGGGGTGGGGGCAGGAAGTTCCTCCCACAGAGTTCTGGAGAGGAATGCGGTCAGCCGTGTTACACGCTTTTACACCATTGTCAGGAGTCGTACAACTGAGACAAAGTACTCGCGCTTGGGGCTCAAAAATAAATATATGTGCTTTGCGTTGCTTTAAGTGAAATTTTATGTTTTGTTCCAGCAGAGATGGAACTATGCACACACCACCCTAATTAACACAAATGCCACACAGGCGTCTCGCCTGTCAAGGCTTGGGCCAGCCCTGCGTGCACGGGGATCCCAACCATTGCAGATTCCACACAGGAAAAGGGGAAATAAATATCCCAACCTCTTTTCCACACTTAGCCTTTTGAGTACCACCAAGAACATGCTGATGAAATAATTGGGGAAAATCAACCTCACGGAGGAGGTCGCCGACATCCCATTTTTTTGGGGGGGTGCTGTATAAAGAGGGAGCATCTTGGGCTGAAAAGATGGCCTCCTTCCTCAAGTCTGCAAGGGTAATTGGCATCACACTGCCATATGGAGACGGAGACCATATTAATAGAATTACGGCATATCTATTGGGGGAGGTTTTGCTCGCCAATGCAGCATTGCGTCCAAGTGTGGAGCTGAGCCACGCTGTCGGGGCGTGATTCTGCGCAACAGGGCTAGGGCATCTGCAGCCAAGGTAAAGAGCCACCCTTATCTTGGCGGTCACCTTATCTTGATAGAAATAGAAAGTGTGCAAAGTGGAACCAACCAAATAATAATTAAAAAAAAATCTTTAACATTTTTTTACCTTTTAAAGGGAACATAATTCTTGAGGGGATGGGCACTGTCTTCTTTATTTCTGTCTTCCGTATGGAGCAGGGTGCCTGGGACACAGAGAAGGTCCCTAAATGTTTATGAATATGTGAACAAACTCATCAAACCAGGTCAGAATTTACTGATAAATCCTTTCTCCGATATGTTACAACAAAACTGTGCATTTACAGAAACAATCATATGGAAAAGGTATAAATAGATTTGCGGCCCCTAATCCCACACTGACACCCTGAAGTAAAACATTTCTGTCTCTATATGTAATAAAAACAAACTTCTCTTTGGCACTGTGCTTCCGTTTATAAAGCCATTTTGTGGACTCGTCTCTCCGCAATTTTTCCTAATCCCTTTGGAAGGGATGGTGTTATAAGGACATTTCTGAAACATCCCCTTTCAGAAAGGGTGCTATTTGCTCAGGGTCCCAGTGACAGAAGGCCAGTGGGCCACGCAGGACTTGGGGCCCAACTGCGGTGCTCTTTCCTGTGTCCTGGAAGAGGCCTCGCCGCAGACTGATTTACAGCCAGGAGCACAGAACACGGGGCCCTCCAACCCCAGCCCAGAAAGGCTGTGTGCAACTCTCTGCCTCTGGTCCCAGCTAGGACTTTTAATAGAAAGGATAAATTATCGCAATCTGCAGTGCCAAGAAGCACTCGAGTTTAGGGCTTTTAGGGATAATATTCAAAATGGTAATGCTGGTGGCCATCAATCACAATTATTTTAAAATTCAATAAACATTTAGTGAACACTTTCTTTGTGTCGGGGCATCTTGCCAGGTGCCGGGAAAGGCGTACTTTATTTAATCCTCTCGACGCTGCTGTTTGAGGGAGGCCCCTGAATTCACGTTTCTGCGGCAACTGGAGTTTGAAGAAGGTAAATGATGGACCCCGGGTGCAGCAGCCAGGGCCAGAGCCAGGACCCCCACCTGCAGCTGCACAGGCTACACTCTCCCCACGGAAATCCGGATGGAGACCTTGACATGTTAATTAAACTCAATGAAAAGTGGTTGACATTTCCAAAAAGTGGCATTTGTGAGGTGTGGCACCGGTTCACAGCACAGGAAGGTACCTGTGACTTAGTGTCTTAAGATGTGGCTTTGTAGCAGTCGGGAGGAGTAGGGGAGTCCCGGGAGATTGATGGCGACTGTGACAGCAGACACAGCCAGCAGGAGCTCTCTTGTGGGGTACCTGCGGCTACTGGGGAGCGTGTCCTTTGCCAGCCCGCCTCACTCCAGGTCACGACCTTTTGGGGGGAGGTACTGCTCTTGCCCCACTCCATAGCGCTCAAAATCAAGTCCCACGATGGTTGAGCCCACAGCCCAAGGCCACCCGTGAGTGACAGCTGGATGCTCTTCCTCTTACATCTGGAAGAGCCGCGGCTCTCTGGATCCGGTCTTCCAAGACGAAGCACTTTGGTTGCTTTTATAATTGAGTGACATTCGCTTCTTTGTTCTTAAACACGTTCGTCTCCAACAAAAGCAACGTTCTCCCCCTTTTCCAAATGCACGAGCGTAAAGTCATGATGGCCCATGCCGAGTCCTCGTTTGGGGGAAGGCTCAGCTGGCATTATGCACCCCAGGGCTGAGAATACTGCTCGGCTGCCTGCATGGACTGAGCTCATGACAGATCACAAGATTCGATGTTAATGGACGACGTCTTGGGCCATCTGCAGTGGGCGTCCACAGAACCCCAACTGCTGCCTGGACTCGGGAGCAGTGGTCTCGGGCACCCTCAGGGGGATGTTCCAGGAACCCTGTGGATGCAGAACCCACAGATGTCCCAGCCTGGTGTCCGTGTATGACCCGCCACATCCCGCCTCACACTTGGCGTCTCATGATTGCTGTCCACGGCCACGCCAATACTGTGGAAAGTGCTGCTTCACTGGATCAGGGAACAATGACAAGAAAGCAGTCTACCTGCTCAGGACGGGCAGCGCTGTCCCTTCACGAGGTGTCCCTACTGGAGGAAATGGAGGAGACAACTGTGATGAAGCCCAAGGAGAGGCGAGGGATCCACGCTGCACACGTCGCTCTCGGGGCTGCGTCGCCTGCCGCCGTCCCGCCTGCGTCTTGCTGAGTCCCAGAAGCACCCGTTTGCTCTCTCGATTTCCTCCTCTTGCTGGCTGCTAAAGCCTACACATCATTCCCTCCAAACAACTTACACCGCAGAGTCCCTCCTCTCTCCTACGTCTGTAGTTAGGCTCTCGTCCCCTGGTCAGGTCTTCTTACCTCCCATCTCCAAGATGAAAGCACCCTCAGTGCTGCCACAAAGAACTCTGAACTTTGCATTTGTCACTACCTCTCTCACAAACATTCAATGGCTCCCCACTGCTTTTCAAATGAAGTCCAGTCTTCTCCATCTGACTTTCTGAATCCTCTATGCTTTGGTCCCTAACCATATATTCAATCTCATTTCTCTTTTTCCTTTGAAGTTATTCCTAAAAACAAACAACTCTTTTTCTTACTTTCATTCCAATAATATTTAGCTTTCTAGTAATTACAAAACAAATATACTCTATATTCATGATAGGTAAGAAAAGAAGAAAGAAAAATCAAAACATCCTGCAATTTTAACATCTAGATTTAATGTCTTCAACATAACAGATATATTGGCTTATTTTCTTATATGTCCCTATAAAATGTAATAGATATAGAAAATCCATGTTACAGACCTGAGTTCACTATGTCAAAACAATTCTGCTGTCTGTTTTTTTCCACTGAACAATGTAGTGTTAGCAGTTTGTCACATCCTTAAATATCCTAAATTGAAGAAGTTATTTTAGGCAAGGGACTTAGAAGCATGCCTGGCACACAGCAGGTGCTCAATAAATGTTGGAACATTAGCTTTCATCTTTATTATGAGCTATTATTATCCTCTGAAAACTTAATTTTTAATAACTACATGGTATTTGATGGTTCAGATATTCAGCAATTAATTTGAACCGTCCCTTGCTGTTGTACATGTAGTGACTTCATAATTTCAATGCACCATAAACAGTGCCGCAATGGCCGTCTTCGTGTGTGTGTGTTTGCATGTGTGCACACGTGCATTGTCTCTGTGTGGGCACATGTGTGTGTGCCTGCTTCTCATCTTGGGAAACCTGGCTAGTGCTAATAAATTTTCTCATTTTTTCTCCTTAAACTCTTTCCAGTTTATCTTCTGTCACTTGCAACCTAAAGAGTCCTGACCAGATACGTTTGAACAGTCAAATCTCAAAAGATGGCAGAGGTAATGTCTTACTGCAAATGACAAACCAGCCTTGGGCATCTTGAGTGTGGAGACCCCGAGCTCTGAGGGTGGTGGAGAGGGGGCAAGGCTGCCTCCTAGCTGCAAGACTGGCACTGGGGTGCAGCCTCCTCCAGGAAGAGGAGGTGGTAGAAAATACAAGGAGGTCTCTGGCGGTCCTGGAGGCTGAAGCCAGAGGCACAGGGAGGCTGCCATCCTACAGGGGTTTGCCTCTCCCCATGCTGCAGATGGAGAGACAGCGCACAGGATGCTGAGCTGTCTTAGGGTCACCAGAAGTCCTAATGTGCCCCTCCCAGTCGCCTGCCACCGTGGTGACTCTTGGCCAGTGTGATGAACATCAGTTATGAACCTTCATAATTCACTTTTCAACCCCCTGCTTGGCAAGGAAGCTGAGTTTTCCTGAGACATACATCTTGTCTCTTGTATTTCCTCACTGCAGACAGAACCGGTTACATAATCCGCAGTGCTCGGTGCCAGGAGAGAGTGCAGATGCCCCTGCTCAAAAATCACTAAGCGTTTCAGGACAGGCATGTGTAGCATTAAGCCAAGCCCAGAACCTTCTGAACACAGGGCCCTGAGTGACCCAGTGACCACAAAGCAGGCCCGGGTAGTGAATTTCACTCCTGTGTTTTGATTACTGTTGCGTTAGTGTTCCTTTTTTCCTTCTTGGTTTGTTCAAGCTCTTTCTATCTCAAGTATACTGGTACTCGAGCGAGTGACGGAAATCACTTTCTCTTTATCAGAGTGTGGTCTGCAAGAAGGCAGTGCATCTCAGGCACGGCCTCCTTGCCTGGGACCACGAGCTCCCTGCATGTTTGATTCTAGCACAAAGCCAACGCCAGCACCAGGTCCCAGCGCCTCCGTTTCCACACTCATAGCAAGCCGTTTCCTCTGCCCACACTGCTCTGCCCTCCCACGTGTCCTGTCTCTCCTTCAAGGTCACATCACACCCCCAAGCTGGACCCCACCCAACAGCAGAGCATTGTCTCTGGATCCCTCCACACCCTTTACCTTCAGGGTCACGTGGTTGGCCCCCGCAGTGGCTTCCTTGTTGTGGGGAAGCCCGTATCCCTGGTGGTCAATCACCCGGCCTCGCTGTGGTTGTCCTGAGGATTAGTAAGCAACACCGAGCGAGCCCCCGTCCAGGCAGGCCCTCCTCCAAAGCACGTCTGCACCATAACTGGCTCTTTCCAGATGCTTCCAGGGCCACAGGCAAATGTGGGTGCTAACGTCAGGGCCACTGTCCATTCTGAACTGCACTGAAGACAGAGTTCATCCTGTTCTCTTCTTGGGCTTGAGTTCCACGTGCCCTCCCCCAAATTTAGCCATGACAATGATTATTAGCAGCAGCTGTTTTATTTTTGGTATTTATTGGGACTTGACATGAGGCAAGCATGATTTGTTTAATCCACAAAACAAAAATACTATTTGGAGGCTATTGTTAGCCCGGGTGTGCAGATGGGAACCCGAGGTTCAGGGTTCTGGAATCCGCATGGGACAACGCTGCACGTGAACCCCCGTCATCTGCTTCCGGTGTTCTCAACCAGGACATTGTGGTGGCTTTTCCTCATCTTCAGCAGACAAGGAAGTCCCCAGGTGCCTAAAGTACAGACGACAGGTCTCCATTTGGTGGCATAACAGTGACATGGTGACATATCTCACTGCCTAGGTCTCCTCTGGGCTCCAAGTGAATCCACACGGCTATTGTTCCTGTGCTGAGTGAAGAGGGCAGAGAAGGAATGAATACAGGCTGCTTCTCAAAACGCCAAGTGCAGACAAGAAGGCTGCAGGGCCCGTCGCCATGAAAACACACGGCGTTCACTTGAACAATTGGTGAAGGAGAGCGAGCTTCCGGTGAGGTAGCACAGAGTGGTTTTGAGACGAGGCTTCAGGAGATCAGAGCAGTCAGGTGATTGGCTCAGAATTAGAGAGCAGGAAAACAAGAACGTCGGGACTGGGATTGATCATCGGACTCTCCTCCTACAGTGACAACTTCTTCACCAGTGACTGTGTGTGAGGCTGGACAAGGTGTGAGGAGGACACCATGGTCGAGGCAGGAGGCCCCACTCTCCAGGAGCCTGCAGAGGAAGAGTAACAGCAACAGAGGTACAAGTCAGCCACGCAGAAACCATGGCACAGGGTGGGGCTCAGGAAGCCTGCAGCACAGAGGACCGATGGAGGGCTGGGTAGAGGGACAGGCAGATCAGGAGAAGTCTCCCAAGTCCACACCTCTTTCTACATCCTACACTGTCAAACTCAGATTTGATAGTCATTCCCTGAATTAGAGAAGCCTTTATGCATAATTATTTCTTTCTGTCTTTGGGTTGGGGACCCTCACCCTTTTGTCTACCATCAAGCTATGTATGCCTCCATTAGTCAATCAGTCCATTTATTCATTCATCCATCCACCCATCTGTCCCCACCCACCCACCAACCCACCTACCCATTTATCCATCCATCCATCCATCATCCATCCTTCCACCCATCCATCAATCCATTCATCCATCTACCCACCCATCCACCAACCCACCTATCCATCTATCCACCCATCCATTCACTCACCCATCAATTGTCCATCTTCTACCCACCCACCAACCAAATCAACTACCCATTCATCCACCCATCCATTCATCCATCCATCCTTCCATCCATCAATCCATCCATTCATCTACCCATCCACCCACCAACCCACCTACCCATCTATCCACCCATCCATTCACTCACCCATCAATTGTCCATCCTCTACCCACCCACCGACCAAATCAACTACCCATCCATCCATCCATCCATCCATCCATCCATCCATCCATCCATCCATCCATCTTTCCATCTTTTCATTCACTCCTCTCATTGTTCATTCATTCCTTCATTGATTCGTGAAACATGTATTAAGTACCCACTCTAGCAGAAATTGATTTAGACACCAGGGGAAATGTAAAACTAAAATTAACATTTAAACAAAATGAATCCCAGAAATAAAAAGTTCCTGTCACCTCCTAATATATATGTTACAACTCTCATTTTGCACTATTTGATTCAGGAAATTAAGACTAACGTGATTTTTAGACACCACAGCTAAATTAAATGGGGAAAGTGCTGGCCCAGAGAATTCTTCATGAAATAACCTCCAAAATGTTATGTGTTTCCAAGCCCCCAACTCGCTTTCTCCAATCTACATAGTATCTCTTGGGTATCTCTTATTTAAGCTTTCCAGGGCCCTTTATATATATAATGACCAGCATATTAAAATGTCATTTTTTAAACAAATTAGTGTCATTTGTAAGTGAAACAGATGGCAAAGATCCACCAAGTTATGAATCTTTAACATGAGAGGCAAAACTTTTTAGATAACATATCATAAAATAAATAAAAAGTATTTTAAAATTGTATCTATTCTCTGACATATATCTTGACATACACCAGTATTAAATCGGTTTTTTTTTTTTCTAATTTCATGATGGAAGAAAAGGTTCAAACATCTCCATTAATCCCTCTCAACATAAAGTGGGAGAAAAAAAAGAGAAAATGTCGCATCACCTTCTTTTAATTGATATCTCGTCCCTCATTTAAATTACATGTCAGAATGAACTGTCAATTTTAAGGAGGATATTGATATTTTATTCCCATCAGTTTTTTTTTTTTTTTCCTGTGGAAGGAATAAAACATTAAAACAGTGATTATATATGAATCACATCTTACACATTAGAGGTACAATATAATTAGAAAAATAAGTTTTACCGCTTAGAGTACAGTCTTAAAAAGCGGATCTGTTCTTGCGCTGAGAGCTAGGTTTAGCTCGAATAACTCGATGGATGATTTGTGAAAGGGAGGTGCCAAGAAATCACCGCCTGGACCGTTTCTTGTGCCACCTGCGTGTGGGAGCCGTCTCCACAGCCGCCACTGGCTCCATCGCCCTTGGGTGTCCACCATGACAGGAAGTGGATGTGTTCACTCAGGAGATTGAATGCGGTTCTTTCAAGCCATCAAAACCCAGGTGAGAGCTGAGAACGATGAACACAGAGCTGGCGTGGCCCCAAGGAGCTTCAGGCTAGAAAGTCACCTCCATCTCTGCAGTCCTGCAGTCACACAGGAAGGAAAGAAAATGTGTGCGAGAGAAGCAGCCTCCCAGTGACTCACTGCCCCCTTCATTTGTCTGCTCCCACCCCTAACGGGCACCAGGGGCATGCCAGGCCCTCTGCCGGGACCTGATGCTCACCCCCAGCAACCTCTGCTCACGTAGGAAAGGCCTCAGAGGACGCTGCTGCGGGGTGCCAGGGCCACCTTCACAGAGGAGCAAGTTCAGCACAGGAATTTAGTGTCCACTGTCCTGGAGCCGGAGGCTGAGGTCCAGGTGACGCCAAGGGGAAATGACTCCAGGCCTGTCCCAAGCCCTGGGTGCCGGGCAGTCTTTGTCCTTCCGTGCTCCACAAGTGCCTCACCCTGACTCTGCCTCAGTCTCTTCAAGGCCCCTCCCCTGTGTGCTCGCTGTGCCCCAATGTCCCCGTTTGATAAGGACACCAGTCCTACCAGATTAGGACGTCCCTGCGGCCTCATTCCAACTTGACTACCTCTGTAAACATTTCTAAACAAGGTCACGTTCTGAGGTAGACAGGGCTAGGCACGTCAACGCGTGGACTCGGGGGCAGGGAGGACCCGACAGGACCCCTGACAGACATTGACTGAGCGTCTGGGAAACAATCCTCAGCTTTAAATAGGAGCATTAAGTGACAGGGGACAATTTCAATCAAAATCGCCCCCGGCTTGCCTTCTAACTTGACAAAATAGTCCTAAGGTTCGTCTGTAGGCAGAGATACTCAAGGATCGCAAGGGAAATGGGGGGCTTGGGAGGAGACCAGGAGGGATGATTTTAACTAGCTTTTTTTTTTTTTAACTATGAAACTACAGTAATTAAAATTGAGGTTCTGAGCCAGGAATGGAAGTCAGGTGAACAGAACAGGATCAAGGATTCAGAATTAGACCCAAGGACAGGTACAGGAATTTCACCCGGGAGGGAAACAGCTCCACCCAGAGGAAGCAGAGAATAGGCTCCTTTCCCTGGTAGGGGGACCCATGTCCCTGGAGTCATGCAGAGGGAGCTGGTCCCCACACAGTCCTTAGGTCATGAAAGAAAAACTTAAATCATAAAGAGAACATGGGCTTCTCTTTCTCTTCCTTCCTTCCTTCCTTCCTTCCTTCCTTCCTTCCTTCCTTCCTTCCTTCCTTCCTTCCTTCCTTCCTTCCTTCTCTTCACAACCTTAGGGTTGGGAAGTCTTTTCCAATCATTTCATTTACAAAAAAAAAAAAAAAAAAAAAAATACCAAGAAAAGATCATTGAAAAGATAACATATTTGGCAGCATAAATGTAAGAAAATTCATGTCACAGACAAAGGTAATATTCCTAAGATACAATCAGCTCTTAGAAATCAATAAGGAAAGAGAAGTAAGCACTCACCAACAAAGAACCAGGCAACGAATCAGAACAGAGCCACCCACAAAATAAAGAAAATCAGTTAGCCATTAAAATTAAATTAAAATTTAAAAATGTGACCATTTTTAATGGTCACACTAATAATCCAATAATTGCAAATAAACATAACAGCATTTCTTTCCCAATTTTCTTAGTGGCCCTGCTTGAAAGGACGGGAAGGCAGTGACGTGAAGGCATGTGCCCAATGTGCACTGTACCCAGATCTTCCGTGGGACCACTCGGGCACGCTGTGAGGGTCCAAATCCTCCCTCCATGGAGGAAAGGAGTTTCTAGAAACGCACCCCATGGGCAGGAACACAAGAGTTGGAAAACTGCCCACACGGGTGTCAATCACATTGCTGGTGACGGCAGGTAAAGGCTGGACCAGCCAGTCGGCAGCAGGTGACCTGCCCGGGCAGTCACGGTCAGCTGCAGACTCTTAAATCCCACGTGGAACTTCAAGAAAGCGTGAGGAAGGAGGCACCACCCGGATACCGGGAACTGGCCGCCGGGCCTAGGACTGGGAAGAAAGAGCTGATGGAGAGGCCACTGAGGAGGGCTGGGGCAGCAGGTCAGGCAGCGGGACTCTAAGTGGGGATGATGTGACCAGATTCACGGTTTTAAAGGGCTTTCACCGCATGACAGAGCAGAGGGCTGAGAGTGGATGGGGGTGGCTGCCAGGAGGCCAGAGGTCAGGCACAGGAGGCCAGCAGCTGGGTCCAGCCTGGGCTGCAGTGGGGACACTGGTGGAGTTGAGGAGAGGGCGTGGATTCAGAAGTTCTCAGCGAGCAAGCCACATCCGCAGGACCTGCTGGAGCAGGCAGGGAGCAGAGAGCAGCACCCAGCTGACCTTGGTGTCCGGTGGTCCAGCCGGATGGACGCGGACGGGTGCACTTAAGTTCACAGGTATCCATCTCTACCAAGCATCTGGGAGTGGTTTATCTCCACTGGCAAAATATGGGGTAGGTTTCAATCTTGGTTTTTCCATATAATTTTCATTTTGCAACGAGTGTCAATTTTTGGAGAAACAACGAAGCTATACTTTTCCTTTACGAGAATCAGAGGAGATTAAAAATCAAAGGTGACAGAGCGTGGCAAATAGGCATGCTTGCCTCTGCTAAGACGAGGGTGAGCACAGAGAGGTGGAGGAAGAACTGGCCGCAGCACAGCGCAGTGAGGACTGGAGAGCCCGGCGTGCACGCTGCTTCTGGAGTGGTGCGGGGCTGATGGATCCAGCCTTCTTTGCGGGTGAGGCTGGGCCAGCTTCTGCTTCAACCTCTGTGGGCTTCTGACACCTCGTTACATCACAGGCATCCTGGCTGAATAGAACCTGCCACGAGAAACCAAGGGGAGTTGCGGGGACATGCGTGACACTGGGCACGGCACCTGGCACCCCCGTCCTCTGCTTATCGCGTGTTTATTTTTGCTCTTCGTGTCTGAAGCCCCAGGACCCAACTCCATGCCTCGCATAGTGAAGGTAAGCAGCACGCACTGAGGCGAGCTGGCTGAAGATTGGATTCAACTGCAAAACCTTCGAGGAAAGGAAATTTATGCTTTTCTTTCATTCAGATGTTATAGCCCCCATCAAAAGATGGGCTTACTGCACATCCTTAACAGGGGTATTCAGTCCCTGCCGTGTGCCCCAGGAGGTGCTGGGGGCACCCGTGCATACGCTGGTCCTGTGATGCCGTCCCACCCAGCAACAGCTCCCTTCCCTGCACTGTCCAGAGTTGCTGCAGAGGGGAAGAGAGGTGAGGGGCTAACTTTTTGCTTTGCCCCGCGGCCGCCAGGCAGCACCTGAGTCGGTGAGTCGGTGGGCCACGGACCCCCTTTCATATACACACAGCAGAACGCCGTTAGTGAGTAGGAAGAAGTTAGGGGACTTCAGGAAGTTTGATACGAGGAGCAGGCTTGATCCTGGAAACCTGGCTCTAGCCAGCACCACAGCGTGGGAGGTAGTGTGGGGATGCTACATGGTACTCTCATGTTCATATGTTAGAAACCGTACCAATGCCTGGGAAAGAGCAGCCTCCTTCCACAGCCTGTAAGACCTTCCATGATCTAACCCAGAACCCTCTTTGCCACATGCCTCTGCTCTACCTCTCTGGGATTTCTGAGTTCCAGCTCAGTGATGCTCCAGATTCTCCCCCACTCTGGGGCGTGGCTTTGGTCAATCGCGTCCTTTCCATCGTTGACTCTTAGGGTTCAGTATGCACAACCCACACGTGAACAAGCTCTTCTCCAGGACTGTCATGTCCGGCTCTGCCTCTCTGACGTGGTAGAGAGGGGGAGACGCATCTCTGGCTGCTCAGCAGTAGCCTTCCACTGGGCACCCGCTGTGCCTCCCTCCAGTCCAGTGTGCGGGAGGTTCCCCGGGGTCTAATTCCTCAGTGCACAGCCGCTTCCTGTTGGGGTGATTGACTGGGGGTGGACGTGGGACCCAGGCCAGTCCAACTAGGGGCGTTGAGCCTGTCTTGAAGGTACCTCAAGGGAGACCGATGGGAAGTGGGGTGCTGCCAGAGCCACTTCCCATGCTGAGCAAAGAAGAATTAGCATAGGAGCAGGAGCACCCAGAGACTGGACAAGGAACCCCACCCGCCTACTGCACTCAGCACCCACGTCCAGCAGTGCCTGAAGTCAGCTTCTCAGGTAAGCATACCTCAAAACTCAGCATTCTGTCACTTGCAACAAAAAGGGTCCTTCTGAGATAGCTGATACCCCGTCCTGCCCTTTCATGTGATCGGAAGCTTCTAGAAGGCAGGCCCTGTGTCCTGCTGACCCTTGCACCTCCCTGACCATTCAGGCTACGACTTCTCGAACTCAGCACGGCCTCTAGCCTAATGCTTGTTGAATGTACTCAATGGAATGAAAAAATTACTTTTTAATAACTTGGCCATGCTCACTGGACCAAATTGCTCAAGTTTTTATTTGATGTAATTATGAAATAACACCTCCAACCAATTTAGCATATAAAAAGTTCTAGAGAAGACATTTGTCTTCATTTTGTGTTTCTTAAATATTACTTGTCCTGCGTATGGGAGAAAAGCATCCAAAGGCATTAATGTTTTTGTGTTGAATATGAGATGAAACTCCTAAAGACTAATTTTCCAGATTACTTATTTTATATTTAGTGTCATTAATTCCACACGTGTGAAAAACATATAATTATACCCACACTATTAGTACTGAATAAAATTCTGTATTATTCAAGTGTAGTAATAGATAAATTGGCACTAGACTCATGTACACAAATGAGGCTTCTGAACTTTAGTGTGATTTCAATTATCTCACTTAAGCATCAAAAGTACTCAGCCAAACGCCTAGACTCTGCGTTTGCCCAGTGTTGCCCACCTCTCTCCTTACTCCAGGAGAACACCACGGGGTAGATCGTGGACTCAGACCCTGCGCACCTTGTGGAGTTATGTGTCTTTTCCAGCAGAGGGACGACAACAAAAAAGTGGTTCCCAAACACTGTTCCAGGGAACCCCCGGTGCACCAAGATGCTCTTTAACACAGAAACCGCACACCAGGTGGGTTTTGGGGCCGTGTTGCTCTATTGAATGCCCCATCCTGAAGCTTCGGAAGGCACATCCTCAAGCTCAAGGCTCTGAGAAGTCCTGCAGGCAGGAAGTGCGTAGACCTGTCCTTTTGCTTCCATCAGCCCCAAGGTGCTGCAGCCTGCGCAGCCAGGATGGCTGAGCCCTTCCCCTCCCTCAGTTTGATTTCTGGGATGAACAGGAGCGGGTTTAGGCTTTTCACCCCCTCCGAGGGAAAGACACCCCTTGAGCACTGCTGGCCGCAGGGCCTCACGTCCAGCCCACCCTCGTCCTGGCCCTCGTCCTGGCTGCTCCTGCCACATGCACCTCACTTTCTCCTCCGACACCAACCCCGCCTGTCACCATGCTCCGGGAAACAGACCCTGGAGGCAGACACCCACCAGGTTGGTGACATGGCCCCAGGCTCCGGTGTGGCCAGGACCCTGGCCAAGGGCCAGGCGCCTACTCATCGCAAGGGCCTGTGCTCTCTGTGTGTGAGGACTTGGGGACTCACAGTGCCAGGGAAGGTCCTGGGAGGGAGCTCCCCTTGACCAGGGAGGCCAGCAAGCTTTCCTCAGAAGCTGGCTGTGTGGCCAGCTTTCCACTTCTGTGACCAAGCACTGCAGGTGAGGAGCCTGAAGCAAGGAGGCTCGAGCGCAGTGCCAGGGGTTTCGGTCCTTGGACACTTGTCTCTGTAGTTTCTGGGCCTGTGGTGGGCAGGACATCATGGAGGAAGGGTGTGGAGAGGCAGAGCTGGTCACCTCATAGTGGCCAGGAAGCAGAAGGCGGGGGAGAGAGGGAGAGAGCACAAGAGGAAAAGGGCCAGGGGCAAGCTAGGCCCCTCCAGGACACGCCACTCCCACCAGTGACCTCCAGACAGGGCCCACTCCCTACAGTCCCGCCACCTCCTGATCCTGTTCAGCTGTGAACGAGTCCACGGGTGAATTATCCACTGCCAGGTCTGAGCACCGTGCCCAGCGCCTCCCAGGGCCCCACGTGGTCACTCTGCCGCCTCGGGGACCAAGCCTTTAGCACACAAACTTCGGGGGGACACTTCAAACCCAGCCCATAACACTGACCGTTGCTGGGCCTGAACCTCGGTGGCACCTAGGGGGTCTCCATCCCTCTAGGAACGGGGGTGCAGGAAGGGCACCCCAGATGCAAGAACCGGCCCAGGGCTGCTGCTGAGTGACTCTGCCCTTCACAGCGCCCCATGTGGAGAGAGAAGGAAGTGGAATCTGCAGAGGGACTTCGGCTGTGCCTGCCTGGTGTGGAGGGTGTGGCCGCTGGCGACGTCACCATAGTGCCCTTACACGGTTTAACTGCCCCCGAGTGTTGAGTTCCTCAAAGGACGAGGAAAGGAATCAGTGGGAAAGGTAAGCTCGCCCCAGAGAGGAGCCCTGGAAAGTGACGCGGCATTACCAGAGGGGACTGTCCCGCAACAGAAGCGTCTCTGGTCCCTTCCTCGTGGCGGGCACTCAGCATCAGGGTGACAAATGAACATCTGCCATTCCCTAAGCCTCTGCCTTGTCCTGCTTATGAGTTCAGCACTCAGTGAAAGAGAGCAATTTAGTAAGGTTCTGGAATAGAAGGAAGGAAGAAGAGGCCAGATGAAGTGGCTCATGCCTATAATTCCAGAGACTTGGGAGGCTGAGGCAGGAGGATTGCAAGTTTGAGGCTAACCTCAGCAACTCAGTGAGACCCTAAGCAACTTAGCAACCCTGTCTCAAAACAAAACTAAAATAAAAAAAGGGCTTGGGATGTGGCTCAGGAGTTAAGAGCTCCTGGGTTTAGTCCCCAGTACCAAACATAAATAAATAAATAAATAGATTAATTAAATAAATAAATACATAGATGGAAGAAGGGAGGCAGGGAGGGAGGAAGAGGGGGAGGAAAGGAGGAAAGGGATTAATCCCAAGACAAGAATTTGAAGTCACAGGTCACCCTGAAGGTCAAGATAGCTCATTAAAATCTTAAAATTTGCGTGGACTAGATCTAAGGTCTAAACAATCAAACTAGATTTTCCAGAACATCAACATACAGTTGACTCCAACAGCGTGATAAGGTAGGGGTGGCTCATTCTGAACAAGGATAAGAAACAAGGTGAAATATGCCCGTGTTTCTCTGTGTCCCTTTTTCATATACATTTGGACGCACAACAGCTCAACCAAGATATAAAAGTTTATGAAAATCATCTAAAAACTTTTCATGCATTTACTTACTCATGAAATATTTATACCATGCCAAATATTTGTCCCAAGCACCGTAACTCCTTGTAACGCTCTCATTCGTTTTCGTCCGCCTCTGGACATGGGAGGGATGTACAGGAGAAGGTGGGTCTCACGGCAGCTGCGGGTGATGATTCCAGACGTCAAGTGTTACAACTGGCTTTCCCCTTGAAATAGTACTGCGGAAAAACGAGACGTTGCTCCTTATGAGCACAGTTTTCAAAAGTCAACACCATGTAGGTGGGTCGAGAACCCCCATTATTCTTCCTGATGCTCTTTCTTCCCTTTAGTGTCTTAGCTAATGCTCACCTACCACCTTGATGTCCTCCAAGCCCACTTTCTACTCTGACACTTTAGAAAAGCTTTCAGAAGGTTCTATGAGAACAACTGAAACAAGTTAGAATTTTAATGGTGCTAAACACTGAGAGATAACAGTGGGAAAATAAATACAGACCATCCAGGAAGTGTAAATGCATCCCAGCAGGTGGAACCCGGCGCTCAGGCCCCGCCACCTCAGGCCTTCACCCACGCCCTGCCCACGCCTCTCCATCAGAGGGGAACCACATCACAGCACTAGTTCATAGTTACCTTGCTTGCATGTCTTGCTTCCTGGCTCCACGCCTGGTTTTGTGGTTGTGGAGACCAAGCACCAGAAATCGACCTTCTGTGAGCTGGTTTCAGATACATCTTTATGGATGTATTAGTTTCCTGTCGCTGATATAACAAAACTTGGTGGCCTAATATAACACAAATGGATTACGTAGCAGTTCTGAAAGTCAGACGTCTGTCATGTAAGCCTCACTGGGTTCAAGAATGGTGTTGTTTCCAGGGGCTCCAGGGAAAGCCTTCTTCTTGGCTTGTCCAGCTTCTCTCGGAGCTTGCGCTCCTTAGCTGTGGCCCTGTCACTCCACCTCTGCTTTGCTCATATTATCTCTGACTCTGCCTCCCTCTCCTAAGGTCCCTGTG
The DNA here is from genome assembly GCF_902686455.1 of Sciurus vulgaris. Lineage (NCBI taxonomy): Eukaryota > Metazoa > Chordata > Mammalia > Rodentia > Sciuridae > Sciurus > Sciurus vulgaris. The sequence goes on from NC_136462.1 coordinate 9,471,562, forward strand.
GTGACACTTGGACTCACGGGAAGCAATCTAGGCTGACCTCACCAGGCTAGAAGTGGGCCTGTCTGATAAAGTCCAAGATGCCCAGTTACTTTTGAGTTTCAGATAAACATACCACTTCAAATATTGCATGGGACACACACCAAAGAAAGAAAAATGTTGTTTATCTGAAATTCAAATGTAACTAAGCATCTTGTTTTCTTTGCCAAGTCTGGCAACCCTGAGTGTGAGTGAGACATGAACCGGTGCTGAGATTTGGGGGTTGTCTGTCACCACAGTACACCCTAACTTTCCTGATGCCACAGGTCTCTGCTTAGGTAGTTAATCAGAAGCAGTGACTGACAGCAAGGAGCATCTTCCTTCTAAGAGCCAGGGGGCCCGGTTCTAAGCCAGTACCTCGTCTCCATCCTCAGAAGGTCCAGCAGCCTTGACGGGCAGCTGGTTAGACCACTCCAGGTGCCCATAAAGCATTCATTCATGTGCAGCGACTCAGGCCAGAAAATAATGCTCTTTCCTCACCTTGCAGGGGAAAGAGGGTAGGGGACCATTCTCAGTGCTAAGTACTCTGTGATTTTTGTTTGCTTCAGTTTTTTTTTTTTTTTTTAATTTTTAATTTTTAAAAATGTTTTATTGGTGCATCATAATTAGGCATAACAGTTTCTCTACGATATTTACTTAAACCTCTGGTGCACACTGCTTCTGGTATCACTTAGAGAACAAAATGGCAGTTTAGCACAAGGTGATAGATGTTTAACATCTCCGCACGTCATGATGTGTGTGAGGAAGCCCCTCAATCGTGTTTGGAATCAGTGCTTGATACCGACCAGGAGAGGAGCCCTCTTGGGGACACAGATGATGGCCACTCATGAGGTCACCTGCATTGCCTCTGACAGTCAACTTTCAGCAACCCTTGGCGGAACAAAAGCACCCAAGATTGGCACAGGAAACTCAGGTGAGGAAGGCCAGTGTGCCCAGACTCCAGTGTGCCTGGAGAAACCAGAGAGAGGTGTAAGTGCTTTTAGACGCACGGGATCTCCGAGGCACCTTTGAAAGATCTCCTCCAGGCTCCTGCAGTGACGTTCCTTCCTGATAAACAGGACGCTACCCAGGTGTGAGGACCTTAGAGGCTCGTGTGGTAGCACCTGTGTGGGTGGCACGGCTGGCGATGGGCACCCAGGGACAAGCGTCGCAGGGCAGCACTACGTGGTCATGCCAGTTGTGTTTGGTTTGGTTTTGTCCTGAAGCTGTAAACAGAAAAACCTGGATGGTGGCAGCTCTCGTGTCCCGCCTCCCCGAGTCCCTCATGGAGAACAGACAGCGTCCAGCTAGAGCTGCGGGTTCAGCCGGGGTCTCAAGGCGCTTGGCAGAACACAGGAGAGGCGGGTGGAGAGCCCGTCTGGGTGGCATGTGATCAGAAGTCGTCAGTTCCCTCCATCCCTTTTGAAAACTCTCTCCAGGTTGATCCCTGACCTTGTGCGGAAGCGGAGACCTGCAGGAAAGAGGTCACGCCCTAGACGGAAGCCTCCTCCGCTCCGCAGCCCGCGCCCTGTCTAGGACGCTCCTTCCCAAGGCGCTTGCCATCAGCCCCACCGGACAGGCAGCCCTGCAGGCGACCGCGGAGAGCGGGGCACACCTGAGTGGCGGACACCTAACGCCAGAGACCTGGTGGTGCAGCACCGGCAGAAGCGGCTCCACAAAGGAGCAGAGACCTCCATTCGGCTCTTGGCGGAGGCCGATGGCTGGGAGAGGTGCAGAGAGAAGAGGACGCGCAGGACGGGAGCCCGCGAAGCCCGGCTGCTCGTGGTGAGCCAGAGCAGGGTGTCAAAAAGCCGAGGAGAGGGCGCTCGAGTTGGAAGGAACCGCGCCGGGGTGCGGGTCCCACTGGCTCGTGCTCCGCAGCCGCTCTGTGGAGGCCCCTCCTGCGCGCCGGGTACCCTGCTGGGCGCCAGGCGTCCGCGTCGGCTCACCCCTGGCACACTGCACACAGGGTCTTGTCCCGCGGTACTCGTCTCCACCAGTCTGCAGGACGGGCTCTCCAGCCCCTGCTCGCCCAGGCCCAGGGGCCAGACCAGCTCCTTCTTTCCCTTGGGCCCCCTCTTCCTCCAGTCAGGTCATTGGTCCCCGGAGCGGAGCGGAATGGGAAAGCCAGTGGCCGCGGATGGAGACAGAGCTGAGCCCCAGCATGGGGAAAGTTAGTATTTATGTCACTGAGTCCATTTCCCCATGCTCCCTGTTAACTTGCTGCTACCTAGCTAATAGAGGCAGTCATGGTCTAAGGAGGTGAGGCTGGAGAGCACTCGACTGAGTCCCTCCCAGGGACTCGCCTTTGAGACAACATGACGATAGCCTTCCGATGACCTCAGTCCAGAAAAACTAACAGGAAAAACCATGACTTATTATAGTTATTTGAACTGATTTAGTGAACACCTCATTTTTTTCCATGGGTCATTGAACATTGGTTTGACAATTCCTTCCAGAATTTGGCCAGACACTTAAGTGGAGCATGGATGTCTGAATTCTTTCAGGAAGTCAGACGTTTGCCCGTCTTCACTCAGACTTCCGGGGCACGTCCTCCATGGGACTTCGATGTGGTCAGTGTTGATCACAGCTGTGACTTACATTCTACAGGAATGTGAGAGACCTGAGCAGAGCATTTAAACCCATTTATAGTCAGGGCTAGATTTCAAGATAAACCTCAGGAGGACAGTGGCCAAGAGCCCTGTTTCCTGAAGCCCAGTTCAAGAGTCCACCTCCTCGGCGTCCCATCCCGAGCCTTATAGAATTGCAAACTTTTCTTGTCCCATCCTTTCTCTCTCAACCCCTGCCCGAGGTCTGCCACTTGAGAATCTGTGTTTAAAAAGACCCCCGAGTAATTTGGATGTGTGGAACCTGAGCAGAAGCCCTCACATTTTAGAATCAAGTAGGGAATTTCCAAAAATTCCCCATGCCTCACCCCTATTCCTAGCGGAAGTTACCTACTTGTTTGGAGCAGTGCCCAGGTGTGGGTACTTCGTAAGGGTGCATGTGACAGTTCTCTTGTGCAGCCAGGGTATAGACACCCCCATCTCCAGACCAGAACTCTTCCATTCAGACAGGCTGGGCCCCTGTGTGAGGAGCACTCTGGTCCTACCATGTCACATACTGTGGAGAGAGAGGTACACCAGGAACTAAGGACCCAGAGTGGCTCAATAAATATATTCTCATAAGCAAGTGTAAGTTTACAGTCTCATTAAAGTACCGTCACATGCTGTGTTTATAACGATAGTGTTGCCAAAAAATGGGCGTCAGTAAAACAAATCGTATTGTCACAATGGTTATTATTATTGTAACAAAACTTTAACATTTCTTGCCCCTCTGCCAATGCAATCACAATGCATAATGCATTTGAGATCTCTTCCAGCTGTCTCCTATGCTATGAACGGGGACTTTTTCGTGCACACAGCATTCAGACGCTGTGTGCATTTGCATGATAAGAAGCCATCTTCCCATTCATGAGTAGAGGCTGGTACCTAGGGATGGCCCTTCGGTGACCACCGTAGATGACCTCACACTTGGAAGGGGCCCTCTTCCTGAGCTTGATAGGCCCATACTGTTGGGTGTTAAGTAAGGGATGGGCCAAAGCAGAAATGATCACCTCTGAGGACCTCATTTCATGTTCTTTGCCTCTCAGGTCCTGGCAAGCTTGGTAAGCCCAGTGTCCTTACCTGTAGTGGATATAAATGTTTGTCCTGACTACCCAAAGTGACTCTCATGAGGTTCAAATGGAATTGTGCTTAAAGCTTTAAATGAGTTTTATAAAGGCAGAAAACTGTACTGAATAAGGGTATCAAAGCAACATACACCGGACACTGCATTAGTAGCAAAGACAGTGACGACAGCAATATTTCCACCACAGAGAGAAGAAGGATCCCTCTACCCTCAAACCCTTATATTTTCCCGTTTTCTTTGAAAAGAGTGGAGTGTTGGGGTAAGGGGACTGAGTGAAGGGACAGGCAAATGAATGGATACACAGATGGATGAATAGATGGATGGATGGATGAATGGATGGATGGATGGAAGGATGAGTGGGTGGGAGGGTGGATGGATGGATGGATAGATAGGTTGGTGGATGGGTAGATGGGTGGGTGGATGGAAGAATGGGTGGATGGGTAGATGGATGGATAGATGCATGGATGGATGGATGGATGGATGGATGGATGGATGGATGGATGGATGAATGGATAGGTTGATGGATGGACGGATGGATGGATGGATGGATGGATGGATGGATGGATGAATAAATGGATGGATAGGTGGGTGGGTGAATGGGTGGATGGATGGATAAGTGGATAGGTGGAGGGGTAGATGGGTGGATGGGTGGATAGATGGATAGATGGATAGGTGGGTGAATAGATGGATAGGTGGGTGGATCCAAAGGGATCTTGACATGCAGCCCATCTCTTACTTTTACACTTGGCCTCTTATGGCTGTAAGTCAATCACTGGCTTGTCTGAGGTTTCTCAGTGGTGGAGTTATAGTTTGAACCTCTTTTTTTACTCCATGTGTACTATTCTGCAGTCATCAGGAGGGGTCTAAACTCCTGGAGGGCACTGTCTACACTGTGGTGAATTCATCTGCACAGTGAAGATCATTACAGGAATGTGGCTACACATCCTGAGAAGAGGAGCTGTTGAGTGCTTCTTCCTAGTATTCTTGTTACTCTTTTTTGTGCGGGATGCCTACCTGCACAATGCCTTCCCAGGGTAAACCCCCAGTTGAAGCTAAGAATTACCATTTTGAAATTAAAGTCAAGGCCCTCTGATCCCATCCTATCAGGATGACTAATTGAGCAGTTAATGAGAAATGTCCATTAAAGCAGAAAATCAAGCACACCTCAAGATCTTCATTTTAATTTGCCAAACTTTTGCTGTAAGACCTTTGGCTCTTCTTTGAGTGTGGAGGGTCGGGTGATCTGGTTTCCGTGGACTATGACCATAATGCAATGCATGGTCTCTGGGTGGGATTGCTTTCAAGTGTAGCTAGAACATGAAGTTTCATGAGAAGAACACAGTACTCAGAATCCTTCCCAACTTTTATCATTTCTCCCCCAAGCCTTAACCATTATCTGATCTATACCAAAGAGGGCAGCAGTTTCTGTGGTAACTTTCCTTTATGACATATTTTGAGACCCTTCATCTTGTTTTACAAAAATGACAGCTCTTTTTTTCGTCTTTCTTTGGCTTACATGAAATACATAGAATACACTTAAATTAGTTCATTGTAAGCATGGGAACACCTGGGCAAAGAGGATTGGGATCAAACCAAGAGACCCTGGGTCGGCCATCAGACCACCTGGTGGGATATGTGTTGGCAGGTGTGCCAGGGAGCAGCCCTGACCAGCGATGGTCAACTGCCCTGTGCAGACATTGGGGTGTATCCCTGAGCACTGAGAAGCAGGATTTGATTCACAGATTAAGTGTGGTGGAGAACAGTTAAGAGTGCACCCCTATAATTTTGGGGGGGGTGCAAGAGAAAAAGCACGGGCTACATTCTTCTTTAATTCCACTAGCAAGCTGCTGGTGTAGAAAGCAAGAAACAGGAAGAGAGCTTCTTGGACACGGCCTGGGTCTGTATTATCACCCTGTCGCTCATCAGTTGTGTGACCTTGAGCAAGCCAAGGTCAAAATGGAGATGTCAGTGATCTTGGCCAGGCTGCTGCTGGGAACTGAGTGGGATGGTACCGAGGAGATGCTGAGTGATGGTCCGTGCTCCACAAACAGGAAACGATGTGGATGCTTTCATCCTGGGGACTCTGCCACCCACCCACCTTAAGTGAGCGGAAATAGAGGCCTCGGCTTCTTCTCTCCTGAGCTAGAATTTCTTTGAGTACCCTCTCCAAATTAGCATTGGCAAACCCCTCCAAATCCTCAAAGTACTGACACTTACCACTTACCCTGTTTACTCTTGCAAATAGTTTTCCTTTAAATGTGAAAAACATAAAAAAATAAAAAGAAAGAAAAGAAAGCACACACAGGTCTTCTGTTAGGACCTGCTACTGTATACAAATGGAAGGTCAAACTCCAGCACCCTCTCTAGTTTCAAGCAACACACTCCTATTTTAATTGCAAATCCATAAGCCTCTTTTGTGAATTGCATTTGGTTTTTAAAAGAAGAGGAGTGCATAAGTCACAAGATCATTTACAGAAGCCACATCGCATAGACATTTTCTAATGCACATAACTGGATAATATGGTAATCAAACCAAATCAGTGGCAAAACGCTTTGAAATCTTAAATAAGATCTAAATCGCAATTGTTCTAGTGTTCATAGTTTGTAGAATTTCTTAGCCTAAGTCACACTGAAATGTATCCCCTTTGTTTTTCATTTTGTCAGAGGCAGAGAAGTGACTTGCCAGTTAATCCTTTAAAAGATGTTCAACTGTAGCAAGTTGTAATAAGATATGCATAATATGTACTTAATAAAAAGTAACACCTCTGCTATAAACGGCTTCATTGATATACAGAAACATATTATAAACCATAAAATGCATACAAGAAATGGAACAAAACAGAAGTTACCTCCATTGTCAGTTTCTATTTCTGAAATGGTCTAAAATTGAAGATAATGATTACTCATAGGGAAAAAAAAACTTCATCAAACGCAATGTCAACATCGTTGGTGGGATTTTCTGACTCGGGGGTGGATTTGTGGTCCTGGAGAGGTGCCTAGACATTGTAATTCACAAGAATTATAATTAACAAGGAAAAATTACTCATTTATTTACATTCCCATTTGAACACCAGATAAATTATTTGCTAAAAGCCCCTTAATGATCCCAAAGTACATAATTATCTAGTACATTGGTCCTCCTTTCAGAGGATAGAAACTATAGCAAAATGACTTTTTCCAAAAAGAAAAAAAAATTTATTCCCTTACAACTCCTGCTAGACATTTCTTTTATGGTTTTTAAAAGTTATATTGGTTTTTTTAAAATATCAAAATATTTTATGCAAAATATTTCATTTTTAAAAAATTCACTCTCGCTCTTGGGAGAGTGTATGTGCAATTGTTAAAGATGTACTGCAGATTGCAATAAATTCTGAAATTAACACTGAATATATTTTCATATTATGTTTACATATGGGTAGGGTTTTTTTAGACTCCCTATCTTTTTTAGATTTATGAGATTCTCTACAATAAGATTTTGTGTGAGTATATTTAAATTTCATATGTGTATATATTTATACACACAGAGAGCACGATTACACTCTTGCTTTAATTTCTCCCAATCTTAAAAGCTCATAAAATATTTGAGCTGCTTCAGAACCAGAATAGAAAAGCCTCACACTGTTGTTTAAAATTACATCCAGCCTCCACCAGCTCATGCTAATGAATGGGCAGCTCGGCTGCGGGCAGGATCCATCAAATAGTCAATGCACCGAGTCTCCCTGGCTGACCTGGTCCTTGCCCACCCCTCCCCCTCCTCTGACCTTAACTGGGGCTGCTTAGGAAAGGACTCGTTGGTCCCCTTCCTTCTTCGTTGACTGTCATCCAACTGATGAAATCCCCAGTCACGAATCAAATGATCAAAGGGAGAATGGAATGAATGATCTGTAAACCTTGCAAAAGGCAAGAGGTCAATGGATTTAAAGGTTCCTGTGCCTTCATTCATTCATTCAGTAAATATTTATTGAGAACCTCGTATGTGTGATGCATTGGCTAGTGCTCTGGGCTACCCCCATGGACAAGTCAAGCTGTTTTCTCCTCTTCTTTGGAAGGTGCAGTACAGGGGAGGAGGGGACAGTAAAATACCTAACTGCAGATTCAGCAACAGCCTGGAAAGCAGCATAAAGAGAGACGCAATCCCAGCGGCTTGGGAGGCTGAGGCAGGAGGATCGCAAGTTCAAAGCCAGCCTTAGCATCTTAGTGAGGTCCTAAGCCATTTAGGGAGACCCTGTCTCAAGATTTAAAAAATAAAAATAAAAATAAAAAATGGGCTGGAGATGTGCTCAGTGGTTGACCTCCCCCAGTTCAATCCCTGGTAGAAAAAAAAGGAAAGAAAAACAACACACAATGTAAACAAAGTCAACCCAAGTGTCCTACCCTGGTCTTCACTGAGACCTGGGATGCTCAGGGTGTGTCACCCCCTAGGAGGTGACCCTTACGCTGAACAGGACAGGTAATGCATGAGAGCAGAGGGTTGCAGGTGGGAGACACAGCGAGCTGAAGGGCTGGGGAAAGAAGTGGAAGGGATGTCAAGGAGAAGCCAGTGCGGCTGGAACATGACGAGGAGGCCGTACTAAGTGACCTTGGAGGAAGGGCAAGGACGCCCTGAAATCAGCGAGTGGGACTTGGTGCTGGTGGAGTCTGAGGGCTGAAGAGGTGGGCACTGTGGCTGTGTGGCCAGGTGGCTGCTGCACATCTAGGAGCTTGCCTGGCCTGCTGCGTGGAGACCACAGAGGCGGGGTCAGCAAAATGGGAATGTGCAGCACCTCGGCCCCAGACACAAAGCATGGCAGCCTGGGCTGGAGTGAGATGGAGCCAGGTAGAAGAACCCATTCGCCTGGGTAGAGACCCGCTACTCTGCTGATATCCCAGGGCGCGTCCAAAATCAGGTGCAATGCACCGGCCTCGTCATTCGTATCTGTCAAGAGTTGATTGTATTGAGGCCCTCACCCAGCAACTCAGAATGAAACCGCATTTGGGGACACTGAAAGTCACCCCCACTCATCCATGGCAGATACCTCAGAAGACTCCCCGGAACACCAGGGCTGCCGGAAGTCATGGGTCATACGGAACCCTGTCTGTACTGTTTTGTACTGGACATACACACCATAGTCAAGTTTGATTCATAAGTTAGGCATCATAAAAGATTAACATAATAAAAAAATCAAACAATCGTAACAATACATTTTCATAAAAATGCCAGCATCATTACTTTTGCACTTTGTGACCAATATTAAGTAAAATGAGGGTAACTTGAACTTAAGCACTGCAATACTCCAGCCGTCAATCTCACAGCCAAGAGGGTTCCTGGATGACTACGAGGCAGATAGCATATACAGCATGGACACACTGGATGCTCCAGCTGTCAATGTGATAACCAAGAGGGCTTCCGGTGCCTGCCAGGTAGATAGCATAGACAGCACAATATGCTCGACGAAGCAATGATTCACATCCCAGGCAGGATTAGAGTGAGACCACATAGGATCTCATCACCCTACTCAGCAGTGTGCAGTTTAAAACTTATGCATTGTTCATTTCTGGTACCTTCCATTTAAAATTTTCAGACTACAGTTGATGACAGGTGAATGAAACTACAGGAAGTGAAACCACAGCCAAGAGGGCTGGGACAAGTTAAACTGAGTCCCTTAGGGTAAGCCCTACTTCAATCTGACTGATGTCCCTGGGGTGAGGAGGAATCCAGACACACAGAGAGACCCCTGGGGCACATGTGCACAACTGTTTGCAAAGCCATTTGCATGCTAAGGAGAGAGACCCCAGAGGCAGCTTCCCTCTGACACCTTGATTTAAGACTCCCCGCCTCCAGAACTGAGAGCAAACCAGCCACAGTCCACGACTGTGATGTTTTGTCATGGCCGCCCAAGCAAGCAACTAACACAGCATCCAAAGAGAACCTCGCGAGCAGGATTCAGACCACAGGACCAGCGGCAGTGAGAAGTGCCGGCCACGTGGGTGACACCTGGAGTCATGAGGGCCGGCCCCACCGGACGGTGGCATTCCAACAGCAAACAGCTGGAGCTCATGAGTGACCAGTGAAAAAGCCTGCAGATGTGTCCTGGTCAGCGAATTAGGGAACGCTGCCCACGAGGAACCACGAGGAAAGCCTGGCTCGGCTCCCAGCCTTGAGGAAGAGCCACAGGTGGTGCCGAGGCCTCCTCCCTGGGAGGCTCCACAGAGACACCCATCCCGCTAAAGAAACGGGCCGTACCAAGGGCCAGCAGAGGTGGCAGAGGTGGCATGGAAATTAATGGGTGTAGAGACGTGGATTAAGAAGAGTCTGTGCTCGTGTGATCACGTGTGTGCCCACCCCACGCTCCACCTGCCAAGCCCGTCCACTCTCCGTTGCTTGCACCATTCAAATGAAGTGGCCATCACAGGTACCCTGCATACTCTGCTTGCCCTTGACCTAACAGGGATCTTCAGCTTGGGTTCTATTTTAAAGATAAAATTTACATGCAAGAAAATGAATAAGACTTTACGATTTTTTGAAAGGCCCTCTTGAAGTTCAGTTATCATACAGTCACTGGCCGTATCTGAACACGCACTCTGCTGAGTTTCAACGTGTCATGACAATGAACGTCATTTGTTCACCCCCGAAGGTTCCTTGTCTTCCTTCACAGCCCTTTCTCTCCGCCCTCCCCACCTAACCCGGAAGCTACCCTTTGTCGCTAATTTTTTTTGTTTTCTAGAACTTCATATAAATAGAAGTATAGGTTATAAGTTCTGGCTTTATCTGGTATCTTTTTATTCAACATAATTATTTTAGAATTCAAAATATTTCCATTTTCAAAATATATTGTACTTCAAGTGTAATATATTACTTTTGCAAATTTGAATATAACATATTTAAATTAAATCATATGTGAAAATTCAAATCGTTTTCAAATTATTTTTATGTGTTTTCAACACCACATGACATTGTTATTATTTTTGCCTAAACATTCAGTTATATTTTTAAATAGATTTAAATAATAGGATTAGGTTCATTCGCCTATGTAAATATGTGAGCCACCACAATTCCTATGGTCTTCGTTCCTCTGGGTGGATCCAGGCTTCTGTCTGTTCCTGCCTCTTTCTCCTCTTCTTTGGGGATTCCAATCACCAGTAGAACCAGCTGCTTGAAGTTGTCCCACAGTTATCTCTTAATTATCTTTTTAATTATCTTTCTTCTTCATGTTTCATTCTGGATACTTTTTATTGCAATGTCTTCAAGTTCACTAATCTTCTTATTCAGTGTAGATTTTGAGTCCCATCTATTACTACAATCCAGTGTATTTTTTATTTTACACATTATTTGATCTTGTGTCTCTTTATATTTCCGTGTTCCCATTGAACTCTATGGCCATATGGAATAGTAAACAATGATTCTTTTTAAGCTCTTTCTGCTAGTTCTTCTATCTGTGTTCATCCTCAGTCTTTTCATTGATCCATCTTTCTTCTTCTTTGGGTACAATTTTCCTGCTTGTTGGCATGCCTGGTAATCTTTGGATGACATGCACTGTGAATTTTTTTTGTTTTAATGCTGCTTTATTTTGTATTCATATAAATATGCTTGAGCTTTGTGCTGGGTTGAGGTTGAGACCCTTGAAAGGCCTGTGTTTAAGATTTCTAGTGTGGAATCAGAATGCCCCTTAGCTCTGTCCTCCACTACTAAGCAAAACCCTTCTGTACAGTCCATCCAATACACTGAGTGATGAGGTTTTCCACCTGGCTAGTGGAAACAGGTACTATTCCCAGTGCTTCTAATCCACTCAGGTAGTTCTTTTCCTGGCCACAAGAATTTCATCACTCACATGCTGATCATTATTTGGTTAAATACTAGAGTGAGCTGCTGGGTTATCTTCATAGTTTTCTTGTGCAGTGTCTCTCTCCTCTCCAGTACTCTGCTGTGGAAATTGGTCATCTTGGCCTCCCCAAACCCTCCTCTTTGTCTTAAAGCAAGGTATTTGCCAAGGTTGGCCTGGCCTCCTGCTCCCGGCAATGTAGCCAGGAGAGTCTCCCAAGGCGGTAAACCCAGATAGTAACAGCATTCGACAAAATATTCACCTATAAAATCCAAACTCCCATGAAGGTACAGTACCTCACCATCTCCCCAGAAAGTTCCCTCTTGCCCTTCCCAGTAGAACCTGCCCAAACCCCCAGAGGAGTTGCAGTTCTGATTTTTGGCATCGTAGACTAGTTTTGCCTATCCTAGAACATCATAAGAACCATACATTAGGTGCTCAGCACAATAGTCTTCTGTTTTGTTTTTTTTGTTTTTAGATTCTTCCATGTTTTTCTTGGTAGTCCATTTTTTTTTTTATTACTGAGTAGTACTTTATTGTATGAACCTAACACTGTCTGCTCATTCATTTTCCTGTTGATGGACACCTAGACTATTTCCAGTTAGGGGTTATTCTGTATAAAGCACTGTGAACAATGCTTGTGTGGGTCTTTTTATGGATGTGCGTTTGCATTTCTCTTGAGTAAACACCTAAGAGTAAAATGGTTGGGTCATAAAGAAGGTATTTATTTAGTTTTAAAGGAAGCAGACCTTTTTCCCTGAAATGTTTCTGTCATTTTATACTCCTTTCCATACTGTGAGAGAGTTTCAGCTGAGCTTCACCATTGATAACATCTGGTAGTTACCAATCTTTTCCATGGAACCACTGCAGTCAGTGTATCCTGAGCCCCATGGTGGTTTAGTGCATTACCTAGTAACAACCCATGCTGAGCCATTCTTTATGAGCTTCTGGGCCATTCACATACCTTACTTTCCCTGCTCAGATCTTTTGCTCATACTGTGGTCACTTTTAATTTTCAAAGTTCCTTGAAAATACTGAAATGAAAAACAGTCTGCTGCATTAACAATGATCTGCACATTTGCTTGGAATTTTGCTCAAGAAATCACTTGAGTAGACAGCTACATAGCAAAGAATAGATCCTATTGTATTTGCAAATCCTTGTCATTCCACAGACGACCACAGTACACATTTTCTAAACACATTATTCTGTACATTTCCAAACTCACGAAAAAGTAGAAAGGATGGTACCATGAATCCCAGTGTACCATCACCCAGCTTTAGCGATTACCAACATTTCAGTGATCTTGATTCATTTACTGATCCCCACCTTCGTTTTTGCTGAAATATTTTAAAGCAGATCCCAGGCATCTTATAATTTTACCCATCAATGGGCCACCATTTGGACAAGGAGAAGTGAAGGTATTCATTTAGCATCTTTATTTGGTTATAAGTACAGGACCTAGAGCTCTTAATGGAGCAAGGTCCAGATCCAACCTTTGCCTGGATTAGAATATGCAACCATATCATTTGAAACGAACGTCCAAGGTTAATTTAAAACACCAGGCCCATGTCTTAGAAATTCTGTCCCATAAAACCAACCGCTGCTCTCAGTTCCTCCAAACAGGAAAGAACTTAATAAACATACACATTCTTTAAAAAAAAAAAAAAAACTAAAGCTTGCTAACTGCTTTAAGGATGACAGTGTGTCTTCCTTATACTTCTACATACAAATTTTGGAGTTGTGTATGTTTAGATCTTAGGAAGATAAGACCACTCAAGTTTCCTGTGAGTTTTATGCAAAAATCACACCTCTAAAGATATGCTAAAGAGGAAGACTTGACCAAATAAAGAGTCCTTTCTTGTTCTGCAGAGGGTCTGGCCCTCAACCCTGTTGCCACTGGTCCCACTCATTCTTTGTGGTAGCATGTGCTGTGCATTGCAGAATGTTGGGCAGTAGACCTGGGCTTCTATCTAGTAGCACACCCCAGATTCCCAGTGGTAACAACCCAGTGTCTACAGATTTTGCCAAATGTCTCCAGACGGAGAAGGAGGTAAAATCGCCCCCAGGTAAAAACCCCTCTTGCACAGTGTGACTCTGTGCAGTGGATCAGCCACTTGGATGAACACCGGTCTCTCCAAGCCTGAGAAATAGGACTCAGAAGAGGGAAGAGGGCCAAGGTGTGTGAACATACCATAAAATATGGACGTGCTGAAAGATCAGGCGTGGCTGTGGTGCAGGTCCGGCTGCCTTGGGCCGGGCGGGAGAGACACATGGGAAAGTAGCAAGAAGTCCTGGCCCGCTTGGGGCGAAGAGAAGAACAATGAGGTGAGCGGGTTCCACATGCTAAGTGCTGGGCCAGCAGTTGCAGGGACTCGGATGTCCCAGCTGGGCTCCTTGTCTCCCAGGAGCATGCGGCATGGTCAGTAACCAGGCACGTGAGGGCGCTGGCCCAGCCCTGGTGCTCAGTGGACGCCTACCATTCTGCAAGAGGAGAAGGGATGGAAGCCCTCTCCGGGGCAACCCAGATGGCACAGGCCTTGCAAAGAAGCTAACGAGGGCCACTGGTGTGAGTTCCCTGGCCAGGAAGGGGGACAGAGCAACTGTCGTCGTGAATGTTGGAGCCAAGCAAATTTGCATTTAGAGTCCATGCCTGCAATTTCCTGCCGATGTGACTTTGGACAAGTCACTAAACCTTTCTGAGCTTCCATACTGTCATCTACCAAAAAGATAATGATTCCTGTCTGTAGAATTACCAAACTTATGATAGTATAACTAGCATAGTGCTTAGAATATGGGCATTCCAGAATATTCTCCAATAGTATACTTTAAAATAATTATCATTTCAAATCAACTAAGTGTTGAAATGATGTGGATGCACAGTGATTGGCGAGTGCTCGAGGTTAACTGGTAATTAATGAGGACATGGAGAGAAAGAGAGAGAGAGCGAGAGAGAGAGAGAGCCAGGCACTCCATCCACACTAAAGGAGAGAAACCCTCACAGGAATTGCCAAGATCCCAGTGAGCAGTAATGCCACCTGGGACAGGAAACCGTGGCTGGACCAGAAAGCAGGGGCAGATTTTCAGACTCTGTGGAGACCGTTGGATTTGGGAACAATAGGAATTCAAAGTGACTCACTGTGGTGCAGATTTCAACTCAAGGCTACAGCCAGTCAAGAAGGTGCAAGTAGTCAATGCAGCACCCTCCCTCACTCGGGTCTATGTTGTGCAGTCTGCATTCCATCTTTATGGGGTCCCCTGCAAGCCCAGCTTGGAATGCACATGCATTAATCTCAGGTTAGGCTCTTGAAACCTGCAGTTATTAGTAAATTACCGAGGACACTCTCAGCTGAAGTGGTCGCTACCTCAACAGGCTACGTGTACAGTGCAATCAGCCCTTCGAGTGGCTTATCATAAAGTGTATCAAGGACATCTACGTGGGCACACAGGGGAGAGGATGGAGACTCCGCAGAGTGGAGGTCTTTTACGACAGTGACTTTTCATAGAACGTGGGGGGTAGGGACCAACCATAAATAATGAAGCATCTATCCAGCAGCAAGTTGAGGACCACCTTCATTATCTTATCGCCCATTCTCTGAATCCTTTGTTCCCTGGATAGCCATTTAGAGTGCCAAACCTAGTGGTAGTTATCTAAACAAAAGTGCATCCATCTTTCCAGGGGAAAGAATCACAGAATAAGCTACTGAAGCCCCTAGGGAAAGTAAGCTGGTGATGATTTTTCTTATGTTTAAAAATACACACTCTCTTCAACCCAGCAATCCCACCCCTGGAATTCCTTTTTGCAGATATGAAAGAAGAAATATGCAAGAATATATGTGCAAACACGTGGTGTGGGCCTCGCTGTCTGTTGTTGCAGCCCCAACCCTGTAGTATGAATGGTGAAATGGATAGATGGACGAGGACACCTCCTTAGTGTGGGTGGGTCGGTAAGTGTTTCTAACAAGGAATTAGAGTTACTTGTATTAGCAAATTACTGTGAAAATAGCATGGTGCAAGGGATTGTTAAATAACGGTCTCATCTCTGTAAAAGAAAAAGCAAAGATGGGAGAAAAGAAAGGAACACGGGAACAAAAGAAGGAAGGGGGAGTGAGGACGAAGAGCCCCGGGAGCCGACGGCTTCGCCCCTTCTCTCCTCTCACTGACGGTGCCCCAATCCAGGGTGAAGATTCAGTCAGTTCACAGTCCCTCGGGGACAACGGTGCCATCCTGGACACCTCAAGCAGAACCAGTGTATGACAGCAAGTTGATGGTGCAGACGGCAGAAGAAGCCAAGAAACGAAATAAGAAGAACAGGAAGCAGAGGTCAGCAAGCATGGAAGCCAGCCCTCTTCCCAGGGCCCTGAGAGACACGGGGAGGGGCCAGAGCTGCTGGCCCAGAGATGAAGCCCATGTTGGGAGCGAGACCTCGGAGGAAAACGGGAGTCTGTGAATATTTCTTAGGTTCGTTGTGTCTCAGGTGACTCAGACAAGAGACAAGACTCTAATAATAATAATAGTCATATAATTGTTAAATGTGCATTTTAAATTTTGTTATTAACAGCTCCTTATTTATCAAGCACCTGCTCTATGCCACACACCTCATTAGGGTTGTAGAGAGCATTGAATTGAATCATCATGGTCCTAGACTAAGGTTTGAATGCTTTCTTCATTTTATAAATGATGAAACTGGGATTTCAGAGGTAAACTGACTTGTCTAAGATCACACACCTACACTTAAAAGAGTGCTTGAAGCAAATTCTACCCATGTCTACATTCTCTAGCATGCCCCCAGGGTCTACACTAACTTGACTCTAACAGTCTGGTTCAGAGTTGGCAAGTCTGGGTCTGACCTGAGCACTTGGAGAAAAGGGTTTTAAAACAACACTCTAAATACTGCTTTGATGCCATGGCTCTGGGTCACACCATGCAAATCTAGGTGGGCTTGTGGCTGCTTCAACAGAGAGAGGATGCAACAGTAGAGGAGCCACTACTTCAGAGGATGGGTTTCCAAGAGTCATTCAACCTCCGCCTTATGCGCTAGACGACCTGCTTTGGAGCCCTTGGCTGCCATGTGAGAAGTCTGGCTAGTTTGAGACTGCCATGTTGTGAGGAAGCCCAAGTTACACTGAGAGACCATTGAGCATAGGTGCCCAGGTTGACCATCCTGGCCACACATAGGCCTCCAGTTGTCCCAGCCCTGACACCAGCCACTTCTGGATGATTCTGACTCCCAACTATTTGATTCTTCTAGGCTGGAGCCCCAAGATTGCAGAATGGAGAGGTCTCTTCTCCATCAAGTTCTGCCCAAATGCAGACTTATGAACAAAATGAACGATTGATTTGTGATGCACCAATAGACATCCAGAATGCCTGGTGACTTTAAGTCTGGAATAATGGGCTTTCAATGACTGCTTTGAGTGAATGAATGATGGATACATATCTCAGTCCTGCCTATCTGTAATGACTGTATGTAAAAACAACTTGTAAAAGGCACATCCCTGAGGAATATTCACATTACTTTCCATAATGGTTGCACCATTTTGCTATACCCAAAGGACTTAAAATCAGCATACTTCAGTGACACAGCCACATGAGTGTTTATAGCAGCTCAACTCACAGTAGCTAAACTATGGAACCAACCTAGGTGCCCTTCAACAGATGAATGGATAAAGAAAATGTGGTATATTCATATATGATGGAATATTACTCAGCTTTAAAGAAGAATGAAATTACGGCATTTGCTGGTAAATGGATGGAGTTGAAGAAAAGCATGCTAAGTGAAATAAGTCAAATCCAAAAAAACCAAAGGCCAAATGTTTCCTCTAATATGCAGATGCTAATTCACAGTGCCGGGGAGACTAGGAAGAATAGAGTTACTTTATATTAGGTGGAGGAGATTGAAGGGAGGGGAAGGGGTATGAGGGTAGGTAATATAGTAGAGTGAAACAGACATTATTACCTCATGTACATGTATGACTGCATGACCAATGTTATCCTACATTATGTACAATCAGAAAAATTAGAAATTTATGTATGATTTATCAAAATGTATAAATGTGTTCTATTGTCATGTACAACTAATTAGAACAAATAGAATTTTAAAAAAAAAAATTTCACAGTCCTGTTTAAATGCAAGGCTATCTTGAAGGAACTGCTTGAGAGAAATGATCTGTATTGTAATTCATAACATTTTCAAGGCAGAAAAAGCTGGAAAGGAGCCACTGAACCTTTGTGAGCTTAACCAATGGAGAATGTCCCTTGGAAATGCACGTCTGCTGTCTAATTTGGATTCCTGAGTCGAGTTGAGCACCTGGAACTGCACGATCTCTATAGAATACAGGAGATGTTGGGTTTCCCAGCCAAGTCTATCCCCTGTTGTAGACAGTAATTTGGTGTCTGGCAAAGAGAGGGCGCCTTGTATAGCAAATGCACAAATAAATTCCACCACCTAATTAGAATCATAACTGAAAGCTAATAAGTCAGCATCCCTACTTTGCAAGTCCATGCTCTGTGCATCGGATGGCACAGGTCAGGTTGGCAGGGCACCCACCAAGTTCCAGAGGCAGAGGAGACTAAAGCCAGAAAAGACCTACATGACACTGTGACTCTGCCGCTCTCAGGCAGCTGCCATGTTTTACCCTAGTCCCTTGTGCTGGTAAGGATAGCTGAGTTTAGCTTACTGAGTGTCATCGCTACAGCTATGCCACCTGTAAGGAAATGCAGACCCAGAGAAGCCTGCTGCTCCTCGTCTGTAGACATCAGGGCCAGCATCTGGACTCACCACCTCCCTCTCGGTCCCCTCCACCTGTGGCAGCACCTCTCCTCTTCCCGTTTGGGAGAATGGCCTCTGCTTTTCCACCACAGGACTGGGCTGAATCCAGCATGTCAGAGGTGTGTCCCTCCTTAGCCAGTTCTGATCACCAGGCGGAGACAGTCTTTGAAAAGATTCTGCAAAGGACTTGTCAGCAAGCAACAGTGACTTCTGTGGTACCACTAAGGTGTGGGGGTAGAACTGCCACCAAGTTGGCCGTTCCTCTGAATTGCTCCTACTGAACTTGACCACCAGCACCCCTTCAAGGCAAGGGGTGGCCTTAAAGAAGTAAGACCAGAGGAAACCAAACTGCCATTGGTTGAGGACCGAGTGGAAAAACAGAAGACAGACAACTTCTAGAGGCTTGCTGATGGGGGTGCTGATCCCTCAGAGCCATGGCGGAGCAGGGACACAGTGATGCAGAGCCTGTAAGAAAGACCAGACAGAAGAGCAAAGTGGGTCTATTATTTGCAGCAAGTAAGTAGAGCGACAGGGACGACTTTCAAAGCAGTGTCTCCCTGAACAAAGAAGCACGGGGCTTTCACTGGGGAGACTCGGTGTTCAAACAGGAAAGACATGTCATCCACACGGGCGGCCTGCTCCTGACGTGTGCTGTTCTAGATCATCCTTTTCCAGAGACCATGCTTTAAAATGGCCAACAGGACCGGCCAGGGAGAGAATTGAGCATTATAGGATCTCAATGAGCTGTTTGCTCTGGGGCATCTGGAAGGGGGACTCTGTGGCTTTGTCTGGTTTCAGCTGGTTCCTTGTGGTTTACGCTGGAAGGCCTTCTCTGAATCAAAAGAACAACTTTAAAGACCAGATAATGTCACTTAGAGAAGCAGCAGCTCTTCCCTGGAAGTTTAGCAGCTGCCCCTAGAGATAGCTGCCTGGCAGCCAGGGGTGACAAACCTGCAGAGCCAGCAGCCAACTGGAAGCCAGAGGACAGACGACAAAGGTGTCCTGAGCCATGGTTGGCACGGTGAGAGGGAGCCACACTGAGGGTCAGGTGGGAGGGCTGGGGCTATGGCCAGGCCCAGTAGCTGCAGAGCATGGATTAAAACTTCAGGGAGCAGAGATGCTCTCCAAATCACAGGAAGGAGATTAGGAGAGGCGTGGCCAGTTTTCCAGGGGAAAAGAATTTACCAAGGAGAGGTCGCCATCTTGTCTGAGGCAGACAGAGAGAAAGGAAGTGTGTAAATCACTGTTGATGGGACTTAGACACTGTTAAAAATAAAATAAGCCATAAGAGAAAAACAAAAGAATGTTACAGATTTCCCCATGTTTGACAAGTAATATTATCTGTATGTCGTTCTGTGAGAGCTTCGGTGAGGGAGTGGACAGCATTAAGAAAATTGTTCCCATTTTGTGGGTGTCCTCTGAAAAGCGGGTACGACGAAAGCTGTGTCCTCTCGCCTGTGACTCTGAACCACAGACAAAGGGAGATTCTACTGTTCTCACAAGTCCCACACACTTCTCTCCGGATCTTCCCCGCTTTTGGACCTGACTTTACATTCTAGGAAGCACATGGATTTCTCTCCCTGGAACACAGAGATTCAACACAAAATATGCCCCATGACTTTTCACCTCTACCCTGGGTCATAGAGCGCCAGGTCCCTGACATCTACCCTCAGGGGTTATTGGTTGGGACTCTGTCAGCAGGCACAAGGAGGATGCAAGGAGGTGTGGGGACCTTGCAGCTACCACCACAGAAGTGAAAGAAGACTCCAGAGAGACGGAGTGAGAGGGTTCTGAAATCCGGGTAGCAGGAGCCACACATCTGGCCATTTGGGGAAATGCACTCCAGCCAGTTCTCATCTCCGTCCTGGCTCACCAAAGTCAAGATCTAAAGTCCCCACAGAGGAAATCTAGCTCTACTTGAGTCACATATTCACACATGAGGCAGGCGCTCAGGTTTGGTCCGACATGAGCACCTATGGCAGGTGAAGGTCAGTTCTCCCAATGGAAATAGGGCCGCCAATCCCACAAGAAGGGGAAAGCAACCCGAGCCCAGGCGGACAGCACGATGCTTCGTGGCACACGCTTCCGTGTGGACTTGGAGCCCTCAGCTCAGGAAATCACATTATAGTACAGACAAAGCTCCATGAGTTTACTCCATGCACAATGAGGAATTTTACCCCTTAATCCCTCCCACAAACGTTTAGAGAGAGCCCACCTCATTCCTGGCATGCCGACCTGAGTTCAGAGAAGGGACCAGAAACACTCTCCAAAGACTTCATGTTGAAGCAAGAAAGATCAGGAAGGCCTCCAGGACCTCAAACCAGAAACCAGAGACCTTTTCTGAGACTGAGGCCAAGGGAAGGGAGAAGGCTCACCCTAAAGTCAGACCACACCCCTGAGAAACTGGGTCAAGATGGTCCCCGGCATGCATCACCCCTAGGGTGAGAAAGTGAGCCCTGATTTCATCTGTTTTGAGCCTTCAAGCCTCTCTACCTTAATATTGCAAAATCTATATTTGGATGTTTTAAAAAAAAAAAAAACTAGGTTGGATGGGGAAAATAGGCAAGATATAAAATAGTTACTAATTTTAACACATTTTTTGTAATGAAGGCGCTGCTTTGAAAATCTTCTGTTTCCACATATGTGGATGATTTAACTTGACTTATTAACTTCAGCAGAACTAAAGGATGTTTTTACTTCTGACAACGCCTAGGTTCGAACACGACATGGCTCAGCCCACAGCAGTTCCGCCAGGACCATGGGAGGAACTGCCTGGAGCCGAGTTAGTCCTGAAATACCAGAAGGTGTGCCAGGATCTTTGATGCTCCCTAGAACTTCTCTTCTGGCCGGGTTCCCTAGAGATGCCCACTCCCAGGGCTTTGCTTAAATGCACCGTCTCTGACAACAGGATGGAAAAGAAAAGCAGATCCTGGCAGCTCTGGATTGCACATCAAGAATTTCTTGAAGTCTCATAAAAAGCCTGTGAACCGAGTGGGGTCTAACATTGCCTACGGGGCCGCAACCAAATTACATAGAGCTCCTTTGACAAGAAAAAAAAAATTAATTTCAAAATGAACTTTTAACTATCATTTGGATTTCTGTTTCCCCAAAAAACTCCTTGGGAAAAGTAATCAAAGAAATCATGCCGTCTCATGTGTCCTCACAAGTCCACCAAAAACACCACAAGAGGTTTCCCAATGAGAAGAGCTGACAGCAAAGTCAAGGATGGCAAGGGTTTGATTGACGTGTACTTCCTCTACAGCCAAATCCTGCCTGCCTGTGATATTTTGCTGGAGCCTGTCAGAAATCCCTGACCCTGAGGAAACCTGCATAATTCCAAAGTCAAGGAATGTCCTTGTCAGCCTCTCTGCCTCCAGCGCTCCTGCTAGGCACCCCTGGGTCGGGACAAAGCAGCCCTTTGGAAATTTTCTGCTTGAAATGAGCAGGGAGGAGTCAAGCCTATGAGCTGCCCGGTGGAACCTGGGGTGGCCACAGTGGGCCCCTCCTCTGCAGAATCCTAGAACTTAGGGACATGAGGCATCCCAGACTAGTAAGACCCCCAGGGGCCACTGTTTACATGTCCAGGTTGTGACTCTGCTTAAACAACCCAGAACCTAGGACCTAGGGCAGGAGCCACAGGGAAAGGCCACCAGGCTGCCCTCCAAAATTTGAGAAAGAAATTACAAATTTATCAACAATATGAACGGATGCATGAAGGATGGATGAGACGCGGCCCGCAGACGGTGTCGGAGACTCTGTGTGGAAGTAGATTCTCAGCAGCTTCTTTCTAACGCTTGCGATGCCTCCATGTCACAACGGTTCACCTGAGAATGGTGGTCCTGCTCTCTGTGGCTGGGAACTGAAGAAGGAGAGGGGGCATTACCATCAGAGATCGCAGGGGTCTTCGGTCGTCGCAGGAGAATCTGGTATCCGAGGACCAAACACTACAACTCCAAAGAAGTTTGTAAGAGTGTACAAACTCAGCTGCTTCCCTGGGGTTCATACCTTAGTTTCTCTACCTCCTCGAGATGATTATCTATAAAAACCCAGGAAAAGCAGAGAGGCCTCTGGGTTTGTGGCCACTGCAGAGAGAAAGGGCAGGAATGGGAAGCCTTGGGGACACACTCGTCAGTGAGTGAAGGCCTGACATGGAATGGGCATTGCTGGATCTCACATGCTTCCTGGGGCCTGAGGTCAGCTTACAATGCTGAGGACCTGTGCTCCTTAGCAGGACAGAGCACTGCTGGGTGCCAGGCCTTCGCAGTCCAGAAATCCAGATGATAGGTAAAATCTACAATCAAAAATATATCAATGAATTCAACTTTTAAAATCTTAGGCCAATTCCAAATTGGGAAGCCAAGATGGCTTGTGGGTCCAATCTGAAATTCGGCTTTGATGGCTCTGGAGGAGACTCACACTGCCTGATCTTAGAGATCCAGCTGGAGGACAGGACACAGCCTTCAGAGAGGGCCATTCAGGTTCCATGTAAAGCAGCTCTTTCTACCAACTGGATTGTCCATCTCAGAAGGCTTCTTGTCCTTGGAGGGGCCCAAACTGAAGATAGCCAATTGGCTGGGAGCTCATGAATGCACTTACAAATAAACAAAATCTCCTCTAGCACAGCCAAACCTTTATTGAGTTCTTACTATGTGCCAGTTGCTATTCCAGGAGCAAATAATGAAAGACATTTTAATTCTATAATTAACCTCAGTGAACTTTATCACCATTTCCCAAAGAGATGACCCAGTTGCTCTGCAGAGAATACAGGCGAAGATCTAACAAAAATCTTTTCAGACAACTGAAAGAACACCTACGAGGCTTCTCCCCAGAGAGAGAAGGCAGAAAAGAAGTTGGGGACAGGGAGCAGAGCCAGAGGACCCTGGGCCCTGGGGGTTTGGTATGTCTCCTGCCATCACAGGACAGTGAAGGGATCACAGCGCGCTGGCTCACATTGAGATCTTTCTGGCTGCAGGTGTGGTCATATGGTAAAGGTGCTATAATGAATCCAGAGGATTGATGCAGCAGGGACTTTTTCTTCTCTGCAGCTGAGCCTTGCCCATACATAATAATGAGAATTAAATGTTGCACCATATCATCAGAAATGGCCAACTTGACTCCACCCATTCCCACTTAGAGACTGGCCCCCTCACCTCTCCGCCATTGAACAGCCTGGGACTGCTCTCCCTGCTTCTTGCTTCATCTCTGATGCCCACACCTCACCCAGCAGCTAGAGACACCTGTTTCCCTCTACTCAAACTTCAACTGGTCTCTCATCACCAAGACCCACCAAGGTCTCCAGAGTGCTGCCCGTCCTCCAGCTCCACTGACTTCCTATGGTCCTTCAATACTCCACGTGTGCCTCTGCCTCTGGTTCTGGCCCTGCCAGGGGTGCTTCACACTTAGGAGTTGCATCTGTCATTCAGCTTGGGCTCTCCTCCGTTCTCAGTCTTTCAGAAACATCCTCCTGGCCAAGCCTTCCTAGAACAGGACACCCCATGCCTCTTGTCCCAGTCCTTCTCTCTCCTCAGCACTTATCAGAGCTAACATGTTGCAGTTACTCATTTATATGTTGTCCTTGATCTGAGAATATATGCACCTGGGGACAGTGAATTTTTTAACCACATGGCCCTACACTTTGGCACAATACTGACCATACTAGTGGATTGGTCTCTGTTGTTGTTATGGTAATGACATACCTGAAGCAAGTTAACTTTATTTTTTAAAAGTGTATTTAACTCACACTTTAGGAAGTTGAACAGGCAAGATCAGGTAGCCTCATTTGTTTGACCTTTGTAAGGGCTAAATGGTAGATGACACCCTGGTACTGGCATCATGTGGGAGCCAGAGGGACTGGGGCCCACAGACCTTTCCAAGGGCACCTCTCCAACTGAACTGAAGACCTCCTGCAGATTCCACCTCTTAAAGGCTCCACCTCCTCCCAACACCACCACCATGGGGACCAAGCCTCCAACACATGAATTCTTGGGGGACAAACTACATCCAAACCATAGCAATAGTGTGTTAAATCCTCTGGGCCCTTTCTCCTTCTGTATGCCATTGAGAATCCTGACTTTGTTACCTTAAAAAAAATCCTCCTGACATATAATTTCACAGAAATTCATTAAATCTATACATCAGCGTGGAGAATTTCATCTCAACGGTGCTGGGTCTTCCTAACAGCTATGAACGAATGCTTTTGACCCCTCAAAATTCATATGTTGAAATCTTAAGCCCCAAGGTGACTGTATTAGGAGAAGGGACCTTTGGAAGGTAATATGCCTTTGGGACAGAGCCCTCATGGGTGGGACCGATGCCCTGAAGGAGGTCTCCCAGAGCTCTCTCCCCTTCCACCATGTCAGACAGAGGCACTTACTATGAACCAGAAAGAAGGCCTGCCCCAGACCCCAAATCTGCCAGCACCTCATTCTTGACTTCCCGCTCTGAATTGTAGGAAGTAAATTTCCGTTGCTCATAAATTGCCCAATGTTGTGTTGTACCAGTTAAAACAGGATATATCCAATAAGGTAATGTCTATTTCGATAAGGTTTTGTCATTTTCTCCATAAAGGACTGATCCATATTTTATCAAGTTGATTCCTTTAAAAATTTATAAATCTCAGCTATCAGTAGATGTTGCTTACTTTTCCTAAGAACTCTTGCCGATGGAGGAAATGGAACTGACTTCTACAATTGGGGTTGGTTCTATTGATATTAATTTCTCATTAATTCCCCTGATCTGGTTGTGAATTCTTTGGGATTGTCTATGCAGGCTGGGGAGCCATCACGAAGCAGCGTGATGGTATTTCCTCAGGAGTAATCTTGATAGCCCCCCTGCCTTTTCTGAGTGACACCTCCAGTACACTGTCAATCGTGATGGCTGCTTGGACATCCTCCACTCTTTGATCCAGCCTTGCAGAGATTGCTGTCAACCTTTACCAGTAACTAGGAATTTGCTGGAGGATTTTTTTAGTCCTCCTTTATCACATTACGAAAGTTTCCTGTGTAAAATTTGGTCACACTATTTTTCACACTTTGTGAATATATGTAGAGCTTTATTCAACATCTTTTGAGATGGATTGATTAATGTAGGAAATTCCAGTGATTTTTCCCAGTGGAATTCCATCCTGGCTTTCCAGGCGGGGTCCAGCTAGTCATGGTGTATTAAATACTTCGTTATTTGAGTTTGCTTTGCTAATATTTCGTACAGCATTTTTGCACCTATCTCCAGGAGTGAGATAATAATAATAATTAAATAAAAATATATAACTTTTCCCTTTTTGCAGAACTCCTGCTCTGGTTTTGATAAGGTGAGGACAATTTCATAAAGTGAGTTCCAAATTGTTCCGTAGGAGGGAATTACTGGTTCCGGGAATATTTGGTGGCACTCCCTTCTCAAGTGGTCTGGTTCCACTGCTTTCTTTGTGAAAAGATTTGTAACCTCTGATTCAATTTCCTTAATGGTCTTAGAACCATTTCCTCTTAAGTCGGTTATGATAAGTTATATTTTTCCTTGTATTTTATTCATTTAATTGAAGACTTCAAATTTATTGGCACACATGTTTAATTCATAATATCCTCATCAATTTAACCTCTGCACTGTCTTTTTATTTCTAAAATCATCTATTTGTGCCTCCTCTATTTTTCTTAATTAGCTGTGAGTTTGTCTATTTATTAATGAGCTCCAAGAACAGTGAAGCTTATTGTATGTTTATTCTACGATTTCTTAATTCATACTCATACTTGTTATTTCTTCCTGCTGGTTTTCTTGGGTTTAGGTCTGCTATTTTTTTTCCTATTTCTTAAATTAATTTCTCATTCATGTTGACTCTTTCTGATCTTTTTTTTAATTCATTCTAATTAGTTATCGAGTAGATTCTAGGCATATCATTCACTTCATTCTACGTTTCATGATACATATGTATTTGGCATCAGTTCTAAGCTATCATTTTCTTTTTATTTATTTGGTTTTGTCCCACAATTTGTTCAGGAGTGTAATTTTAAATTTCAAATTTACATCTTTTTCTGCACCAGAGCTCATCAGCTGGGTTTCTGACTGAACTGGGCTGGCCAGCGAGGGTGACCTGGCGGAGGAGGCCCTTGAGGTCTGCTCAGCTTCGGTGGGAGCACCACGGCTCCCCCACCTGGGCTCCACATCAGGGCCATGGTAGACTTTTAAATTCCTGGTGCCCGGCCACACCCCATTCCACCCAGATCACCAAGTCTATTTGCTTTTCAGAGATGGCAGGTGAATCCCAGCATCAGCTCAAAGTCGAGAATCAGTGGTGTGCAGACAGAACTACCCCAGGCTTGCTTCAAAACCACGTGCTTTCAGCGTGGGGCCGAAATGGCACCAAGTTCTAACTAGGCCCATAAGATCCCACTTGTCAGGCATGAAAGTACCCAGAAACCACCCGGCACGGGAACTCAGCGAGAGATTTATTAAGTGGACAGGCAGAGGGTCTGCCCCCAGGGTGAGAGAGAGAGAGAGAGAGAGAGAGAGAGAGAGAGAGAGAGAGAGAGAACATGAGAGAGAGAGAGAGAAAAGCAAGTGAGAGTAAGAGTGAGAGAGAGAGAGAGAGAAATGGCAGGGGAGCTATTCTTAAGTAGTGGAATTTCCGGGCTAATAACAACGGACCAATGACTGATCAGGAAGTTCAAGAGCTAACAATCTGGACCAATGAGGGCCGAGAATGTTCGCAGGCTGACGAGCAGACCGATGGCTGGCCAGGGTGTTCGCAGACTGACTATCTGGGTTGTAAAATGGTGTGGCGGGTGGGTGGAATACTGGCAGCAGCAAAATAGCAGAACTGATGCCAATAAGTTACCCCCTTCTGTTTTCCTCTTGAATCAATCATGGGGGGACTGGAGGGGTTCTGTGGATTTGCGAATCTCTTCTTGTAATTCTATAAAGTTTTTCTTCATGTTGTAAACCTTTGTTACTATATGCATGCTCCCTTCATGGAAACTGTGTGTCTCGAATGGTCAGATCATCCTTGAGGATTTTCTTGTCCTCAGTAACCATATTTTAATTCCATTTTGTCTGCATCAACTCTTTTAGTAATATTATTCTTTCATTTTCATTTTGCTGGTTCTTATGTCGATTTTAAATATATAACTGTCTGATTCTTATCAAACCTCTACTAAGTCTAAATTTCAGTTTAGTATCAATTTCTACATGTATACCCAAACTAATTGGCCTTTAAAAGAACATTCTAGAAAGCAGACTCTTACCTAATTTGAGCTAAATTAGTCCAGTCAAAATTATAATGTGATATTCAATCTGAGCCTTCCACAACACATGGTCTCAATAAGCCACACTGCCATGGACCAGGAGGACCTGGATAATTATTACTTCATGAAATAATGCAAGTTTGGCTCTCCATCTCGGATTTATAAAAGCATTAAGGTCCTTATCCAAGGGCAAAGTCACGAAATCTTTCAAAATAGCCGCATTTTGGTAAGCATTAAAAACAGAATCGACGCAAACAGAATCCTCCCTGATTAAAGGAGGAGGCAGAGGACTGACTCTTGTGGTGGCCGCCTCTCTGCATGGGGGTTCCAGCCTTTCAGGGGACCTGGTCCTCATTTGTCCATCTCCGTGGGCCTGTAGAGGCTCTGCTGACTGCATGAGTTTTAAATCAGCACCGAAGTCGGTGCCGGAATTCTCTTGGAGAATGCAATTAGTGCTGAGCCGGCAAGACTGTGTTTTAAGAAGTCAGAGTTCAGACAATTCCGAACTTTCAAATGCTTTTACATGCCGTCATTCAAATACTTCATTTTTTTTTTTAAACGATTAATAAATTGTTTTCCAGGCACCTGTTGCCAATACCTAATTTTCATTGAGCAGTTTTCTCGAGAGCGTGGCCAAGTGTCAATGTATAGTTCCTGCTGATGTTGCGTATAATTTTTAGGATATTCTGAATGGCATGTGCTAATTATTTAGTACAATAGCTAATTTTTATAGCGCTGAAAGACTTTAACAGAAGGGCTGTAATTACTTATAATAGGAATGTCTCGTTTTTTGTTAAAACCAAAGTGTGGGAGGCAAAAAAGAAAATAAAGGATAATTTTACACTATCCTCAGAAGAATGAAATAGTTAATATTTTCAGGACTTTGTTACTAGTAACACTGGAAGACTAACCATATGTCCTAGACTTCCAAGGAAAACATCGTAGCTTAGTGAAATTTACAGCAGTTTCGAAAATACGTGTTTAGACTTTATACCCCAAAGCAGATGAAAATCTTTCTAAAATTGTGTGTGGTGCAACATCTCCAGCAGAGCGCAGTTCCTGAGGAGGCTGGGAACGGGGCTCCAGGTTCCCAGTCACTGCAAGGACTATCCAAGGTTCATGCAGTCGCCTGCCCTGCCTGGCAGAGTGGACATCCCATGGATCGTGTCCAGGGAGGGTCCACCGATTCCCGAGCAGCTAGTCGGGAAGCCACAGAAGCCATGGGGGTCAAAGTCCTGTGATAACCACACCAAGGTCCTTTAAGCAGTCCCAGCTTTCCACACAGGAATTCCTCTTCTGGGAACTTTATCCCCCAAAGGATAAGGAAGGTTAGGATTCATGGATACATAAGAGTCCTTATCTCCCTCTTTTTATAATCATGAAAAAATGGAGAGTCACCTAAATATAGAGGATGGTTCATTAAATCTGATACAGTTCACCCAGGACTATCACACAGTTACTAAAACAGGAAAGAAAACTACTGGTGATTTAATGAGACTAAATAAAAAACCAAGTAGACCATGTGTAAAAAAAAAAGAATTATATATGAACACAGTCAAAAAAAAAAAAAAAACCCAAAATATTTAGAAGAAACACATAAGAAAGTTCCTAATGATCTCTGGGTGGTGAGTTTACTGATCCTTTTAATATTTTTAGACTCTTCTGAATTTTTTGCTAATATCCTTTAATAAACATGTTGTTCCTAATAAGGAAAACAAACATGATTTTAAATCTAAGCGTTGAAGGGTGTCATCTTATAATCAAGGCAGAGAGCTGAGCTGGACTCCAGAGGCCTCCCCTGAGCCCAGCTTGTGCAGAATCCAGGCCCTGAACTTCCCATTCAGAACCCCTATGGCACCCCCTCTGATCCTTTCCATTCCTGGTCCTGACTCCTCAGCTTCCAGCGCTGCCCCACTAAGGTCCACTCCCTACTTTCCTCCTCTGCCCCCTTTTCTCCCTGCTCCAGTCCCTCAATGAACCCCATCCCACCCCGTGGGCAACCACAAGAGCAAGGGTCTGCGAAACCCCATTAGGAGCCGGATCCAGCAGGTGGCAGGTGCCTGGAGCTCACTCACCGCGCCGAGGAGCTGCAGGGCTCCTGGCTACAGCCGTCGGCCCTGGTGGGAGCACACTCCACGGGAGCCGAGATCACGCAGTTAGTTCTGACCCCAGGTGGCTTCTAACAGTGCAGATCATAAAGCAAACACTGAACTCATACACCATGGGCCTTCAGAGGGACCCCGTCCCAGAACAGACCCGCGTGGCAACCACAGACGAGACGGTCTTGGCGTTCACACAGTGGGGCCTCCTGACCGGCACGTGCCAAGTGCTCCTGGGAACTGGGAACTAGAGTGGAGTCTCACGGGAGGGCCCCAGAGGGGGAAGGGGAGCAGAGGTGCTTGGTCGAGACAGGCCAACCTCTGTCACCCCTTTGCAGTGGCCCCTGAGCAAGCCACCAGCTTCTCTGGAGCTGGGTCTTGTGATACATGACATAGGAATGACCTCCTCCCCATCTGCCCTGTGGGGCATCAAGTCACATGTACGGAGCCCCTGCTGGTGGCAGAGCACAGTGTCCCTGTGTTCACAGGGCTCTGTCCCACCCAGAAGAGGAGAGGGACAGTGAACCCACAAAGAGGCACACAGGCTGCTGTAGGGAGTGACAGATGAAGCGAATGAAAACAAAGCAGATCTGAGACGGAGAGGCCCGGGGTGGGGTGGACTGTCTCAGGGTCCCCGGAAGACTCCAGAGGGTGGTGCCAGTCATGACCCGCACCAGCTGGGCAGCGAACAGAGGGTGCTGGGCGAGCATCTCCCGGCCAGGGACCCCGAGAGCAGACCAGAGGCAGCAGGGAGTGCTGCGCCTTTGGAAAGGAGCCAGGAGGCCCTGGCAGGCCAGAGTGAAGGAGGAAAAACAGGAAGGAGTGACCGACATGGTGGTGGCTTAGGCTCCCAGGGCGGTGGTGGGGCCTGGAACAAGACAGGATACCCCTCGGAGATTGTAGGAGGAGAAAGAAGGAATGGCTCCTCCATGCCAAGGAAAGAGCGGTTGGAGGGGTCAATCCACTTGGACCACCCCTGAGAAAGCAAGGTACAAACTGTGAAGTACCAAACAGAAGAGCCCCAAGCCAAGGGCCGGGCACAGAACTCCAGCAAGCCTCACTGAGAGGCCAGAGTGCCCCGAGTCGCTGACCCTGCAGCCCTGGCCCAGAGCCCCTCGTCCCTGTGGGTGACACAGACCACGACAAAGCTGTGTTTACGGGAAAGGAGATGCAGGCCCAGAAGCTGAAGGCCAAGCAGAGGGCAGAGCGGGGACATGACCCTTCACCTCCACATGCAGGGCAGAGTATGTGGTAGCGCCCTGGTTTCACCGGAAACAGCGTTGACAAGGTGACCAGCTTAGGGCCAGGCGACAGTAACAGGGGTGGTTCTTTTAACACTAAAAACGGCAACTCAAAGGGTGCCTTTCGCCCCTCCTCTATGACCTTTTCCTTCCTCTCCTTGTTTAGTACAGAAAAACAGCCCTGCAGCCGGCGTGGGAATCCCTGCGTAACCACGGTATCTAGAGTTCATTTTCCCTATCTCCCCCACAAATCACAACTCATTTGTGAGCAAAAATTACTCTGAAAACTTCAATTTTCTCCCTTGTTTATTTCTCTCCGTGTTCTAAGGTTGCGTTTCTTGTCGTTAATAAAAACAGCTAAACCATTCGGTCGACGGTTTTATTATCGATTGCTGTTATATTGTGAATAAGCCTTCAGTTATTATGGTATTTAAGAAGCATTTGGTAACGTGCTTCTGAAAAATAGCTCTACAAATAGTTTATTAGTATATTAATTATATGACTTTCGAACCCCAAGACAAATGTAATGATAATGTGAAATACGGCAGCTCGGTTTGCCAGACGCAGAAGACTGTGATGTCTCCCTATCCTATGTGCCAATAATATAAATAAGTTTGTTTTGTTAAGCAGGCATCTAAACTAGCATATTCACTTCCAAATAGCCTTAATATTTATTATAATGCCAAAGTAATGTCAACATTATTTACAGATTATGAAAAATAATTTAAGGCTTGAGCAAACTTGCTGTTGGACTATAACAAGTTTCCTAATCACAGAAATATTTATTGTGATGCAGTCGGCACACATACCACTGTTTCCAATAATGAGCAAATACAATTAAGTTTTAACCGTTTTAAGTCTTGTCAAAATATTTTTCGGTAGGACTAGAATCTTCCAATGTACTGAGTAACGCTATTGATTATATGATGTGGTTGGTATAACCTCACCTTTTGTATCCGAAATTTTACCGTAAATTGTTAGCTTTCCGGAAGAGCAAATAAATCATTATACTAAATATAGGCTGTCATGTTAGTTCGGCACTTAGCACAACCTTAAAAATTAGGCGTCTTATCTGTGCTTTTTGTGGAACTACTACTTTATTTAGTAACACATTAAAATAAAGGCTTTTTGATTGGTTCGGTAGGAAACAAAGACAGCGAAGCCACATTAAAACATTTTAGAAGCACATGCTATATGTTTAAGTGAGCTCTGTTTAAGTATTTTGGCCTTTGGAGTTGGGGTCCCAGTGTGGAGAGCTTGCTATGCACCACCCGAGATCCCCTGCTTCCCAAGTTTTCCAGTGACACAGGGACTTCGCCAATCTGCCCTCACCAGCCACACGCGAGGATGTTCAGCTTCTAGCCTGACCGGTTCCTGCGAGTGGCACAAGCCCGCGACGTTGGCTTCCCTTCTTCCTTCTCGGACATCACCAGAATTATTTTAGTCGTTTTCATGTTTGTTTTGTGTCTGAGACCTCCGGAGCCACATTCCTTCCCATACAGTTTTCATTTGGTTCGGTTCTTCTTTAAGACAGGCCAACCTGCTCAATTCTAAAGATGTCTTAATTAGTCTAATCCTGATTGGGCTCTTTCCAAAGCTCCTGTTGGCAGAGTCCGATTTCAATTAGCATTCCACTTCCACGCTGAAATGCCCTTGCAAAGCCTTTTTTTCTTTTTCTTTTTTTTTAATGTGCTATTTTGGACGCCACCTCTCTTCAGCATGACTCTGCCTCAGATCCTCCTGCTCCCCAAACACTCCAAGGCACACACAGGGAATTCTGGCAAGTCCTCTTCTCAGAAACTCCCAAGACACATCATCCCGTGGAGCCGCTTCAGCCCAGCAAGGTCAAAGGCTGTGCGGGGACACGGGGCACGGCTTCCTCTGGCCCTCCAAATCAGGCCTCAGAGCCTCTTTGACTGACGGTGGAGGTTAACTAAGGACGTTTTGCATGATTCTGGCCCAGGTGTGTTAAGCAGCTAGTGCAGCAATGTAAAGGGCCTTCAAACGCAGTGACATACTGAGTCTCGAGTTAATCCTGTGAGCTAGCTACGTATGCCCGCTGTATGGATAATCCTGGAATTCAGAGTGCTTTACTGGCCCAAGACTGCACAGTCAACAGGTAGCATTCGGGATTAGACCGTCTTACACTTGACCATGACAACATAGCAAAGTTAAATAAATAGATATAAGTGTACATATATATTCATATATATGTAGATACATATGTGCGTGTGTACATACATATACATCTACATATACATATAGATGTATGTGTGTGTGTGTATACACACACACATGTACATATATACATATATATTATGGTGGTGCTACATTTACTCATCAAGAACTGAAGGGTGAGAAATGAATTGAAGCCCACATTTTGGATAGCTTTGCCCGTTTGGGTAAAAGCTAAAGCGTACGGAGTCTTGCTCCGTGTCCCTGGGCAAATGTGTGCCCTCCTTCTCAAGACCTCAGCTAATTCATTAATGATGCAGAGATTGCTGACTGTTTCTCTCGCAGGGCTGCTCGGAGGATGCCGGGGATGATCCTGTGCATGCCTGCAAGGGAACAGCGTGGATCTGGGACAAATGCTGCCCGTGGACCACAGTCTCTCAGCCTCAGTTCTATGGATGATGCATGTGGTTCATGTTTGCTTGGGGTGTGTCCCTGTGCCTGGTAGGATGTTCAGTCATATTCCTGGCCTTTACTGACTAGTTGCCAGTAGCGCCTTCTCCAGTTGCAACAACCGAATGTCTTCAGGCATTGTCACATGTGTTCAGGGTGACAATGACAGGACACCCAAAGCCACCCTGTCCCAGGTAGTAGTCATTAGCTACACATAACTGTGAGCCTTGAAATGTGGCTAGCACCATGCACTGGCATAATAGTCTGCATATCTGGGTTAATAAAATATGCTATTGAAGTTAATTTCATCTGTTGCTTTTAACTTATTTTTGATGATAGCTACTATAAATCTAAATATTTCGTATTGTTCGCATTCTACTTTGGAGATTCCACATGGCTCTTTCTCCAGCCTGGATCCTCGTATCTGCTTGGCCATGGGACATCTCCAATGGCCTAATAACTCACTCTCGTAGTAAGCAAGCCACCACAAAACCCATCACCTTTTCTCTGTCCCACCCAGCCAAGGGAGCATCTCTATCTGTCCACGGGGCTAAAAGTTACCACCTGACATCATTCTTCCCTCGTCCCTCCAACACTTTCCCTTACCCCAAGCCCAAATCCAGCCTACTTTTCCACAGTTCATTCCAGTGTATCTAAATGTGAAAATGGAATAAGAATTTACAGAGTAAAACTGAAAACAACTTAAAGGCTCATCATAGGGACTGATCAGTAAAAGACAGTCCATCTCCAAGTCGTGACACCATGCAGCTGTTAGGATCACAGATAAGAATGTTTAAGAGCATGAAAAATGTCCAGGGTGCATACAGAGAAGGAGATAGATTAGCACACAGTTCAAAAGTGTGATGTTATTTTCATAACAAAAGCACACCTATTGATACGCAGATGGAGACATGAAGAAGATGAGATCTATTAATAGCAGTTTGTGGATGGCTGGTGAGAACCCAGATGAAGTTTAGTTTAATTTTATAGCATTGTTTTGTTCCCAAGTTTTCTAAAACACTATTACTTCTATAATCAGAGAAGTGGTACCTGTTTCCATCTTTGCTGTTGTAAGAGAAAATCTCCCACTGCCCTGTAGGGGGGGCGATCAAAGTCACCCAGGTTGTGAAGCAACCTTGTAAATATAGGGGCTGATCACTGTAACCCAGGTGCTGGCATGGTCTGCGATGGTTTTGTCACCTAGAGCACATGTAGCAATGCCTGGAGATATCTGGTTGTCACAACAGGGAAAGGTACTTCTGGCATCCAGCGGATAAAGGCCAGGAAGAAGGCTGAACATCCTACTGTGCACAGGGGTGCACCCCAAGCAAAGATGGCCCAGCCCAGGCTGTCCACAGAGCTATCACTGAGAGACAGTGGTCCATGGCCAGCATTCGTGCAAGGGACAGTGTTCATGTGGCCACCCAGGGAGCCGAATGTTATTCAGAAGTCGCACGTAGAGATCGCATCCTCCAGGTGTCCCTGGCTGCAGCTCACTGACACCAAATATCCCAATTAAACTAGAAATTTTATTAGCTATCCAATTTTTAACACTCATGAGCTAAGATGATTTGCTGGAAATAACGTGGTCACCCACCGGAGAGACAGCAAAGGGGAAGTAAACAGAAGTCACCTTCTCGTGCTCAGAGGCACCGTCTGGGCTCGCCGCGGGGCGGGGAGGGCAGCGCCATCTGCCAGGCGCGGCTCTGCTGGACCTGTTTTGTGGAGAGTCTACAGTTTTGAACACGGTTTGTCTGGCGCCCTTCACAAGCACTACATTAACTCGAGTTCATTTGAAATTCATCATTTCCAAAGAGATACAAGACACTGGAGGGTTGGTTTCCAGGATTTTAAATGTCAGGCATCCAACATGCACTGCCGAGACAGCACCTGGAAGGGGGTGTTGAAATTTATCTACAAACAGGAACAGCTCCCTGGGAACACACATGGCCAGGACCTCGGTGGCTGCCCTCTTCAAGAAACAGAACTGTTCAGATTTAAAACAAAGTGTTTGCTTCAGGATTGTGCAGTGGTGGGATATGTGTGTCCCCTCAGAATTCATGTTAAAGCAAGTCCCCAAAGTGATAGAATGGGGTAGTACCAAGAGGTGTGACCTTTGATTGGTGGCTAGGTCACAAGGGCTCTGCCCTCACATATGGATGGGCATTCTTATAAGCCAGGCCCGAGGGAGTCAGCTGGCCCCTTGCCTTTGCCCATGTTGAGAAAGCATGGAGAAGGCGCCATCTTTAAAGTAGAGAGCAAACCCTCATCAGACACAGAATCTACCTCCAACTTGACCTTGGTCTTCCCAGTCTCCAGAACTGTGAGCGATATATTTCCACCACTTATGAGTCTAAGGTGTTTTGTTACAGCAACTCAAATGGACCAGGGCAGGCTGGCCTCTCAAAACTGTGAGACAGGTCAACACGGAGCAGAAGTGGTCACCAAAAAGGAAATTTTCCTTCCACACTCCAGGAAAAAATAAATTTAAGGTTCAGTCACACCAGCTCCTTGCTATTTCTCAGGTACACCAGACATATTTCTAACTCATAGCTTTTGATCTGGCTATTTCTTCTAGAATGTTCCTTCCTGGATACCCACTTGGCTCCTGCCCATATTCTTTGTTTCTGCTCCCTTCCCATTAAGTTCCTCCCTTACCTGCTGCTTAATGCCAGAGTCCCTCCCCAGCCCCGCCTCTATCCCTTAGCTCAGCAGTCTCCACCCACCCACCCTGCCCTGATTTCTTTCTTCCAATACCCACACAATTCCATATTTATCATATTTGTCATTTACTGCCTCCTTTTTGAAAAACGTGAAGTCTACCAAGGTAGGACTTGTTTCCTTCACTGGTGGGTCGGAAGTGCCTGGAACAGTGCCAGGGAATGGATGGAACGTTTTCTCTGTGCTCAACCTGGCTCTCGAGACTGTAGGAAGGAAATGGTACAAATGCCTGTCCCCGTGTCCATGGAAATTACAACCCAAATGGACCAATGAAACTCCAGGAGGCAAGGGTGCTGCAGAGATGCTTGGTCCACCTTGAGCGGCTTTCTGTTGCTTGCAACCAACAGACTCAGTCAGCAGCTTGAAGACTCCTTGGCTCCGTAGGAGTCAGCGGGAGTGGGGAGGAAGGATGTGCATGTGAGCTGAAGCCAAGCCTTCAGGAAGGAGTGGTGGGTTCTCGGCCATGACTGACTTGGGAAGTACCCAGTCTCTCGCTGAATGCCCTCGTCTCTCCTCAATGTCCCCAACTTGATCAGCTAACAGGGCCTACTGCCCTGGAGACCTCCATCCTCTCCCGCTGGAAACTGTGGCCTACAATGGAAGCACTGAATTGCAGGCCGGGTCTGACCATCACCACCCTGGGCTCCATGGTGTACCTCCAACGTGCAGCTGCTGGCAGCCTCGGTCGCCCCCACTAGCACTGCAGATCGGCTCACCAGAACAGAAAGGTGGGCCACCTCCACTAAGGAAGGTAAACCAGAAGCAGGAGAAAGAACTCAGGACCAGGGGCCAGAACCAGCAGCCGAAAGCCGCAAAGCTGGGGCAGGCAAGAGCTGTGGGCTGCAGGCGGTGTGGGCTGGGCAAGTGGTGCCAGCCTTCCGAGCATCATCATGTGGGCTGACGGCAGAGGTGACCTTGAAGGCTTTGTAAGGTTTACATGAGATAGTACGCACAGTGAAACCGGCCCAGAGTAAGCTCTCCACGTGATCCGTCCTGCGATCATGATGGAAGGTCCACCATGGGGAGCCTGGAGAGAAAAACCAAGGGTAGAAAAAGAACGCGGTACGAGAGAAGAATTGATGGAAGATACCAAATAAGATGCTGTTGGAGCAACTGAGTCATAGGTCACCAAGGTGGCCGTGGATGGATGAGGAATGGAACACAGAGGACGAGGCCGGCAAACAGGGGGCCGTGGGTGAGCAGGGGGAGGGCAGAGCCCGGGAAACGGCAACCCGAGACTCCTTCCCTCCCTGTTCCAGAAGCCTGGGAGCCGGTTATGGCACCAGGCCTGCGGCGGGCGCCTCTGAAAGGCAAGTGCACAGTGGGAGGGAGCTCATGGCACGTCCCGGTCACAGCAAACACTGCCTGGCAAGTGGCAGATGCCCAGCAAATGCAGCTGGATGGATGTAGGCCTGGTTTTGAGTATGAGTACCTGTGGGCGTGTGCACGAAGGTATAAGTCTACAGATACACGTGCAGCTACGCGTTATATACGGTCAGCTAGTGTACATGAAACTTTGCAAAGTACGTGTGTCATATATGTATTATATATACATACTGGTTTCTATATATATACTGGTTATGTATACAACTTTGAAAGGAATTTAAAGCAGTTTTTAAGAAAAATATACACAGAATAAGACAAGCAAATGACAAGAGATAGTATAAAGCTCCCACTATCAGGAAAAGGCAAGATGCCAGGAAGCCCCCTTTTTCAGTGACTGCGAATTTCTGAGCATCCTGCCGGCCCAGGTGATACAAGAGACCTGCTGTGTTACTAATTCCTACTGCTCCACCAATGAGCCTACAAGTTAACTTGGAAGAACAAAGTTTATCTTGAAACGATCTAAGGGCACAGAGAACTCAGCTCTTCCTTTGAGGGACATTAGGGGGAAATGGTGGGCAATGGGATTGGTAATAGTTTCAAAGCATACAAAAATGGTCTGTAAGTTGATTTCTTTTGTATATCAGTCTTCTATCAAAGTCAAGAGTATGATCCGAAACAGAAGTTCAGTATAAGCATTCCTGAGCCCCCAATCGTGCATGGGGGTTACCAGAGGCTGGGCAGTGGAGGTGGAAGGGAGGGGTGGGGAGAGGGTGACCAATGGGCACTAAGCCACAGATTGCAGTAAGTCCTGGGGTGCTGCTGCAGCGTTGGGTGACCACAGATCACAGTGATGCACTATGTGTTTCAAAAAAGTTAGAAGACAGGATTCTGAATGTTTTCACCAGAAAATCATATCATATCATCAGGAAATGATCAATATTTGAGGAGGTAGAGATGTTTAAACTGATTTAAACATTATGCATCACGTACGTGTATTGAAACAGCACACGGTGCCCCCACGAATACATGTGCTTTTATATATCAGTTAAAAGTAGATTTTACTAAAAAAGGGAATTTGTGAACTGGATACACTTCTTCTCTGCTGCTCACCATGCCGGTCGCTGCTCCGCCGAGTGCAGCCGACAGCACCCTTCTCAGAGGGGCGGCAAGGAGAACCCTACCCCACTCGCCTCTCCAGGAGTCAGCTGCTAGTTACCAGAGTGGGCAGCACTCCCATGGCACACCCGGGCTGCCCGGCATATGCCCGTGCACCCACACAAGACGCCTCCAAAGCTGAATCTATCAAAACCTTGGTAAGACCACTCACTGCAGACTGCACTGCAGACTGGGCAGTCAATAAACCACCCATCAAAACCCACGGATCTCTGATGAGGGGACACAACTGGGTGCCGTGTGAATGCTGGGGACAGAGATAAGGGATCAAGGGTGGCCACAAGGACAGGCCGAGTCCATGTCCCAGGCTGGCCAGTTCCCAGAAGCAGAGGGCCTCCCGTCTTGTGCGGATACTTTGAAACAAGCCCATCCCACCTGCAAGCCACCGGCAGTGTCTCCAGAGGATGGAAATACCACAATTGAAAGAACGGGGAAAAAATCCCCCCCAATCCAAAACCAGGCAGCATAAATAACGGCAAGGAGTGTCTCTCAGGCTCCAGTGACAGGTGGGGAAGTTTTGCTCCCAACAAAGGAGGTACATAATAGTGAGCTCTTCCATGAATAGGGACCATGTCTGTCTAACTTCGTGTAGCCCGCCAGACTGCCAAGTACCTGTGGGCGCTTAATAAATGCCTTTGAAGGGTGATGAATGCCATCATTATTACATCTGCCATTATATTTTTTAGTGAATGAACCTTCCTTATCAATCTTTTAAACCATGATTTCAATAGTATTAATTCAACCACCCCCAATACCAAGAGCTTTTCTAAATTCTAGTCCTCAAACCTTGTCACAAAACAATGCATTTGATTTTTGCAATGTCACATGCTGGAATCAAAGAAAATTTAACTCACATGCCATCTTCTCAAAGGGTTGAGGCTTAAGTGGCTCGTAAAGAACAGAAAATAATTATTTTCCAGTTTCTGGTATGTAGCGATACTTAAATGTTCACGTGATGTTGACGATTTCCTTCAAAATGCTATTTGATATTAGCAATATATGATTTTTGGAAACAAAGAGCCATTGTTTCTAGAAGTAGATGCTTAAAAAGTAAATACTTGGATATGGCTTGTGAATTACAATAGTTCCAATTTTATTGTAATACTGCTTAAATCAAGGTAGACCAGAACCTAAAAACACTCAGATGCCTTGGTAGATACATAATGGTGACTCAAGTTATCCCTTCAGGCTTCAAGGTCAGGCTTAGGCTTAGGACCCTTCTCTGTCCAACCCAATCATCTCTTCCTCCTCCAAAACCAGAAAACCTATTATTTCTAGCTCTGGGTTGACAGAACGTGAAAACTTCAACTCCCTCTCTCCCTCCTCGCCTCCTCCTCTTCCCTCCCTCTCTTAAAAAGCTGTCTAGTAACTATGAACACAGGGTGCAGGGGGGCTGAAGGGAACAGACAGACTGCTGGCAAAGCAGACACGGTCTCACAGGGAAGACAGGGACAGGAAGGAAGTGTGAGCCCACCTGAAGAAAAAGGACCATTGCCTGGGCCCAGCAGAGCACCAGGAGCCCGGAGCGGGTGGAGCTGGGGAGTAGGCACTTGATGGAGGCTGTGGGGGTGCAAACTGTCTGCCAGGCAGGTGGAGTGGGGGAAGGCATCCTAGGCAGAGAGGAGTCTGGCCAAAGGTGTGAAGACATAGCAGTCCCATAGGTGAGGACTGGTGCGGTTATGAAGCAGGCTGCATCCCACACCCAAAGTCTGCGCTTCACTTGGTACAAATGCATATGTCGTATGGCTCAGAGCAGGTGCTTTGCTTGGCACATACTACACACCGTGCGGCTCACGGTGGGCGCTCACCCTTCAAGGCACTGAGCAGTGACTAAATACCTTTAGGCCGCACTGTGTCCTGAGGGGCATAGATCCAAGTGTCATGGGGCCTGCAGCTTTGAGGTAGTATAGGATGACTCTTAGAGAATGAATTCTGAAACCAAGGACCGGTGAACAGCGGGAGGTCCTCAGCGCAAGCACGTGGCCCTTCAGCTTAAACCTCATCAGCATCTGAGGCCTCTGGGCAGAGTGGATTCTGCACTAAAACAAGAGCGGCCAGTGGGGCAGGAGAAGCAGGATGAGAGCGGTCACTGCCTCCTGGCATGGGTGCTGCTAACACCATAGGTTGTGATTTACACATCCCTTTATCACTCTGGCTGTGTGGTGGTCGTCTCAGCCCCTTTCTGATCCAGGGCAGAACCAAGCACAATGCCTTGAAATAAATGCTGTCCTTATGTTAGGCAATTGATTAATCACATTTGACACCTGATATCTCCATTAACTAACTCTACCTCTCTCGCGCTTTCTGAAAACACTAAGTACATTTCATATGTGAAGCATTAGAAATGGCATCCACTGTGTCAAGGGAACGGGGCTACCAAGGGCCCACTCCTGCTTTTGAGAAGCTCCTGGCCTATAAGGAAAGACAAGCAATGTCAAAACCACATTGACTATTTTCTGAGCGTCTGCTGCTAGCTAAAGTTATTAGAGCAACGTCTCACATTCAATCCTAACTTGGCAGAGGCAAGCAACATCATAACCCCTGTTACACAAATAAGGTCACACGGCTAGTGAGTGAGGGGGCCAGACTGTGAACCCCGAAGTCTGACTCAGAGCCCAACTTTGCAGTCAGTGAGTATTTAGCATAGAAAGAGGTTTGCAGGACATTAAGTTCTAGGACCGAGACAGGAACAAGGGGCACACACAAGGAAGTGGCCAACTCCTGTGCGGCCAGGGAAGGTTGCAAGGAGAAAGACAGAAACTGAGCCCTAAAGAACCAAAGGAGTTTGCCAGAGGAGGAGGGAGAATGATCCAGATGGAGGGAATCAAGGCCCAAAGAGAGGTCTGGAAAGCCTGGCGTGTGGCTCGCACTGGGCAGGCTCTGGGACCATGCCTTCAACGCATCTGTGACAGGATGCACAGGGGCCCCTTCCTCTTCAAGCACTCGAAGCCAGAATGAATGAACCCAACAGGTAATGGCGGGACTCAGACAGGGAGCCGGGTGGAAGCTTCCTGGGTGTGTAATTCTTCAAGAGTCCAAATGAGGCTAACGAAAGAGAAATTAAACACAATGCTGTGTCACGGCACTTTGACATAAGTGTCAACTTAGAATTTCAAATAAAATTAGAAGATTCTTCTAATAATTATATA
Source organism: Sciurus vulgaris (assembly GCF_902686455.1). Lineage (NCBI taxonomy): Eukaryota > Metazoa > Chordata > Mammalia > Rodentia > Sciuridae > Sciurus > Sciurus vulgaris. The sequence continues at coordinate 9,513,400 of NC_136462.1, forward strand.
GGATGGCAAATAAGGTATGGGGCAGGCGCACGTGGCAAAAAGTGACTAATCGTATTTTGCAAAAAGGCAACCAGGGCTGACCCTTCTCTGGATAATATTGCAGGGCAGTCAGAAAGGAGGAAAGGTTACCAGCAGTTAATGTTAAATAGCAATCCATCCACTACGCAGCCCCCCCACCCGGCTCCTCCATATTCATGTGAAACTACCATCCATCCATATTCATTATATCCAGAGAGTTTCAAAGTAGCAAATGCAAGCTTGGGAGAGTTCAGGTCTAATAAAAGTGTTTCTGGTGACTAGCCATAGGCTTCCCCCACCAATCTCGAAATTAAAGTCAACTAATAAAGTAAAATAGTAGGTGGCGGGGGTGGGGGGGCCGGGCAGGACATGCCTAGCCTGTCCCAAGACAGGACAGTGTGCCTTCCTTCACAGGGTATCTGCTGGGTGCTGGTCACAAGAGGTTTCAGGTACAGGCTTGAGTTGGAATTTCCGCTCTTCTGCTTAGTGTGGAAGCTACATCACACTTCTCTGCCCCCGTTTCTCCTGTAACAATGATCAAAACAACACAGCCTACCTCAAATGAGATCATCCAGGGAGCCACACCTCGACCCTATGCTCCTGAGCAGCAGAATGCTCAACTTGGAAATATTTGCTGGAATTCTTGTGATACACGTGCCACCAGCCCCATTTTATAGTTGAGGAAAGAAGCAGTACCTCTATTCTTTGGACCTTTGGACCCTTTAGGGGAGCTGAGTTACCAGGACAGTCTACTTGCTCTACGCAAGGGCTCAGACAAGCTTCTAAGTTCTCAGGCTGCTTGGCAGAAAGCTCTGCAAAGAACAGAACAGTTAGAAGGGGTTTGTGCTTTTCCTGTTTAATCTGATTTAGCTAATCAGTCAGACCCCTTCATTCTCGACACTCACTCTGCTGTTATCCTTAGAGTCGTCCTCCTCTGTATCGCCCAAATTAGGACAACTTCAAGTTTCTCAAAGCACTTACAAATACATGACCATCTTGCATCCTGCCTAAGACCCTACAGCAGAGGCAGGGTGTGGGTTATTGATTTGGGCTGGACTTTTTTTTTTTTTTTTTTCACTTTCATAAAGAGAAAACCAAGACAATGAAATTGAAGGAATTTACCTAGTCAAACTGCAGCAGCATATCAATCCAGGATTTTTGACAGCAAGGAGAGGGTGAGATTTTAACTACAGCCCAAGGGTGGGGGAAATCCTAGAAGGATTAGAGGTGGGAGCAGAAGTTGAGTTAGAGACCTTCAAGCTCTTTCCAGCCTGCAATCTTTAAGGTCCCCAAGGGCCCCGTTTCTGCTTATCTGTGCCCCTCCTGGGTAAGTGGGAGACTCTTTTGAATAGTGGGAAGTGGGGGTTTCTGAAAACAGAGGAGGCCATTCAGAGCTTTGCACTCCATACAAGGAGGAGGGTCTCCAGATGCCACAGGGCTGCAGGGACACACACATACACACACACACTTAGACGTGGTGGAAGTGTGCGTTGGAGACCCAGGATTCTGACTTTTCTTCAAGTGGTGTTTGCCAGGGTGAGGTAAGCCAGGGCAGGAGCCCGCCCCCATCCCCACCCACACCCGGAGCTAGACAAAGGAGCAAGACCTTCAATCACTTTACCCCCAAATGAAACCCACCCCTGTGCAGAGCAGGTGGAAAGGTAAGAAGCCAAGACAGCGGATTGCCAGGGAGATAAGCAGAGGCAGGGCCCCCGGCAGATCTTGATCTATAGACCGGGTCCCTGAGTCGCCTCCGCAGACACCAGGCGCGCCCCTGCGGAGAACCCAGACCGCCAAGTCCTCAAATACTCCCCGACCGCCAGCTCCCGCCTGCGCTGGCCCCAGATTCGGGGGAGATTAGGGGCGCGCAAGGCAGAAGGGCAGGTTCAGAAAGGAAATGAGAGAAGAACGGAAAAAAAAAAAAAAAAAAAAAAAAAAAAAAAAACTGAATCCAGCTGAACATGCGGGTCGCTCAGAAGCCGAACACCGGCTCCGGAGCCCGGGGACGCTTCTGAGTCCCCGCCAGGCGTGCAGGTCTGAAGTTCGGGGAGCAGCCGGCGGCCGGTGTGCGGACCCGCCCGCGCAGTCCCACGCGCGCGCCTCTGCACTCCAGTCTGGAGAAGGCTCTGTTATGCAGAACACCAAATCTTGTCAATTAGGCTGTTCTTAAGAGAGGAAAAAATAGTTGGGAATGTTGGAACGTCGCGGGCAGATTTCCGAGTGTGTGCGAGGCGCTTCCTGGGCAGATGGCCCCAGCGTGTGGGTTAGGAGCTCCAGGCGCTGGCCGCCCCCGCGCTGGCCCTCGGATGTCACTCCCCAACTGACTGCATTTGCCAACCAGGGCTGGGAGCAGGGACTCCCTCCAGTCTAGGGGACCGAGCCCCGGGGCCAGAACCTCCGAAGGGATCCGGGCAGCCTGTGCGCAGCGCTGCCGGGATGCTGCGCTTTCAGGCCCCGGGAGAGTGCGCCACCCCGCCTAGCCCCATCCATCCTGATGCTGTAGGGTTGACCCGGGGTCCTCTGCCCCGCCGGGTCTGACCTCCCTTGGCTTTTTAAATCTTCATTGTAACTGTGGTAGTTAAAGTCTTCAAAGCCACAAAGTGCATGAAAAATCCGGAGCCGAGTGTCACCCTTTTGGCCCAAACAACCTTTTGGGACCCTGCTCACCTGGCGCCGGGAAAGCATGGCAGCCCCCAATCCTTCCGCTTCTGCCTGGACTTCCTTTCCCCTGGGCTTCCGTTTGTAAAAGGCCTGGAGTTTCCTCAGCGTCACAGCAACAGGTGGCTCAGGCTCCTTAGCAGGTGGCCACCGCACCCTGGCCCCTTTGTCTCCTCCTGTGGCTTGCCTGCCTGCAGACCAGGGCAGGGGGACTTTCCTGAGCATTTGGACCAGAAAGGGATTGAGTCAGGTTCCCAAAGTAACACAAAAGCTCCACTTTGATTTACAGATACATTTATAAAATTCTTAAGAGCTTAAAAAATTTAAGGTTCTCAGTTTTTTGTTTGTTTTGTTTTGTTTTGTTTTAATGAGAGAAAACCAAATGGGTAAATCAAACAAAATAATCTTCTTACATAACTAGTGCAATAAAATTGTGCAGGCAAAGTAATGAAAAGATTTATGCTAAGTAGATGCTCTTGGTGTATTTCCAGCAGACTTGGGCTGTGGATCCACCATGCACTATGTGACGGGCATCTTCTAATCTTCGTAGAGGCATTATAGCCCCATTTGGTGAGATGGCTGGAAGTCTCGACCGAGACCTTTGGTGAATAGGAAGCCTGGAACAAACCACCCTCCTGAGCTCCTGGGGTCCATCTGCAGGCCCTGGGAAAGACATCAGAGGCCAGAATCCAGCCCCTACATTTACAATAGGGTAAGTCAAGGCTGGTGAAGTGGTAACCAGGCCAGCGCTTGATCCAGGTCCCAACAGCCAGGCTGCCATTAGCAGTACGTAAGGCACATGTCCACTGGGGACAGTCGGAGCCTCACACCCATACCACAGATGAAAACACAGAGGCTAAGAAAGAATGACTGAGCACACAGAGTGCCAGCACTAGGCAAGAGCAGAACGGGGACACCTCAGATCACATGCCAACCTTCTGCAGGCCCGAGAAATCCCCTTGTGGCCGGTCAGGCGGCATCCTGGTTCACTGTGCTTCTGCCAGAGAGCAGAACCCGCTTCTACCCCAGTGCAGTCCTTCTAAACATTGGAAGAAATGCTGTAGATTATCATCATCATCATCATCATCATCATCATCATCATCATTATCATCTCTATTACTGCTAATTTATCTCCCTAAGTGAGGAAGAGTTCCAAAGGAGCAATCCTCCCGGACGGTCCCAGGCAGCTGTGTGGGTTCTGGTGGCCGAAGCAAAGCCACAGTCCTGGATCCTGCGAGGTTTATTGTTTAAAGAGGTTCAAGTTCCCAGCTTCCTGCATCGAATCCTCTTCATTTTCTGGGAGCTAAGCTTAAATACCTCTAAAAACTTGGCCTACCATCATCCTGTAGCTGTTAATTAAGCTTCAAAAACTTTCCATTATGTTTACAGTACACAGTGTGAATTGCAAAATAAATTAGAACCAGGGCACAGTTGGAGTTTTCAGTAAATGGAGCAAAAAATCTAGGGAGACCCTCCACTTGCACAATGGGCACATGGGTGTTTCTCATTCTGATTCTTCTTTCTAAGGGGGGAAATGGACTTGGAAAAAGAAAATTTTGCTTCTTAAAAGCAAATGTCGCACTTAAGATTTCTTCGTTTGCTGCTTGCATAGCAGTCTGAATTGAATAGCTCTGCACAGACAGTGGAGTGAGGAAGAAGCAGTTGTGAGAAAGGCATCCCTTTGCCACCGAGGAGACTGAAATTAGAGGACAGCACTGATCGGTCACACAGTGAACAGCAACCACAGAACACAAACTTACGATGTGGCAGAACTTGGGTCCCCAAACAGATGCCAGGTAAAATCTTCTGTTTGCTTTAGATTTTTTTTATAACAAAACCTGTGCTAAATTGGGGAAACTAAAAATAGCTTTTTGAGAACAGGCATAGACCAAACCCCGCACAAGGAGAAACATCTGACCTCTAGCCTGAAAGATACTCTCAAGATATATTCTTTAGAACATTAGCACTCAGTTTTCAAAATGAAATATGTGTGCTCGCTTTCTTCTGTAATGTTTACACTTTGTAAAAAAAAAAAGGGGGGGGGGCCTAGAAGGGCGTAAACCTGACCTTGAAAATTGTTGTAAAATTAAGCAGATACCAAAGCTTTTGTGAGCAGAAGGAGGGGACCGTGTGTTCCATCAGATAAACTCATTTTTATAAAGAATTCCTGCCAAGTGGATGATCTGTAGCGCTCAATTCTTAAAATTTTAAGAGAATAAAGAGCAATCTTAAATCTGACTTCTTAAAATATTTGATAATTTGTTTTGAAATTGGGGATTTGTCATCCGCCTCTCAGAACAGATGCAAAATGATATCCATTTGAATCACACTGGCAGTCCATGTCCTGTTATCAAAGCTGTAAGTGAAGATAAAATAGAGAAGAAAACCAAGACAAAGGAAATTCAGTGGGAGTGTCTCCTGAACATATCTGGTCTCAATCTGCATTAATACAGTAACTTTCCTAGAAAAGCTCATGGAGATAGCTGCTCATACAATGGCTGTGTAATCTACCCCCCAAAATAGCTGCTTTGTATTTCCGAATCTTAAAAAAAAAAAATCTTCTTTCTAAGAACTCTGAGCATTAAGATGATAAAGAGCTGTAGAAGATGACATGTGGCTGCACAGGAGCTAGACATTTTAAAGACCATTTCCCTGTCCCCTCCGCTCCAGAAAACATTAAGTTAATGGAAATGCAGATGACAAAGACCTGAGCAGGCGCCGAGCTTCGTGAGCAGGAGGGAAGGAATCAGGCTCCTCCGCGGTCCTTCTCTCATCTCATCTGTGTCTCCGTCTTTCTTTCTCTTTCCCTTTCTCTTTGCCTTTGGAAGATGTCTTGTGGACGTGAGGGATGACGTGGACAGGTAGCGAGGGCAAGCTGTGGGATCAGAAGACTTGGAGTTCCACAGGTTCTGGGTTCCAGCTGGGGACCTGCCCTGTCTGGCTGGTGAGCAGATGTGCATGAGCAAGGAAGGGTCCAGGTGCCCAGCGCCGTGTGGACAGGGATCTGAGCATGGAGACACGGTGTGGGGACGTGTCCCTCACCCCACAGCCACTTGCTGAGACTAAGTAGGTAGAACTTTGCCCACTTCCAAGTATAATTTCTAATGATCAAAACAATTAACAGCGCTCATTAGGGACTTTCCCTGGGCCAGACACCATAAATGACAAGCGGCCTCACGCCCATAATCATCATATCGACGCTAGAGGACTGAACAGGTTCCCTCCACCTGGATGATAAGGAGATCTGTAAGGGGCAGGGTCTGAGTCCCCAGCACATTCCACATGGCTTTTAAGCAAATAATGATAGGGTGCCTGAGTCGTCCCTCTAGAAAGGAAGAGATGTGTGGCCTATAGCTTCTGGATGTGCACAGTCCTGCTATTTCTCTGGCAGAGTCAAAGAGGCACAGAGAACCTTCTGGAAGCGGTTAGTCCAGCAGCAACATTGTTTCAATCCTGAACACCCAGCAGTGCAGAGAGGAGGGGCGCCCACCCAACATATCCCAACAATCCGTGTGTAACAGACAAGTTGAGGGACTGCCCGTCCTGCTGGTCCACTGGACAGATGAAGAAATTGAGACCCAGAGACAATGGGCTGGCCAGGATCACTCAACAGGCAGGTATGGAAGCCAGAACTCACCCCTGAGCTCTGGCCTCAGGTCCAAGGTCAATGCACCTTTGCTGAGCACAAGGGAAAGAAGGAAGAGGGTGGAGGAGATTTCCATTTTCCTTGGATTACAATCCCAAGTTGCCCTCACACAGGAAGGGAAGCGGGTGCTCCGATTTCCTTGCTAGGGAGCTGAAGGCTGCGCATCTCGAACCCGGGGCCAGCAGCGCCCACAGAAAGCAGCCCGCTGTGCCAGCAGTGCTGTTCTAGGTCTGCTCCTCTTCTGCGTTTTGACTCCCAGCTCTCTTCTGTCCACCGGACTCTCCATCTTCTGCAGCCTCCTGTTTTCCCATCTTGTCCTGCCAGTCTGAGCCGTGTTCGGGATACAAAGCTTGTTTTTCTCTAAATATTGTCGTACTGGCTTGGGTCTTTTGACGCATGCATAGCCTTCAGTATTTAGAGGGAATAAGAAAGAAATGTTCCTTGTTCCTCGTGGCCAGGAGGAAGCTGAGTGAAAAAGGAAAAGCCCAAGCACTCCATGACCGTTCTTATTGGCTTGCCCAACACTTTGTCCCCACCCAAGGCTATTTGGACCTGCTTGTTTCCATGAACAGACTTTGAACTAGAACAAGAAACATGGATGCCTCCCAGCCTCGGACGGCTGGAGTCGCTTCAGATAGGATGCTTGCTCTCCTCCTGCCCCATGGATGTCGGGGCTATTAAACCTGCCCTGCCATGTTCCATTGACGGCTGTGACAGACACATGGTGCTGAGCACCCACTGAGTGCCCGTGTGCTGGCTCAGGCTTTATGCACGTACGCGGGTTCCCCTCGGTACCCAGTGAGGTAGAACTTCGGTGCACAGAAGAGGAAATCGGCGCCCGGGAGGTGCAGTTGCTTCCCGGAGTGACGGAGCTGGCGAAGGGCAAAGGCCTAGGCCTGATGCGGGGTTGGTCTCCCTCTGCGCCTTGTGGATCAAACCCAAGAACACAAGCAAAACTGCTTTCCACCGGAAAAACGCCAGCAAGCTCTGGAGATCATAAAGCACATCGAACTTTATAGTGCTTTGGGGAGGGACCCGGGGAGCTGAGTCTAGTTTTGTCCTAAGAAACCATCCCGGGCCTTTTGAACCAGAAGTTTCTGACATTCTAGGTTTTTCGATGCTGTGGGTTCTGAAGGCAGGAGGAGGTTTGTGGGGGAAGGTGGAATTTTCTTTCAGATCGTAAAGACCCGTTCAAACCACTGATACTTAATTTGCTATTGCTGGAAACCCTTACAGGGCTTCAACAGCACCTCAGCCAATCCCGGGGAGTCCAGTGCCAGTTCCTGAAAGGGCACAGTTCTTGTGGGCACTGACCGAGCCCTCGCAGGCATCGTGACCTTGGGCAAGGACCAGTCACCTCTCTGCCCTTATTTTCAGGCCTTTGCCTCTAAACTGGGACTCTCAGATGGTCAGTCCTGCTGGGCTCGTGGGGAAGGACCGAGAAGCCAGCACGGCAGCCCGTGGAAGAGGGCTTGCCCACCAGGGCCAGGGACTCCGAGTTTGCTCTCCGCCCTGCCTGCGCTGCCTTTCATTTCTACCGTCTCCCCTTCTTGGGTTCTCTCCGAACCTCCTTTAGGGTCTAGGTGTCCAAAAGGCAGGGTCTCCCCCTGGACAGAAGATGGTCTTTCAGGGCCCCTCCATCCTCTCACGTCCGTTCTGGGGTCAGGCGGCCCCGCCACCTCTCCCCGCTCTCCAGCACGGCCGGCTCCTCTCAGAGCAGAGCTGGAGTTAGAAGAGTCCCCAAGGCGGGAGCCGCTTCTGTATTCCTGGTTGCCCTTCTGCCTGTTTCCACCAAAAATGCAGCCCCGGTGTCTGCACAGAGGGAGGGAAGACCGTGATCAGCCGCCACTCCAGGATTTAGGGTGACAGTGGCTTTCCCCTTCTGACTTTGTTACTTTGGCAAAAGCATATCTGTCCTTCTGGCACTAACTCCTATCAAATGCATATTAAGAAGAATAGTAATCCCATGGGTGACTGGGGATTTTATAGCTGAGTTATTTTCCTGAAGTGCTGGGGATACAGTTGGTTGCAAAGTAACACAAATGTTTCAAGGGATTTTTCTTCCCTTAGGGATCCATTTCTGAACTTCCTGGACCTTGTTTTTGGTAGAACGGGAAGCCTGCTTCATAGAACGTGCTTTCTGTCAACCTGAGATCCTTTCCCCTAACAAAAGGGTGCCATGTTCCTCTTTCCTGGGAGACTTTGGGAACCCAAGAGTGACCTGCACAGATTGGAACAGATCGTTCCCTGCAAGGAATGAGCATGGGCTGGGGCTGGGGGCATGGCTCAGAGGTGGAGCTGGCCTGGCATGAGCAACAAAACAAAAAGCAGGTAATTAGCTAGGTGCCATGACAAGTCTCGGCTTAGAAAATGTACCTGCTTCCTTTCACTTAAAACGTTTACGAGGTGCCAATCACGCCCCTCACTGGGCTGAGTCAGGATGCAAAGCTCTTACTTCCAGTGTGTGATGGTAGGAAATCATTTCAAGAGTATTGCCCCATGAAAATTTGTTTTATAGTATGTGCGAGAGTCTTTTACTCAGGGCAATAAAACAATGTTTCATTAATGATAGAGACAAATTAATGTGCGTGATCCCAGTAATTTCCACTTTCAACATCAGGCCTTCCTCTGCCGAACATTTTCACAGCAAGGTGATCGCAATTTGACGTGCATACAATTTGGGAAGATTGATTCATTATACAATTTAAAAAATTCTTGAATCGCAATTGTCAAATAATGATTGTTCAGCTAAGGAGTTTTGATGTTCTGAGAGTAGCCTTGTAAATCTACCCTACTGAAGAAACTTGAAAATTTTCAAAGCTAAATAAAACAGTTGGCCCTGAAAAGAGATGCCTACGGTGGAGGAGGAAAGAGTTCCATGGAATACTGATCTTACTCGTCTTTAATGCCAGATAATGCTAGCTGATTTGTCTTTCATGTCTAAAGGGGTGGTAAAGGGGTAGCACCAGGATGAAAAAAATTAACATTTTTCTGAGAGTCTGCTATGTGCATTTCGGATGGAGCATTTTCATATTTATTAGCCATTGACAAGCGGATAACCACATCCCTGCCATACAGAAGAAAAGGATGTTAACTCAGAGATGTTAAGCTACTTGTTGGAGGTCACACAGCATTCTGACACTGGGTTACTCACCATTCACTAATCATTCTGACCTCAAAGCCCATAGTTGTCCTCCCTCCACCCAATACAGCTTCTTATTCTAAATCAACTTTATTTTATTTTTTCTTCAGTTACAATCACAGTGATAGTCAATGCACAAAGCAGAAATTTGGAGAAAAAAATACAGTCAAAAGGGAAAGCTTTACTCATAATCCAAATACCCAGTCACTTTACTTTTCAATCATTCTGATATATATACAGTTATATATATAGTTTTATATATGTGTGTGTGTGTATATATATATATATATATATATGTATATATATATCGTTATCCTCATGAGCGAAGGGTGAGTCCACTCTCAAAACCTCGGGACAACTCTGATCATCCCTGCTCTATGATTATAAGTGAAGAGTTGAACAGGCTCACTTCTTAATCTCCTGGTTGAACGGGAGGCAGCGCTTATAGCCCCTGGGAAGCCTCAGGGCCGCAGGCTCCAGGGCAGAGGCAGCTCTGTGGCGGGGAGGGGCCTTGGCCTCTGCTCTGGGACCCCCAGAGTGGCCTCTTCTGTCTTTCGACCAGTGCCACCCACACCCGAGCACTTCTCTGACAGCCCTCTGCCTTTCTCCCCCAAACACAATGGAAAGTTAATTGAATGTTTTATGCCTTAGAAATATCAAAGAAATGAAAAGAACGTAGGTTTCAACCATATTTCAATAATAAGTGCATTAATTTTTACCTTTTAACTGACACTTGTACTAATTTCCTTAAACGCTCTCTCTGCTTCTTTTCTGATCTGTCTGGCTTTGTTGGGCTGATGATGAAGGCTTACTTCAAATGCAAAAGATTAGCTCTCTCTTCCTTAATAGCACAATTACAGATTGTATGATGTCTCCATCATGAAAGAGAGCCGGGACAGACTTTTAAAGTCACACGAGTTTATTACAAAAGTGGCAGTAATAATTTTAATTACTTTACTCTACAAAAGATATCAAAATTGCCCTAATTGTCTAGTGGCATTTAGCAATTGTTGTGGGTAAAATGAGAGGAAAGCATTTAATATGCACTCCCCCTTTTAATTTGACTTGGGTCATTGTTTTAATAAAGTATTACGATGCATTATAACCTTGAGCCCACATTTCTTAGACCCCCAGGTTCCAGAAGTCTTAGGAAATGCAGAATGAGTTTCCCTACACAATATTCAAAATGAACCAGAAGCGATAACTCTAAGTACTATTTGTGGCTTACTATTTAAAGCCTAGGAAAAACAAAGAATAAACTCCTTTAATTTTGTCAAATGCGTACAATGTTTAAATTCAGCAGTGACTACAGTTCAAAAGACCAGATGTTCTTGCGTATTATATAATTATTTTGCACAATAGTTTACCACTGGAAAAAAAAAAAAAAAAAAAAAAATCAAAGCATATTGTTGTCTTTGGCATTTCTATACTTGACAAAAATAATCTAGAGATTGCATTATATTAAATTAATTCTAATTTTATTAAAGCCAGAGAGAGAGAGAGAGAGAGAGAGAGAGAGAGAGAGAGAAATGGAGAGGCAGTCATCATATTACTCTTACACTAAATTAAGTCCAAGAATAAGAAGCAACACTGATCTGAGAATCAAACGCCCCGACTCTAATGTAGTTAGGTGGAGAGAAGGAGTGGCACGGCTTGACCCGTCGTCTATTTTAAGATGAACATTTGCTCGATTCTAATGAAAAATGTTGCACTTAAACTCTGGCAAAGAGACAATGAGTACCTCCCCCCAACCCTGTCACGACTCAGAGAAAAAAAGAAAAATCCAGAATTTAAAAAGTAAAAGAAAAAACCATGAGAAATAAGCACTTTTAAAATAATTTTCTGGAGGGTGCTACATTGTGATAAAATTAGACGCCGCCAACAAAACTGTCAAAAAGTAAGGAGCCCCTGACTTTATCATCTGAGGATACTCAGGGAATGACCTGGGTTCTCCTAACAAAGGACTTCTCTGACAGCAAATTTATTAATTAAAAAAAAAATAGGTCCTTTCAATAAAAGCTACTCACCTAAAAGGAATGATTCTGGAATATAATAATAGAATGAGTGTTCTATCCTACAGTGCATTTAAAAGGCATTTCAGATTCTTAAATGTGCATCTAATTCTTTGCTCACAAAGATGATGAATGTGGAAAATGTTATTGGGAGGCGGAGATTAATATAAATGAATATCGCATCATGAAGGGGAGAGAAAACCCTTTTCTTATTTAATATTATCCAGATTAGTGACTATTTTTTTTTTCTCATAGACCAAAAAAGGAAAGGATAGGAAGGAGAGGGGAAGAAGGGAAGGAGGGAGGAAGGGAGGGAGGCAGGGAGGAAGGAAGGAAGGAAGGAAGGAAGGAAGGAAGGGAGGGAGGGAGGGAGGGAGGGAGGAAGGAAGGAGGGAGAAAAACTTCATTTTACTTGAAGGATAGGAAACTACAGGCTCAGACCCGCTAATTGGCTGAGAACAGAGAAAGGAGGCTCCGTAGCCCTGGGTGCCCCCCATGGACCTCTGTGGGGCCCACAGTGCAGGGCAGGCGCTGGCCTGGTCATGGGAGGGAGTGCCCTGGGCTGGCACGCTGGATGCCCCCCCGCCCTTGGTCCACTCCACTTCACAACGTTTGAGCTCCTAGGGCTGGTTCCTGTGCCCCTCGATGCTGTGTGGCCATGGCTGACCTCGGGCTGCGCCCCTACGGCTGATGTGCCTCAGGAATGCCACCCCAGCAAGACAGGGACTTTGCTGTCTTTGGGCTCAGCCAGGTCTTCTGCACGGGTGCACCAGCAGCTCAGCCAACAATCACCAATTCAATTCACACCTACGATGCAGAGAAAAGTGAGGTGCCCACCAGCCCTATCCAGAAAGACAATTCTCTAAAATAAGCCGCGCATAAAATTAAAGGAATGCGCTGCCTGGGACAGGTGACATGAAGCTCATCCAAAAGCAGCTCACGTCAGCGTTCCAGTGCACTGGGGACAAACTGGCCTTCTTCCCTGGCCTGAGTCTCGCGAGATGCCCCGGGACAGGCAGGCCCTGCAAGCGCTCTGGGCTCCTCCTGGCTCCCCTTGCCCGGTCCACGGCTGCAGGGAGCGCCTGTTCGCAGGAGCGCACTGTTGCGCTAGCAGTTTGTGCTTGGAGGGAAAAGATGGCGAGGCAGGCAGTGTAGTCCTTGCCAAATCGCGAGCGCGCGACACCGCGGGCAAGACACCGTCAGGAGCAGTTGCTAATTTATTTTAAGTGCCCCCTGAGTTTTTAATTTATCTGGAAAAATAAATAGATAAATCTGAAGCTCTCCCTGCCAACCCGGCGGCACCGGGTCTGCAGCGGCGGTGGAGGTTCGCGGGTGACAGAGGCTGTCGCCAGAGAGAGGTGTCAGAACGATCAGCCGACGGAGCCGGGCGCGCGGACGCTTCCTGGTCGCATGTGAGTCGGATGTAGCACATTCGCGTGGAGCCGACCTTTCCTTTCCCTGAGTTGGCTGCCGAAGCACATGCTAAATATTTTTTTTTTCTTCTTCAGAGTCTGCAATTCCAAATAGTCCCGCAGGCTTCTCCAAGCCGGGATTCGGCGGCAAGTTTGGAATGCAACCCGTCTCGTTCAGAAATTCATTATCCAAAGTGAGGAGCCCGGCGAATATTATAGTTTCATAAATATGCAGATTTTGTTTATTTAAACATTTTTTATGACACTTTGTGTTTTCCTAAATTGGGTCATCATTTTAATATAATTGGAATCTGATGTGTGTCCTGTTTTCTTTAAAAGCCATCTGGTTCATTTTCCACTTTCAGAAACCAAATTGTTTGTGGTAATATGGGGCCTGGCTCCTGGCTCCTTTTGAACCAACACACAGCTTCAGGGAGTTCCACCAAAGAAGTCCAGGGCCATCTTGAGAGGCCTCCTTGTTCCCCACTTTGATGAAGCGATTCTGAGCTGGACAGTTCAGACAGTTCATCCACGCCATGAAAATATGGAAAACCAGAGAAGCCACGTGAACTGAAGAGAGTAAGTAAATACAGTCCATTGGGTGCCATCTTGGATGGAGGGCAGATGACTAAACTCCCCCGACCCTGTGATTAAGAAAACCAGTGGGGTTGTGACCTTTCCCACTAACGGAATGGCAAGCTCCCTGGGGGCAGGAGACCTGTGCTCTGAGCAGCTGTGCCTTTCATAGAACTGAGCACCCAGCAGGTGCTAAAGCTGTGTCTGTTGATTGACAGGGATTCCAGATACACAAATTGCAACAAAATAGAGTTGTGTTATTGCTACATAACAAATTTATCCAAAACTGCCATGGAAAATAGTACCAGACATTTATCATTTCATAATTTCTGCGGGGTCAGAAATGCAGACATGGCTTAACTGGGCCACAGGGACTCGGTCCCTTGCCACCAGGGACCATCCATAGCTCACTCCAGGGCTACTGGCTTCATCTTCCTAAGTGAGCACGTGGGACCAAAGTCAGGCTCCTTTGTACCCCAATCCCCAGCATGACCTGCCATCGCCTTTTCTGTCCTCTGTTGATCAGGTGACGGTCAGTAGACCCAGCCCATGCTCCACAGGAGGAGGCAGCAAGCATGTGTCAGGAGCCACCTCTGCAGCTGCCAGCCCACACGAGGGAGTGTTTCAGTGCAGTAGGTCAGATTTCCACACTGAACCCAGTTAGACAGCGGAGCCCACGTTGGTCATGGGAACTTAAATTGACACAACCTGCCACTTACTCTCAACACCGCGGCATGCCACTCAAAATGCCCCTTGGTAGCATTGCATTGATTTCAGGTCCAGGTGCGGCAAGCAATGTCGACTCAGTCCTTCCAAAGCCACCAATAAGAAAATCTCAAGAAAAAAAAAAGTTACATATCTAATTTGTGCACCTTTCCTTTGACCAACAAACGTTTGTGTCGCGTTCACCCTTCCAGGAAAGAGCTCAGTTCCGGGTCAGGGACCACCCGCCCTTCTTCTGGGCTGCACAGATCAAATCCGGCTCGCCCTGAATGCTGAGCAGCCGAGCACATGGGGAAGCTTCTCAGTCCATCCCAGGAAATGGGGAGATCAATAGGCTCCCTTGGAGGGACCTCGTCAGACGACGTGAGGATGGACAGTGTGAGATCTCGATACGGTGTTTTCACGTTTGTGAATCTAAAGTCATTTCAGTGCAAATATTGGCAAACTTGACTTGGGGGTGGTTTTTGGTGGGGGGTGGTTTAAAGGATGATAGTATTTTACACTTTGCAGACATCAGGGTCCCTGTCTGTTGAAGCTCTGCTTCTTTATCAGGAAAGCAGCTGTAGATAATGCATAAAAAAATATGTGGCTGAGATCCAATAAAAACTTTATTAACAAATGCAGGTGGCAGGCAGGACTTGACCTGAGGACCATAGTGTGCCAACCCCGGGGTCAGAGGATTGTGACTAGCAAGCTTTTAAAAAACACCTTAAGTAGCAATGAAAATATCAAAGGACTTTTCACATAGGAAAAGTGAGTATTGTTTCTTGAACTTTTTTAATTAATTTATTTGTTCTCATTCGTTGTACATGACAGTAAAATGCTTTTGCATATTTTGATAAATCATACATAAATGGAGTGTAATTTCTCATTTTTCTGATTGTATATATTGTAGGATCACATCAGTCATGCAGTCATATGTGTACATGAGGTAATAACATCTGTTTCAATTACCATCCTTCCTACCCCCATTACCCTCCCCGTTCCTTCACTCCCCTCTACCTAACATAAAGTATCTCTATCCTTCCCTAGCAACCCCCCCCATCTTATTGTGAATTAGCATCCACATATCAGAGAAAACATCAGGCCTTTGGTTTTGGGGTTTTGGCTTATTTTAATTAGCATGATATTCTCCATCCATTTCCAGCAAATGCCATAATTTCATTCTTCTTCAAGGCTGAGTAATATTCCATCATTCACATATATATACCACATTTTCTTTATCCATTTCTCTGTTGAGGGACTCCTAGGTTGGTTCCATAGCTTAGCTATTATGAGTTGAGCTGCTATAAACTTGGATGTGACTGTGTCACTGTCATATGCTGATTTTTCACAGAAGAAGATCTACAATCAATCAACAAATATATGAAAAATGTTCAACATCTCTAGCAATTAGAGAAATACAGATCAAAACTACTCTAGAACTTCATCTCACTCCTATCAGAATGGCAATTGTCAAGAATACAAGCGACAATAAATGTTGGTGAGGATGTGGGGAAAAGGTTCACCCATACATTGCTGGTGGGAATGCAAAATGGCGCAGCCACTCTGGAAAGCAGTGTGGAGATTCCTCAGGAAACTTGGAATGGACCCACCATTTGACCCAGCTATCCCACTCCTGGGTTTATACCCAAAGGACTTAAAATCAGCATAGTACAATGATGCAGCCACATCAGTGTTTCTTGAACTTTTGGTTTCAGTTGAGGTATAGATATAGGTACAGCTATAGGGGCAACATGCACACACACACACATAATTTACAGAGTTGAAAGGAAAGCTTGTGTTTCTATAGCTTGTGACTGAAAGAAAGAACAGAAGAGCCTGGCATGGTGATGCACTCCTGTAATCTCAGCAGCTTGGGAGGCTGAGGCAGGCGGATCACAAGTTCAAAGCCAGCCTCAGCAATTTAGTGAGACTCTAAGCAACTTAGTGAAACCCTGTCTCGAAATAAAAAATAAAAAGGGCGGAGATGTGACTCAGGGGTTAAGGGTCTCTAGGTTCAATTCACAGAACAAAAAAAACAGAAAGAAAGAAAGAAAAGAAAGCAGCAAAGTGAATGTCTGCCGTGCACCCTGCCTGGTGCCTGGCCCGCCGCACACGCGGAATGAACGTGAGCTTCGGGCAAAGCTGCAGAACAAGAGGGTGGTGTGGCAATGAGCCTCAGCCCCACCACAGGAGACCATCAGAAAGGACTCGGTGACCCTGGGGAGGCACAGCCCTCCGAAGAGCTGGTGCCCACAGTCCCAGGAAGAGGTGAGGCAGGTACATTGGTGACCCCAGGTGATGCATGTGCTGGTGGGTTTGTCCCCGTGGGAGGAGTCCTCCTGACTCAGAAAGAGAGGGCAGGAGGCTGCCATGCAGGCTGGACTTGGTGTGAGACGCCTTGGCTGCCGTAGTTCCGTTCTCTCTGGGGCCTGTGCTTATCGCTCACAAGCCACCGACCTAGACGCGCCGGGCAACTCCGACGTGCCAGCGATCGCTAGTCACTCCACCAAAATCAAACCCAGCGGAGCGGGCGTTCTGGGGAGAGGCCGGCGAGAAACAGAGGCGTGGAAGTTCACGTGTGCCAGTGTGTGTATCCGAATATCACACGCACACAAGCGATCCTTCACAGCGATGGGCCTGTAGGGTGGAACATTCCCGCCACCAGGCCACATCTTTGGCACCGTGAGGTCCTAGCACAAGGGTCACGTGCGTGGCGATGCTGGAGCACACACACCCGCTGCGGTGCCAGTTGTTTGAAAGTCTGGCACATGCAGTCACGCATAGCTCGGCTGCCCGAGAGTGGTCACAGTCCTGTCCTTTCCAGGTTAGAGGACACTCCTTCTGCTAGACAAGGAGGGACCGCAAAAGGTCTGTGGCCTCACATCAGCAGCCGCCTCCCGCGTCTCGGGCTCACTGCGTCCCTGGGTGCAATCCAGGGCGGGTCCAGACAGAGGCCTGTGCCCGACAGTGGTCTATCTGTGTAAGTGTGCTCGGTGATGGTCACTCACTGACAACTGGGTGTGGTCATCCAGCCGAACGTTTCTCACAAAGCGCCCTGTTGTAGGCAGCCCACGCCCCTGTGCGTGCACGCTATATATACACACACAACGTCCGCATCAGAGTGGTCTGCAGAACAGGCAAGAAGAGAGAGCTGGGGGCTTGGGGACCTTTGAGAGAGATGTGGCGGAGGCAGAGGAGAACCCGGAACTCCTGGGGGAGGCTGCAGGCCAGGAGCACCAGTGCAAAGACCCTGAGGTGGGCCCCCGTCTGGAGAGGCCAGGAGTACAGGGCTCCACCACCCTGTCCTGTGTGGACACACCAGGGGGCGCAGAACAAGGGCCCAACTCCAGACCCGGAGCCCACCCGGGAGGGGCCCTGCGGTCCTGGCTCTGTTCAGGTCAAGGTGACAAGAGGGGCATGGTGGGATTCTGCCTTCATCTGCCTGCTGAGCAGGCAGTCTCCAGAAAACAGAGAAACCAGACCAGATCAACCCTCTCACATGTCACCTGGCCACCTCTGGGAACCATGAGTTCCAGTGATCAGGTGAGCAAACCCAGAAGCCCTGGCTGGGTTCCAGATCAACACATCTTCATGCAGAAGCCAGATGGAGGACAACCTGGGAGAGCCCCTGTCACCCATGGACTTCTCAAAATGACGTGATTGTCTTTTTCTTGTGTCTTTTAGGAATGCTTGGTGGAAGATTATTTTTCCTCAGAACAAAACACGTATGTGTCTTCATAATTATTACATATCAAATATGCTCCTGGTTTCCCCTTGTCTGCTTGGTCAATATTTGAAAGTGCTTTAACCTGAATGATATGGTTTGAGAAACTTATGCAGCCTTCCCCAAGCAGCATGCTCAGACACATGCATGCACGTGTACACACAGCAGGCTCAGGCACGTGCATGCACACATGTACACAGCAGCATGCTCAGACATGTGCATACACACATGTACACACAGCATACTCAGGTACATGCATGCACATGTACACACAGCAGGCTCAGGCACGTGCACGCACACATGTACACAGCAGCATGCTCAGGCATTTGCATGCATACGTGTACACACAACTTGCTTAGGCACGTGCACATATGTCCACATGTGCATGCACACAGGTGGGCTGGTCTCAAGGCCCCTCTTTGCCACCAGGTTTGTCCACCTCAGTGATACACAGGGGAGAGTCACGTAACTGAACACCTAAAGGGGAAGGAGTATTGCTCTATCACTCACCCTTTGTGACCAGCCTCACCATGTCCCAGGAAGACCCTCCACTTCTAGGAAGTCCACCATCCAAGGAGGTGGTGCAGGACAGAAGGCAAGTCAGGCAGTGTTCCCTGGCCTTTGGCAGTTAGGGTGTCTCGGGGTTGTGCTGCAGGTGGGACACGTGGGAGGTGGCACAGTGTGCAGCTGGCGTCAGCTCTGTCTCTGGCTTGTCGAGCACCTCTGTGCTCCTTGGAGCTCTCTGATCTGTGCTCTCATCTGACCCTCCCAGGGTCCTTGAGGCCAGTCCTCCAGCCCCGCCCACGGGCGAGGGCCGGTGCCCAGCCCTGAGCCTCTGCAGCGCCATGCCCTCAGGCTCACGGAGCCTCCGATTAGGGCGGCCTGATTCTGGGCTTCAACCCTTGAGCCCCCTTGCTACCTTGGCAAGTCGCTTAGCTGATTTCCTCCTCGGTCAGATTGTGACATAACAGCCCCTCCCAGGGCTGAGTCTACCCCAGCAGGATGATTACCAACCCGCACCCGCACCCGGCACTCTTCCTCCTCACACAAGAACTCTGGCATTACTGAGGGCAGCAGGTGTCCAGGCAAGTACTACTTTCTTTGGCCAGAGATGCAGGTGGACATCATCGGATGGGGTCTTGGAAAAGACTTCAAAGGGCATCAAGCAGTCTGGGAGACTCATCCCCCATCTTTGCCCTGTTTCCCCTTCTGCTTCCTGGAATGAGGGCATGATGGCTAGGGGTACAGAAGCCATCTTGTAACATGAGGTGACTGTGAAAGTAGAAGTAATGTACTCAGGGAGGAGTAGCAGAAAGTTGGGAAGGTTCTGGGCCACTGACTCAATAGAACTTACCATTGCAGCTCTGTGGAGTTAATACAGTAGAAAAGAAAAACAGCATCTAAATTGTTATTTTGGGTTATAACAGCTGAGCACGGCTCTTAGCTGATATAGCACCTTATGGGTTTGTTGAGATCATGCACAAAAAAATATATTTTTTGTACCTATTCTGCACACCCTATAAATCTGAGATATAATTATTACTCTTCCCTAGGTGCTTATATAGGTGGAGAGTCTGTATTTAAAAATCACCTCCAGAAATTGTCTGTTCCACTTGTTAATATTCCTGTTTTACAAATAAAAGACCCAGAAAGGTGCAGGGACTTGCCTAGGGACCCACAGCTGGAGAGCCATGGTGGGAGGGGGCTGGATGTCAGTATCCTGTCCCAGCACAACGGCTTTCTCATCCTGCAATTCCACCTTCCTTTCCCCCCAATCAAAATAAAGACTGCCTGCGCCCACAGGGAGTTGTAAGAAGTTTTTAGCCCACAATGGTGCACAGCTGGTCATGTGGTGGGACTGTGACCTTCATCCCTGGCCACCAGCAAATGGCTTCTCCCCACACAGTGCTGTGAGCAGAGTTCCTACTCCTACAAAACCAGTGGGACGGGCTGGAGGGGGCATAGACCAGTGTGGGAGCTCAGAGTGTGAACTGGCTGAAGAGTTAACGGCCAGATTCTAGGGCTTGCAATCGGCCATCGGGGGTCACAGTCCAGTGACACAAATGGAAAGCAAAGGCGATGCCCCAGAAAGCCAGGGAGCTGGCTGGAGGAAGGGAACTGGGCACAGTGACTTTATCAAAGGGAGAAAGTGACCTTGCTAGAAACAGGAGAACTAAAAGCAAAAACCCAACAAGCGCTGGTTTCATCTGTCACCCCGAACTCACCACTAACAACACTTAAACAAGGACCCGCTTTCAGACAATGGCGGGTATGAGCCGAGCACATTGCCGTCATGGTGCCCTGGGGGGTTTCGCAGGCAGGCGGCAACCTCTGACTTACGTCACAGATGGGAAAAGTGCCTTCAGAGGCCCTTCTGCTTGGCTCACCGTCTCCAGCCATCCTGGACGCCGTCCAGGAAGGACTCCTGAGTGTCTCACTCACCGCTTGGTCAGCTCCGGGGAGATTTTGCCAGACACTGGCTTGAGAGGATGCTAATGCCAAATGAGGAGAGATGTCCCCAAATAGTTCTGCGAACCCTGGTGGCAGGATGGGAGCTAAATAACACAGAAGTGTGCGTTCAGTCATATGGGGAGGAAGAGGGGGCAAGGGTTGGGTAGAGGTCTTTGGCTTAATGTAAATAGAAAAAATGTAAGTGCTTAAAAATAGGATGAATAGGAAATGGATTAAAAGTTATGGGTGTGGGGTAAGTAATATTTAATAATTTAAAGAACTTTATACTCTATTGAGGAGGATTAGTAGGTTCCAAAGCAGAACATGCAATGTGGTATGAATGTTTTTGAAATATCCTTATTTTTACATAAACACAGAAAAAAAAAAATGGATATAGCCCCAAACACCTGAAGGAGCAATAGGGGAATGTAGGATCAAAAATGATTCTTGTTTCCATCCTGCTTTTCTAAATTCTCAAATATTCTACTGGCAACATTGGAATCAGAATCTACAAAGATCCTCCAGAAGAATGTGTAATTGACAGTGATGTTCGCTGGGTATTTCTGATTCTCCGACTTCTGTGGATGTGGTAGATTGGCACATTGGTGCTTCCTGGTGCCTCGGGAGGAACAACATCTATTTATTTTAAGGAGCAACATCTTTTCTGGGCGAGTCTGAGCACAATCGTGCGCGGAAGCTCAGAGCAGGAAAAGCAAGCCGTCGGTCCTTTCCTCCACCCGATCCTATCCCGGCAGGGTCTCTGTATTTCCAGTCTGTGAATACAGGATCCCAGGGTGCCACTTTGGATATAACATACACTATTTGGGATCCCGCCTTGTGTCACCTTTCAGTCTGCCCTGACCACCCCCAAGAGGCTCTTGGGATGTCAATTTAGGTTCCCAATGGTGTTCATATGGATGGTGACCCAGATATAGGGGAGAACACAGGTGGGTGAAGTTGGAGGAGCCTGGTTCAAATCTAGGCTCTGCATTACCATTTGGGGTCAAGGGCTCAGGAAGACCCTACACGTTCCCCAACGGTGTACAATTAGCACAAGATACTGGCCCTGGATTCCCGAGGCAAACCCCAGGGAGACCCCAGGGTGAGCTTTGGAGAAAGGAGTTGACAGGCACGTGTGGAGGGCGGCGGCCAGGAGCAAGGACCTTCAGTGCTTAAAGAGCCATCAGGCATAAGGAGCCACAGCATGAACGAACGTTCGGGAGAGAGCCGACTCCCGCCCTCGGCATCCACTGATCGTAACAGACGTGCGCACGTGATAGGAGGCAGTCTCGTGTACCAGTTCCCAGGAGGCTGGCCATATCGACATACTATTAGTTATTTTGTTTATTTACCAAATATTTCCTGGGCGCCTTCTCCGTGCCAGGCAGTGTAGTGACATTTGGGACACAGCAGCAGCAGACCTTGTCTTGCAGTGTATCCAAGGTCAACTGACTTTGAAAGGAAAATTCACTATACCACTGCCCTAGAAGAAGAACCACATCTTTGCCTTTTATGGAAAGTCATCATGAAAGTGAGTACAATTAAAAGAAAAAAATCTTGGTATTCTCCTGAGATACCACTGCCTTAAGCAGGCACAAAGCCCAAGACCTCGGCCCCAGAAATCTCACCCTCGGTGAAATTCAGCAAGTGCTGGAGATGTGACCGTCACCTGCTCACACCACACAGAGCCTCTCTCTTCAAGGAAATCAGAAAATCTAGAAAACAGCAGCCTGGAAATAGCACGTCCCTTCTCTGATTCATGGTGTTAGTGTTCTGGGCCATCGAAATGATCTGGGACAGACACACGCTCCCCTTCAGGAAAACCCAGAACCGAGGCTCCGAGACCACCCGTTGTTCCCGTTTGAGTCGTGAAGTGTGAATGCCCCACTGTCTCTGCCCCAGAATCCTCTGTCCTGTGCCCCCTTAGTGCCTGACCCATACAGAGCAGAGAAGTGTGACTGCCCATTCTTGCTGGAGAACGGCGGACCTCAAAGTCACCTGATGTCACAAAACTGGCAGGCAGTGACAGTGCGGGGCAAGGATTTGAGCTCAGTTCTATCGGACCTCAGGTCAGGCTCCGTCCACGCCCATGGACTGTCTGTGAGCACTGTGGCTTGATATTGGTCAATGGCCCCTTGGCGAGGTTGGTCTGCAGGATGGGCGATGCCATATTTTCTCCAGATAGGATCAGGTGGTCCTGGAAAAGGCTGCATCATCCCGAAGGGCCACCTCTCGTCCCGAGAGGAAAAGGAAAAGCCGCCTCTTTTCTTACCATCCTTATACCATCCTCAACGGCCCTGCCTCATTTCAGCACCTGTTTTTCCACTCGGTGCTGAAGAGGGAGAGACCGAGGGGACTCGGGAGGGACGGGGTTAAACATCTTATTATTCTTGCTGCATTCGTAGTAAATTGTGTAATAGTTTTCATGTCTTAATTACTTAAATTTTATATTGAGCTATAGTGATATTATCTCTCTTTTTGTCTCCACACAATTGTATTTTATAATAGCTTTTATTAGGGACCTACATGAATGGAATTTAAAATGAACACATCGTTTCTGTGACTTGTGCAGTATAGAGGAGAGAGCACTTCTCTGATATTTGGCATGAAAAGTACTTTCCTTTGTGTTTTATGACATGAGCGAGTTTACAGGAGGTGGGGACACGTTTTGAGCTGAATGGTAACTAACGGAGACTTCGAGTCTCTTTTTTCTGCTTTTAGCAACTTCCCTTGATAAAGAGAGGTGCAGGGTGCTCCATGCATCAGAAAAAAAAAAAAAAACTCCCTAATTATAGTCAAATGCAAATAATACGTATATATTTTTTAATCTGAGATTATCTTTCAGAAAAATTGGACGTGGTCTGCATATCAGAGCACTATAAGGAGATCAAGGGTTAAATTACAACATTGCATTTCCTCTACTAATGTAGCAATTGCATTATTTTTTTTCAATCCAGCACTTAATCTTAGGTGTTCCAAACTATGCAAATCATGTCCTGCTCTGGCTCTTTTTGGAAGGTCGTGGCCTCTACAGCATGGAATTTTCAAAACAAACAGAGAACTCAAAGAAACGTAGCCAGGGCTTCCACACTGAGCTGGAAATGGCGTTGTTGTTTTGGTTTGGTTTTAGGGGTTTTTTTTGTTTTTTTGTTTTTTTTTTTTTTTTATTAAACCAAGTACACTGGAATCTGTAAATCGAAGTCTCTTGCACAGAGAAGATCAAATACAAAAGAAGAAAATAAAACCTCAACAAAGAATTCGGCAGGTACTTCAGAGTGACGGCAATGGAAATAAATGTGAAGAAATATTAGAGATGCATATTTAATATTGTTGTGTTTATTGCTTCATTTATAAAAGTCAACCAGCTAGAAACTGTGAATGAATAAACTCCTCGCTGGATGTAAGTCAGGCAGAGTCAGGTGTGTTTTAACTCTTACGGTGCCCAAGTCAATTCATTTAGAAAAGCATTGCTTCATTAGGGCGAATGTGATTCTTCCAGCTGGAAGGGAAAAAATGCAAAAACCAAAAATGTTCTTCCTTGGCCGGTGCATGTTCCTGCCTTTCCATCACCAACTCCTAAAATGCACCTTCTCCCCAGCCCAGTTCTAAGGCACCTCTTCTGGGAAGCCTCCTTCTTTGGGCTTTAGTGTGCTTGGAATCTCAGGCCAGCCTGGATCTGTACCCCTTATCCTTGCAGAGGGCCCTGTCCCTGGGAGTCCCTTGCAGGGAGGGACTGTTCTTATCAAGTTCAATGGCATCCACTCTTGTTCCTCCCCCAGCCCAGATGCTTAAAATCAGCACTGGCCGCAGAGAACAGAACTGGGCCAACACAGTGCTCCTTCCAGGATCCTGGGGGACTAGGCTTTGCAACCCCACACCACAAAGAATAGTCTCCGCCCTAAAGACAAACATCTGTCCGCAAGTCTGTACCATAAAGAAATTTGAAATCCTATTGATCCAATAACGTGTGAAGCAATCGAAGAACATGTAAGACGCAGGCTTGGGCGACAGACTAGACTTTTCATAGTCTCCAGAGAAGAAGCCCAAAGGATTAGACGTGGGGTAGAGGGAAGAATTCCAAGATGAAGAAAATAATCCTGAATATTACTCCATAGGCCCTGGCCCAACACGACGTAGTTCTGAAGAAAACGCGCTCTCTTGTATGAAAGTCACCACGTGCCAGGTGCAGTAGCACACACCTATCATCCCAGCCGTTCAGGAGGCTGAGGCAGGAGGAATGTAAGTTCAAAGCCAGCCTGAACCATTTAGTGAGACCCTGTCTCAAAATAAAATAAAAAGGGGGGAATGTGGCTTAATGGTAGAGTGCTTACCTGGCATGTGTGAGGCCCTGGGTTAAAAAAAAAAAAAATTCACCATGTATCTCTTAAGACCATATTATCTGAGGAAGAAAAAGAAGGAAGGGAAGGAGAGGAGAGGAGAGGAGAGGAGAGGAGAGGAGAGGAGAGAGAAGAAATGCAAAAGAAGCACAAAGACACCAGACCCCGGTCTTCTTTCCAGGAGTCTTTCCTTGATTTTCCAGTGGCTAACTCAAGTTCGTTTCCGGATGCTGGCTCTGTTTAATCTGTAATTCCACATCCCTCCCTTTGCCCAGACCAACTCTCCAAACTACAGCAGCCTCACAATGCAGATCTTCCCGGGTCAGTCGGGCCCAGCACCTGACTTTCGTCCCTGCTCCTCGGAACCAGTCTGACTGAAGGTTCCAGCATCGGGATCCATGCCTCTCGCTCACTCCGGCTCCCCTCAGCCGCCTTGGCTCTCTCCTCTTTTTGTGAACATGTCCACCCCCTTCCCAAAAGCACTGGGCCTCTGGAGGACCAACTTCACCACGTACGTCCGGGCGTCCTTCCCATGTTCAGAATGGAGATCAAGAGGCACCACAACAGATTTTGTGGATTTAGGGGACCTCGCTGTTTTCCATTCCCCATCCGTATGGGCAGGCGCGGCGCAGTCAAGAGAGAGCATCTGCTTCCCCCACGTTTCACTTGTGAACTTTAGCACCAGGTGTGAAGCATCCATAAAACCCCAAAGTGCTGGAAGGTTCTCACCAACAGGCACTTCACCAACCGTACCTGGTGCTTCCCGTCATTTGTCACAAGTTATAGGAGCAGAATTTTAATGATACCAGAAATAATTTTCCAGCAGCAGGAAAAAGAAAAGGAGAGAGAGAGAGAGACAGACAGAGAGAGACGCCCTAGCTCTGGTAGTTCTAGAAACTCTAACCTTCACTCATTGCTTCTCGTGGTTCTAGATACCAAACGGTGCCACATTAGAATGTCACAGTCTGATGCCTCTGCCTCAGAAGGAGTTTAGGGGGATGAGATCCACTGGGCCGGTGCTGGTCTTTCCATTCTTTGGAGGCGTCACCTACAGATTCCTGAGGAGTCTGGCCCAGAACTGGAAAGGGCATCTGCTTCTGCTTGGATGAAGACCTACATCCCGTTGGTCACACTTCTGCTGCCTTGATTCCAGATCTGAGGAAGGCACAGCTCCTCCCAAGAAGCCCACGGTCCCGCGGGGCTAGGGTGAGGCAATACGCATGTCAGAAATTACACTCTGGAGCAGTGTGGTCCCTCTCTCTCTGCCTGTCCCCATCTTCTGCCAATGGAAAATGGGTTCCCTGTGGGAGATTTGAATGAGAAGTCAGGCCCTTGGAGGGACTCTGCTGTCTCTGCCAAGGGAAGAGCAGGTGACTCAAGGAGGCTCAGACGATCTGTGTGGTGGCACAAAGAGAAAGTGGCCCAAGCTCACACATGCCAACAGCACTGGTTGCCACCACGGAGGCCTCCAGAGTGTCCCCCAGTTCCCAACCTTTCAAACCCTGGTGGCTCAGCCCACGAAGCCACACCTTGGCCTTCCAGTAAACTCTTTTCTACAAAAGTCCTGTGGAGTCAGTTTCAGTTGCTGAGGTATCTGTATGGACACCCCTGGGAAACACTGCGATTATTTAAAAAGGCATGGGGTTCAAGTACAGAGTAGGCTGTGACCAATATGGTCTGAACGAGGTGTGGACAGGGAAAGCCTCGGAGCAAACGTCACGGGAGAGGTGATGATGGAGAATTATCAAGAGCAGGAGTGTCCCAGTGGGACCTCAGAACCCTCCTCAGCACCAGAGCTGGGCGACGCGAGGTGGATTCCCCAGGTCATGCCTACCGACGCGCTCTTTGTAGAAGATGTCCTACAAAATGCACGTCACTTTCTGAAGTCCTCCCGACGCTGCCTCTGATCACACCCATGGGGACTCCCATCCTATTCTTTGGTGCTGTCCCAGGTGCCAGCCTTGTTTTCTCATCAGAAGAAAAGCACCAGTGTTCTCTTTTCAACAAAGATATTCCATAATTCCTCAAATATCCCACATAATAATCATAAGAGGGCAAGGGGAGATTCCTGGGTGGCTCAGTCTCCATGTTCTCTCTTAAAACCACCAGAATACGTGAGAGTAGGGAATGTGGATACAACTTGGCATTTCTACAGTGGCGTGTCCTCATTGCTTTGTAGGTCAGCTGGAAGGAGAAGACTCAAGGGATCCCGCATTTAATAGGTCATTGAAATTTTAATGAGAAATATCTATTTTATCTCTCCCAGAATTCACCAAGTCATTCATTTATGCATCCATTTGCCCATTTATCAATCAACTCATTTATTCTTGATTATACCCTTTAAAGATTCATTAACTTATAAGGGAGTAATGGTATATAAATATAACGAAAAGTGTGTTGAATTGTCCCTCTGGAACAAAGGGGTGGCTACTCTAATTAGGGAATGTGTTGATCTGGGTGTCCTGGGGTCTGGATTCAAGTCAACACTGCGGCTTGCCAGCTGTGAGAACCAGCCCTAGAACGGCTGAAGATTTAGTTAGGACCCTTCTCCTTCCACAGTGGAGCCTGACTGTGGCTTTCCAGGGTGACATCACCCCTGTCTTACTCTCTAAGATCATCCCGTCCAGGCTTGACTCTCCCTCAGTCCCCACCACTGCCATTTTGAATGTCAGTAATGGAAGCCACCCCTTTGGAGAGCTCATTCCTCACCTGCCACTGCTGGGTGATTACACATGTCATCTCGTGGCACTCTCAGGAGAAGATGATAAGGAAGCCCTACGACCATGAGTCTGTACTTTACTGTTACGTGTCTAAGAGATCTGGGTCTCCACCAGGTGTCCACATGCTCAGTCAGCTGGCTGGTTGACGGAGCCAACACAGGCCTGCTGGACCTGCAGTCTTGATTCTCGACCCTGGGCCTGCTGCACCCTGGAATCACGTCTCCCGCTGAGTCTGTTCCTCCAGGTCTATTTGCATCTCCCATTCTCTTTACACACCATGTCCATGTGTGTAACCCCACACACACACAGAGAGAAAAGAAAATGGAAGAGAATATCACCCAACCTGCTAGCTTTCACTTTTGAACTTTCCCTTTCTTGATCCTACTTCTCAATATCAATGTGTTTAAAACAAGGCCACCATACCACATAAATTCTTAGTTTTCTTTTCCAGTTTAAGAAAATTTGGGTCTGGTCATGTAGCTCAATGGTAGAGTGCTTGCCCGGTGTGCATGAGGCCCTGGTACCATCCCCAGTACCACGAAAATGAGAAAGAGAGAGAAGGAAAGGAGGAAGGAGGGAAGGAGGGAAGAAGGGAAGGAGGGAAGGAAGGAAGGAAGGAAGGAAGGAAGGAAGGAAGGAAGGAAGGAAGGAAGGAAGGAAGGAAGGAAGGAAGGAAGGGAGGGAGGGAGGGAGGGAGGGAGGTGTTACCATTGGCTTATCAGTGACAAGTTCTGCTTCCCCAGATGTGAAGATTGAACCCAGGGAAATGGAGAGGCAAGCGTAGAAAACAAATTTTATTTAAAGAACAATAAGTAACACAGACTACTCTGCAGAGAAGGGGGCCCAGAGCTGGGTGTCCGTGGGAGGGGCGAGTCTTGTCCTTTTTGTAATTTCCAGGTCTCTTACTTCTGCTTATCCCACCCTTCCAATGAAAGGGAGGAAGAGGGGCAATTCAGGGGAACCACGCAGCCCAGGGAATGCTCATTAATAGTTCCCTGCTGGGAGGGACGGTCCCCCTGGAGGCAGGTGACTTTTTGGTTCCTGGACAGAGCAGGGGGAAGTGTCCTGAGGAATTAACATTCCATTCCCCCCTCCAGCTGCACTGGATTCATCCATCCACACCAACTGCCTGACCTTTGTTCTTGCTTCGAAGGGAGGAGGAAGAAAGAAAGGAAGGACATAAAATTTCTCCAAACGTCCTTGTTACAACTTCCATTCCTATCTATTTGGTTTCTTCCATAAAAAGTGTAATAATTGATCTTTTTTCTCTGGTATCTTGTGAGGTGTGTCCTAGAACTTTGGGTGCAACCACGCAGGAATGTTCAGAGGTGAGATGATCAGATCATAAGAGCGGGGACCCAATAGTGGCCGAATCCACTGACACAGATCACCTGGGTGGCGCCTGGGGGCAGGTAGGTGTGGCTGGAGAAATAGGTCACCAGGGCTGAGCCTTCGGGCTTTCCATTTTGTCCCCTGGGAGCGGAGCTCTCTCTGCCTGCTGCCTTGCCATGTCCTGAGCTGCGTTCCTCTGACACACCCTTCTGCCATGAAGTTTGCCTCATCTCAGATGCAGAACGATGGCCTTGGCCGACCATGGGCTGACCCTCTGAAACTGTGAGCCAGAATAAACGGTTCCTCCCAGGTTGACTTGTCAGGTCTTTGGACCACAGTGACACAGCGCTGGCTTAAACACCCTCCCATCATTTTTACCTTTCTTCGAATCTTCCTTCTCAGATGATCTCATATGTGTTTCCACATCACTGCTTCAGATTTCTGTGACGTCGGTTTCCTGTTTTCTCCGTTAGAGCCTCGTAGCTGCACGGCTCTGTTCCGTTTGATTTGCTCACTTGCCGTTGCCGTCTCACCCCACCTCACCATTTTCCCCACTTTGCCATCACATCAACCTGCTTTTCTTTCTTTTCTTGAGGCTTTTAAGGATTTTAAACTTTAAAAAAATTTAGGAAATAATAAAGCTGCCTCGCGTGCTCTAAAGTAGCAAAGAGGAGCATCTGCTGTGTCCTCTGTCCAGATGCACGTGTGTGTGCATGTGTCGTGCGTGGACTTATGTGCACCAGTACGGACACACGTATGTGTGAGCATGTGCATGCATATGCAGCTATGTCTGTGTGTTGTGCATGTAGGTGTGTGAATAGGTGTGTGGTTTGTACACATGTGTGTGCATTTAGATGTACGGATGTGAGTGTGCATATGTGTTCATGTGTGAGCATATGTGTGTGTTGTATATGCATATGTATGTATATGTATGAGTGTGTGTATAGGTGTGCGTGGACATGTGTGCACTCTGGATGTATATAGATGTGCATATGTTTATGTGTGAACACATGAACTCATGTGTGGGCATGTACATGTATGTGTGGAGGTGTGAACATATATGTGTGCCTGTGTGAGGTGTGTTTGTGTGTGACGTGTGGGGCGTGTGTGTGGGTGAGCCTGTGTGTGCATGCACATACGTGTGCACACAAGTGTGTGTGTGTGTGTGTGTGTCATGGAATGGGGAGCTGGAGATGCTGAAGGACTTTCCAAAGAGGCCGATGTCAGTGGCTCTGAGGCGGTGCCCTCCCTTCAGGCTGCCCACTCCCGGGCGCGGAGCTCTGGTCTTCCAGGTGGATCTGCTCCGGTGACTCACTCTCGGAGGAAGAGTGGGGAAGCTGAGCGGGCGGCTCACAGGAACTTGGCAGGCTGCCCCCGGGCGCACTGAGCTTCCGCTTAAGGTTCAGGAACTAAAAACGAGGCGAATACACAACCGACAGATGCCTGGGGCCAAGGCTCCCTGCATCAATCACTGTGGGGAACCAAGGGCTCCTGGTAGTGGAGGGGTGGCACGGTGTGTGGCCCGTGCTCAGTCCTCGCTGCGCTGGCTCTGGAGCCTGGCGGAGGAGGCTCCTGTCCAGCCAGCGAAGGCCTGAGGACCCACTCTGGAGGGTCCGTGATGTGCCCACCTGCTCCAGGAACGCCGGGGACATTGCCATCATGATCCAGGGGTGACCGCCGTCTCTCCTGTGCGCACCCCAGCCAGGCCAGAGGACACGCCTGCGGAAAGGCTGCATCTGGAGCAGACCTGGTGTGCAGGGCGCCCCCGGCCACGCCTCCGCAGGCTCCAGGCCTCTCAGGCCCTCCTGCCAGCGCCGGGGCCAGTCTGTGCAGGAACTGGTTCCTGGGCCACTCCTCCCTTGCAGGGCAGGGAGCCTCTCAGGATCTAGGAAGCCAGCAGGGAATCAAACGTCAGCCACAGCAACGACTTGTCTCCCGCAGGGTCAGGATTGGCAGACCAAAGGGCATCCCTGGACTTGCCACAGGGACACCTGACACGGGGTAGATGGGGGTAGATGATGGCAATGGTGATAATAGTAATAATAATTGCAATGAGGGGACACAGGCCCTTAGAACCTGCCAGCAGTGTTTTTAGCACTTTGTGAGTTCCAGATGTGCGCTACTAACAGTTACGATTAGCACAGTTTTTAAGATGAGGGGACAGTGTTTGGGAGGAGAGTACCTCACAGAGCTGGGTTCAAATCCGACGTCGGCTCCCAGCCAGGGTCTAGCTGGAGCACTGAGCTGCCTCCCTGGGGGGAGGCTGAGCACAGGTCCACTGCTGCCTGAGGCAAGGCCAGGACAGCCAGCCTGACCTCCATGCTCAGGTCAGCCCTGGATTCTGGGACTGAGACCAAAGATGGGGCAAGTTCTGCCTGGGCGGAAGGTCCCCGGTTCCCCGGCTCTGCGGTCCTCAGTCTGCCTCCGAGGCAGGCGGAGGGCGGATGTAGCCCCTCTGGGCTCCGCATAAAGCCTCGCCCATTAGTTTTATTCAGAGCCTCTATGTGTTTGAAAATATTCCTCTTCATTATTCATATTGTGCCACAAGAATGATATATTTGAAGAAATCATCATGAATAAAGTGGCCAATTTAGCAGTGAGATTTACTAGGAAAATACTCAGTAAAAAATAGTCAGCCACCACATTTTCTGAGAGAGGAAATGAGAACGCTGTTTGGGCCTTAATAGTCCTAGAACAATGCGCAGAGCCGGGGGATCCCATTCAACAATGTTTCCTACAACCACTCGTGGACAAAGAGGGGAAAGTTTATTTTTAATAATGACAAAAGAGGAAATAAAGTGGCTTCGATTCTAATCAAATCGAGTTACGGGGGAAAAAAGCATCCTCTTTTCTCCCTCGTTCTGAAAGGGCGTGGGGGAGGGTAGGCACGTGTGTACTTTAAAATAGAATTGCTAATAATCCTGCAAGTCCCTGTTCCGGTTTGGGAGGCCAGATGGCAGGCCCTGCTAGCTGGAGTCAGAAGCCCTGAGCCCTTCCTGGCTCCACGCGCCTTCCGGGCCAGGGAAGGGCAGCTGGTCAGCAGGCCTGAGCTTCCGTTCCTCTCCCTGCAGCAGGGTCCTGATTGGACCTTTCAGCAGCTGCCCTTCTAACTTCGTGTCCCCCTCCCAGCGCTGGAAAGAGGCCAGCAGTGTGCTGCTCCCCCAGCTCAACAGAAACCAAACTGAAACTTCAATCTGTATGTTCTAAATGCTGTGATGTAAAGACTGTCACCATGGACGTGACTGATACGATGTCATGGTGACATCATGGTGGTGGGCAGAGACGTCCAGGGGCAATTCTTGATCCTCAGAGGAGCCAGCACCAGCAGGGCTCAGGACGGGGCTGCCTAGCCCCACATCCCCTGTGCCCCCGTGTGGGCTTTGATCTTTCTCCTGGTCTCCGACGCTTTGGAGAGGTGGGGCTGCACCCTCCACACCCACCGACCTCCCCTATGGAGCCTGGGTCCCTGAGTCACTGCATGGAGGAAGCTGCCCTAGACAGAGGCACCACCTTGAACTGCCAGGTGACTTGGAAGTATTCTTTTGGGATCCTTTGTAGTATTCCTCTAGCTAATGAAGCAGCAGATGAGGATGAAGTGATAGTGCTTATCTCCTGTCCAGGCACACAAGGACCCTGAATGTCCTCCCTATCGTGAGGTGTACCAGAAACAGCATTAGAGCCATACATGAATATACAGAGGGAAACGACTTGATTTCCCCAGGTTTATGTAGGCTGCTGTTAGCAGATAATCTATTTATTGACCGAACTCATTTATTCAACATCTGACTGTTTGCAAAGAGGAGAAATCCTCTTTTCCTTGCACTCCAGTGGGAAAATGAACCGTGTCCATGAATGGCCATCTGTGAGACAGAACGGGATGTCACAGGGCAATGTACAGCAAGTCCTTAAGAGTTTCCCAGCTTGGGGGAAGCTCACTCGCATGGGTACCTACCCTAACTAAGAGCCGTTGCCAGCATTACCCCCATTTTACAGGTGAAGAAACTGAGTCTCCAAGGTCACACCTGGGACTTGCCCCCAGCGGGTCTGACCCCAGAGTACATATCCTGGTCACACCCTGGTACTACTCCCTACAGTAGTTCTCAGGTAGCACAAGGCTACCAAGAGAGGGAGAGGGTCAGGGCAGCTTTTGAGATGGGCCTTGAAGGAGATAAGGGCCAAGTTCAGGGATGGACCAGGCTGTGGGAATGTGGAAAGGAAGAGGGTCGCTGAATATGGAGGGCCCCGCATGCCTGGTGAGAGAGTTTGGGCTTGACTCCAAAAATCAAAGAACTTGAAAATAAATTCAAAAGCCAGACAGGGCTTGGATAATTCCGCTTCTTCCCTGCAAACGACTACCGGGCTTCAACTCCAAGTCGGAGCTATTTCGCTGATTAGCTCAGATTCGCTTCACGAGCAGTTTCTCTCTCCAGGACTCAGATTTATTTAAGTTCACCATTAAAATGCAAGCTGGAATCTGCTCTACCATCTCCATAGCAATGAATGTCCTCAAAACCAGAGCCAATTTTAATGATTAAATTATCTTTATTTTCGGTTCTTATATCTCGACATTTCCCCACACTTTATTACACTTTAACTAATTCAATTGTAGTTTTCCAAACACCGGCGAGGAGAGAGCCTTCCCAAAGAGATCCATTCCAGCTGTGAAAAACACACAGGCAGGACATCTCTTCAAACACCGTGGCTCTGACGGTGGCCAGGGGGCTCCTTGTTCTGACCGTTTTAAGTCACCATTTGTAATCCTGAAGCATAAAGGAAAAAGCCTCGGGGACCCAGAAGTTCCGCACTAGGGAGCTGGTGCAGGAGGCCGTAGGGAGCACGCTTCGAGGAAAACCTTTCTAGACTTCTTTAATGTTTTGCAAGACAGTGAAGAGGAATGAATGCTGTTTCGACCGGGGTCTTGAACGGGGGCCACTGCAGGGGCTGCGAATCACTGGGCCCTAAAGTTGCAATGTACATAATGGAGTAGATTCGGAAGCACAAGGGCTGCAGGCGGTCTGCACCCGGATCCATTTGCAGGGCTTTTCCCAGCCTCAGTTTGACCCGCTCCCAACCTAGGCAAGGCCAGAAGCCACCCACCTCGGGAGAGCCACGCTGGGAAGGCCAAATGGAGGACATTTAGAAAAACTTGGAAATGTTCACAAACTTGGTTGATTTACTGGCTCAGAAATTTCTGGCAGGCAGGTCCACTCCCGTCCCTCAGCATGGCGCGGATGGCGCCTCCTCCCGGAGGCCTTCCGTGCTCCCTGCGACAGGGGCGAGCCCGTCCCTGTTCCAGCATCTCTCCATGGCGGCACCCCTGCTGGGAATATTCCTGAGTGCACTTTTCTCCTGATGGCTTGCGGCTCTCCACTGAGCTGTTCCTCTTTCCCTTTCCACCCCTGGGGGCTGCCTCATGGGGGTGAGGCCGACACCCAGCTCGGTCCATGCTGGCTCCTGAGGGCCCCAGGTCCAGCCAAGCTCCCTATGGGGGACAGTCCAGGTGGGGTGGTGCTGGAGACCTGGCGTCACCTTGCAGCTTAAACCCACGTCAATTCTACAACCTTCTCCCTGCAGGCCTCAAGGGAGCCAGGAGCTTCTCCTCTCTTGACAGAGGCCCTGCTCACTGGACACCTCTGCATTTGTCATACAGGGGACATTTCCCTGGTCAGGGGCACGTGCAGCTGGATCTGGGTCTTCCCTGCAGGTGGGGAAGGAGGATCTGAAGGTAGGGCAGAGTGGGTGCTCAGCAGGGGCAGGTGCTCCTTCCTCTCCTGTGCCTGGGGTGGGGAAGAGGCTGGGCCTTGTTACCAGAAGGAAAGGACAAGACCTTGCCCTACAGAAACAAGTTTCCCTGGAGAGGGAGTCCAGTCCTGTCATCCAGCCCGCCTCTTGGGTACACATTCAGTGGCCATTTGCTGGAATGTCACCAAACCATCTTTGGAAAAGATGAGAGAAGCTAAGGCAGACTCAATGGAGGCCCCACCCCGGGAGAGGAGGAGACCACCAGTGATTGTGACAGCCAGCCAGGACCAAGTTGTCACACACCAGGGGCTGTGCATGCCTCACCAACCTTGGATAAGGGGGCACTTTAGTTACCCCATCTTGCAGATGTGGAAACCAGGCACAGAAACGTCAAATACCTTGCCCAGTCACATGACGGTAAGTGACAGGGCTGAGATTCAAGTCTGGATGGCGTAGGCTCTTGAGTAACTCCTGCAAGAGGAACCCATCCTCCCTGCCACCCAGTGGCTGCTTGCTCCATCAAGTACCAGAAACACTGATTCTTCAGGCATAATAATCATTAATAATGATAATAATAAAGAGTAAATTACTCTGTGTACATGGGGGGAGATCACGAAAGTTTTCTTGCTGGGCACAGTGATGCTTGCCTGTAATCCTAGCAACTCGGGAGGCTAAGGCTGGAGGATGGCAAGTTCAAGGTTAGACTCAGCAATTTAGTGAGGCCCTAAGCAACTCAGCAAGACCCTGTCTCTAAATTAAAAAAAAAAAAAAAAAAGGCCTGGGGATATGGCTCAGTGGTAGTTTTGCCTAGCACACGACGCCCTTGTTTCAATAATACCCAGTACAGAGGGAGGGAGGGAGAGAGAGAGAGAGAGAGAGAGAGAGAGAGAGAGAGAGAAGTGGGGAAAGGAGGGAGGGGTGGAGAAGAGAGAACAGGAGGGGAGCAGGGAGGAGAAGGGAGGGGAGGGTTTTCTCAGGAAGAGGTGTCGTGTCATTGGGGTTTTAAGGGATGAAGAGGACCTGGGTTAAGCCAGAAATGGAGGAAGGGGAGTTCCGAGTTTGAAGAAGAAGTTTTACATGACTGAACAGGAATGGAAGGAGCCAGGGAAGGACACTGAGAAGAAGCCAAAAAGTCAATGCGGTCAGACAGAGAGGGCCTTGGGGACGGTGTTAGGAAACCAGCAGCACCACCCAGCTTCCCAAGGAGTGAGGGTAATGGGGCAGGGCCTCTGCCTCACTTCCGTCCTGGCCTCTTCCTTCCCTGTAGTCCTGAGCTCTGGAGAGCTGCGGCCCTGGGCAGCCCGCATGGCCCCTGCAGGGGTGAAGGGGCAGAAGGCAGGCCAGGGCAGCCTGCAGGACATGCTGCCTGCCACACGGTGGGGCCAGAGGTGGAGGCACAGTGACTTTGGATATAAAGGCTCAGATGCCCCGTTGTTGACAGGAAACCCCAGATGCTCAGATACTCTGTAGCCTAGAACAGGAATCCTGAAATAGCACCGTGCTATGCTTCCGTGAGGTTATTTTTAAAATGTACCCATCAGATGTATTTATACACTGCATCTTTCAATTACAAAAGGATTTGAGGCAGCTCAAATGGCCAACATGAAAAAAGATTAATAAGAGAGGATTTGAAATAAGAAAATGTGATTTTAGCAAACAGGCCTCAGCACAGTTGCTGTGACCGAGTTTAGCACCAGGCTCTGAGTTTCCTAGTGGCCAAAGAAAAAAGGGAAACACAATGCTATATAACTAGTATCGTCCAAAAGCAACAGACCATGGCAGTTCCCTGGGAAGACAGACTCTTTCCTCATTCTGAACTCAAATTTCAAGTTACGTTTAGCGGGAAACACAGACGTGCCATCATATGGCTTGTAGGAACCTTAAATAAAAGTTAGGCACGACATGTAAAGTGACGTGCAGGAGGGCGGCGGGTGGCCGGCACGTGGGAACGCTGGGCGCCCAGTGTGGATCCTGCCTTGGTCCATCTGGCTTTCGTTCCTTCCTGGCAGTTAGGAATGGATATCCAATGCCAGATCATCTTCTAGACCTGGGGACGGTGAGGAACTGGTCACAGGAGAAAGAGGAGAGCTCAGAGAGGTGAGCCGTGTGCTGTGCTGGAGAAACGAGTTGAAGCAGTGCACAAGGCCACAGAGTGTGCAGGAGCAGCTTGACCCGCCGGCCCTCCCCCGCCTCCGCAGCAAAACGCAATTCCGGGTTCCCGTGTATATTAAAATGGCAGGAGGTTTTGCATCAGCAATAAATATATACCTTTGGTGTCTTAGTGGGGACGAAGGCTGATCCCGGAGGCCCTGGGGGTTGCTCACGTCCCCTCTCCTCCTGGACCACCAGACGCCCCTGTGTGGGTTTGTTTTCTCCTGTTCCTGCGAACACCCGACGGCCACATCCAGAAAGAGAAGGAGTTTAGGAACAAAACATGGATTTTACATGATCCTGGGTGACTCAATATGGAAGCCAACCCACAAATACTTACCTTGTTCAGCGCCGGGGTTGTTCTACAGAAGCTCTGGTAGCCGTCTATCTTCCTAATGGCCTCGTTGGATCAGTTGCCAATCAGCATTTTTTCCTTTGGGCATTTAGGAACTAGGTGACCCAAAGTATGATCGGGTGGATGCAGTCAGGTTCCCTGGCTTAAAAGGGCGACTTAAGAGCCCTTTGTCCCCCTGGAGTTTCCTAGTGGGTCTGTGGAGCTGTGGAGGCATCAGCCACTTTCTGAGCGGAAGAACCACAAGTTCCAGCAAGATGGGGGTTAAGGCACACGTGGTTCCGCTTTGAAGATTAGGTGGGGCCAGGTGTACAAAGCTCCTGGTACCTAGTAGGTGCTCCATACGTGGCACCCTGTCCTTACCACTATGTGGCTGTTATTCAATGTGTTGGGTGCATCTTCTCGTCTGAATTTCTTGTATTTTATTTGAAAAAAAAAAGAGAGAGAGAGAAAGAAAGAAAGAAAGAAAGAAAGAAAGAAAGAAAGAAAGAAAGAAAGAAAGAAAGAAAGAAAGAAAGAAAGCTAGAGAACTTCCAGGTTGCATTGCTCCAGAGTCTGAACAGAGATGGAAAGACAGAAGCTGTGCCGGGCCCCCCCCCAGCTCCCACAGGATAACCGCTCGCCTCCCGTGGGCTGACAGCAGGAGGGTAGCATGCGGGGTCTCTGGGCTGTGGTCGCTGGCTTCCAGGCCACGTTTCTGAGAACCCGGTATTTTTCCCACGTGGAATAGATGCCACATGGGACAGGGTGATTCTGAAGAGCAGAGTCTGATTCCCCACCTCTGCCCCAGCACTGCGGCCTCTCCACGTGGGTGGCAAGGGCCTGTCCTCGGGGGTGTTGGCTTCACCTCCCTCACCAGGCTCTGCAGAGGACACAGAGGCCACCGTTTCTGGCAGAGCAGGGTGTGGGGAGCAGGATGGCTCCACAGGAGCTCACGGAGGGAAATCACAGATCCCAAGATCCGTCAGGAGCACCAGCTTCCAGAAAAGGGAACAGGAATTGGCAGGCCCAGACGAAATACCCAGGAGGGGCCACGGAAGGAGCAGGGGTCCAGGGGAAGGAGGGCAGGCCAAGCAGGAAGCAGGACCCGGGAAGGTGACAGGCAGCAGGCCCAGGGTGCTGGCCAGGATCCTGTCCCTGGCCTACAGGCCAAGGCAAGTCCCTCAGAGGACACAGGAAAAGGTCAGGACCACTGGTTGGCAGCGGATTTTGTGATGGGAAGGGACATGGTGTTACCAGACCAAGGACCAGCCCTTCATCCATGTGCAGCAGGCTGAGAATACACCAGCTGAGGCCTGGCGGGGCAGCACAAGCTCAGCCACTCCCGGGGAGGCTCAGAGCTCTGGGCTGCAGCGCGAGAGGATGGAAGGGTCTGGAAACAGGCCAAGCCTCCGTGCATGATGCTGAGCACAGAGGAGGTTCCAGAAGGACTGAAGGGCCGGCTGCCTGCTTACTCGATTAGTCCATGCATGTATCTGAGTTCTTATTAAATTAGCAGAAGCTTACTCTGCCGCCCCTATGATAAAGGGAGAGAGTCTCCATTGGAAGACAGTTGGGGCCAGCAGGCTTGGTGGGACTCTGAGGACTAAGTTTGGGTGAGACCTCAGGAGCACACGCATCAGCCACCAGGCAAAGCCCACCCAGCAGCCACCACTGCCACACGTTGGCCTCTGGGGCTGTGCCCAGCAAGCTGGGCCAATGACCACCAGGCTGGGGAAAAAGGATCTGGACCCGCTGGTCTCCAGGGAGGAGGGAAGGCAGCAGGGGAGGTGGGTCTCCTGGTCGTTCTCCTGCCGAGTGAACCCAGAAGCCAGAGTCTTCCTGTGGGAAGAGAAGGGTGAGGAGATGGCGCTGCCAGGAGATGGGAAAGGCTCAGAGCCCCGCCATCTGCCCCCGCATCCCTACGGTCATTCTGGTTTTGAGAACTTGGCATTCACCCTAAATCGAGGCGTCCTCATAGGTGAAGGATCCTGGGCACTTCCGAGCGTGAAGCCCGCAGGCCGAGCCGTGGGCCTTGGCCGGAGCAGAGGTCCCTCCTGCCCAGGGCCACTGCGGGTGGCGCTGGGCTGCTGTCTTTGGCCGGCCTGTGTGGGTTCAGCACCGCTGTCCTCGCCTGGCCTGTCAGCGTCTCCCTTCCTCAGTGACTTTTCAGGCATGCGTGGACGTTCTACCCGAAAGGCTTTCCGGATGTCCAATTTGAGCTCTAGAACTTTTCACAGATTTTATCGAACATGTTTGATCGCGCCATTAAAATCTCTGCAACTCACTCGTGGGCTCGTTCGTCCCTCCACTGGGGTCCTTCGCTCCCTCGGTCACCTGGCAAGTGCTCCCTGAGCACCTGGGCTGGTCCAGCCGCAGCCGGGCGCCGAGACGCAGCTGTGGACAAGAGGGCTCCCTGTGCTCAAAGAGCCCAAGCCTGAGACGTGCAGATGCACCAGTTGTGAGTCAATCACACAGGGAGGCGAGAGCCCCGACGGCTGCGGAGGGCACACCGGGCTCCTATGTCCTGGGATGCAGGGCAGGAGCCCCAGGTGGGGAGACAAGAGGAGCCCCCTAGAAAGGGAGTCTCAGCTGGCCCCCAATGGCAAGCAGGAGCAATGTGGTCCTCTGGCCAGGGTCTGCCACCCATGGGGATTAACTGGGCCAGGGAGACCTGTCCCACCGACATTTTTATGTTTGGGACACCAAAATTTCCAGAGGGATATGGAGCAGCCCTCTACTTGGAAGAAGGGTTAGAGGTCTGGATTCAAAGCCATAGAACCTACCCAGTGCATCGTGTGATCTCACATGTGATTTGGAGTGACTTGGGGGCTGGAGTGCTAAAAAACTGTGGGGGATTGGGGTGGTAAAAGCTCCCAAGCCATCCTTCCAATTAAAATAGTCTCTGTCCGCAGGGCATGGTGCCACCTGCCCTGTAATCTCAGCCACTGGGGAGGTCGAGGTAGGAGGATTGCAAATTTAAGGTCAATCACAAAAACTGAGCACGGCCCTAAGCAACTTAATGAGACCCTGTCTCAAAATGAAAAATGAAAAGGACTGGGGATGTAGTTCATGGGTAAAGCACCCCCAAGTTAAATCCCCAGTACCAAAAAATAATAATAATCTCTGCCAGCTATGTGTGGTGGCACATGCCTGTAATCCCAGCTACAGAGGAGGCTCAACAAGGAGGATCACAAGTTCAAGGCCAACCTGGGCAATTTAAGGAGACCCTATCTCAAAATGAAATGTAACAAGCTGGGGTTACAGTTCGGTGCTTGCCTGCCACTTGCAAGGACCTGGGTTCAACCCCCAGTGCTGCTAAAAAAAAAAAAAAAAAAAAAAAAAATCAGTCAAGCAACAAACACCTTCATCACCATCGAAACAAAGAATCAACAGAACTGATCTATCTAGTCCTCTGCATCAGAGGGGAGCCCCGTCAGGACACCAGCAGCAGCCGCGAAGTAGAACTTGCCCTTTTGATAAGGTAACCAGATCAAATGAAGCCAATCTGGTTAAGTTTGGATTTCAGCAATACAAAACAAATTCTTTTAGTATGTCCTAAACACACGTGCATATTTGTCCATCTGCAATTCCAGGTGAATGGCACAGCCTAGACTGATTTGCTGAGTGTCCGCCTGCCGGAAGCCTGCCTCCAGGTAGAACGGCTTCCGCTTGCAGGCTGCCACTCTGTCACCAGGAGTCACGAAGCCTCCCCTTCTGCCTGCAGCTCAACCACAGCAACGAGGGGCGTCTCCTGGCTAAAGTGCTCCAGGGCAGCTATTCAGGGGGTCCTGCTGCAGGAGGCTTGGGTCCTTGGGGCCTCCTTGCTCTGTTGCAGCATTGGGGGGCTGGGTGGTGGATCCTCTCCTTGCTTTTGAGACTGTTGGGTTGACAGTGCCAAGAAAACAGTTAAGGAAAGGGTTTGCAATAGAAAATTGGGAAGAGTTGAAATGTCCGTAGAGGAAGGTTTCCCTGGCAATCTAGAATGACCCAGAAGCTGAGTCAGCACATTCCGCACCTCTGCCACCACCAGCAGCAAGCTGGAGAGGAGCCCAGGAGGAAACAAGAAGCATAGGACCTACTGCTTGCCCGCCAGCTGCCCATGCTACAGTGCCCCCAGCTCTCTCCTCACAATGCCTGGGGGACTGCTCCCCACCCAGCCCACTCACTGCTGCCTCACTAGGTCCTGGGCACGGAAGAGCTGGATTCAAAGGACCAGAGGTCAGCCCCAGCTGCTGCCCTGTGCAGGGGCCAGGTCATCTTCCCTACTGCAGGCAATAAGCCCGGTTAAATGAGCTCACAGAAGTCAGTGAGCCATGAGAGAGAGTGATGTGTGCCTCTTCTCTCCAAACAAGGTGTCTAACACGTAGTAGGTGCTCAATAAATCTTTGCCGCCTCTGAACCTGAAATAAGCTAACGCTGGTCTCCATCGTCTGTGCTGTTCTGATTACAGGGAGAAACAAATGGGCTTTTCTGAGCCGGGAGACACCATTCACTACTAAATTCATTTTAAAGCGTAGGGGG
This sequence comes from Sciurus vulgaris, assembly GCF_902686455.1. NCBI lineage: Eukaryota > Metazoa > Chordata > Mammalia > Rodentia > Sciuridae > Sciurus > Sciurus vulgaris. The sequence continues at coordinate 9,554,884 of NC_136462.1, forward strand.
AGAAAGCCCTCTGCGTCCCACATCACCACAGAGAAAAGAGATAAGGCTTATACCCAGAATGAATTCAGGCTAGTATTTATGTAGAGAAGTAATCAGACCATCAAAGCAGAAGAAGAAAGTGAAAGGGTGTTAAGACAAATGAATTTAAAAGCACACAATACCAGATCCTGATTTGCTTTCCCAGGCAATGAAATATTTCAGAAGATTAAAAATGGTTACACAACGCCCAGAATCCACATTGTCAAAAAGATTTGTAACTCAATGTTTTCCTACCCAGGTACCAAATGAAAGAGTTCCATCTAGGTTTTGATCCTGGCAATTTTTTTTAAAGATATAAAATATATTGAAATATTTAAATTGCTTGTCAAATGTAAACTTGCCCGTGTCCTGACACTTTTAAAATATAACGTGGCTTCAAACATCACTTCTCCTGATACGATTTTTAAAGTTGTTTTATAATGCATTAATAGTGAAGATCAGAATCCGAAAGACTTCTGTATTTTTTTTCCTCATGCCCTGTAATTTCCAGAATGTAATTCTGCCCCCAGCTGGCTAAAGCGTCCCTGACATCAGAGAGAAATGGGAAACTTCTGAAGGGCTCCTTTCGTCAGGGAGGGCGAGGGTGTGGGTTTGCAGAGCTGACGGTGTCCTGGGGACAGACCCCCACCCGGGAGGGTCTGGCTCCTGTGTAAGAACAAGCAGGCGACAGTTCTTCCTGCAGTCAAGAAAACCCCGGAAGAGAGGGCCGCACTTCACGAGGGCCTGCTTGGCGGGTCCTCCCCTGAGCTTCCCCATTAATGAGCTATCGATCCCCCGGCTGTGACGACTGGAGGTCCACGCGGGGTGGAAAGTTCACAAGGATGACCACCGCGTCACACGTGTGTCCCAGGCGCGCCAAGCCTCCTGGATCTGTTTCCTTAACGTAGCGTTTTCTCCTTTTCCATTAAGTTCTCTAAGATTTATTCTGGCTCGGACGTGCCACTGTGGAAACCGCAGGACCAGCATCCCCAGTCCTGTTGGGGCCAGCGTGTCTCAGCCAGGGGGGCCGCTTCCACCCCAGGCTGAGGGTGGGCAGCCGCCAGGGGAGCAGGACACCAGCAGAGGCCAAGGCCACCCCCATCCCGATGGCCAGCCTGAGACTCCTGACGGTGGCACCTCGGACCCTCCGCCGCCCTCAGGCACGTCTGTGGTGGGCGGAGGGAATCTCAGGACTCTGTTCTGACAAGGGTCTCTACAGGGACCCCCGCAGTGGTGCTGAGAGCTACGTTGGCAGCACCCGAGCTCCAGGGAGATCAAGAGACCCAAGAAGCGTCCAGGGGACTTGGCCCAGAGCGGCCGCTTGGAGATCTCCATAGCCCCGCTGCTCCGGGAGGAGAGTGGCGTTCCTCATCTACCTGTCTGGGAATGGCCCGGCCATGGTCCCCGGGGAGCTGGCAGGTGGCGTGGACAGAGTGTGGGCTCAAGAACAAGAAGGGCCGTTCCAGCCCCTCCTCTGCCACCTCCCGCCCTGTGACTTTAGAAGGCCGTTTAACTTCCCAGCCCTTCATTTCGGCATCTGTGAGATTTGCAAAGTTGAGATAAAAGAGTAAAAAGATACAAGTACGTCGGAAAGTGCTGGCACAGACCTCAGCACGCAGGGTAGGCATTCCTCCATTTCTTCTCCAGGGGTTCAGCCAACTTTTTCCGTAAAAGGCCAGATATAGAAAGCAGTTTGGCCTTTGTAGGAAAACAAGCAAAAATCAAGGATATCACACAGTTAAAAATACTTATAAAACAGGAGAGAAACCCAGCACGGTGAGAATCCCAGCAGCTCGGGAGGCTGAGGCAGGAGGATCACAATTTGAGGCCAACCTCAACCACTCATGGAGACCCTAATCATCTTACTGAGACCCTGTCTCAAGATAAAAAATAAAATAGGCTGGGGATGTGGCTCAGTGGTTAGGTGCCCCTGGGTTCAATCCTCAGTACCAAAAAAATGAACAAAGACAAAAAAAAAGGAGAGAAATTATTTTTTCTCAAGTTTTTATAAGTGAAATTAAAGCTATAATGAATCTGATTTTGTTGTCACACTGACCTACACGAGGAGAGTGGAATTCTTTTTTTTTTTTTTTTTTTTTTTTTTTTTGAGATACACTTAATATTTGATGGTGTTTCCTATCGGCAAATCAATTGCAAATGTTCCTCATAAAAACTATTCTTAGCTCAAAAGTTGGAGGAAGCCAGGTGCAGGCTGGGCTTCCTGAAGGCTGTGATTGACAGCAGAAGGGAGGGTGGGAGACCCACGCCAGCCTTCTCTTGACCTTGCTCATTCCTGTCAGGCCCTCCCTGACTCCCTTAGGCTCCTGAATCAAACTGCCTTCCTTTCTGCTACGATCCCATGTCCCCCACCACCACCAAGAAACAGATGAACACCTGATCCCCAGCACGAGGTGTTCAGAGGCAGGGCCTGGGGAGGTGACAAGTCATGGGGTGGAGCCCTCAGGAGTGGGATTACTGCCCTTTTAAAAGAGACCACAAGAGCTTGTTGACCCCTTGGGTTATTTGAGGACATATGAGAACCACCATCTATGAACCAGACCAATCCTCACCTAGACACTGAATCTGCTGGTACCATGGCCTTGGACTTCCCAGCCTTCAGAACTGTGAGCGACAGATTCCTATTGTCCGTAAACTACCAGGTCTATGGTATTTTTGTTACAGCAGCCTGAGCAGGCTAAGACCCCTTTTCTCACGGCAAGATCATGTACCTCTGTTGCCTCTTCTGGGAAGTCCTCCATGACTTCACCTTGCTCAGGCTCATGACTGACTCCCATAGACACTGCATGGCCACAGGGAGTCCCTGGAGGGCAGGCCTGGGCTCTCTCACTCAGCCTGCACAGTTGGTGTAGGCCCAGGCCCTACAGAGCTGAGCCATGTCTTTGGGGAGGGAGGTGGGGGGTTAAAGCTGGGCTAGAGGCCAGCACTGCCTCCCTTTAGGTCCTGCCTGAGCAGGAGCCACGGTGAGCAGCAGCACTGGCACCAGGGCAGACCACTAACGTCTCACCACCACACACGTGATGTAAGGAGGCACCACGTCTCCATTTCACAGATGAGAAGTGGGCAAGCCGCCTTGACTGCGTGTGGTGGAGACAGGACTCGAACCCACCCCCACTGCGCCCCGGAGTCCACACAGCCGATGGCAGGCCACCCCTGCTCCCCCAGCCAGGGCCTGCGTGGGCGGCCTCTACCTCCACACTTCCCACCTCGCAGCCCGGCCTGCTTCCTGGACATCTCTTCTCCACCACTTCTCCTCAGTCCTCCAGCGTCAGGAGCCTGAAGCCAAACCCTGAGGAGTTACGTTCCAGAATGGAAGTCGCTGGGGTCTGGATGCTGCCCGCTGCCCCTTTGCCTGCGGTCCAGTCAGGGGAAGAAAACCAGGGCGGGAAGACTGGCTGGGGAAACCCAGGCCCAGAGGGCCCTGTCCAGGCCCTTGGCCTGCTTGACATGGTGTTGGGAAGTCAGACTCTGCTCAGCCTGAACGTCACCCTATTATTCATAGGGCATCTTCCCCGGGCGTGGCTCCGTGCTAGGCATGAAGTACACGGGACAGGAACGAGACAGAGGCCAACAGTGCAGTTCTTAATAAGGGCCACGCTCAACGCTGCAAACTTGAGAAACGAGTCCCGAGGAGAGATGCCATTGTGAGCATTTCTGTCCTTCCCCAGCCACAGGGCACTGGAGCCTCCCGGGACGGTCCTAGGCGCCTCCTCCTCCCCATTTTTTGCTCTTTCCTCTGTGATCACCTCCAATCCCTCAATCCAGCCACCTCGTCAACACCATCACCTGGATACATGAGGAGGCGCCAACTTAATATGCAGAAAGCAGAATCCTGATCCCCAAACAATGCAGACACATAAAACAGAACAAAGGCTCACTCTGCAGATCTCGTCCCAGTAACCGGCAGCTCTGCCGCAGAAGCCGTGGAGTCAGCTCTCCCCTGTGAGCCTCACCCACAGCCTCTGCAGGGCCCTGCCTCCGGCCCCCATCCCTGCTGCAGCCCAGCCTGCAGGCTCTACCACGCTGTCTCTGCCCTGGCCCTGCAGACAGCTCCCTCCAGCAGCTGGGACATCATTTCTCACCCCATGAGCCACACAGCCTCTCAGACCAGGTGCATCCGGTCCCTAGCCTCTCTGTCATTGTCCCCTGCTGCTCCACCCTTTTCTCTGTCTGCTGCAGCCACTCTGCAAGCACCTGCTTCCAGGCTTGGTCCTTGCTGTTCCCTGTACCTGGAATGCCCTTCCCTGAAGATCGGCACAGCTTGGCCCCTTATTTTCTTGTGAGCGGAGCTCAGTGAATGTGTGCTGGGAGAAAGAGAGAGAGAGGGAGAGGGTGGGAGAGAGGGAGGTGAAGAGGGACATGAGAGGGAGGAAGGGAGGCAGGCAGAGAGGAAAAGAGAGATGCTTCTAAGCTTTTCGCAGTTCGTCTTTCTTTGCGACTTAACCTCAAACTTGACGCTAACTTCTGAGACGTGTTAACTTTTCCTTACAGATGCTCTCTGCAATTCCTTCCCTTTGTTCAGACATTTTTAAGTCCCTGAAACTTTGTACATCCCACATTTCAAGTTAGAGCCAAGTACACTCACCGCAAAAACTTCAGCTTGCAATCTTGTTGTCTCGAACATCCTAAGGTTGTATAATAACCAAATGTCTTTGTTCTCACGATGAGAGTATGCATCAAGAATCAAAGAAGCAGGAGGAAAAGGAACGTTCCAGGCTATTACTGTAACAATCCAATTACAATGCCTATCAAACTTAACTTCACAGGTTATAGCTCCTAATTGCCTGACAAAAATTGACACTTCAGTCGCAACAGCATAATATAATCAGAGTCCAAATTAAATTTGATCGTGGGCAGAAAACGATGCTATCATTCGAAGGCATGGAAACAGGAGACCAGCTAGCATGATACTAGGGATCAGAAATGAAAATTATTCATTAATGGCAGTGCGTTTCTGATAATGGAAATGACACCATTCAGACGGCTTCGTAAAAACACTATTAATTAAAAAGATGATAGACCTAACAAGCCGTAGAAACCAGAGGGCTGTTTTGGGGTGTGCTTGTTAAGGTGAAGGATAACAATGTGTGAGGGTGTGAGTTGCTGCACTTTTGTGAGCCGTGCTTGGCTGACGCCTGAGCCAGCTTTACTGGCCGCTGCTCTCTTCAAGAGCATCTCCGGGGGCCTGTGTTTCAGGACTGTAAAAAGGAAAGAAAAAAAAGTCTTTGGCCATAATACGGCTTTGCAGTAAGTGCCATAGCACTGGCTATAAAACAGAAGGGCCCAATTCATAAAAGAAAGGCACAGGGGAATTCTGCGCACAATAAAAGAAAAGCAATGCCTGCAACGCGCTCGGGAGCGGGTGTGAGCGCAGGTGTGTTTCCACGTGGCGAGGTCCATGTGGTTTCTAAGCCAGGGGAGTCGAGTTTCAGAGGCGATCAAGGTGGAGGACACACCTCTGTTTTTGATTTAAATTTTTTTTTTTAATTTTGCAGAATTATATCCCGTGATAAAGAACGATGTTTTGGGTGACTTGTTCATTCAGTCAATATTGACTGTGCTCAATGTGTGGAGCCTTGTTCTTGGATCAAGGGGAATAAGGCCCACCAGGGCGACACTTGCCCCTTCTTAGGGAATATTCAGTCTAGCCAAAGAGATGGGCAGTGACCGTGTGCTAAGACTGGAAAGAATTGACAGGAATCTGGCTAAATGACAGAGGACCCGGCTGTCCGAAGGTCAGGAGGGCTTCTCAGAGGAGGCGACATTGAAAGGAAGACCCAAATGAGAAGGAAAGGAGAATGAGGGAGTGTTGCAACCCGGGAGAGGACGTGCTGGAGCCCCGAGTGACAAGTGAGGGTCAGCCAAGTGTGGAGGCTTCGGAGAGTAGAAGCAGACACGACGGCACGCAGAGGACAGGGACCATCCAGCCACCCCAGCACGCTGACCTCACCTGAACCGCAGGTGGGTCTCAGTCCCGGGGCTCTGCTGCTGAAGGAATGGGAGACAGGACGGCGGGCTCCCCTGCCCTGCTGGGTTCCGAGTGGCCACGCGCCACTGCTGTCATGGATCCAAGTTGATCAGGGCCGACATCAGCCACCCTCGGACACAAGCATAAGAGACGCTGCGCGACTCCAGGGGGCTCTTTTCCTTCTGTCACAGGAGCCAGGACATCCCAGGTAGAGGGCCCCTCCTCAACCTGAATCGCAGAGTAAAAGGGGCCCAGCACGGCCCAGAGTCCACGGCCTGGATGCGTGGCGTGAGGGGCTGTGTCTCTGTAAGCCACTGTGCCTTTCCGTCACGCGCACGTGGCGCCCAGCCTCGCCCGTCCTCACAGCTGCAGTGGCCAGGCGGGTGTGCACGTGGAGAAGAGCCAGCTGGGAATCCTCAGCATCTTTTCAGAACCCACAGGGATAAAGAGCAGGCGACTTGAGTGCTGGAAGAAAAAAGATCCAAATGGTCATTCAGGGACCTAAGAAGACTGACCAGTGGCCCTCGTCAAATACTTGTGAGGATGCTTGAAACCCTGAATTCAGCCTTTCTGATTCTATATAGGTAATCAAGTGCCCCATCCCCAGGAACCACCGGTGAACAAGAAATGGCGTCCAGGACCAGGTTACTCGATCCAGTTTGATTTCACCAGAGCTGACATCATCCAATCAATACTCTATTTTGCACCAAAAAATATCTCCTGAAGTAGGCGAGCTACCTCAGTTCCAGAATTTCCACCTGCTAGCCTCTCTGCTTCTGACTCTCTCACTGCTGCCTGTTCTCATTTCCTCCTCCCTCCCTCAGTGTGCAAAGGACAAGGTGCTGGACGAGGCTGCGTGCTAGTCCTTCCTGTGCTGCTGAAACAGAGCACCTGAGACAAGGGAATCAGCAATCCCAAACGCCCAGCACCGCCCAAGGAAACGAGGCCACCTGCTACCAAGTTAGCTGCCCAAGCCCCCTCCTGGGCTGGGCCCCCCACGGAGAGTAGACGCTTCTAGAAGCAATCCCATACAGCCTCCACTCACACACCCAAGGACTGGGTCTGATGGCTCCGGCCCCTTGGGCTTTTGACTCACTTGCTTCTTCAGTGACGACAGTTGTTCATCTGTCCAGTCAATATCTGCTGAGCACACACCACGAGCCAGACGTCATGCTTGTTGACAGATACGTGGCGAGAGGAATGCGGTGCCTATCCTCGGGGACCTTCTGCTCCTAGGGAGCGGACAGACCACGTGTCCGTCAGGAAGTGACTGTGAGAGACGACTTCCAGGCCACACGCCCTCCAGGGGAGCTGAGTGAGGCCAGGGGACCCAGAGAGCCTCCTGCAGAGGCGCCTGCAGGCTTCACCACCTGCGCTGAGTCCTGAGGCAGCTAGGCCAGCAGGCTAGAAGGGACAGCAGGCCTGCTGCTGGAGAAACTGTACCCGGGCGGAGCGGATTCCGGAGGGCAAGGCGCCTTCCCAGACCTGCCACCCGAAATGGCTCTCCAGGCCCAGGAGTCTGGCCTCAGCATCCCGCTTGAATTCCCTGGGCGTTATTGTCTCTCTTGTTTCTTTGGATGTCTATTCTGTCCTTTGAGGCTGTCCTGAGTCCCAACGTGGGGGTCTTTGCCATCCTTCTCTCTGTTTTACCCCTCTGTCGATAAAAATGCACAGAATGAATAAGGACAAGAACGAGAGAGAAAGAGAGAGTCTGGACCACTGGGAAAGGCTCTTGTCCAGGGATGCACAGAGCCACCAGGGGTCCCAGCCCTGGTGGAGAGAGGTGTTCCTCTCCACGCGGGTGCAGGGTGTGGGCTCTTTCCACCTCCCATTGTTGAGCTTTCTGGTGTTGACGTGGTGAAGGCAGACGGGAGCCATCGTGAGAACCACACCGTGCAGCCTGAAGACCGTTTGTTCCAGCAGAAGCATCGTCCAAGACCACACTGAGCACAGGCTCCCAGAGAAGAGGAGCTGTCCCCACTAGGGAATAAACTGGAAATAAACAACGAGCGGCTTCCAAAAAAGCTGCCTGGCCCCCGGTGGCCTGCAGTGTGCCAGTGCTGGAATCAGGACATTTATTCTCCCCTTCTCCTCAGTGGTTTCTGGAAGGCTCTGCCCCACTTTCCAGGGCACAGGTGGCACTTCTGAGCCCCCAAAGCTGGGAGAATAGCTACGCCTGTGATAAAATGAAAACCAACTCTTGGCAGCAAAGCTTTTCCTTTGTGATTTAATAGAAAAACCTGCGAAGTTCTGTACCAAGCGCCTGCGCTCCAAAGAGTAAAATACCAAGGGGCTCTAAGCGCACCTCCAGAAAAACCCCAGGAAGGGCACATGGGGACTTGACTTCACTGGGCAACTAAAATTAATTCCAAGGTGGGTCAAAGAGCTAACTGTGCAAGTGGAAACTAGAAAACACTGGCAAATATTTATGTAACAAGGGTAAGACTATCGTATTAACTATAATTAGCCACAAAACCAACCAAGAAACCATAAGAAAAAAATACTGAATTTGAGAAAAGTTTTAAGTTTCTGAATATCCAATATAAGAAAAAGAGTCAGCCTCGAGCCAGGACAAAATATATTGTCCATAGACTTAAATAAAGAGTTGGCAATTTTGACATAAATAGAACTCCTTTATAAACTGAATTTAAAAATATGATCATAACCCCACCGAAAAATGAGCACATGATATGAACAAGCAATTCACAATGGGGAAATCTCAGTAATCAATAATCTTTGGGGAAAAAAACCTACATATCATGTAAACAAGAAGCAAAGATTAACCAAGAGTGAGGTACCATGCTTCAGGCAATCAAAGTGTTGGTGGCTTTGGGGAATGGTGACATTCGATGTGGTTATCATGAGGAGGAAACAGATGGTCACACGTCCTGCTAGGAGAAACTGTAGGTGGCCCCACCATTTGGGGAGTCAATCTTTACTTAAACCTTCATTTTTATGCCCAGGCCTGCAGTGGACAGAAGCACAGCCTCCCAAAGATGACCACAAACCCATCTCCAGGTCCCTGAATGTGTCACAAACTCAGCAGAAGGAACTTGAAGTGGCAGGTAGAATTAAAGCTGCTAATCAACTGACCTGGATGATCCTGGAGGGTTCCGGGTAATCCCAGAGGGCCTTGTGAGTGGAGAAGGGAGGTAGAAGGGTCCTTTTTAGATGCCGTGGTAGGAGAAGACTGGACTGGCCATGGCTGGTTGGTGGAGAAGGGGCCATGAGCCAAGGAGTGCAGGTGGCCTCAAGGACCAGGAAAAAGCAAGGAAGAGATGTTCCCCTAGAACTTCCAGGAGGAGCAGGGCCTGGCCACAGTTTGATTGCTGCCCCTTGTGGGCATCTGACTCCTGAACTGTGACATCATAAGGTACTGTCATTTGAAGCCCCTGACTTCGCAGTGACTTGCTAAAGTCACCATAGGAAACTAAAACCACACACACCCCCAAAAAATTGTTTTCTAGTAAGTTTATCCTATTAGAAATATTCAGAAATGTAACCAAAGATCTATTCAATAATGCTTATCATGACATGCTATATAAAAGAGAATTTTGAGGATTGATTTCATTGCATAAATTGTGTACATCTGTGATGTGGAAGATATGCAGCCGTTAAAAGCATTTTTAGAAGACAATTGTGCTTCATAGGAAGTGTCTGCAGTATATTGGCCTGAATGCAGGCTATAAACCAGTATGTACAGTGGCGAATGATCTTTGAGAAACTACATGTCTTCAACACATTTATTTACACCAAAATATTAGCCATGATCATTGGGTGGAAGGAGGTATAAGTGACCCTATTTTTATTTTTATTGTTGTTTATGTTTTCCAAGTGTTCATCACAAAGCCCCCTTTACCTAGGCCATTTTTTGAAGTATAATATACAAGTATATTATACAAATAATACAAGTGTATTATTTGTATAGTGAGTTAACATGCTACCATTTTAAAAAATCAAACTGTGGAAGGATATTTAAGCGTATTGGGAAAATAGTAATGATATATTTCTAATTGAGTGTTTCTTGATGATTTGTATTGGGCTTAGAAGAAAAACACACATATGTACAGAAGAGATTAACTGAAAACACTGAGAAGTTCGTGGTCAGGAGGGGGTGACGGAAGGTTTTCATTGTCTTACCAGTTTTCTGTAATCGGAAGCAATTAGATAAATTTGGTTGTTGCCAATGCTTAGAAAAGCACTCAGGTGGGTCAACTCCAGCAGGATCTGCAGTGACCGGCAGGTGGCCATGGCTGTGGACTCAGGGAAGCCCTTACTGTGCCCACTACACTGTCCCAGCAGGGACCAAGGAACAGGGACAGAGAACACCAGCTCCAGCGTGGACAGGCCCCCTTCACTTTAGGAACTTTCTCTGCTGGCCCTGTCCCTCCTTCCGGTGACGTGTGGCTGCGCTCACATTGCAGAGTGGGGCACTGGGGAGCTCCGTTCTGGGGAGGTCTGGCTGGGCACTTGCTCCTTGGGATCCCTGGTGTCATTACCTGGGGGCCTCTCTGGGGCTGGTCAGCTGCCCTACAGAATGAGCCCCCCTCGGCCCGCAGGCAGTCCTGGGGCCCCCTGGGCTGAGGCTCCTGTGTTTTCCAGGTAAAGCAGCCCTTACTTCCTGTTGTCCCTGCCCTTCTGCCTGAGGATGCTGTGCTCCAGTCTTTCTCAGAATGACCGGCCAAGCCACCTGCCTCTCCGGCTCTTCTTCCATCCTTACCCAGACCCGCGTGTTCAGCCTCACAGTCGCGACACCTCTGGGGGCGCGGCCTCTGATTCCCAAGGCCTCTGGGCTGCTGGGACCCCTCCCTCCACTCCCACCCTGGCAGTGTGACTCTGAGCCCCCCCACCCCCGGATTGCAGAAAGGGCTGCTCTCCCCTCCCCCACCCCATGCCCTTGCTGGGGCCTCCCGTTCAGGTCTCCAGGGGCTGCCTTCCTCAGACCCAGGAGGCTGAGAAGGCAAACGTGTGTGCTCCGCCCAGCCTCCTGAACCGGAACGGGTTCTGTGCTCTTTACAGCGTCACCTTTATTCACTTCACGGCAAGGACAAGCTGCTGAGGGAACCCCAGGGTCCCGTGGACTGAGGAGAGCCGGGTGGCCGCAGGCCCCTGCTTTACTCGTGCCTTGGCCCAGGAGCCTGGCCTCATGTGACAGGTGGAGGTGTAGAGAGGAGAGCAGAGGAAGAGACCCCTGCACCAGGGGTGAGGGCCATAGCTAGACCACAGGGTTTGGCTGACAGGACTGGCCAGATGCCTCCACTGCTCATGGTCCCCCTGGCCACCCCACCCCTGCTGCTATCAGAGGCTTGAGCCTGGGGAGTTATTTTGGGGACACAGGGTCTAATGGCCCAGCCCTGGCTTTAGACCAGGCAGGGCTCCGGGACATCTGTTGGCCAAGGACCCAGATGGGAAACCCACCCATCACTGAGCCATGGAAGGTGCTGCGTGAGGGACACGGGATCCTGAGGTTCCGGCAGCCCTGTTCCCGGACGGTCACACAGAAACCTCAAGCCCCCTGGACACACCCAGGCTCATCTGGCCACACTTCAGGGAGGTCAGATGAGGGCCCTTTTGTGGGTGCCCAGGAAAGCGGGCTGTGTCTTCCCCGGTGAGCAGCAAGTCTGCGGGCCGGGCCAGGCTAAGATGGGCCTCTGTGCTCACCACAGTCTCCAGGAGGACCGAGGCCATCTGATGCCCAGGGGTGATGTGATAATCCAGCGCCAAAGGGATCCGGCAGTCCTGATGCAGACACTGAGGGTGCCAAGATCATTGGCGTGAGCTACCTTTCAGGCCAGCCTGGACGCTGGCCGAGGAACCAGCGGTAACTAGAGCTTCAGCCTCTGGATTTGAACATGTCCCCAGGGTCCGCATGGGAGCTCGGACTGGGCTGGGCCTCCCTCCCCCCCTCCCCCGGCCCGGTTGGTCATCACCTGGCAGGAGGCCACATCAGCCTCTTTCCACAGATCTTCTAGCACCTTCCACTCCATGCTGGGGGAGTGCGACAGGCAGAGGTAGCCCAGGACTGTGTGGTGGCTGAGCAGCCAAGGCCGACAGGAAACACCACTTGTGAATGCCAACAGCACATGTAGACTTCTTTTCACCTGGGCCTGAGGAATGTTCTGGAAATTCCCATGGTGATCCTGGTGATCCTAGGCTTAGAGACCATGTGCTTACCCAACTCTCTTCCCAGCACCTTCTGGGGACTTGAGCTGGGGACAAGATGCTGAAGGCGGGTGCTGTCAGGAAAGGGCAGCGTGAGGCAGCCAGGCAGGCCTGCCCTTCCCAGCGGCCGGCTAGATGCGCTGCACGCCTCGCCCCGTGCACGCGCCGCGGCCTGCCTTGGGTAGACTCTCGCGGCTGCACCTTTGGGTAACGGCGCCCAGATACCTCAGCTTCACTTCCCACACTCGAATCTCCCATGGCGATCTGCAGTTGAGGAATTCTAAGTCAATTAGAATTGGCTCCTCTCTGTTTCTAAAAAGAGATTCTGTCTCAAGGACCAAGTAGGGAACTTAAGGAGAGGAATATTTTGGATTTTCAGAGTACTCATCTTGACTTCCATAGGCTGCTGGATGAGAGCACTTGATTAAAAAGAATGAAAAGAGAATAAAACAGTGCAGGCACTCACGACTCGGAACGCGCAGGCAGGTCCGCCCAAGGTCCGCCCAGGACGTCTGTCAGACTGCGCATACGCCCGCTGCGTTCTCTGCTACGCAGACTCCGTGCGTCCCTTTGCACCCTCACCGAGTGTCCTCCTCACGTCTGGACTCACGGGAGCACTCTGGACCTGATGAGGTCACACAGCTGTGGGTCTCTAACTGCTGTCCTGTCACTTGTATTCATAACCTTAGTCTGTGTTTTAATCTGCTGTGGAAATCGGATTTGATGAATACCTGACTGCCATACTCAGCGTGGGGACTGAGCCTCACACGGTTCACTATGGTTGTGACAAAGTGCTCTGCATCCAAATGCCACAGACTTCCAAGCTCCCTGGGTGACGTGGATTCTCCCTGCATACCCCAGCTCCCACCACACACTGGGGATGCTCCCACACCTTGATCATGCAAGAATCAAAAGGAAACAAAACCACAATCCTTTGTAGTCCCTTCCCAGTCGGATGAAGAACCTTTGAGCAAATGGACCTTGAGAAGCAGTTGTACCTCATGCAGACTGTTGAGTAGCACAGGCCCCAGTGGCCAGGGCAGTTCAGGCCTGACACCAGCAGAGAGTCCCAACTCCTGGGAGCCAGAAAGCCAGAGTTCAAATCCCACCTTTAAGCTACATGGCCTCAGGTAAAGCACTTGGTGTCTGGAAGCCTCGATCGCCTCATCTGTAAAATGGGCACAATAACAGCACAGAATTTAGAGGGTGAGTGTTAAAAATAACTCAGATACAGTGTGAAGTGCTTAGGACAAAGTTACTGGCTCAGAGTGGGCACTTAATGATGCTGGTTATTTTTATTTTTGTCCTACGTACTATGGAAAGTGTGGGTGTGAACCTACCTCTCTTCCCCCGGAGCTTACGACAAAGTGAGAAAGCTTTGCAGGGCCCAGAAGGCTTGCTCTCCATGCATCCTCCTCTGTGCCCTGTGCACTGTCCCGTGGGATATGGGCAACCCCTGGGCCCTGAGCAGGGCAGAGAGGGAGCAAGGCCATACCCACCCCTCCAGGTCCAAGCTCACTTCCTGTTTCTCTCCCTTCCCCAGGACTGGAAGGGGATTTGTGGTTGGGACAGCTTGAGGGAGAAAGTCCCCCAGAAGGCGTCAGCCGTGTGCTCTTAGACACACCAGCCCTGGGTCCAATAAAACAGAATCAGGGACCAAGAGGAAGCAGGGGGCTCTCAGGAAGGCCAAGCTGGTGTCCCCACCTGGCATCCCCAGGCCCATGGGCCTGCTGGCTCCAGCCCTGGCTGTCACTTGCTGCAGGGGGTTCTCCTGCGTCCCTGCACACCCAGGCCTGGCCCTGTGCCTGGTGCGGGACCTCTCTGAGCCAGTCCTCGGGGGCCTTGCTTAACCAAAGGCCAGGACTGAGGGCAGTGAGCATAGCGGGGTGATCGGGACACGGGCCTGAATCGTCGCTAAACAGGAGAGAGAAGAAATGCAGGATAAAATTCTCAGACACTTCCCCATTTTAAATAGGAAATTGGGGCCATCACACTTGGGCTAGCAGCAGCAATGAAAATAGTAACTTTCATTAACTGTCTCTTAGAAAGTCAGGTGGCAGACTTGGGCTCAGTGTGATGATGTACAGATGTGTCGTCAAATCCTTGCAGCAGATCCCGGCAGGGTGGACTCTTTCGTTCCCACTTCACAGATGGCCACCCTGAGGGTTGGGGAGGCTCAGGAGCAGGACAGCAGGATCTGAGCCCAGTGACCCGGCCTGGCGCTGAGCCGAGCTGATTCTGCCCAGGAGTGAAGTTTCTAGTGCGTTCTCAACTCCCCCCACCTCCCGTCACCCCAGACAAAGAAGCCAAGGCTGCAGGGTCACGGCTTATGACCTTGTCCGAGGCCTGAACATAAACAGTGAGTTATTTCACAGCCACGTCAGGGGGGACTTTGAAATGAAGAAGGAAGAGGAGGAACAGGAAGAGGACGGAGAAGGATCTGCTTGGACTTCGCACCCTGGTGACCACTCACTCTGCACTGGAACCTGCTGACTTCCCCCGAGAGCTGCCTCCACAGCAGCAGGCACGTGGCCTTGGCCCAGCTGCCTCCCTCTCTGACCTCAGGCTTCTTACCTGGGTGATCATGAGCTGCCTCACAGGGAATGTGTCCTGAGAAACATGTCCTTAGGCCACCTCCTCACGGGAACTTCAGAGCAGGATTACCCAGACCGAGCGGCACGGCCTGCTGCCCCAAGACTGTATGGCCTGCACACACACGGCGACACCCGGTACCCCTCCGGCCACAGTGGGCCGAACACCACAAGAGTCAGTTAAGCCCAAGAGAAAATGATGCCATCCAGACCTGCAGGAAACGGGCCCCGCGAGGCTGCGGCTGGCCAGCGCTGACTTCACGGTGAACACCTTCACCCAAGTGGAAGGAGTACACCTAAAAGAGCAACAGAAATTGCGGCATAGTGGACACACAGGCTGGCGACCAGGTGTCCACCGACCAGTGTCGGCACCACCCAGATCTGCTGGCCCTTGCTGTGACCAGTGCGCCAGGTCTGGTCACACTGCACCTCCTCTGCACGCGAGGAACAGGTGCCCACTGACGTCACCGGGTGACAGGAATTTTCCAGCATCTCCCAGTCTTACGGGACCTCCGCCGTGTATGGGGTCCACAGCCGTCGAGAAGGTCACATGATGCAGGCGGGGACCGCAATTCCATGCACGATGCAGCCTACTTGGGTCACTGGCGGGTATGTTCGCCCTTCCGTTAGGGTGG
Organism: Sciurus vulgaris; assembly: GCF_902686455.1. NCBI lineage: Eukaryota > Metazoa > Chordata > Mammalia > Rodentia > Sciuridae > Sciurus > Sciurus vulgaris. Next base: position 9,570,276 of record NC_136462.1, read on the forward strand.
AAAGTCTGCAAAGCCCCTTGCCAGGGCCCCACTAAGAGTCTCCAACAGGGTGACCAGGTCGGGCAGGTGTTCCCATTTGTAAGCTGAGGGTTACCCCAGAAGACAGAGGGAGTTTAACTTCTGTGATGGCCAGCATTCATGACAAAGAAGACTTGAGAGACTCGGAATTCCCAAGGAAGGTCCCCGGTGGTGCTGAGGGCCAGAGAATAACTGTGTGAATGCAGGTCCATCTCGGCTCCAAAGGTTCATGGTGCTGAAGAAGGTACCTTGCAGATGAAAGGCGGCTCTGGTCAGATCATCCCCCCTGACCTTCAACCCCAGCCCCAACCTTGGAAGCCCACAGCTTGTACTGAAAAGTATCCAGGTTGTAAACAAGGTGGGAGGCTTGCCACCTCACCAGAGGGCCGGGATCACTCACAGATCCCTCCAGAGGAGAGGCATGACCTTGACCCCTGATTCCCAAGCCCCACTTTCAACCACACTCTTCCGAGGTCTTTTTCCCAGAGAAGGAGCCCAAATCTCTTCTTGACAGACCCACCCATCCATCAGATGCAGTCATCCTCAGCAAAAACACAGCCTTGCCCTGAGACCTGGGGGCCCTTCCCTGCTGTGTGACCTGGGCTGAGTCCCTTTCTGAGGCAGAGGAAAAGATTACTGTCCTCGGAGGGCCTGCTGTAAGAATTAAATTAGGAAAGAGCTAACAACTAGCTGCTGGGCAGCAGTGACCAGGAGAGGGAAGCTATTACGTCATTGTGCTGTGGGCTGCCGTGCTTCTCGGAGAACTACGGCCTAAATAAAATCAGGCCGTCAGAGGTCCCGTCTCTGCATAGAGAAGCCTGTGAATAAACAACCACCTGATGGCCAGAAATAATTTAAAATGATCTAAATCTTTTCAGAAGCCTTTTACAGAGCACTGAAGGAAGTTCCGCTCACTCTGCAGCAGCTTGCCTGCCCGCTGCCCTCAACCTCCCGCCCCCGTGCTTTCCCCGCAGGTAAGGTCCGGCTCAGCACCTCCATCTTTCTTCTGCTTTTCCCCTGACTTCCTGGCCCTGACTTTCCCTCTCTGGTCATCCACACATGCTCCAGAATCAGGCCCCTTCTCTGGCCTGGGCAGGGTCCTTCCTGTCTGCTCCACCCACACTGCCAACACTCAGAGGGCCTAAGACGGTGCCAGGAGCCCGTCCGCAGCCTTGCTGAGGAGGTCGGGGTCCGCACCACGCCCCTGTGTTTATCACATCTGTTCCGCAGTGTTAAGAATGTAACCACTTTTACAGAGGGGCTTTTACGCTCTGGCCAGGGCTGCCAGCTCCAGAGCTCTCCTGGCCACGCGTGAGCCTGCAGACCCTTCTAGCCTACCTGGCGTGAGGCAGGAAGAGCCAGAGAGCTCCAGGGGACTTCCCCTAGGAGAAGGCCTCTGGGACTTGCAGGCCCAGTGGGAGAGAAAAGCAGAAAGGAGCCCCGTCCTCCAAAGCTTCTCTGTCCACTCCCCTCCTGGCCTCGCTCAGCTGGTTTCCCACGGAAGGAGGCACCTCGCAAACAGAACAGTCCTTCTACAGTCGCAAGAGGAAAAGCAGAGAGAGAGACACACATCTGCTCAGAGGAGGGTCCAACCCGGCTCTGCTTTCACTGAGGGCTCCCTTCTGCTCCCGGGGGCCTATTGTGCTTCCAAAGTCTCTGTTTTGCCCTTCACACTAGAGTGCAGTGAAGGGAAAATTGGAACCCATCCTAGAACACTCCAGAAGGCTCTAGAAGAAAGAGTATGTAGCACAAAGCCCCACCCTGCCCCCCAAATCCCACACACATATCCTGAAGATATTTGCTAGACAGAGTCCTTTGTCCTTGGAACCAGCAGAGAATCCACTGGAACCTCTGCACCTCAAGTCCAGAGCAGGGAGCCTGAATCGGGGCAGAAGCTGTCACCAGCCCTGGAGAGGAAGGCCCGTCACTCAGCAAGCCGCTCTGTCTGCAGGGCCCATTAGCATTCTCTGCGATTCCTTATGGTAAGTGGTGGCTGAGCTCAACGCGTCTGGAATGGGCCTGGCTTGGTCTGCCTGTGGAAAAGGACACATTAGTGAGATTAAATGGGGCTCATCGTGCCAGCACATGTCGCCGGAGCTGCTGCAGACAATAACGACAGCAGGAAGCGGTCTTTCACGAACGATGGATGCGTGTTGAGAGTCCACCATGCTGCTTTGGGAAGGTGTGTGGGGGCCATGGCTTTGCACAGTCCCAACTGGCTCCTGACAGACGCGCCCCCGGGGACCCAGGTAGCAGGGGCTAAGAGCCTCGCTAAAGGCTGACTCCCATCCATGCCAGGACCCTGGGAAGCCTTGCAGAGAAGGAAAGTGACAACAGACAGAGAACGGGGAGGCTGCCTGTTCTGGTCCAGGTCCTGAATGACACTGGTCACCTAGTTGATCCATTTGCCCCTCTTGACCGTGCGGACCTCAACAGTGAGAACCACAGCTCGTCCAGTCTGTGTCCCCGTCCCAGCGCAGCACCTGGCACACAGTGAGCCCTCAGAGATTTGAGGAAGGCTTGGAAAGGCCAGACCTTACTCGACTCCAGTGTTAGAGGAATGAAAACCAGAGACAGAGCTGCCAGTGAGGAATAAATGAATGCCACGGTCTCAGTGCACGCAGAGGCAGCTATGTAGTCATTAATATAATGGCGGATCCATCGAGAGATGAATGCATGAACAGAATGTGGACCATAAACATAATAGAAATATTATTCAGCCTTGAAAGGGAAGGAAATTCTGACACGTGCTACCACATAGCTGAACCTTGAGATGCTGTGCCAAGTGAAACGAGCTGGGCACGAAAGGGTGCCGCACGATCGCACCCCCAGAGAGCAGCCTGTTCAGAGAGACAGAGAGCAATGGCTGTCGCCAGAGGCTGGGGAGAGGGGCAACGCGAGCTTGGCTACCCAGGTTGCGTTTTGTCAAACAAAGGATTCTGAGGATGAATCGTGGTGATGGGCGCCCCGAGTGACTGTCCCTAATCCCACCGGAAGGTAGACTTGTAAACAATGGAGATGGTAAATTTTATGTGTGTTCCACCACGATTAAGAACAAATACTGGGCTGGGGAGATAGCTCAGTGGGTAAAGAGCTTGCCTTGCAAGCACAAGGCCCTGGTTTCGATTCCTAGCACCACAAAAAAAAAAAAAAAAGAAAGAAAGAAAAATTAAAAACAAATACTGGAAATGTTATCCAAATGGGAAAACACAGACCCTGTCAGATATTCAACGTGCAGTAGGTTACATGCTAAAGACAGAGTGCACGATGCTCTGATGGAAAAACACCCAGCACGCTCGGAAGGAATAAGCCTGTGTGCAGCATTGTGTTGGTTTTTCACATTTACTTACACTTTCACATTGCCTCTTTACAATTCTGAGCAATTATGATGGCAAATGGATACTTAGCAAGAGCAAGGAACAAAAATACAAATACATTCAAAAGAGATTGACAAAGTGGTTCTAGCCATGGATTCCTGGAGGTTCCTTAATTAGAAGGATGCAGAGTTCTTTAGGGCCAAAGTCCCTTCCTTCAATGGTAATGATGGTGGAGGTAAAGATGGTGGTGATGGTGGTGATGGTGGTGGTGGTGGTGGTGGTGGTGGTGGTAGTAGTAAAGACAATGTGGTGATAGGGGTGGGATGGTGGTGATGATGGTGTGATGATGATGGTGGTGGTGGTGGTGGTGGTGGTGGTGGCGATGATGTGATGGTGGTGGTGATGACGATGGTGGTAATGACAATGTGGTGATGGAGGTGGTGATGGAGGTGGTGGTGGTGGTGGTGGTGATGGTGATGATGATGGTGGTGGTGATGATGGTGGTGGTGGTGATGATGGTAGTGATGGTGGTGATGATGGTGGTGGTGGTGGTGGTGGTGGCGATGATGTGATAGTGGTGGTGATGGTGGTGATGGTGGTTACGATGGTGGCGGTGGTGGTGTTGGTGATGATGGTGGCGGTGGTGGTGGTGGTGGTGACCATGATGGCAATCTAAATGAACTATGCAACAATGGATTAAATAAATTGCAAAGCCTTCAATAACACAAAGTTGATGCTGAAACATGAAGATAAGAATTGAGATTATTAACACAAGCACTTTGTCATGAATTTCAGGGATGGAGATGCACGTGTGTGTATCTAGGCCGAGCTGGAGAATGTGAGACCCGAGTCCCAACACACCATGAGCAGATCACATCTCTTCTTGAAGCCTCACTTTCCCTGTCTGTGAAATGAAAAGACTGCACTGATAAATATTTCAGCAACTTCTCTGCTCTGACAGCTTCCGAATGGACTGAGCTTTACCAGCCCCCCAGAAGTTATAAAAAAGGGTAGGCACACTCCAATGTTGAATATCTAACAGGGTCTCCTGGTGCAAAAGGATTTCCATGAATGTTATTTTTAAATTAATCAGATGCATGTTGCAGGGCTCACAATAAATATATGAATACAGACAAGAGAAATTCATGTAAATATGTAATTATATTATGCACATTATATAAATGTCATATAAACTCCGAGAGGATAGAAACAAACCATGACTACAGATAATCCTGAATAAATAACTTGTTATGCTTAGCTGTTTCTTGAACCACAAGGTTTGCATTATGGGAAATGACTTCTCTCATCCCCTCTCCTCTGTTCGTCTTTGTGTAATTCTTATCCATCACAGAAACTCAATTGTGGCAAAGCAGCAGTGATCTCAATTGAATATTTCAGAAAATGCCAAAGCGCCAGGTCTTTTGGATTTATAGACGTGTCCATGTAAGCATGCCACTGTAACAGGATTATACCAGGGGATGAACTGAGATGTCAGAGGAGCCTGAGAGGACTCCGTGGGCAAAACAGAGAGAGCTCAAAGAGCAAACCAAGATGGCGACTGTTGACACCATAACTGAGATCTGCTTCCTCTGGTTCCCTTAGAGAGGGTCCAGTGACTCACAGAAGGAGTCAGATAAAGGACAACCCTAAGGGTCACTGAGAGTCCCTGATATGAGGGAAATTAAAGCCATCACAGCTTTTGTGAAAGTGTAGTGACTGATGCTGAGACAAGAATTCACAGAGAATACTCCCAGTTCTTGCAAGACTCAATAGACGCCAACAAAATTTGGGAAAGTGGGGAAGCCAAACCTCTAGGTCTTGCAAGAGCCCTCAGAGAAAGAAATAGAATACTAATGGCTGAGAACCAGGCAAAGGGGTTTACATACAGAGGTCACACACAAATTCGGTCTGCGCACTGTGTCTATTCTGTGGGAGGCATGACAGGGTAATTTCTGTTTATTCCAATCTCAACATGAACAATGGAAAGTGATGGTCCCATTCTTCAGAACTACTCACATATTTGAGGAAGGTCAAATGCCAGCCTGGGGCTCTGTGCTGAGTTTGTGGTGGAAACTGATCAGTAACTAGTTTCCTGGACACACCATGGCAAACATCATCTTGTTCCACGGGCACAGCTGGTTCTCTAAGACGGTAGCGGTAAGTCTGAGGAGACTGTGAAGAGCTGAATGTTTGTGTCCTCCCCCCAAATCCAACTGTTAAAGCCTTCAACCACGGTGGGATGATATTTGGAAGTGAGGCCGTAGAGAAGTAATGAGACTAGTACTGCACCAGTACCACGGGACTCTTCTTTGAGTGCCCTTGGAGGATGCAGTGAGAAAGTGACCACCTGCAAGTCAGGAAGAGAGTCCCACCATAAACTGGATCTACTAGCACCCAGCTTCTACGACTGTGAGAAATGAATGTCTGTTGTTGAAGCCACAAGCAAACTAAGATGGACGCAGGACTTATGAGTGAGTTTCCCATCCACTAAATGGTGGTGATGAAGAAGAAGACTGTTGTCCTTGAATCACGTCTTCCTAATCCCCAGTCCCTCAGAATGTCACCTGATTTGGGATAGGGTCTTTGCAGATCCTACAGTTAAGATGAGGTCATTAGGTTGGGTCTTCATCCAATATGACCCATGTCCTTATAAAAAGGGGAAATTTGGGCACAGAGGCAGAAGAAAGCCCGATGTGGACATGAAGGCAGAGACGGGCAATGCGTCTGTAGGTCAATGAGTGCCAAAGATTGCTAGCAACCACCTGAATCCGGGCCAGAGGCTGGGTACAAGTTCTCCCTTGCAGCTCTTAGAGGGGAAGGGACCTCAGACATCTGGCCTCCTGCATGTGAGGCAATATATTCCTGTCACCGAGGCCACCCTGCTTGATATGGCCTATTACAAAGTGTTAGCAGAATCACACAAGACCAATGACAATGACCACACCAGCCAAGGGACAATTACACTTACAAAATGTCAAAGTAGATAAGGACGAGGCCCAGGGCTTCCAGGAGAGGCCAGACTGCCCACCGCTCCCCGGTCACCGACCCCAGCTTCCTCATTGCTAGAAAAGGGATAACAGCTCAGAGGCACGCCACCTGCTCCAACAATTAACACGAGACTGTGCATGTAAGTGGCTGCTTCCAAGTAAACACTACCAGTTACCATTGTGTTTTTATTCTGAATTTCCCAATGTAAAAAGCCTTTGCAGAGACACTATGCAATCTTCCCAGCCACACTGTCCCCAGCTAAGTACTATTACTATTATACTCCCTCCTGCAAAACCAAGGAAACACAGGAAGCTGCAGCTCCTGAGAGTCTGGACTGATGCCTCCCAAATTGCTCACCCCAAACCAGCCCCCAGTCCTGCCACCCATTATCCCACTTGCGGAGCCTGGAGAACACGTGCACTCTACTTTGGCCCTTTAATGTGCAGATTTTATACCCTAAACAAAGATAACACTAATGAATTCACAGTCAACCTTTTCAGCCCCACGATAGAAAAAGATTTTCAGTCACTTTAGCCCAAGCTACACGTGCACCCAGGGTCACCCAAAGAAAAGGACAACACATTAATCTTTGTCCTCCTTGTGTTGAACAACCTCTCAAATAATCCATAGCACGGCTCGGAGCGAAACTCAAAACCTTAAAACGCCATCTATCTGGTCCCCAATTAAAACATAATCTTTTTAAGCTGCCAATACCCACTGAAGAGAATCGATAGAGGGGAAGATTAGGAATGGCGTTTCCTAGTGATCTGGTCCAACGGGGAATAGATTGCTGCTGTCAGGTCTGGAGGGAGGGGAACGCGGACCTACTAGAAAACCACACGGCAGAGAAGAGTGGCCAAGAACCGGCTTCACCCTCTGCTGGAAGCGATGTGGACAGCGTATCTGGTAACTGCAGCCCTGAGGGGTAGTCTAAAAATTCCTGTGAAACCAGAGTATATTCCTCTGGAACTGAATCGAGCATCCACCCGGCACTCGATGGGCACCCCGTCAGTGCGTCCCTGTCCTTGGCGACGGGCGCTCCGCCAAGAGCTGAGGACTGTGAGATGGATGCTGTCTGGGATGCGGCAGGAGCCCCTGGACTTTCTCCCTCACCCCTTCGAACACGTAAGAAACACAAGACTTGAAGGCGCTGTGGGATTGCACACAGGCCCCTGTCCTTTCTGGCTCACCTGGTCACAGGATGGAGGCCTTCACCAGCTCTGAGCGTCACACCTGCCAGGAGCTCCCCTGACAGACACAGCTGTCCCTGGAGGCAGCAGCACCCACACCCCACAGTAGCCAGGAACCTCCTTCCGGAACCTCGGCCGTGTAAAATGCAACAAGACTGGAACCGAAACACAACCGACAGGAGCCACCTAGGGTGCTCTCCTGTGGTCACGCTGACCCCCATTTTCAAGCCCCCCGTCTAGGCGGGCATGGTAGATCTGCAGCTGTGTTCTGACTCCCAGCCTGAAAAGGTCAGCCTCTCCATAGACGGGAACCTCCTTCACCCTCTCTCACCTCTCCTTTTTCCCACTTTGGATGCCATCCAGAATCAGGAGGGGCTCAGGGACTGGTGCTAGCAGTTATGGGGACATCAGCTGCTTACCAGGCTCTGGAGTCTTGCACAGGGACGTACTGGGGAAAGGGATCAAGGTGTGAGGGACCCGGAAAGGGAAGCTGCTCTTCCCAGTCACGGAAGCATCAGCTCTTGGCAGGCGGGCTCTGGACTTGAGGGACCAAGAATCATGAAGTGGACTGAGCAGGGCCAGAGAGGCCAAGGAAGACCCAATATGGGCCTGGGAGAGCCACACCGAGTGGAGAACAAGCACTCCCTTGCGCCCCTGGGCTAGACCCGCAATGAGAAAGGGGCCAATTGAGAGGGGCAGGCGGGGGCCAGTGAGCCTCGGCCAGAAAGCCACGGGTCCTTGCCACCGGGATTCAGAAGTCAAGTGGGTTCCATCTCTGCAGAGCGTCTGGGGGTACCAGGGACAAAAGGGTGGTGCTCTGGACACAGCGATAACACGTGGTCCCAGGAGGAGACACAGTGATGAGCAGGAGTCCTGGCGGAGGTCTGTGACAGCACCCAACCAGGTCACATCAGCTAGCGGTGGCCTGGCCAGAATCCACCTCAAGCTCCATTTAATCTGAGACTTCTACTACTTTTTAGTTAGTTAGGTGATTAGTTAGTTGGTTAGTTAGTTAGTTTACTGTGGTGCTGGGATGAACCCAGGGCCTCCTGTCTGCAGGCAAGCGCTCTACCACTGAGCCGTGCCCCAGCCCAGGACCTGGTCTGTTGCTTTTGACCAGCTGCCTCTCCTTTCGGACACCACACCTTGTGCAGGCGATGAAGTGGGTAAAAAGATCATCCAGTGGACTAAAAATAGACCACAGGATGAGGGACGCCTCTCCAACAGATGGGTACTTATTAACAGATGGAGGAAGGACCACTGGAGAACGGAGCTGGTGGGGCTAGGTAGGGCTGGGATGTGGTGACACCATTCTGATTTAAGGAAAGGGATCTCAGCTGAGGGAGAGAATTGGAAAGTCAGAAAAGACTCAGGTGAGCAGAGCCTCGAGTGTCGAGGGAAGACCCATGCCCACGAGGACTCTGCCTTGGGAGGAAGCCTGCCCAAGCACCCTCCTGGGGCTCGTGAAAGAGCTCAGGGTGGAGGGAGGCGCTGTGCTCACCTGTCCCTTCCTGGTGAAGCAGACCTGAGGAAGGTCCACTTCCAACCACACAGCCAAGTCTTTACAGTCGGACGTGAGGACTTAATGCAAGAGAGACCTTCTGATGCTTTCAGAAAGAGAACCTGCCTGTGAAGAACCTCTTGATTTTCTCAGTGGGGCTGACGGCCGCTGCCGCTCTCCTGATATCTGTGATCCTCCTCACCTCCACTCGCCTGCTCGGGCAAGAAGGACTTTTGAAACATACCAACACTTACATGAACACAGGATCAAGGTCAATAAAAACCAGAGGCATTTTAACATCACATTTTAAAACCCCTACATCAGATTTTAAAACTGTGCTTGACTTTTGTTTTCATGGAATTTAAGTTCATTGGTGATCAAAGAAATCAGAAAACTACAATTTCAATTGTACAATGAGATAGCAAATCATGTTTGATCTTTATGGAAAATATAGAAATAGGTTGCACAGGACATGGGAAATACTGGGACACACCCCTTTCCAGTTTCAGCATTTGTGGTTAACCGTGGTCTAAAATATCAAATGGAAAATTCCAGAAATGAACAACTCAAAGGTTTTAAATCATATACCCTTCTTAGTATCGAGATGAAATGCAATGACACCCTGCTCCGTCCAGCCCGAGACATGAATCATCTCATTATCCAGTGTATCCACACTGTATATGCTACCTACCCGTGAGTCGCTTAGTAGCTCTCTTGTTGCAGTATTGTAGTGCTTGGGTTCAAATAGCCCTCACTTAGACTTATCATTGGCCCTAAAGTGCAAGAGTAGTGGTGCTGGCAATTTCATTACAGAATATGGTTATAACTTCTATTTTATTATTAGTTCTTGTTAAGTGTTTACTCTGCCTTATTGATAAATTAAACTCTATCTATCATAGGTATGCATGGATAGGAAAAACAGTATACATGGGGTCAGTCCAATCCAAGGCTTCAGGCAGCCCCTGGGAATGCATCCCTGGCAAATAAGGGGAGCTATTTACAATTGGACTTAATGGGGAACCCCAGCACCCTTCTGCAGATTGCTCTATGATGAATTCTCCACCTACTAAAAACCAAGGTCAGTGGTTCCTGCAAGTGTGAAGAGGTCAAAGACAAGGTCAAGTGGGCAGGGCACTTCCAAGCACACGGTGCAAAGTTGGGCTTTGTGAAGCCCCAGCACTGGGTTCTCACCTCCCACCTGGGACATGTTTTCCAGGTGACTTATGGAGGACGAATCATTTGGGATGTTTGGGGCTACGGGGAACAGAAGGAGGCCTGTACCTGGCTTGGTCGACCAGGGACATTGTTGGTAGCTAGCTTCTGTGTCCTTCTCTCTTTCCCTTTTGGGTCTATCCTCCAGGGGTTTTAACATCCCTCGATGCAGACAGCTGCTCAAGCATCGGGGACAGCAGGCTTGCTCGCACACGTTTAGGGCAAACGACAGGATCCAGCTTTCCGTGGTTCCAAGACTGAGGAAGTTTATTTCCCAAAAGACCTAGGTGAGTCCCTCTGACTGAACTGACTCACGCCCTGGCCAATTCTGAGCACGCCATGGCACCTAGGCATCCTTCTTGAGCTGGGACGATGGCTGGGATGGCAGGACCCAGTTGCCTCTGCTGCAGGCTCTCAGCCGAAGGCAGTTGAGTAGCCACCAGGACTTAATGACCAAATGTGCAAGAGAAGCAGCCAGTGCCGTGGAGCAGCCGAGGGCCCTGAAAGCACCGGCCAGGTCATTAACGGGGTCTTAGGGGCTGTTTCCCTGCCTCACAAACTGACATAAAAGAAATTCTTGGATCTTAAGGTAAATAACCCCCTCCACACACACACAAGGTAAAGCTCATAAATAGATGAAATGAAAACCAACATGTGTTATAGAATTTTTAAAATGTAATCTGAGGCTCTGGAGACAATATTAATTTGAAAAATCATATTCAATTTCATTTATTAAAAAGAAATTCTGAATGATGACTCCGAGAACCCAGAGCCATGGCGATGCTAAAACGTGAAGCCTCCTCTAGCAGATCCACCACGGGGCCACGCAGAAATCACCCGGCTCAGCTGGGTTTTCTAAGCAAGTTTTAAGCGGGAAAAGTCTTCTATATTAACATACCGACTCAAAGACACTCACGGGGGACCTCTTAAGCACAGGTGTGGGCCAAGGACATCCCCTCCAACACCCGCTGACCCTCATGTCACCTAGAAAGGAGGCACCATCCCCATTTATTCAGGGACTTAAAAACTGGCTTCTGAAGCTTCTTGAATCTCCTAAGACATGAAGGAATGAGGTCAGCTCCGAGGTTGGCCCGTCTGACCATCAAGCTGCTGTGGTGGCGTTCTCCCCGGCCTGTTTAGCTAGACCTGGCTCTTGAATTCACTCATTTCCTCACAGTTGCTGAGATTTGAAGGCTTCTGCCCCAGAATTCACGTGTTGGAAACTCACTCCCCAAAATGAGGTGTTAATGGTATTTGGAGGAGGGGCCTGGGGAGCGACTGGCCATGAGAGCCCTCATGGCCAGGCGGGATGAATGCGTGACCAAGGCAGGGGCTTTGTTATAAAAGTGAGCTCCCTGGCCCTGTTTGTTCCGTCTCACCTTGTGACTCAGGCTCTGTGCCACCTCAGAACTCTACAGAGCAAAAAGCAGCCCTTGACCTTAAACTTCCCAGCCTCCAGAACTGTAAGAAATACATTTCTTTTCTTTATAAAATACCCAGTCTCAGGCATTCTCTTACACAAACAGAAAACCATTTAGAAAACTGGTTTAAATCACTAAGTGTGGACTGGGGCTGTAGTTCAGGGGTAGAGCAATTGCTTAGCATATGTGAAGCACTGGTTTTGATCCTCAGCACCACATAAAAATAAATTTAAAAAAAGGTATTGTGTCCATGCGCAACAAAAAATATTTTTAAAAAATCACTAAGTGCTTTTTGTGTTCCAGTCAGGCACTGTTAGGTGTCTCCAGGAGCCACTTCAAAACAAATCACAAGCACCCAGAAAGATTTCCTTCAGGACTTTTAATTTTCCACAGGGCTGGCCACTCCAAACATAGTCACAATCTCACCTGTCACAGAAAGCCACTGCTAATGTGGTCACAGGTTTCCTTTATGCATCTATTGTTGGAACAATTCAATATGAGTAGGGTCCTGATTTTATTAAGAAATATCTCTTTAAAAATTTTCTCCTAAAAAAAATCAGTAGGCCCTAAAATATGGGTATATTATAATTCACCATATTTGACTCTGATTGGAAATGTATGTGGATTTCAGAAACTTCATTTCATAAATATTGCTGCCTCACACACTTTAGACAGAACTTTTGACTGCAGCTCTCTAGGCAGAAGAGACACTAGACATTTAATTATAGTCAAAAGAGAAACATTTCAAGGCCTCTTAATGAGCTGCGTGTGGAATTGTCCCTAGTGATGGATGAGTTTGCCTGCTTTGGCCGGGGTTGGTCCCCATGGAGAGACAGCATGCCTTAGAGCTGGCATGGGCAGTAATGGGACCTCCCGGTATTACTTTAGGGTCCAGCTCTAGGCGTGGCCTGGTTTCGGTGGTGGTAATTACTGGTATATTCACGCGCTTATTTTTTAGAGGGTCATTCAAATGAATTTAAGTGAACAAAGATCCACTTCCATTAATATAAATTCCTAGGCCAACTGAATTATTTTTCAAGACGGAGTTTGCAGGCCTTGGTCATGGGTGACTTGGAGATGGCCAGCCTACACCCCAGAGCGGCAGACCTGACCTCTGCAGGAACAGTGTTCCCCTCCCCTCCAGCAGCCTCAGTAGCGAGAGTGACAGATCCTTATGTTCCGAAAAAGGGGAGACTTTCTTACCTCACTTTAACATTCATTACAAAGTGTCTTCACAATGACAAAAATTAATGTGCAAGCCCCTTCCTGCTTTGGAAAGTTAAAATTTCAAGTAATTCTGCAGGGCCATGGTACTTGCTCCCCAAGGACAGTGCTGAGCACAGAGAAAGCACTCAGCAAATGTGTGATGGATTCGATTTCTATCTGAGTCAGAATAGTTTCCTCATGTCCAGTCTTGACTTGCCAAATCTCTCCTCTGCTTTTATTTTAAAGCAGAACCACTTGAGAGCCCCATTATTAACCTTAAATACTTATGGAAAAGTCATGTTTCTAGCTACTCGGACAGCAGGGATTACCAAGCTACCTCGGTGGCCAGGTCAGTCCACAGCCCTGTGTCCCATACAGGCGGAGAGCTAAGAATGACCTCTCTGTTTCAATGGTTTGAAAACATCAAAAGAACAATGATGCTTCATGACACTTGAAAATTATAAGGAATTCAGATTTCAGGGTGCATACATAAAGGTGACCCCTCTGTTGACAGATTTTCTCAGCTGTTTTCTCACCAGGAGGGCTGATGTGAGGGTTTGGGATGGAGACTGTGTAGTCCACAGAGCCGACATGTAGCACCAACCTCAGGCAGGACCTTGCTGCTGCCTGAGATAGAGAACTTACTTTAAGTGTTGAATAACTAAACAAAGACTAAACAGAGCAAAGCAGATGGCAAGCAGGAGGTCAGTGCATGGCACACTCCCAAATAAATAAGTGGCCTGAACCAATAAGAAGCCATCAGACTTCCTTTTCTAAAATGTGTGTGTGTGTGTGTGTGTGTGTGTGTGTGTGTGTGTGTGTGTGGTGCTAGGGATTGAGCAGGGGTGCTCGACAACAGAGCTACATTCCCAGCCCTTTTTTATTTTTTATTTTGAGTCAGGATCTTGCTAAGTTGCTGAGACTGGCCTCCAACTTGAGATCTTCCTGCCTCAGCCTCCTACGTCACTGGGATTATAGATGTGCACCACCGTGCTTTTTAAAAATATATATCTGCTAGCCATGGTAGAACATGGTCATGATTCCAGCAACTTGGGAGGCTGAGGCAGAGGATCACAAGTTGGAGACCAGCCTCAGCCAATTATTGAGACCTTCAGCAACTTAGCAAGATCCTGTCTCAAAATAAAAACTAAAAAGGACTAGGGATGTAGCTCTGTGGTTTAACATCCTAGGGTCCAATCCCCAGTACCAAAAAATAAGTAAATAAATAAAAATGTTTAGGTGTCCGAGAACGAAAATGGAGTCATTCAAGGAGAGAGAGTGGTGGAATGCAAATCAACTCTTTTAAACGAGCAAAACCAAATGAAAATATGAGAAAGCAGGTGTCCTAAAAGTGGCCAGCGTGACCTGAGAGACACTGGGTTCCAGGTAGTGGGGATGCAGCTTGCCTCCCTCACTGGGCACTCAGTCCCTAATGAGAAGAGGAAACTGACCTTCAGAAGAGGCTTAAATGGCCTGGAAAACAGCCGGCCCAGTCGCCTGTAAACACAGACGTGGCCCCTCCCGCCTCCCCCAAGGTAACGGTTGCCCCTCAAAGTCAGTAAGCAACTTACAGTAATGGCTTTCAAAGTCAAGAATCTAATGCAAATCTAAGTATTTGCTTATACGCTCTCTGAAGTCTCGACAGATTAAGTTTGGAAGTATTTTCATAGATCATATCTACATAATCTAATAGAGATGATTTCAGGAATACAGAAGATGTTCCTGTGATGTGCTGGCCACAGCGCCACTCCCCGCCAATAACTTTCAAAAAGCACGCGTTTGTGTTGGAGTATTTTTAAAAATTTCATCCAATTTATAGAACTGCGATCTTCCGCTTCTGTAGGGAAATCCCCACCTTGACAAAGGGGTTGGAGAGAAACGGGCAATGCCAAGGATAAGGGTTCCCGGGCCCGCTGCGGCGCTGTGGCGTGGTTGACTTTGCTGAAGGGCGTTTAGGTGTTCTGTGATTTACATCTCCAGAGGGCTTCGTGCATCATCCGGACCAGCTTCCACGTATTTAAATATCTCATTTTAAAAGGTGCAGCTGGGTGGTAACTTCTGCATCCGCCCTTCCTGGGCTGAAATGGACTCTGTAGAGCTATCCTCACACCCAGACTCAGGGCAAGTGAAGTCCCTCTGCCTCTTCTCGTGACAGAGAACCAACGTCACATTTCCTATTTCCATCAAGTTACATGAGGCCCAGACAAGATTTTCCCAAGTTAATGTCTTTGGGGAATCACAAAAGATTAGACTCTTGAAGCTTCCACTTTCTTAATCTAAGTGATTTTTTCCGATGTGAAGCGAGTCAATGCATGCAGGGCTGATGTGGGGTGGGGAAGACAGGACTGGACAGACTCGAGTGCCCACTGGGAATATGCTGGAACTCAATCCCAGCTCCAGGGCTCCTGTCTGTGTGGGCTTGGGTTTGTCACTTGACCTCTCTGGGCTTCTCTTTGCTCTGGTGTAAACTCAGGCCAACCATGTTAGAATCTTGCATGGTAACCGCACAGACCAGATGCTGAGCACCAGGCTCTGCTTGCACAAGCAGGACAAGGACAGCCAGTCTGCGTCCTCAAGGAGCTCCAGGGAGTCCACTTCCTCCTCTGGACTCCCCTCCCCTCAGAGATCCCGGTACTGGGAGGACCCAGACCGCGGGAAGTCCCCAACGCCTGAACGAGACACCGGGACGCAGGGAGGAAAAGCCCATGGGAAGACCCCAAGGGGGGTGAGGGCCCCAGCCACGTCTTCCAGAGCCGGCCTCCGTGAGCACGGTCCTGCGGGCGGAGGAGCCCAGCCAGGCCCAGAACTGGGGCGCCACGCCCGGCGGAAGGCAGCGCAGGCGCCAGGGCTGCAGGGCAGGAGGGCCCAGGGCGGAAAGCTATGCAGGGGGCGCACTGGGACAGAGAGGGGAGGCAGGGCAAGAGGGACCGAGGCCTGTGACACTGGCTCCCCAGGCCGCGGAGAGAGCCTGGCTTCACGCCGAGGGCCGTGGGGAGCCGCTCAGGGTCAAGAAGGGAAACGGCAGGACAAGCACAGGAACGAGCAGGAGTGGACGGCGAGCGGACGGGAGGAGAGGGGACTTCCGGAAGGAGTGGACACGCACGCACACATGCACATGCATGCATACTCATGCACACGCACGCACACACACATACACACGCACACATACGCACGCACACACACGCACGCACGCACACACATGCGGGAGCTTTGTGCTTCCGCCCTCTTATTCTGGGCAAGCCCTCGCACAAGGCTAAGTTAAGTTGGGAACAGATGCAATGCCTGAAATGACCTCTGCCGAAGCCACTTTGGGCAGCGTAGCAAGGCCTCCTGTAAGGGAGGCAAAGCAATGTGACAGACTTGGTCACCTTTCCGTGGCCGTGAGCCCACAGCTGCAAGCCCTGCCTGCCCTTTAACCACCCCGATGGGAGGCCAGCATTCAGAGGCTGCCGGGATGGCTTCAGGGGACACGGCTTGCAGAGAGACACCAACTTAAGGGACACGAATCTCAAACAACGGGGACAATCGTGTTTCCTGGTGTCAAAGCAGCCTATGAGCTCCAAGAACATGTAGGCACACCACGAACACACGCAAAAAACACACTCCTCCAAAGTACAAGAACAGATAGAAACTTTTTTAAAAATGACTGAAGTCATATTTCAAGAACTCTAAGAAGTTCTTTTACATATTTAATATATCACTTATGAGGGTGCAAAATTACAATCTATCTTGAAATAATCTCCAAAATGTATTTCAATGTGTTAACCCCAAGTCTCATGGAAGAGAAGCACAGCTTACTCTTAAGAGCCATAACTTCGGTATGTGATTTTAAAGTTCATGCCTTTCTCATACTTCTGGTTAAGTGATCATTTTCACCAGGTTTGGTGGAGCACATCTGTAACCCCCGCTACTCAGGTGGCTGAGGCAGGAGAGGCGCAAGGTCCAAGCCAGTCTGAGCAATAAAAACGTTCCGATTAAAAAAAAAAATTATGTGTTAGTGAATTAGAAATGGATTCATCCAAATTTATTTTTATTAAAGTAATTGAAAACACTAAAGGGAATCATTTCATTGAGAGAATAAAGACAACGTAATATTTGGATTGATCTTCTGTTTAGGTCTGTGCAGGGTACTTCGTCACTAGTGTTGCTCCTTCCTTCCTTCCTTCCTTCCTTCCTCCTTCCCTCCCTCCCTCCCTCCCTCCTTCCTTCCTTCCTTCCTTCCTTCCTTCCTTCCTTCCTTCCTTCCTCTTTCCTCCCTCCCTCCTTTCTTTCTTTCTTTCTCTCTCTCTCTCTCTCTCTCTCTCTCTCTCTCTCTCTCTCTCTCTTTCTCTCTCTCTCTCTCTCTCTCTCTCTCTCTCTCTCTCTCTCTGTCTTTCTCTCTCTCTCTTTTTCTTTCTCTCTTTCTTTCTTGGTACTGGGGATTGAACCCTAGGGTGCCTTACCACTGAGCTTCACCCCCAGCACATTTTATATTTTTATTTTGAGACAAGCTCTTGCCGGGTTGCTGAGGCCGGCCTGGAATCTGCAATCCTCCTACCTCAGCCTCCCAAGCCTCTTAGATTACACACGTGTACCACCTTGCCCAGCTACCAGTGTCACTGTTTCCAAGCTGGTAGGTGCCCATTCCACTCTTCTTGTGAGGACATGACAGGAAGTGTGTCAGCCTGGTGTCGAGAGTGGCCAGCACGGGCTGGTGGCCTCTGGCTCCCTTCTAGGCCCTCTCTACTGCAAAGGCTGGAAGCTGCCCTCCTCAGTCTCTGTGACCAGTGGGCTGACATGGCGGGTTCTTTCAGTGAGGGACCCCTGGAGAGACCGGGAGAGTGGGGGACAGGTGGAGGCATTGTTCCTGGGGGACTCGAGGCACCAGTGCGTGCCGAGGTGTCTGTCGGGAGCTCTGAGCACCGACGCCCTGCAGTGCCCTCTGAACTGACAATGTCTGTGCTGTGGGCACCAAGGCTGCTGGCCACAGTCCTGAGTTTCTGAGCAATGACCCTGGCTTCCCTGGTACCTACAAAGCTGTCTGCCATTTGGAAAGTCTCTAAGTTCTGCTTCAGAAGTTTAGGGTCACTTGAGTTTGCTGGCAGAAAATCCCTAATACAGAATGTCGGTAGATCTCTCTGCTCCTGGCTTAAACGAATGACCCTGACCTTGGCTCTTGGCCCTTGTGTCCCTCGGGCACCTGCACCCTTTGCTCAGATGTTAGAACTGTGTGAAGTGATCCGTGGAGGGAAGAGAGGTCCCCATCACTAGTGGTATGCAAGAAGGTGCCAGAGGGTAATAACCAGACACACAGCGGAGAGGGCAGGGGCCCCGGAAAGGGGTCCTGCAGTCCATGAGTTAAAGAGCGGACCCCACACAGAGACTCTGGAGCCAGAAACCCAAGCTCCTGAGGAGACCCCGTGCCCAGCTGGAGACCCCTCCAGCGCTTTCCTCTGGGGATACATTTCATTCCAGCCCTGAAAATTAACCTGTGTCTGCCCACCTGAGGCGAGTCCCAATTCAGTGCCAAATCAGTCCTGCCTGTGGGCACAAAGAAAGCAGGTGACGGCAAAGCAAAACCAACCCAGAAGGAGCGAGCCGCCACCCTGGCAGGCAGCCCCAGAGGGGCGCACCAGCTCTTCAGCAGGGGTGCTGGGACCTGGCCCGTCTTCATCCCGTCGCACTGGCCAACGCTGGCGGAACATCCACCCCTGGAAAACCCCTGCCTTCTCCTGCCACTGGTGGGTCCAGCTGGGCTTCTCGGGCTCCTCCCTGGCCTATCATCCCCTGTGGTGCTCGTCACTCAGTGACACAACTGTCTTCGGATCAGGCATCATTTCTGCAAAGCCCGCAGGTGCTCAAGAGAGCAGGAAATGATAGCTGTCTCAAATTTGTGTAACTCATCTGCATCTCTGTTTGGGGTCAATATCAGTAAAAGCAAAGGGTCGGTCCTTGAAACTGGCTTCAACAACCCAGAGCAATAAAGGGAGCTCAGGGCCCGGGGCAGCTCGACCAGCCCCCACGTGTGGCTCCCATCTGAGTCTAAGTTGGGCACCCCGACTGCTCTCATGTCCAAGGTCAGGTGGGATTTTTCAGCCTTGGGTCTGAAGCTGCCCGCCTGGGGGTGGAAGCCGCGGCCAGGGCGGCAGCTTCGTTTCTGGAGACAGGCGCTCTCCGTGGCTGGGCTCCCGTATTCCATTCTCTCCACACAGCATGCAGACTGTGGCCCCAAAGACAGCCACGTCCTCACCTCTTCACCCTGGGACTCTGTGGCCTTGGGTCCAGGCCTCGATCTGGGGAACCGCCGGGCTGGCCCAGGAGGGCTCAATGCAGTCGTGCGAATTCTTCAGAGTGGACGCTTGGCTGGCTCTCATCAGCCCAAGGGAAATGTCACAACAGGAAAAGAGTCAGGGAGGTGCTGGCCGTGAAGAAGGAGCCCAGGGACGCAGAGGTCCTCCAGGAACCAGGTGAGAAGATGGTTCCACCCCAGAGGCCCCAGAGGGAGCACAGCCCTGGGGAGCTCATGACTGCAGCCCAGCGTCCTGGCCTCTAGGACTGCAAGAAGAGAGAAGTGTGTCTCTTTAAGCAGCCAAGCCTGTAGCGATTATCACAGGAAACTCTCGCGTCTGGCCTCACGGCCCTCCTGGCTGCAGGGGAAGGTCGGGGTGCTCCCTGCCCAGAGTGCAAGAGTCTGCCTCCTGCACCCCTCTAGGGCCACGGAAACCCAGGGTGTGCCTCAGGCCCTCGTGCCCAACAAGGTCCTGTTGACTGTCACCCACCTCCAACCACAGCCTGAGAGAAAGGCGCCCAGCAAGAACAGCAGTCCACACCCGGGGCAGACTTGAAGAATTAAATGAGAAAATGGCTCTTCTCAGGGCCCCTGGCTGCGAGGAGAGAGCTGACTAATTCCAGCTGCTGTCATTGTTATTTGCAGGCTCGCTGGTTCAGCCATACCTCAGGTCACCGCGAGGCAAAACAAGCCTACAAGTCTGGCCCCTTCTTCTCATTCCACAGATGTGGAAACTGAGGCCCAGGGAGATGGCTGGCTCTCCTGAGGCCATGCTGCTGCCACGCTGGGCTCATTACCAACATCTCTAACTGAACTCCCTATGCACCCCGGGATCGCTGGCCTGTCAGCCTCGGCCGGCTCACAGGTGAACCCTGAGAGTGAGGAGGAGGACCAGGTCATGTCCTGACTGAGCTCCTGATACACTGTCGTTTGCCAGCAGCCCCAAGTGTTTCCCTGGCTGGGCGTAAAGGCCGGATTGTTCCTCCTAGCTCCGGGCCCCCTTCCCTGCCATCCCAGGGTAGAGAGGCAACAGCTCCCGCCAGTCCACACGAGTCAAAGGCCGGCGCAGGCCTCACGTCCCAGTGGAGGGACAACAGGACTCTGCAGATGGCCTCTGTGTCTACTGAGATGAGAACCATCAGGGAGGTGGTAAGATGACATTCTCCTGTCCCTTGAGGTCCCCATTACAACAGACTACCGGAAGACACTCTTCTGCTGGGTCCCTCATCTCCGCCTCCCTGGGGTGCCACCGCCCTGGGGAAGCCCTCCGGGTCTTTTTGAGACCAGCACAACCTTCCGCTTGCCCATCTTCCCTTGGCAGCTCTCCCCAGCATCGCCCGGGACGAGCCGTTCTTTTTCCAGGTGTTGCTTCCCTGGGAAGCCTCCTGGGAACAGGAGCCAGCAAAGAGGGCCTGGCGAGTCGCAGGTGCCCCCGGAACTGTGAGCCGGCTAAGGGACAGGCCCCTCGCGGCCTCCACCACCCACCCCTGCCAAGGGAAGGGCACGCTTGCTTCTGGGGCTTCACATTTCAGCCCAGGGCCTGGCACGGAGCAGGTTTCAGTTCTCCGCCCTCGCTGTCCTTCCCCCGAAATGTGATGGACGCAGGGTACTGAGTCCCTGACACCTCTACTCCCCAGCACACAGTAGGTGCTCAGTAAAGTCTGACCACAGGACGGCTCAGCCCCACTGACTCTCAGCTAAGCTCTATGGGTTCCCAGCATCGACCTGCCCTGGGGACAGGGTGGCTGCGCACACAACCCCGCCCTGATGCGGGTGGGGAGAAACCAGTGGGAGAGCGGCTGGCTTTCTCCTTTAATCCTCACAGAGCTTCCCGTAATCTCATTCTGTCTTTGCAGTGAGAAAAAAGGATTAGCCAAAGTCAACTGTCCAAGGTCAAAAAACTCAGTGACTGGGCTTCTGTTTGAAGCAAACCCACTGCGCTGGGCCTCTTTTGCAGAGGAAGAGAACCATAAAGCCATTTTTTAAAGAAAACAAATAATCACGAGAGGCCCTGTGCAGAGCTCCAAGGCGGACGTGCGGATTGCTGACGGGCGGTTCCGGCACGAAGGCAGCGGACCCCTCCCCAGCCCAACCCCAGAAGGCTGCCCCGTGTGTCCCTGGGGACAGCCAAGCCCCGACCCCAGGACCAGCCTTCTGTGTTGGAGGCGGAATGGAAACTTGCCAGGACCTCCCTGGGGAGACCCCACAGTCAGGAGCAGACTCTCCAGACTCTCAAGCACCCCACCTTACCTGGGGAAGCTTGTTCTCCTATTTCTATCTCCTCCCGCACCCCAAAAGCTGTTTCTTCCTTGTTTTGACTGGAGACTCTTTTCCTTCTTCAGCTGCACTTGGACGGTCCGCCCAGGCAGTATCTCCCTCTCCATTTGGGGGCCCTCCTGCAGCTCCCCAGCCTGCTGCACACCCTGCTGTCATGACCTGCCCTCACCCTGCCTTCCCCCCGCTTCTGTGGGCTGCTGTTCCTCCAACACCCCCTGGGCTAGCGCAGTACCAGGACCACCAAGTTATTGGAGGAAGTGCTGACTGGCTGTGACTCTTTTTCCTCCTAAGAGTCTGCCAGTCCTTGTCCATCTCTTGTCTCATATTCCACCCGCTTCCCACTCTACACACATTGATGGTGCACCTGCTGTATGCAAGCACTCTGCTAGGCACACAGAGACCCTGCCCACTGGCAGCTGGAGCCACACACCAGCATTCGCCCAACCAGGGATGGTGAGATGAAAACAGAATACATACATGATAAGTATCGTCTCAGCCCTTCCACACCTGAGCCGAGGGAGCCCAGCGGGGCTCACACACAACGGGTCTCCCTGGCCAAGCCAAGCCCAGAACCAAGGCCCAAGCCTCTTTCCAGCACCTTCCTCTCTGCACGTAACAACAAAGAAATGTGCTTCTTCATTAGTCAGACTTCCTCAGAGTTCTAAATCAAACCAAAGCATTCAAATTTTTAAAGTTTGATCAGCTGAGAAATAAGGATATTAAATATGATTAAATGTGATTGCATTTGAGGGTACAGACTGTTCTTCCATTACCTGCTTTGATTAAAAAAAGCTATCTGGGCTGTGAGGTAGAAAAGTTAAATGCGACAAGGAGGAAAAAAAGCCCATGAGTTTGCTGTCGTTCCTACTTTTTGTAAGAAAATAGTATTGTTTAAGATGTGTTCGTCACCACTTCAGGAGCACATGAGCTGGCACCCGCAGTTAATATTCTCCTCTCCCCCCTAATTGCTAAAAATAAGAGCGATTGCGATGAATAAAAAGTTATTTCTATGATTCTTTAGGGAACATAAGAAAGGCTACATTTTTTAATGGAACATAGACCAGAAGCTCTGATTTCTAAGCTGAAATTTAATTGGTGCAATATTGAAGTTTAAATAGTAATAAAGTTTCTTGTCCTCGGGTTACGAGGGGAAAATTACCCATAACATTGTTTGGATTATAATATCTTTGCTACTACCCTGGTCTATCTTTTTCCTGAGATTATTATTATTATTATTGCATTCTGATCATTTCCCATGTTTCATTTCTTCTCCTCTGAGTTTTGCAAATGATTCTGAACTTCAGGGAACTTTTCAAAAGAGCTGGGACATTATAAGGATCCAAATGGATTTAGACAAAGGAAGTGAAGTATAAGGAAGGCCGTTTTCAGCGGTGCCAAATGTCCTCCTGAGAGATGAAATAAAGGCTGAATATAAAAATATAAAGGAGAGAGAGAGAGAGAGAGAGAGAAGTCCTAGGTAATGGCTCACTGATTTCCACCTTCTAATTGAAGTGTTGGCTGGGGCTCAAATGTGGGTTTGACCAACTGCAATCCTCGGGATGTCCACCACCCTGCCAGAGGGAGAAACCGTCACTCGCCGCTCAGCCTGCCACTCGTGCTGGCAGGAATCGTGGCCAAGAGAAAGGAAGCTACAAAAAGTTTCCATCAGAACCATTCCAGGACCTATAGACTGGAGAGTCCTGCCCAGAGGAGAAGGCAGATGTCCCGTGGAACATGGAAATGGAACTCTCAGCTCCGACGGCACTTGGATGTGGCCACAGCTTACTGGCCCACAGCAATTCTGGAGCGACCCTGTTTTCTCAGGGCTACGATGGTGGAGACTGGAATCTGGGACTTTTTCGGGGCCCACCCCATTGGAGAACTGACAGATTGCCAGATGTGGCACAAAAACAGAATCCAGTTACATGCAGATTTGGGATAAACAACGAATCATCTTTTAGTGTAAGTGTGTCCTGCCTAATCTCTGGGACATACATGTACCTGAATATTTTTCATTGTTGATCTGAAATTCAAGTTTTACTGGACGTCCTGTATTCCATCTGGCAGCCCTAGGCAGGAGGAAGGTTGGGGGTCAGCAGTCACCTTCACTGCCCTTCATTCATTCCCAGGGTCCCCATAACTGGGCCCTGAATAGCATCAGAGTCCCAGGGTCCCCTGTTTGGAGTCACGTGATGTGACGGATGCTGCACAACTGGGGCCGCCAGGCAGATCTAGCACCTGCCACGAGGTGAAAGGCTGTGCCCACAAAGGCCCCAGGGAGAGACTAGCAAGCTTCGTGTGCACCAGCATCGGCACAAAGGCCTGCTAGTGATCCAGAGGTCTGGGCCCCACCGGGGTCTGTGATGCAGTCGGTGCCAGGTGCATCCAGTGCACCCACTCCCCACATACTGGGTGCCCTGATGTAAGTAGGTTCTTTAAGAAACTCTGACCTCGGCTTCAGGCTTCCCACAAAATCAGATGGAGAAAAGCATTGTTTTGAAAATACAATATTAAAAGCATTTTGTCCAAAGATCATATTATTCATGAATTTGGCATTTCACAATCTGATTATGGACAATTTCTATTTTAACAATGTGATGTAAAAGTAAAGAGCAATACTTCTACAAATGGATCATTCTTAGAGAAATCAATTTTTCTTGTCTTAGACTGTATTTTTTGCTTCTTAAATTTAATATAATTTTCTCCATGATGAGGGCCAAGGTAAATTCTTTACAATAGTTTACTGCTAGGCATATGATACTTCTGCACTTGTAAGATGAGTGGAATTACAGAATTTGGGGATTAAAATGGAAAATTATAAGATGGAAATAATTACAGGATATTAGAATTATAATGGTAAAAGAAAACGGATGACTTACAAAAATCTCAGCCTCACTCCGAAGAGCATTTTTCTACGTGTTCTCCTAATTAAGCACACAAGAAATAGTATTTTATACACAAAATAAATAACGACACGTAAGTTGTGGAAATGCATTAAGTTAATATGTGATGTCATGAGGTACCCCTACCAGACACTAATAAAACAAAATCTCCCCATCTGTGAATCCAACAGGAGGAGGACCGTTTCTTCTGCTCTGTGGGAAGTTCCTAGACTTTTGGTGTCAGAACAACCATGTTTGAACAATAGTATTTGCCCATAGGTTTTTTAAAATGGCCCACGTAGAAAGTCTCTACTTACATTTTCTAGGTGTACAGAAAATTCTTGGGCTGTGTTAAATATATCACTTAGATAATCCCACAAAGTGTCATCTGAGGATATTCTAGTTGTCATGCAGCGTATCATGGGATAAAGTGTTGGAGCCCTGACTCTGGGTAAATAAACCCCATTTGGAAACTCCCTTTGCAGCTGTGGTCAAGGCACAAGGAGGTCCTTGAGGCGGATGCTAAGCCAGTGTGGCTGGTGCCTTTCTTGGGAGAGGGAAATTGGAAGGTGGACAGGTATGGAGGGGATGAGGTGGAGGAGGGCCATCTGAAGACAGGCAGATTGGAGTGATAGAGCCAGGAGCCACCGGAAGCTGGAGAGGAAAAGAGGGGAGGCCCCAGGGCCTTTGCAGGAAGTCCCACCTTGATTTAGGACTTCCGGCCTCCAGAGCTGTGAAAGAACCCATTTCCGGTGTTCTGAGTCCCTGGTTCTGCAGCGCTGTGTCGTAACAGCCCTAAGAACTACCATTCCTGGCTTTATTACAGGTTCACTGCGAAGCTTTGCATTTGTTTTAAAGTTTCCATAAAACAGGAGGAAGGACTCCTCACAGGAGGGCTGCTCCCAACTGACTGACAGACAGGCCTGCTGCTGCCCCTGGGGTCGATCCCCCACCCCTGGCAGGACGCCACTTGCTCTTCATGCCACCTCCCTCCCTCCCTAGGGGACTCCCAGTTCTAAAGCTGCCCTCCACCCTGCAGGAGGCAGAGGGGTGGACTGGGCTGCCCTTCGGAGGCAGCATCTCAGCACAGTCCCTGTGTGCAGCAGGTGCACTGTGCAAGCTCCCCAAGTCCAGCGAGACAGGGCAGCCCCACGTGGCACGAGTGACCGGAAGTGGGTGTTATCTCTTGCAAGTAGGCAGCACTGGACAGCAGAAGCCTGGGATTCACTGCAAGCTAGTCCCCAAGGCTCAGCAAAGTTGCCCAGAAAGCGTAGAGTCCCTTCTGAGAGCATCCCCCAGTGCAAGGGTCCCCTGGGAAGCAGCCTGCCTGGGGGACACTGGACTCACCGAAGGGTATCCTGTTGGTGGGAACTGGAGTCAAGCCAGGGTTCTTCCATCCAGTTCCCTTTATCTCAAGACAACAGCTGCATCCCAGTGCGTTCTGTAGCTATTCATTCCTCCAGGGGGAGACCCGGATGGGTCTGAGGCCTCCCAGAGAACTTTCCTGTACCTGGCTCTCTCCAAAGACACTGGACTGTTTTTTCTTGTTCAAAACTTTCAACTGCATTTTCTAACCCAATGCCATGCTAATCCTGCTCTTGCCAAACATTTCTCAAAACAGTCAGACTTTTATTTTAGGCACGTCTCAGCCTGCCTGTAATGAGGAGGAGGAGGCAGGCAGACAGAGCTGCAGATTGCTGGTGCAGCCAGGGGTCCGGCCACTTCACCCATGTGGAGGGGCGTCCACCTGAGGTCCAGGACTGAGGGCCAGAGGGAAGGAGATGGAGCCCCTCCGTCCACCACAGAAGAGAGAGCAGGGAAACCCCAGGCTTCTCAGCTGCCTTTTCTTTTGGATCTGGTCCATCACACGCAGGACCAAATGGCCGACCCTCTCTGAAAGCCGAGTCCCTGATTCAGCTCCTTTCAAAACCATTCAGTCAAAACTCAATGCCTGGCTGATGTGTGTGGCCAGGCCCTAGGCACCCGGGACCTAGGCACCTGGGAGAGAGAGGAAGAAGCTGGACCTGCTCCAAAGGACACTTGAACTAGACTGATGACTGGTGCCGGAAAAGCCTTCCGAGATGACCCTCTGAGGGTCCATTTGACAGAGCCAGCAGGGTCCCTCACAGGCTCCCTGGAGGAGGCTCCCGAGCCGGGTCTCAGAACCAAGAGCTCACTGTCGGCGAGAGGCTGAGCTCCTGGGTCCTCCCTCCTGTTTGTGGACAGAGGTCACATGAAGAAAGAAAGTAAATTCCTTGTGAGCCCCAGGATGGGAAGAGGGTTTCAGTGACCAAGTTTCGATGACCTCCTCCACTGAAAGCCTTTCCTGACGCCACTCCAGCCCCCGCCCCCGTTAGCCAAGTGCTCTGACCATATGTTCTGTCCCTGCCTTGACCCGGTGCACCTCCTCGGGGGTGCTCAGCCAACTGTGCTGACTCGGCCTCTGTTCCCCAACTGACCAAGACCACTACGGGGTGACATTTCTGACTCCTGTTCCCTGTCCCCCAGAGTTCAGGCAGGGTCCAACAAGGGGCAGGACTGTGACAGATCTTTGTTGAATTAAATAAAATTCTCCAAGCTGCTTGTACTCAAAGTGTGGCCCCTGACCAGCAGCCTCAGCATCATCTGGAGCTGGTGAGCAGCACGGCCTGTCCCACCCAGACTCGCCACCTCAGAATCGGGATTTTAGTGAGTTTCCCGGTGATTTGTAAACAGGAGGCTTGAGAAGCACCACCCAGGCACCAGGACCTGGGACTAGTGAGCAGCAGCGGGGAGGCAGGGGTTGCAGGGACCCAATGCCCTCTGCCTCCTCCTCCCCCTCCCCCGCACCCCTCCTGTCCATCTACATCACCTCCTCCAGGAAGCCTCCCGGAGCCGTGCTGAACGAAGTCAGAGGCTTCACACGTGCGCCTTCCTCCCTTCTACACCAACCCCCCCCCCCCCCCCCCGCCCATTGGCCTGTCTCCCCAAAGGCCTGGGAAAGGAGAACAGATGCTGATTCTGAAAGCTGCAACCTCGGAGGTGACCAGAGTCCAGGGATCAGACAGGTGTCCTGTAAGTAGTGGCTGAGAGACTGGCTGAGCCGCTAGGCCCTGGCCCTCTGGCTGCCAGGCCCGGTCCACCTCCCTGGCAGGCATCTCGGTGAGGGAGCCAACGGGCCGGCTCCAGTCAGTGCTGAGCCTGTGCAGGGAGCTCCCGGGAGGGTGTGGGCCCATCTCAAAGCAGAGCTCCCAGGAGGGCACATGGCACCATGGCAGGAACCCGTGAGGTTCAGCTCTGAGGCCCTGGAGACTGAGGCATGGAGACCGGGGGACAGAGCTCTGAAGGAAATGCTGGGGACCCTGCCGCCAGGTGGCAGAAGAAACACCAGGCAGGGACCCAGTGTCCTCCGGGCCCCGGGGCCAGGGCACCGCTAAGGTCCTTCCCAACCTGCCATCTAGAGGGTCTGCAAACCTTCCCGTGGGGGACGAGGGAGTGAACTTCTTGAGCCTGCAGGCCACACTGTCTGCAGTGCAAACATTTGGATGTGGCTGCATCCAAGCAAAGGCCAGCTGTGGAAGCAGCAGGCAGCCGAAGCCCCTAGGTGCTGACCCAGATCCAAAGCAAACCCGCGAGGAGACTTACGCCTGAGCGGTGAGCACCCTGGGAGGCCAATAGGCTCCTGGCAACGCCTTTCAGTGGGGTCTGCCTCATCGGCTGGTCTTGCTCAGTTGTTAGCCCCGTGGGACCTCCTGAGGCCACAGGAGCCACCGATGGAAGCAGAAGTATTTTAACTAAAGAGGACAAATTAAAGATGCCCAGCGGAGGGCAAGAAGGGGCTTGTGACATCGACTTCCCTGGCTGGCCAGCAGCGGACTCCACCTGCGGAGGACAACATTTCCTGATGGTGCCCGCGCACGTGTCCGCCAGTACAGCAGGACAGGAGAGGGAGCGGATCTGGCAGGACGCTATCCAGTGCACGCTTAGGACGTTACAATCAGCATTGCCCCCCAGTTAAAGTGGCTGTTCCATAAACGTACAAATGGCATTTGGACAATAAAACTGATGGGTTCACAGAGCCGAGTCGTCACCCTGCCCGGGCTCCCATTAAGACGCTCCAGCTTTGATGCAGAGCTCGGGCCCCCGCCTCTATTGTATAGCCCCCTACCCCCCAATCCACAGCCATGCTTCATCTCCACATTACAACGCTGCCGACGCTGGCTCCCGGGCATCCTGTGTGACGAGAGCATTCATTTTATTTATTTAAAGCTTGGCCTGCCTGACTGGTCTCCGGAGATAAAGCATCTCATATTCGTGGAGGTCCAGGTATCGCTGGAAGAGCATTCATCCCAATATCGCTGCCTGGGAGCCAAGGCTAAAAGCACTTCCTCAGACATGAGGGATCAGGAAATCCAGAATGGGAGCATCATGTTAATATCGCTGTTAAAATGATGCCCACTGACTCTTTCAAACGAGTGTATCAAATTGGCATCTCCAGCCTGAGTCAACTGCCTTCGTTCATCAGGGGCTGGGTGGGCTGAGCGGAGGCCTCATTTTCTCCTACCAGGGGCTCTGGGCAAAACCAGACGTCAGCTTTCCCTCAGGTTCTGATGCTTAAGTAACTCATGTGGCCAAGCAAAGACAGACCACAATACCAAGAGGACAATACAAACTTTGCTTGGGGTGATTTGATCTGAAAGTCCCTTCAGCAAACACCATTGCCCATGAGCTATGTGCTTGGAAGTGTCTAGGCTTTAGCAGAGGAGAAAATCAAAATAAAGCTTCTTTCCTCCAGCCTTTCTACAGAAACAGGGGTGCAAACAAGGAACTCTAATATGGAAAGAGACAAAATTAATAGAGCTGCATGGCAGCGGAGCCCAGGGAAGTGGTCGCCTGAGGCAGGGGAGGGAGTGCAGAACTGGCATCCCTGCCAGGTGAAGTCTGAGTTGGTTTTGTAGCTGAAACACAGGAGGGCGGGGAAGGAGGGCCCTGGGGCAGGAAAAGAGGAAGTGGCGCCCATCTAAGATGAAGACCAGGCTTCACGGGAAAGGGAGTCCAAGGGCAAGCCCGGAAATCAGCTTAGAGGGCGTGCCCAGAGA
The DNA here is from genome assembly GCF_902686455.1 of Sciurus vulgaris. Lineage (NCBI taxonomy): Eukaryota > Metazoa > Chordata > Mammalia > Rodentia > Sciuridae > Sciurus > Sciurus vulgaris. Next base: position 9,599,634 of record NC_136462.1, read on the forward strand.
ATCTGGACCTCGCCTGGTGAGCCAGAACTCACCAAAGTAGGTTCTGTGCCAACAACAGGTTCAGAAGATATGAACAGGTCTCCCAAAAATAAACTCGACAGATGCCAGAAAAAATATTACAGGACTTCCCAGAGCCTTTAACACACTGGAATTTCCAAAATGGAATAGGGGAGACATGATAGTTCCCAAATACTTTAGTCGTAACATCTTTTTATAAACAGGGAGAGCTTATGGGATTGGTAGCCACAAGAACACACTGGAAAGGCTACTAGAGCCACACAGAGCTGTGCTGTGCTTCTGAGTAAGCAGTGGCCTGTGGATTTGGGGGTCAGAAGCCTGATCCTGGCAGCAACCAAATATTGAAGAGGAGACAGGGGAGGACGAGACCAGAACCAGCCTCACATGAGGAATCGGAGCCAGTGATGATTTGGGGTCCTATCTTTGTCAATGTCTTTATCCGTTTATGCTGCTGTAACAGAATACCTGAGGCCTGGTGACTTATAGACAGAAATGTCCTTCCCACTGTTTGGGAGGCACGAGGGCCTGATTCCTTTGCTTCCAAGGGTAGGCCTTGAACACTGTGCCTGCCCAAGGGCAGATGGTGCAACGGCTAAAAGGACCCAACTCACTCCCCGGAGCCCTTTCCTAACGTACCCGTCCATTCAAGAGGGTGGAGCCCTTACAACCTAATCACCTCCTCAAAGGCCCCGCCTCCAGACACTGTCGCATCCCGAGGAAGTTTCCAACAGAGGAATATAGTAGGGGACGTGTCCAACCCAGAGACCTTACTGAGGAGAGGGCTGGGACCTGGGACCTGAGGAGATCCAGGAAGAAGGGGAACACCGTGACCTTGGGCAGCGTGGGACACTTAACCTGACCATTCCACACCCACATCACTCCCGAGACGAGCGACTGACTTTCCACAGCATTACTTGACGCTCCTTTTTCTCTGAAAAATCGAGGGGAAGGCCAAGTTTTTCATGGAATGCTATGAAGTACATATTAATTCTTGCCAGGACACGAGTCTTTTAGTGAGATACATATTTACGAGCCTTTGGGGAGCGTAGATCTTTCACCTCATAGGGCAAAATTGCTCGGAAGTGGCCGCCCTGATCTATCAGGTAAATATCCATTTATAGTCGGTTATTAATCCTTGCTCTTCTCCCAACAGGTGGGATTGGCTGTGTGAGGCCGCCGCATCTTGCAGAGGACCTCTGTTATCATCCATCCTACTGTCAATACTGACATACACATTAAAGAAACCATGGCAGTCACTGCTGGGACAAGAGCTGACATTTAACCAGAGAGAAGTGCGGAGCGGAATGCAATGGGCGCTGGGTGAGGTCAGGTCTGCTGGTTTTAATATCCAGCCTCCTCCAGGGCAGATGGGCAGCAATGGAAGGACGGCAGGCTGAGGTGCCGTCTGCCTCTGAAAGTCTCTGATGGTCCTGAACAAGCCCCTGGAGAAAACCCCCACTCCTCCCCAGAGGAGAGACAGGCACGAATTGGGCACCCCAAGCCCTCGCTGTGGACCACCCCTAGACACAGGGACCCTCCCTCCTGTATCAGACGTCTCAAAATCAGGCTGTTTACTGAGCACCTGTTATACGCTGCGAGCATCTGACTGTTAGATCTCATGCACTGTCCCTCTCCCACACAAGACCCAACAGCTGAGGCTGAAGCGGGGGGCTAGGACCCTGAGACATCCAGGAGATCCTAGTCTACAAGGCCAGTGGAAGCCATGACGGGAGGAAGACTGGTCTGTAAGTGTCCATCTGGGCATGAAGGTCACGTGTGATGGAGGGGCAGGGGTTCCAAATCTGTAAAAGCCCAGAGGATAGTCACTACCTTTTAGTACAAAAAAGGTACTGATTTTAGTTAGCAAAATCAAAATCCCCAGTTGTCTATTGTGGGAGACAAATAGACAATCAGAGCCAAGGACATTCTGGATGGAAGCCCCACCATTCAAAGCTGCCTGGGACCCTGCCTCTGCACGCTGTCCAACGGACCCCGTGGAACCAACACTGTCCAAGGCACCATGTGGGAACTGGAACAGACCAGAGGAAAGAAAGCGACCTTGACTGAACCTCTACAATCTCTGGATCGAGATCTCATTTAAGCCCTGAGGTGGGAATCGCTGTCCCCTTATCATAGACGGAGAGACTGGGGCACAGGAGCCCAGATCCTGCACCCGAGGCCTTGGACCCACCAGGTGGGAGCCTGTGGGGGACTGGGCCCCAGCTCTCCCCTGCTGTGCTTTCTCCCTGAAGTCCCGCCACGTCGAGGAAATACGGTATCTTCTTCTTCCTCTGGGAACATCAGGAAATGAACTCTTACACCAAGCAGATTTTCCAGATAACTGAAATGTATACCTTTGAGCCCCAAAACGTTTTAAGATTTTAATTATTTTAATGGAAACATTTCGCCTGTTCTTAAACAGCCTATTCAATGTGATTAACCTTGTCTCGCTGGCTCAGGGCCATTAGCAGGAAGGTGGTTTTGTGCTCTGATGTAACCCAGTGAGAGCGCCTCACCAGGATGTGCCAGCTGCTGGCCAGCCTTGCGGGGACCACAACGACCCTGCCACCCCACACTCCTCCCCCAGGCCCTCTGTCCCCTGCATGCCGGCTCCCCAGGGCCCTCCCTGCCAAAAACCCTGCCACCCCCGTCACTTGCAGGCTGAGGCGCGGGGCCCCAGTTGGCTGGATTCTCATCTCTTCGGTGATGCTGCCCACGGCCATCTGGGGCCCTTTCCCAGCAGGCCCTGGGGATGCTGAGCCGTGTGGTGTGTGTTGGGGCCTGCCTCCTGGCCTTGGCTCAGGCTGGTCCCTCTGTTCAGGGTGGCCGATGTCCCCAGGACCTGCAGACTCTCCTGGGTGCTCAGGTGCCCCCTTCCCCCTTGCTTTGTGTGTGACCCTAGATTTCCTCCATACACATTAGCCCAGACATCTCACCACAGTGGAGCCAGAAATGATAAATCAGAGACGCAGATGTGCAAAGCAAGGCCATTTTAGTACACTAAAACTTTGGGGGAGAAGGTTATTTTTCATAAATATATATATGCATATTATTTTTTCACATGTGATGGATTTATAATTTTTTAACGAATTTGTAAGTGTTTTAATGACTTGTATTTATTTCTAGTGTGGTAAATACCCATAGCTGTTGCCCACAGGACAAAAGCTTCTTGAGATGCACAGTGGTCGTGAAGAGTGGGGTCCAGGTGTCCCCAACACGCCCCCCCAACGCCCAACCCCCTGCACTGAGCTGGCCTGACCTGTCTGTCGCCCTCCGTCATCCTCTCCTGGTGCCTGGGAGGAGCTCACAGAACATACTCCTGGTATGCAGGTGGCTCTTAACGTATGCATGCTGGGTTCACCGCATCTGTGTTATGAATTCATGTCCTGGCTCCTACCTGGAGCAAATCTCTTAAACCTTTCAATCCTTTTACTCTTAGAAAATAAAAACAATACTAATATCGGTAGGATTCGATGGCACCCGGGACCTGAGAGGCTGCGTGTGAACTTGAAGGCACGCTCCGAGGGTGACTGCTGTTCATCCCGTGTGTCCCCAGGTTCCCTCCAGCTCCCGGGACATCTCCCCCCACGTGGGCCCTGGTTCTCTGGCCTGGTCTCATGCGTGCGCGGAGCCAGGCCTGCGGTTCAGGGGCCACCAGCGCTCTTCCCGGCGTGGGGAGCCTGCTCCAGCAGCGCCGCCGGCCACCCTCCCTCCCTCCCTGCTGCCCGCTTGCTAATCCGGCCGGGAAACCAGACAGCCAGGTCTCCAGGGTCAGACTGCACTGGTTCCTAGGCCGCCATGACAAGGGACCGCGTGCTGGACGGTTCCACACAACAAAGTCTTCCCCTGGAGGTTCTAAGGCGGCCGCCTGGAGAAGGTGCTGGCAAGGCGGCACTCCTGCCGGGCGCTCCAGGCAAGGGGCCTCTGCTTCTCCGTAGCTGCCAGTGGCTCCGGCAACGGCTCCTTGCTTTGCCTGTGGCAGTATCACTGTCGTCTCTGTCCCCATCCTTATGTGGCCTTCATCCCTGCGTCGCTGGCCCTCCCCTCTCCTCATAAGGACACCAACCACTGGGTTTGAGACCCACGCTACTCCAGTGTGACCTCATGTCATTACCTCCACGAAGACATGCTGAGGCCCTGGGGCTTAGGGCTGGAACATGTCTTTGGGGGAAACGCAGTTGAACCTACAAAACAAGGGCAGTGAGGAGGAGGTGTGGGCAAGAGCCTCCTCACAATCCCTTCCAGCTCTGGAAAGGCCTTTGCTCCTGCTCGGGTTCGTGGGTGAGATTTGGAGACCGAGACTGGCAGGAGAAGGGGACCCCAGTGCGGACGGGGATCCCGACTGTGGCTCTCCTCTTGCCATCTTTGGGGTTCCTCTGCCTGGGCAGATGCCCAGGATGGTTCAGATGCTGCTCCTCAATGTAACCTTGAACAAGTTTCTTGACCTCTGCGATCCTTCGTTGGCTCTGTTTTTAAGAAGGAAAAGCTAAATGCATATAAAACTCTTCACTGAGCCTATCACTTAGGAAACGCCCAGAAATAATAACAACCAAAATGGTCATTAGCATAACTTCTCTATGATCACTAGTGTTGGTGTCTGGGAGACTCTGTCTCCAAAGGCAAAAGATTCATGTTCCAATTAAGAATAGTTGAATTATTTCTGACTGAAGTGAAGAGCCCTATGCATGGTCCTCAGAACATTCTAGAATGTGAGGCCAAGGACAGTGCTTTGACCATTGCTGTCACTGGAACCCAAAAGAGGGCACAATTGGTGTCTGTTATAAGTGAATGACATGAGGGTCGCCCGCGTGATGGGGTCTCGGAACCTGCATTGGTTGAAAACCTGTGCGGTCTTAGCAACGAGAGCAGTGTGGCTCCAGAGAAGCCTGCAGACTCCCGAAAACATCCCCCCAAGGCTGATCTCTACCAGTACCATGTCGAGAGCAGGGGCAGAGGCAGCTCCAGTCCCTCCAGCAATCTCAGGTCACGCGAAGAGCAGCTGCATCTTGGCCGCAAGCCCCCAGACACGAAGCAAACCAATGGATGGGGCGGGATGGAAACGGTGTCATGTTAGAAATGGTGGAAGATTAAGAAGCTCATTCCAGAGAGGCAAGGACCCAGAGGAGCGTGAGCTGTTCTCAAGTGCATCTCAGTGGCCATCAGGCATGGCCGGGGGACAGACGAGAACACATGTGCCGACTCAGAATGATCTGGTAGCAGGCAGGGCTGCCCGAGGCCTGGATGGGTTCCTTCATCTGCTTTTCTGGCGCTGTAAGAGATAAACAGTGAGAAAAGTCAATTATGAGCAAGAGTATATTAGGCTCATGGTTCTTAAGGCAGGGACGTCCCTCCTGGAGAGGTCCATCTGATGCGGGCCCATTTGCTGGGTGCCTGCATGCTGGAAGGCACCACACAGCAAGAGAGCATGATGGGGTAGAGATGCAGCCAAGCTCATCTCTTCTCTCAGGAACCTGCTTCCCATTCCCTAGTCCCCTCCCACAGCGATGGCCTTGTTCATGAGCACAAAGCCCTGGCAACCCAGTTCCCTCTTAACATGGTTAACAGCAATTAAATTTCAACCTGAGTTTAAGGGGGATATTTACAACACAGCAGGGGATGGTAGGTAGTGAGCTTGCCTGGAAGCATTCAGCAAAGGCTAGATATCACCTGTCACCAGCAAGCCCGCTGATTAGCTACCTAAGTTCTTTTTGGACCTTAATTCCCCTTTGTCATGTGAGCCACATTCCAAGACCCCCAGACAAGACCTGTGTAAGGAGCTGCACAGCCAGGCCCAGGGAGCCGCACCAGGAAGCAGTGCTGTAGACACACCCATGGTGGGCGGAGCCTGGCCGTCCAGGCTGGTGCAATTGTGAAGGAAGAGCTCTGGGCACATGGAAATTCAGTCACAATCTCTTACCCTTACAAGCAGCAAAAATTCAAGTCATTTGAGAGGTTTCAGGCAGAGGGACTTTAAAGATCTCAGTGAGGGAAAGAAAAAGGAGCCAGAGGTTCTGGAATGTTCACCTGACCCTGGCACAGCTCGGGTGTCTTTGCACAAGCTCTTGCCAACCTTCAAAGAAACCGTGTGAGGGGCATCTATTGTTATCCCTGCCTTTGAGGGGATGAAAATGGACTTTGAAATGGTTGAAAATATTGAGCCAGGAAGTGATAGTAGGTAGAATTGAATCTGGGTTCGGCAACTAGGAAGCTCTTGATTTATACAATATGCTCACTGCCCAAGTGAGAAGATGCCAAGTCTCCCACATGGTGTCTTCACAGAGAAGCTCATTCAGCAGGTGGACATGTGGAGAGAAGTCCTGGGTTGAGGCTTCAGTCTTCTTACCTCCTAAGCTAAGGTTGTCCTACTTCACCCCTCCCTAAAGCCACCAGCCTCTAACAACCTCACTAGCCAGACATGATGGCTCACACCTGTGGTCCCAGCTACTCAGGAGGCTGAGGCAGGAGGATCTCAAGACCCTGTCTCAAAATAAAAATTTAAAAAGGAATGGGGGATTAGCTATGTTAGAATGCCCTGGGTTCAATCCCCAGTACAAGAAAGAAAGAAAGATATTGGAAAAAACATACCATATTAACTTCAGTTCAATGTAGAAAATTTGAAGAATATAGGTCATAAAAAAATTTAAATCACTCGCAATTGAACATGATTATCATTTGAAGTGCATCTTTCCAATTTTCTGCATATGTATATAATGCTTTTTGATAGAGTGAAATTTTTCTGTTCATAGTAAGTTTTGTTTCATGGCTTACATTCCCCTCCAAAGACCACAGACATTTTCTGAGCTCATTATCTATTGTTCAACCACCTCATTTTGCAGCTGTTATTGGGATGTAACACGATTTGTTGAAACACTCTTTATAATACGTTGGACACTTAATTTTTTGTGCATTTTTTCATAACTTTGCAATAAAATCCCTGTGGATAAAGCTGCACACAGTCGAAAGTTCCCACAGGATACGTTTCCAGAAGTGGCATAGATGGGCCAGAGCTGCATACTGGTGAAGCCCTTCCAACACACCGCTGACCCAGGACCGTGTGAGAAAGCAGGCTTCCCCTGCACACATACTATGCTGTACTTCATCTTTCTGTTTTCTTTCTTTCTTTTTTACTCTTCACTTCTGTGGGCTTCTTGATTCTCAAGGACTTCCCATTTCACATCTCGTGGGTTAAAGAGAAGATTATTTCCAAAGATCCTTTTCTCCTATGACTTAAGGATCAACCAATGTTTTCTGTAAGGGCTGGAGAGCCGATATTTCAGGCTATGCAATCCCTGTTCAGGTACTAGACCTGACCCTGGGGCATAGAAGCATCGGGATCATACAGGAGTACTTGAGCACGCAGCAAGCCAGGGAATCATCTGTGGACTGGAAAAGTTGAATGCCGTGTAACTTGCACATAACATGAGATGTCATTCCTCTTTTGAATTTCATTTCAACCACTCAAAAAAGCAAAAACTATTCTTAGCTCATGAAACAAACAAAAACAGGGGGTGGGCCACGGCCATTTGACCCATGGGTCTCTTTGTATGCTGGCCTTCTAATTTAAACAAAGGCCCCATCCCCAGAGGACCTTTATCCCTCTAAACATCTCTGCAAGAGAAGCCTTTTCCTCAATGTGCAGTTGTTTTCAACCTTGACTGCACTTTAAAATCACCTAGAAAGCTGAAACCAGAACAACCACCCTGCCCACCCCCGCCCCCGACGAATTAACTCAGGCTCTTGGAGGTGTGTACAGACAGGCAGGTGACATGCTGCTGGGGTCCACCTGCAACTCCATTAGTCACCTACGAACGCAACTCAGTTCTGCTGGGCCCGCACCTAAGCCGCCTTAGCTGTCACCCAGAAGCTGCCAGTAAGAGGAAGATCCAGTAAGAGGAAGTGACATGCATTGCACAACAGTCTGGTCCCCATACACTCTGAATCGACAAAGGGTTCCTGCCTCTGGATTTCTTTAGGACTCACCGCCAACCTTCCCGTGAGGACAGGCAGTGAGGAAGATTTTTATTTTTTTCACTCTCTGGGTCACAGGAATCCACTCAGTCTCTGTGGCTGCCAGATCCAACCCGTCGGGAACCAGGACCCTCCCTGGGCTGCAGATTCAGGGCCTTTCAAGATCAAGTGCAAAGAGATGGGGAGCACAGAAGGCACCTTCCCTCTTGCTGGGCCTCAGTCTGCAACCAAATGAGGGAATGGAGCAGACAGAGGTGCCATTGCCACCCGGCTCTCTCCTTGGGTCCTTCCCACTCTTTGCTTTTCTTTGCAGATTTCAAGGTGATGACAAAAGAAAGAACAGTCTTAGCATTTGTTAATACCCACTTGACCCACAAAAGGAAATTCACCAGCATTCCGGCATTCTGCAGCTTCTAATTTAAAAACCATTAGACCGTTCCGCTTGGCGGACCAGATCTAAATATTCTTAAAGGGGTGGTTTAATTTAATGATTACCTTAACAAGCCCCCTTTTAAAATGATGATCCGCCAAATTCGGGGGATTTGTTTTGGAATCTGATCCAATAAGTGGCTTTGTACAAAGAGGAGCAGAACGGAATCTGATTTGGTTCAGAACGCAGTGAAAATCATGGAAATTACTTTGCATATTTAATCACTGTGGAAACATGAGTACAAACTACTTTCTAGAGATTACCTTAGGAAAAAAAAAAAAAAAAAAGCTTCAGGCTTTGCAGCCAGCATGCCAAGTACTTTGATTTACAGGGAATTATTTGGATTTTACAGAACACTCAGTGTTTCAAAGACTTCAACCTACTCAGCCACTGCAGAAATACACGTTTTAAACCGTGGTGCAAAGCTGGGCTTTGGGGGAAGCAGCAAGAGGGAGGGATCCCCGCTTCGGGACTGTAGGGGGAACCACAGCTTCTCCCCTCTTTGCACCAAGGTTGGGGGAAACCTCAAGCGCACAGACATGCGCCCCCTGGGTCTGTTGTCAAGGTCTGTCAAGGTCGGGGGTTCGTGGCTGGCCTTAGGGAAGACGATCCTCCTTCTGTCTCCCCGTCCAGTGCTCCACCCAGGGACACTTAGAGGCATCAGGGTCCACGAGAGGCAGGGCTTCAGTTGGAGCCTGACCCCACTGCCAGTGAGCTTGTGACCACGGCTCAGGCATGTCCCCGCCCACGCCTTCTTCTCACTTGCTCTTCACACCTGGGGCTTCCTCTGCCACCCACCTGAGAGAAATTCCCAGCACCGTTGCCCCAGGTCGCGGCCACATACTGCAGCTGTTCTGATTAGCCTTCTGCGCTCTGTCCCCTCCCACAGGATGGGGCCGCAGCTCTCACTCAGTTGCTCTGGTCACTGGCTGTTTCCCCAGGACTTAGAACAGCACCAGCTCAAGAAACGCTTTAATGAAAGAAGGGAAGACACTACTCCCCGTTACTTGTGCGAGGATGAACTGCAAAAGCACAAGACTAAGTGGCCTCAAAGCAAACCTCAGTTATACACAGGAAAAAAAAAAAAAAAATCAAGGCCTTATGCATAGACTTCAGGGCAGAAGAGGAGGACAGGGCATTGCTCCCTCATGCTCACCTTGGCGAGGTCACAGACTGACCTTTCTGAGCCTCAGTTTCATATTTGTAAACTGGGACCAAATTTATTTCATGGAGCCCTTATGAGGGTTTGAGATGATGCATGTGCCAGGCCTGGCTCAGGAATTGGCATGTAGGGTATGGTCAGGACCAGGTATTGGTTTCATGACCAGACAGGTGTGATATTTTGGTGTGTCAACTTGACTGGGCTACGGGCTGCCCAGATAGCTGGTTAAATGTCATTTTGGGATATGTTTGCCAGGGCACTTCTGAGAGAGATTTCCATTTTCCAGGGTGGACTTGGTAAATCAGATGACCCTCCCCAAAGTGGATGGACATCAAATAACCCCTAGAGGACCCACTCAAAGCAAGGCAAAGGGAGACCGAATTTGCTCTCTACCTTAAGGGCAGAGCTGGGGCCGCAATATTCCTGGCCCTCGATGCCCCTGATTTTCAGTTCTTCAGACTGAACTGGAATCTGCATTATTGACTCTGCAGCTCTCATGCCTTGGAACTACCTCCACTAGCCTCCCAGGTCACCATCTTGCAAGTGGCAGATCATGGGGCTTCTTGGCCTCCAATGGTCATAGAAGCCAAAACCTTTTAATAAATCCTGTGTGTGTGTGTGTGTGTGTGTGTGTGTGTAATCTCTATGTGTGTAGATGTGTGTGCAAATACATATGCATAGCTGGTTCTGCTTCTCTGGAGAACTCTAATGAGGGCAACAGGCAAGGGAACAATTACAATATGGCGGACAGGAGAACTCCGCCCCATTGCGTTGGTGCTTCTTTTCCTAATCTTTTACTCTTAGGAAAGTCTGTACTGTATTCCAGAAGAACCAGAAAATGGATGATACTTCAAAAAGCTCTCCAAAAAGCACAATGTTTTCAGCCTGGTCCCGAGTTCTAACAGCTGGCAGCCAGTTTCCTTTGTGCGACACTGGGACGCAACATCTGTGTGTATGTGCACAAGCTCGCAGAAGGCGTGAACTGCTGCAGTAGCTGCACATCTTGCAAGATGTGTGTGCACCGGTGAGTGTGGGTGTGCACATGGGTATGTTTGGGTTGGTGTGTTTCTGAAAGGGATGGTAGAAAACAGATGTGCAAACCGCATGTGTGTGTAAATAAAGAACAACGGCACGTGCACACAGCACGCTCTCGGCTGCCTCCCCGGTCCACCTCGCACATCCCTTGAAGCTCCAGTAACTTCCTAGCTCAGCAGTCCAGAGATAATGAGCGGGTTTTCTTTGCTCTGAAAGAACATATGCACTGAACAGATAATTTTCTTTTACTCTTTATGATAAGTTGAAGAAGCCTTTGAGTGACAGGACAATTTGTCAATCAAGTCCAAAATAGAAGGGGGACCTCCTCTGCATAATTTTACACCCAGCTTGCATCATGACCTGGGGTAGTACACTGAGCTGGGACAGGAGAGGACAAGCCCAGAGGCCTGTCTCATCTGCACCTCCGTCCAGAGCTCAGAGGTTGTCCTTGCGGTGTGCTCTCTGAACCTGTCTGAGAGCGGGAGTCCCCAGGCCTCGCTCAGTAAAATCCTCCAGTGTCTCTGCCCTGCTCTTAGCCAGGGTCAAAGCTCCTTTTCACCTGGACCCAACACCCCTCCAACATCACTCACACCCTGTGTGTCTCCCCAGCCAGACTTAGCTCCTGACTGTCCCCAGACACACTAGCCATCGCGCTTGTCCTTCACCCTGCAAGCAAGGGCTTCCTCTGGGCCTGCCACCCGGAATTCATTCACTCATTACCAAAACATGGATGGGAAACTTGCCAGGCAGCACAATGGGTGGGGTGGGGACCGAGTAGAGTAAGGCAGACCTGGTCCCTGACCTCAGGCGACACTGACCTGGAAGGAGGGTGGCCACACCCCCAGCCCTGCCCATCTGAGAAGCCTCTCACCTTCCCAGGTTTGGGCAAAGTGCTCCCCCCACCTATGAAGCTGCCCCGCCCCTGTTCTGCCCAACCAGGTGGGCTGGTCAAAGCATCCAAGGCACTAAGATGCCCTCTTGGTCCATGAATTCCAGGCTCTCCTAATGTATACGTCATCATTAATTAATCATCACTACCTTTGTGATCTCTCTTCTATTCTGGGTATTTACAAATGTTATCCCATTTTTTAACAACTTTGCAAAGTATTATTATTATTCTCCCTGAGGAAACAGGATCGAACCGGCTGAACGACTCCTCCAGGGTGACACGGCATATAGGAGACAGTGGTAAGCTTAGAGCTCTGGGTGATCTGAGCTCAAGGCCGCCGCTCCTCCCCCAGTGACATGCACCACCATCACCATGTCCACTGAAGAGGTACCGCAAGGCTGAGGCAGGAGGATTACACATTTAAGGCCAGCCTGGGCAGCTTAGCAAGTCTCAAAACCAAATGAGGAGCTGGGGATATCGATCAGCAGGAGAGCCTTTGTCTAGCGTGCACAGGGCCCCGGGTCCAATCTCTAGCATCTCTCCCCCTAAAAAAACGCCATCTCAGTTCTCTGCCCAGGAGGCCCTGGGCTGGCCTCCCTCTAGGCCTGGGTGAGAAAGGCTGTCCCTAAAAAGTCCCTTCCTCTAGTCATTTCAGGGGATGGCCTTGCTAAGAACTGAATTATGGAAATAGGTTGTCAATTACCCTGGGTGGCTGTGTAAAAGAATTACCGCAAGAGTCATGGTGAAAAGAAAACTTTATTTTCACCACTTTCCAGTAAAAGCTAATTCAGAATAACTCCATTTAACAGTTATTTTATGCTGAAATACTGAATACCTCGGGGAGTCTTTTAGGGATTTTAAAGTCTCTTTATTTATAAATGATTCATGCTACATTTTCAGAAAAACCTACAATTAGTGTGGGAAGCACAGAAGCTCCTTAGGGAAAGGTAAAAAAAAAAAAGAAAAAAAAGAAAAAGAAAAGAAAGGAAGGAAGGAGGGGGGAAAAAGGAAACACACATGATTCTCTGCACCCTTCCGCCATCATTGTTTTGCAGTGGACCAGGAAAAAAAGAACCGAGGAAAAGGGGCACGAGCTATTTGTCTGACCTTTTAAACACACGCCCCACTTGACAGTGCCGGTAAGTCATGGCTCCCGCTATGCGCTCAACCCACAAAATTCCCTTATGCGCCTTTCAATTTGGCATGTGCTCCCCAGGCCTAGAAAGGGTTAAGGAAACCAGAGCCGCTGCGGGCAGACCCCACTCAGCGACATCGAAAGCCAGAAGAGTCATGGTCTGGGCTCAGCCCTGTGGCCCAAAGAGACAGCAAAGCAAAGGCTCTGGAGTCTCCATCTAAAGCCACCCAGGAGAGTCTGTGCGAGCAGCGCCAAGGACCCCAACTCTCGGAGCTTCGCTCTCCTCCGTCATTCACCTAATCACCTGCTCTGCATGGGAGTGGCAATCTCTGGATCCACAAGGGAACGCTCGAGTGGAAAAGGTGGACGCAGAACAGCCCCTCTGGGGGGACAGGGACGAGGAGCACCCTCAGCACTGAGGGGCATGCAGGGTGCTGGGGCCAGGGGGGACTTCCTGGAGAAGTGATGGCCACTGGAAGGTGAGGATGAACAGGCCCAAAGGGGCCCCAGGGCAGGGCTGGAGGTCCCAGCAGGCACAGCCAGCTGGAGAAGAAACAGTGCAGCCCACACAGTGTCCTGTCTGGGACTCAGCCTAATGGAAGCACCTGGCCTCCAAGACGGGAGGGTGATTCAGAGGAGACAGGTGATTGCTTCCATAAGGGTTCTAGAAAGTCCAAGAACATGAGATCCCGTAAATTGTCACCTATTATGCAACATGATTATGCTTTGGACAGTGTGGAGCAGGGGGCAGATCTGACTCAGAGATGGAACTGGGCTTTGCCCGGCTCGCTGATGAAGGAGCTGGATGCCTTGCTCCGGCGTTCTCCCCTAGCCCGGCACTGCGGTGTTCAGGCCCCACAGGGGCTTCGCGCTCACCCACGCTCTTTCATATGCGAAACCAGACTGTGGGTCTAGGGGATGACCGGTCTTTTGACTTTGTTGGAAGTAAACATGGCAGATCTCAGTGTTGTTTAAAACCACAAAAGAGAGTGATGTTGGCCAAACTACATTGTTATTTTGTGCACATGTATGAATATGTAACAACAAATCCCACCATTATGTACGACGACAATACATCAATTAAAAATGTGGAAAAAATAAAACAAAACCACAAAAGACGAAAGAAAAGACAGAAATATCCACTCTGAGCATCCTGCCAGACCCTGCCAGGACCCCTCCTCCCCCTCTGGAAACATCTTTTCCTGTCATTTACACCTGTCTCTCCTGAGCAGCCTGTGCACGGTCAAGGCTGGGGAAGAAAGTCTCAGGCTTATTTGAATTATTTTTAAGTAAACGAGTCTTTTTCCAAACAGATAGTGTGAAAGACACAGCAAGAAGAGACCAGCTCTTGCCCAGGAGAGCCCACTCCTGATGCAGGCCAGTGTCCCGCAGGGCTGGGACGGATGCCTAGGAGCTGTTCACAGGACAGGTACAGAACAGGTGGATGTTCTGGGGGCCAAAACAAGCTGAGGGGTATGCCTCATAGGTCAGGGGGCTCTGGAGCTGAGCCAGAGTCAGACAGCGCCTGACACTTACTACCACTGTGACCTTGGGCTGGTCACATCTCTGTGCCTCAGTTTCCTCATCTGTAACGATCCCACCAAGTTATGTTGTTATAACAATCCCACTGTCCCAGTGAGTCTTGCTGAGGGCATGATTCATAAGAGTAAGGGGTAGAGTATGCCTGGCACAAGGGAAGTCTTAGCAAGGGTTAATCCCATTGTCACCGTCGCCATCGTTATCAGCAGCAGCAGACGCAGCCCTTACTCCTAGTTTCAGCTCCGTGCTCTTCCGCCCCAAATGAACGCAACCAATCTCAACCTATCACTGTAGTGAATGGACAGCAAGTGGATTCGAGGTAAATTCACCAGGGACAGAGAAAGCTCAAGTGTCCGAGCATCTCAGCAGTGACACCTGAAATAGCTATGGCAGAAGATCACGTGGGAGGAAAGCTACTCAGCTCACGGCAGCAGGAAGCAGGGATGGGGGCCAGAGAGATACAAAGAATAGTCCCCCAGGGCATCTCCCTGGTGGCCCACCTCCTCCAGCCACGACCCACCTGCCCACAGTTAACACCAGTACAGTAGCCCTTGTGAATGATTAATCCATCAAATGGATTGATCTATTGATTAGGTTACATCTATCATAATCCGATCATTTCGCCTCTGAGAATTCTTGCATTAACACAGGAGATTTTGGGGGCTGCCTCCTACTCAGACCTAGCAAACTCAACTCTAAATAACAAGAAAATTAACAACTTAACTTTTAAAGAAAAGTAGGTTGGGCCTAAACAGACAGCTGACCAAAGAAGATACATGATAGCAAATCAGCACGTGGGAAGGGCCTCCTGGTCAGGGTGAACCGATGAAGCACCGCCACACAAGGAGGGAAAGGCCCCAATCTAGACCATCCGCAACAGCCAGCACTAGCAAACACGTTCGGTGACAGGAATGTCACTCACTTGTCTTGGAAATGCAAAATGGTAGAACCGCTTTGGAAGGTAGTTTGGCAATTTCTCCCAAAATTACAGACACTCTACCCACAGGCAATTGTGCTTTTTGGTATTCAAGGAAAGGATTTGAAAACTTATATCCTCTGAAAAACCCACACCCAGATGTAAGCAGTTCCATTCATGACTGCCATCACTTGGAAGCCACCAAGAACCACTCTAAAAAATAAGTTCTATGTTTTAAAAAAAACTAGCAAAAGATTTGGACAGGTATTTCTCTAAAGGAAACATAAAGAGGCCCAATAAAAAAAAAAAAAAAGATAGATATTCAACATTATTAGTCACCAGAAAAATGTAAATCAAAACCAATGAAATACCACTAAGGATGCGCCAGGAGGGATAAGGTGAAGCGGTAAGTGACAGTTAAAGAGCTGGCAAGGACCAAGCAGCAGGAGCTGTCCCATGCTGCTGGAGAGACATGCAAGGTCACGCTGGAAAACAGTCTGACGCTTCTTATGAGGATCAACACACATTTGCCATGCAACCCAGCGATCTGATTCCTAAGTATTTATCCAAATAGAATGTGAACCTATGAACACACCTCTCTCTCTCTCTCTCTCTCTCTCTCTCTCTCTCTCTCTCTCTCTCTCTCTCAGGATTGCACATGAGAGGCAAGCACTCCAAATGTCTCTCAACTGGGCAATCAATAAACTGAACTACACCCAGGCACCAGATACTGTTCATCAATAAAAAGGAAAAAATTACTTCTGCCAAACACAGAAATCTCAAATCCAGTCACCTGTGCCTCGTGCAATAAGCCAGACTCAAAAGGCAAAACTCCACACAGTTCCATTTATCCTACACTCTTGCCAGTGCTGAAATACAGGAACAGTAGATGCCTCAGAGCTGGGAGGAGGCTGGCGAGGATGGGGACAGGTGGGTAACAAAGGGCTCAGGAGAATGACCTCAAGTGATTTTCTCTCTGCGTCTTGAGTGGTGGTGTGACACACTGCAGGCACCTGCCGGAGCTCCGGGGACCATGCAGGACAGAGGGTGTCCTACTTGTGTATACTAAATGTCAAAAGAAAGAGGAAGCGAGCCGCTGTTGATTGCTGTAAAAATCCTTAGGAAGATGCAGAATCATCCCTTTAATGAAAGAGCCCCCTTCAAAAGAAAGGTGAGGAGATGAAGCAACTCTTTGAGCCCTCTGGCTTTGCATTTCTAATATTACAAGTAATATGGTAGACAAGCCAGCATTTGTCTGGGTATCAAACTAAGGCATGGATACGATGCAGAATTTAAATTGTTTATAAGAGAGAGGTGCAGATATTCAACTGGCACCTGCTATGTGCACATGAACAGACAGGTGCCTTAGGTGCTGGGCCTTGGTTAATTGAGGAAGGGAAGGGAGGCAGCAACTTGGGTCAACTTTCTTCTCCTTGTTTGCTAAGTTTCATTCCCCAAACTTCCTTGTCAGAGAGCAACATGATGCTGATGACTTCCCCCATTCCTCCCCAAACCCCACAAAAGTTCGTGATTCAGTCAATCAAGTGGTCTACACAACAGCAAACTCTGGTTGACTGATTGTTTTCCTCCTAAACTGACAGAATCAAATGGTTATTTATTTATTTACTTACTAATAATTTATATCCTGTCTCCTTCCAAAAATGGATGTGAGCTTCACTGACTGTCTTGGCATTACCTCCAAAAAGTGCTAGCATCTCTGGGAAGAAAATAACCACCGGAGAAGTGGTCTTTGGTTTCATTCCAGAATCCAGAGTCACACGGTGATGCTTAATGAGCCCATTACCGCAGAATATGAATAATGGAGAGTCCAATCGGCTGCTAGGATAAGATGGGGTATTGGATAGAAAGCTCCCTCTGCCAGGCTTTCTGTGCAGGTGAGGGAGGGTGATCTCCTGGTTAATTGGGTCCAAAGACTTGACACGTTGAAGAAACAGGAGGCTTCTTCCCTGAGAAAGTCAATGAAGCTAAGAAACAGCTTTTAAAGTCACTTTGAAGCCATTGAATGACATCTGTGGATCAGCACTTCACATGCAGAATTTCAGCAACTCTGAAAGGTGGGCTTTGAGACTCCAGGAAACAACAGAGACACAGGCTCACACCAGGCAAGGAGTCCAGCCCCGATCTTGGATCCAGGTCCTTCAGGATCCACAGCCTATGCTCCCTGCTTTATCTGGAGCTGCCTCTGAGATTTTGAGCCCAACCTACCTCCCTGGCACTGGCTACCTGTAACAGTGCAGTTTATTGGTATGAGGTTAACATCTTTTGCTCAGTGTTGGACGCCACTTCAAAAATGTTTCACAGTAGCTGTTATTGCTGAAGATGAGCTTGGCTACAAGCAACGGCAATTCAAATTCTAACTGACTTCCACAATGAGATGATTGATGGCCCCTTGGCAGTAGAGGTCCAGAGGCAGGGAAGGTTCCGGGAGCCATATGTGAGAATGTGTGCTTTGCTGCTCCAAGACTCCTCTTCTTGGCCCTCTGCAGGCACATGCTTCCTCCTCAGGCAGGTAGAAACCACAGGCCAGAAGCTGCAGGGTTTTCTCCTCAGGCAGAGATGGGCCACCTCCTTCCCAACTGTCATTGCTCCAGACTTACTGGCCACACCAGCCTGCACGTGGTGACATGCACTGGTCACATATACTCCCAGTGTATCCTCAACCCACTCCCAGCAGGGGTCAAGAAATGGCTGTGGATGCTGCAGGAGAAATCTGACAGAGATCTTCCAAGCTATTCCCCCTCTTGGACACCTGGAAAGACCACCTTTCTTACAATTCACATTGGACCCTGTGGCCAGCTTCTACTAATAGAATAGGAGAGATGTGAGTCACTTCTGGCCTGTCCATAGGCTCTCTGTGTGCCTCACCACACTCTCAGCAACTGAACACAGAGCTCTCAGTGTACACGCTGGCAGGTGACAACACCACAGGAAGTAAAGGTCTGGGTTTCATTGCATGAAAACCCACCCAGGGCTCTAGACAGCATTGGTGCATTAAGTTAAGCCACTCAAATTATAGGGTTATTTGTTACTGCAGCTAGCACTGATTAGCCTAACTAATGCACACGGTTTCAACAAATTATCTGGGGTAGAACTGAAGTTGGGGAATCAGCTATAATAACCACTATGTAGCAAGATATGTGCTTTGCAATGGTGGAGAGAGGGAGGCCAGGGTCTCCCCTGGCCAGCAAGACACACAGTAGATATTAGTGAGCTATTTTGCTCTTAAAGCTTAATGATTTTTGGACAACTTCATAAAGTCACATTCATTTTTTTGTGGGGGGCTACCAGGAATTGAACTCAGGGGCACTCAATTACTGAGTCACAACTCCAGTCCTGTTTTATATTTTATTTAGAGACAGGGTCTCACTGAGTTGTTTAGCCCCTCACTTTTGCTGAGGCTGAATTTGAACTCTGCATCCTCCTGCCTCAGCCTCCTCAGTCACTGGGATTACAGGCGTGCACCACTACACCCAGCCACATTAGTTTTTGAGTGACTTTGGGCAAGTGGTTTTCAAACTCCAAGGCGCATCTTCTCCACAGAGACATGACATCTAAACTCCCTCCAGGCTCTGACAGCCAGTAGGTCAAGTTGGCGCCAGAACTTACTGCACTTGCTGCTGTTGAGGCCATGCAACACACGATGTGACTTGGGAAGGGGGTAATTTTCAGAGCCAAGACCCTGGAGCACCTTCCCCACCCAAATCTACACTAAGGACCCTCAGGTCTCCAGCAACTGTGGGACAGTAACAGGGTGGCTTTTTACTCGCCAAAACAATTACTGTATTGTATTTGGTATAATTCCTACAAAACCTGGTTCTCATAACTGATCAGGGAGCCAATTAATATAACTCCTATTTATTGTGACTACCTAGGCATAAAAACCCCACAAATCAAACTGATTCCCCAAATCCACTCGGATCCCCGCATTGCTAAGCCACATTCATTTTACTCTGATACAGTCGCATTCATTTTTTTATTATTAATACAAGTTTTACTCACCATGAAATAGCCTTCACAGGAGAGGGGAATATCTGTATTAAATGTTCCTAACAACCCCAAGTGGTACACACACTTTGGCTGGTGCATTCATGACCCGGACACAAACTTTATTGAAGCCCTGAAGGATGGGCTGTGTTTCACATCCGTTCTCTCTTTAGCCCTCTCCATGATCCTCTGTGTTCAACCCATTCTACAGAAGAGCATACTGAGGCTCAGGAAGGTGAGCTCCATCCCTCATGTGGTCCGTGAGGAGCTGCTTTTTCTGCACAAGGACTCTTTCTACATGGACGCAATTGTTCAAGTGACTTTAGGATTGAGGAGGAAAAGACTGAAGAATTCAAGATTGAAGCAGAAAGGACCATCTTGCTGGCTCTAATTGGGACTGGTTTCAGTTCCCCTCATTAATTCTGCACCTAGAAATAGCTGACATAACAATTTTGGTTTTATGTGAACTGCTGTGGGACTCACACTCACAAAGGCACACAGGCAAGTCCCAACACCGTTGGTATGTTTTGGAGAGAGTCCCCTTTGGTGACCCCAGGCCATATTCCATGACATCAGCAGCAGCATGGCCACAATGCTCTGCAACTGTCCAAGAAGTAGCAGGTCTTGAGCAGAAAAGCCCCCGGCATCTATGCGACCCGCGACCTCTTCACCCTCAGTCCCTGCCCACAGTCAGTGTCCCCTGCCTTGCTGTCCTTGGGGCTGCTAGATGGCCTTGGTGGTGTTTGATGTGAGCAGGAAACAAAACAGGGAGACTTCTGGGGCTGCCAGGTGAAACTCAGGATGGCTGCTTAGTTTCGAACCTTGAGTAAACAATTTTTTGGTGTTACTCTGTCCTCAATAAGTACGTCTGAAATTTATATTTAACTCAGCATCCTAAATTTTTTATTTGCTAAATCTGGCAACTGTATCAACACGGTTAGAGAGAAAACTTCTCTCTCCCATGCTCCCTCCTTCTGCATCCTCTCTCCAGCCTCCTCCAGGCGTCAAAGGAAGACCCCAGGACTGCCGGGACCTGCCCCCGTGGGCAGAGCTGCCTTGCCGAGAGGTGAGACTCTAGGAGGCCTCTGCTGCCTCCACGTGCCCAGCGGCGAGCAGGCCTAAGCTGCCCTTCCTCTCCACCCTGTTCCAGCTCTGCAGACTCGCAGCCAGGGAGGCAGACGCCAGGCTGTCCTCTGCAGGCACAGCCATCCCCCGCCGGAGGGGGAGGGGAAGCCAGGCTGGACCTCACCCAGGTCCCTGCTCCATCGAGAGTCCTGTGCTGGGACGTAACAGTACCTGCCGCCGTGGACATCCCCTGAACCTCCCCCATTCGGGACCTGCACTTCCGGCTCTCCTCCCCCTAGCAAACTGGTCATTCCTGCCAATGAGTCTATTAAAATTGGGTCATTTATTTATTCAAAGAGCATGAGTCTTTAACATTGTGTTCAATGAGGGACCGAGGAGCAGGGCTCCCTGACCCTGGCCCTAGCCCCGGACAGCCTCTGGCCTTGGGCTGGAGGTACCCAGCTGTGCTCCTGACCCACTGCTCCTGCCTTGCACTGCAGAGGGGCATATACCCTTGTCTTGCTCTTGAAGAAGGAGAAGGAAAGAGAAGGGAAGAAAAGGATCCATTCAGGGAAAACAGTGTAGAGCTTCCTGGAGACCGGCTGGGGAGCCAGGGAAACGCGCACCCACAGGCGAACGGACAAAGAGAACGGAATGCTACTCAGCCTTTAAAAAGAAAGAAGGCCTGCCCTTTACAACAACATGGGCTGAAGGCAGGAGCCACAGGAAATGAGCCTGTCACAGAGGGACAACACAGCGTGCTTCCACTTACACCAGGCGTTTAAAACGATCCAACTCCTAAGAGCGGCCGGGGGATGGGGATGGGGAGGCGGGAGCTGCTGACCCACGGGCATGGCGTTTCCTTTGCACAGGGCAGGAAAGTTCTAGAGTCTGCTGTATGCCATTGAACCTGGAGAAGGGAACTGGATCGCACCCTGAGAATTCATGAAGAGGGGGGTCTAGTGCTGAGTGTTCGCATCCCAGTAAAGCAAAATTCAGAACCCCATCAGCGGCCCCAGCGGAAAATTGGAAGAGCCGATGACCGTGCCTCTGCCCGGAGGCTCAGAAGCACTAAAATGCCCACGACAAAGTGTGCGCCCACTGCCTGGGAGGGGAGGGAGCCAGACTAGCGAGTTATTTTTAGCTGCGTTGTCCCCACCCAGAGCGCCACTTTGAGACACGGTTCCATTTCTTCAAGTGCAGCGGCCCCAGGCCCCCCACCCACACGCTGCGAGCCGCCTGTATCTGAGAAATATCTGCTTCTCACAGATAACCAGGCTTCCCGATAGCGACGCGCAGTGGCAGGGGGAGCTGGCCAAGGCCACCACGTCCGCACCAGATAAGGAGGCAGCCGTGGCCTGGGTGCCTGGCCTGCTCCCGGCTGCCCGTTCCTGCCAGCACCTCCCCAGGTCCCCTGAACTCTGGACCAGTGAGAGGTGACATGGGCAGCCCAGTGCAAGGCGGCAAGGTGACCTAAGATGCATTTCCAGCAAGCGAGTCGGAAACGCACGTGGGATTCCGCCTCCCCTCCCGGCCCTGCTGCCGGGCCACAGAGCCTGGAAACTCGGATGAGAAGACACTGCCGGCCGCAGATGGGAAGGCCCCTACTTTCCTTGGGCACCATCCTTCGCCCCAGGCACTCAGGACCATTGATGCCTAGAGTCGGTGAGGCCAGACCCGGCGGGCGCTCTCTGAAGACAAGGGTCATGTCACAGCCCGGGCCACAGGTGGACACCGTGTGCCAGGGCTGTCACTGTTTGCAGCTGTCACCACCCCCTCCTTGAGTTTTGTTCCTGAGCTAAATTACAACTTGTGGCACTTTTCCAAGAAAATTATTTATTTAGACCGTAGGAGCTTCCCTGAAGATCACTATCTTTATGAGTGGATGGATCTGTCCAGACCCTTTAGTAAACAGCAGCAGTACCTCCTGCCATCCCTCTGCCATTGTCTAAAGCGCGTTTTTCTTACAAATAGTCCCTTTTGGTCCTCACAAATTCCCCATGATGAAGGTCGGGCCCACCTTGCTGATAGGAACAGCGAGGCCCAGCGTGGGAGGAGGCTCGGCAAGCCCCGTGCCATGAAGCCCAGGACAGGTGGGTGTCTTCTCACTTGCCAGGGCTCTGTCACCAGCGCCCAGCTGTTTCTCTGACTTGGTTCTCCTCCATGGTGGTCGAGACCCTCTCTCTCCGCATCGCAGCCCTTGGGAGCAGTATTGCTTTTGAAATTCAGGTTGAGTATCTCTAATCCAAACTTCTGAAATCTGAAATGTTCTGAAACCTGAAACTTTTAAGCTCTGACGTGAAACCATGACAGTCCAGTAAATATAAACTGTGCTTCATGCATAAAATAATTAAAAATTGTGTATGAAATTGTCTTTGGGCTATGTGTACACAGCGTATCTGAAACGAATGAATTTAATGTTTAGACTGGGGCACCATCTTCAAGATAGCTCCTCGTGTATGTATAAGTTTTCCCAAATCGGAACAAAATCCCAAATCCCAAGAGCTTCTGGTCTGAAATGTTTGGGATGTAGGAGGTTCAGCCTGCATCTCAGTACTTTTCTCATCTGGTTTCATAGTCAGAGACAGTAATCTGGGTACCGAATAAGAGAAAGTTCTTTCAGAATTTGGTTCCCAACAGAAAGAACCCTTCTCCTCACTCCAGCAGGTCCCAAAAGGGAACTTGCAGTTTGTGGCTTTTGCTCCCTGGTCCTGGTGCCTACTCCACTGGTCTGTCAGTCATCCCAATGTCACCAGAAGCCATCGGGTGCCCACAGAGGGTCCAAGATGGCTGAATTTTAGTTTTTAAGAGAAAAGTTGGAAATGTTAGCAAGGGAGAAAATGCTTTGAAATCAATATGTGCCTATTATTGTCAAAGAAGTTTTCCAGGATCCGGATCTCGGAAGACGCCTGTCTCCGGCCCGATGCTGCCAGCCTGTGACTTTGTCCAGAGGGGCGCGCCCTGTTCTAACCCCGTAACAGCAGGCTGTTGGGGACCAGGCTGAGAAAAGGAGCAAAAGCAGGAAACGGGGAGGGAGGGAAAGGGCAGGAGGAGAGGAGCTGAAGGGAGGAGGAGAGAGGAAGGAGGGAGACGGGAAGTCGTGAGCGGAGGAGAGGGAAGGCGCCTCCCAAGGCGTGCTGACGTCACAGGAAGCAAGCCTCCTGGTCTGCAGTCTGCTCCGCGCACTGACCGTAGCCTCCCCAGCAACACCGCGTGCTGCTTATGAATCTTACACACGTTTATCAAATCATGACCGTGAAGCTCAGAGGGATGAAGGACCCTCCGAGGGCCTCCCTGCCCCGGGCTGCTGGTGTGACCCCGGGGTGTCCTAAAGACCCCTTCCATTTCCATGACTCTAGGGACCCAACAGCTTTTTGACTGAGGATGATAAGAAGCTCAGTTCCCTCAAATTGTCATTAAGTGCAATACTATATTTAAAAGTCGCTGACCTAGGACTGCCTAGAGAATGGAGTCTACCGAGCCATCAGTCCCAGAGCCTCTGAGCCGAGCCAACACCAGCTGGACAGCAAGCCATGGTCAGCCTGTGGCTGTGCCAGGCGCACCTCCTTTGAAGTCCTTCCTCTCCAAGGCTCACTCAGGCCCTTGTCATGGGGTGGCTCCAAGCTCACGTGCCCAGGCTCTGGCCTCCGGGCTCCACCCTGCAGTTATGGGATGCAGGGAGGGAGGAGGAGCCGCCGCTGTGGGTGTGCCCCGCTGTGCCCAGGGCTTGCGGGGCCCAGAGCCCCAGCCTGGGCTGCAGGCCTCTTTCCGTTTTGCCTCACTGCACTGAGAGGCCCTGGTGGTCCAAGGCTTGTGTCTCCTCCCTCCTGTGAGCACACCAGTCAGCTCTGCAGCATGGCTACGGTGTGGAGCAGAACAGAGATGCCTGGGTACTATGACCACCCTGAGGATAAAATGAGCCACACTCACCACAGAGCCAGAGAACAGCGAGCGAAGACCACAGCCAGGACTTTCCTGAAGGCCCCGCTCACCTGCCCTGTGTATCCCACCCTCACTCCTGGGGCTGCCATGACACCTGCCTCAACTCGGGTGACTTAGGGACATACCAGTGTCTTCTCTTACACTTCTGGTGGATAAAAGTCCCAAGTGAAGGCATTAGGATGGCCACTCTCCCTCAGAAGGTTCTAGAAGGAAATCTTTTCTCTTCCAGCTCCTGATGGCCCAGATGTTCCAGCCCGTTCCAGTCTTCTCCTGGCTGTCCTCTCCCTGTGCCCTCTTCCTGTGAGGACGTGGTCATTAGATCAGGGCCCACCCTAAATCTAGGATGAGCTCATCACCGGGTCTTTAACTAAACCTGCAACAACCCCGTTGAAGTCAGGTCACATTCTGAGGTTCTGTCTGAGTGGGCATGAGTTGGGGCAGATACCGTTCACCCCTCTGTGGACCCCAGGCCCATCCTTTGTGAAAGCGATTTTAAGCAGGCAAACTGGACAAGTGGCCAGGAAAACCCCACAGTTGTAAGGCATTTTTCCTAATAGCCAAAATCCATGGCAAGTCCCAGCATTAAGCATTTGCCACCAACAGCCCAAGCCCAACCCACTGGGAGCCAACAACACCAGCCCATTTCTGCGCACGCAGGCCCCATGGGTCCCTCGGTTCCGGTTCCTTTAGATGAGTCTTGCTTGCCACAAGCCCTCTGGAGTCTTTCCACAGGAGACTCCCCTGCAAGTTATCAGCAAAGCCTGATGGTATGCCCGTCTTTTCTCTGCGTGGCGTACCTTCTCTTCCCATGCCATCTGCTTTGCGTGGCCTGGTAGGATTTCTGGTAAATTCTCAAAATTCATAGGCTCCCTGGAGATGGAGGGGAAACCCAGCAGGCAGAGAGGAGAGGAGGCAGCAGGAGAGGGCAGGTTGGCAGGGCCCCATGGCCTCCAAAGCCAGCCCCACGCTGCATCTGAGGAGGGGCCACGCGCATTTCCACTAGGGCCTCCTGCACCTGTGCCTGGGAAGGACGCGAGGCCGCGGAGACAGGGAGAAGCGCACAGCTGCCTCGTCACTGCGCCCGGAATTCATCCCTGAAATAGGGAAAAAACACCAAATCGGCTGCCTTTTCTTTCTCTCAAAGACGAGCATTTACGTGGGCAGACGTGCCCTTGCTGAACGCCGTGTGGCGCATTCCCGGGGAGAGTTTGAATAAAACCCCTGCCTACGGCTGCCTACAGTTCCTTACCAGGGGAGGGAGAGGTTGCACATCCAAGACGCAGCTCCCAAGGAAGCTCCAGGAAGGAAATCGCACTGTGACATTTAATGTCCCACAGACAAAATTTCTGCAGAAGTACCTGCACCCATACGCGTGTGGGCACCCACATGCGTGTGCACACGTGTCCGGATACATGCATGCGCATGGGGTGAGGCTGACTCCTCCACGCCGTGCACCAATGTCACATTTTAATGTAATATCATGTCCGATGCATATTCATGAAATGGAATCTTGGCAGAGGCACAAGAAAAGTGGGATGAAGTGTGTTTGGCGGAGTGCGTCACGTTTCCAGGCCAGCGGATTTTTTGATTAAAGTCCCTTATCCGTTTTATCATGCATATCCACTCTCTGATTAAAGTGATCTGGGGCTGACACTCACAATGTCAGTATTCACTGAGACCCTTCACACAGAGCATGGTTGGAATTTATATCCTTTAAAAAAAAAAAAAAAAAAAAAGACCCTGTATACCCGAAGACAGAGCTAAACAAGGCGCATGCATTTAAATCCAAGTCTCCGTCGGGTGGCTGTGTCACATGTCCCCTGGTTCAAAGAGGTTGAGCCCAGAATATCAATCAGTGTCCGACTTCAGATGCTAAATTCTATTTCTTCTTCTTCTTCTTTTTTTTTTTCAAAAAAGTTAAGTTCTTTTTTTTTCTGATTTCTTGGGCTTTTTATCAAATGTTTCTACTTGAGAAAAACCCAACCAAGAGCTCCCAAGGCAGAACGGAAGGAATGAACTTCTCCCCGGTGTGGGCCTTCAGCACATGTGAAAGTCAGTGTGTCCCCTTTTCCCCAAGCCCCTCGTCACACTGCTCTGCAGAGTGTGACCCTCCTGACAGCTGGGTGGGGAGGCCCTAGGACCTCTGTCCCCTTCACAGAGGCAGGAGCCAGGCCCACCAGAGGCCACGGGCAGGCTGGAGCTTGGCAGGAAGTACCCTACCTCCCTCCTGATCTCCAGATCTTCTTCAGAGCCAAGGACACTTAGGTCAGAGGCCAAAGGAGTTGACCAGCCCTTTCCAAGCCGGTTGGCGTTCGAGAGAGAGAGAGAGAAGGGGTGGGAAGCTACGCACACAGAAAATGAGGTGTCCTGAGAAGAAAAGGGCCACTGTCAGAGAGCCCGACCTGGAGTCCAGGACCATGCTGCTGCTGACTCCAAGTGACCTTGGCATTCTTTGCATCTGCCCACAACTCTGTCTCCAGGTCCTCTTCTGGAATGGAGCAGAAAATACCACCCCTTGGGCCTGTTGTACAGCTCAGATGAAATCACGTGTAAGAAATCACTCCATGCAGATGGGACAGGAGAGGCCTCCTAGACACACCTGCTAAGTGGAGGCGTGGTCTCCAGGTCAGCTCCCTCTCTGCTCTGAGAAAGGCCACCGTCCACCTGCTGTCTTGAGCGATCACAAGTTTGCATTTAAAGTTCCAAGCTTTCCAGGAGTCAGTTCTTCTGCCCTTGTTAAGGCTAGTTCACAGGGGAACAATGGAGCCTCCGACAGGGACAGCCATCCACACACAGTCACCCAGCGAGAGGGCCAGAGCCAGGATGCAGTGCTCCTGCATAGCCTGAGTAGAGCTGATCAGTAGCTCCTGGAAGGAGTTAGGAGCATCTGGTTCATGACCCTCCCTGGGACAGGTGAAGCAGTGCTACCAGAGCCCTGGGTAGCCAGAGAAGTGGATCTTCAAGGATAGATAGAGAGATGATAGATAGATAGATAGATAGATAGATAGATAGATAGATAGATAGATAGATAGATGATAGATAGATAGATAGATAGATAGATAGATAGATAGATAGGGTAGATGATAAATCAAAGATAGATGATAGATGATTGCTAGATGATAGATGGAAGATGGGCAGATGATAGACATAGATGATAGACAGACAGACAGACAGACACATTACTGAGTAACCAAAATTTTATTTGGTCAAAACTTAAAAACAGAAGCCAGGTATCCTCCGTGATCACCCCCATGTCATACAGAAGGACATTCTCAGACAGGAACAAATGCGGCAGAATGAAGGACAGCTCTTCAAAATGAAGACAGGTGGCCTTTTGCAAGCTCACTCCCATCTCCTTATTTCCCTCATGTCGAAGCTTCCCCCAGTCTGCTCTGGTCCTGAGACCACCACAGGGGACACACTGGAATGCAGCTCTGTGCCCCCACCCTGTCCTGGCCAGACTGCAGGGCAACTGTCAAGGCCTGGCCATTTTCCTGCAGGAGGTCTCCGTTCCTGCATCCACAGTTCTGGGTGGGAGGTAGAGCTTCCCCGAGAAGTCAAGGCAGAGGTGGGGTGGGGTGGCTGGAAGGCCAAGACTGCTCTAGTTCTGAATGTCCTGCCAACCCAGGTGCCTGCCTACTGGCTGTGTGCCCTTGGGAAGGCTGTTGGCCTTTCTGAGCCCCACTGTTTCCTTACTGGGAAAGGAGGTGAAGGATCCCCCAGTCGGGCTGCCCTGAGACCTTGCACATGCAGCCCAGTCCCTGACCTGAGCTTGGTCCTTGTGGGAGTCCATCCCCGCTGCAGAATCCGCCGCCTGCCCAGCCCTGGCCGGCAGCCGGCAGACACTAGGCTTCAGGGCCACATCTGGCCTCTAGCACGTGAAGCGCCCAGGAATGCCCAGCTCCTGGAGGAGGGACAACCTTCCCTCGGGGACCCCACTTTCGACTTCCATGAGGAGGTCCAGTGCAGCCCTGCCCTGTTCTCCTTCTGGAAAAATATGCAAATAACCCCTCTGCTGAGTTAGGTGGGAAGGAGACTCCGACCCAGACCAGCAGGACCGGCAGCTCCAGGAGGTCAGGTGCCCTTCCTCCAAGAACCTGGCCAGGGAGCCTCCGTCAGCCCACGTTTGTGGTGGAGGATGCTGCATCTCTGAGCATCTTAGGGGGAGTCTGAGTGACGAATGCTACGGTCCCCGCATGGTTACCCCCCTCGCACGCCCCCTTTCTCCTACGGTGGGTGAGTGTTGGATGAGAGGAAGGAAGGGAGGAGAATTATTATTCTCTGAAGATAACCCAGCGTTTGGACAGCAGAGCAGGTCGGAGGTGTCCCTGAAGGCACAGGGGCAGGGGCACGGATGGCATTTGCGAGGGTCCAGGAGAACTTGGAGCAGGAGCAGGGCTGGGAGGGCCTGGGCGGTGGGGTGGGGGACGGGGAGGGGCTCCGTAGGCAGGGTCTTCCTTTTCCCACGCCACTCAGAACCCCACCGAGACCTGTCCTCTGCTCCTCCAACTAAACTCAACCTCAACTCCGACCTTCTGAGGAGGAGAGGGGATGGGGAAGGGAAGGAGGGGAGAGGGAGGGAGAGGGAGGGAGGGAGGAGAACAGAGCTCAGACAGCGGAGGAGGGACTGCCAGTCCCCTGGGCCACCAGAAGCCCCTCCCCCTGCCCCACCCCCGCCCAGGCCCTCCCAGCCCTGCTCCTGCCCAGCCCGGGCAGCTGCCGCCTGCCACGGCCCCAAGCCTGGCCTGTGTTCTTCTCCTGGACCCACACAAATGTGGTCCTGCCCCTACGCCCCCTCTTTTCCTTCTTTGCTCACTAGGGTCCCCACTCTTCACGGTTAAGTGCAGGTGGGAGGACTGCCCCCCTCGTGACCTCCAAGAGCCTCGGTCATGGGGACCAAACCTCTGGATGGTCAACAAATGCTGTGGCTGCAGCTGCTACTGATGGAGCTGCGTCAACACGGACGAGAGACGGCCTTGACGTTCGAGGGAGGGACCTGAGTCTGCCTCTAGATTGCAGAGGAAGGAGAGGAAGCTGAGTCCTGCCGAGGCCTCCGTGCCGCGGTCACGCAGCAGGCACGGTCCCCAGCGGGGCCCATTTTACGTCACCCCACTGTGCAGCTGGAGATGCTGAAGCCGACGACCTTGGTGAAGGTTAGGGGACAGCCAGCAGGGAACTCCGCACAGGGCTGCGCGACCCTAACGCCCTTCCATGTTGACCAGGGACCTTCCCGCGTGGGTCCACTCTGAGATCCTCCCACGGTTCTCTGGGTTCAAGGGATCCTGAGAACCACAGGCCATGTTCAAGTCCACGTCTCATTGAGACACCAGGGAGATGGCAGATCGCGTTACCAGCCAGGCAGTACCACTGGCTGCTGTATTTCCCTAACGTGATTTCGGTGGTAAGAAATCTCCATAAATCATGTCGCTGGGGTTTCTGAGAGCTGGGGGGCTGGGAGACCCTGCAGGTCCTGCGCCCCCGTGACCATGTGTGGACTCTGTCCTTGCTGTGGCGCATTCACCGGCTGCGAGAGGATCTCCCTGGGCCAGACACGGTGCCGGGAGTTGAAGACTGGGCCCTCGGTCAGCACATCCCAGAGGGCCTGGCTTGACGGTGCCAGGCACGTGGGAGGAGGTGGTTGCGAGCCACGGCGGCCTTGAAAGCTTTGTGAACTTGAACCCTCCCATCCGTGAGCCTTGATTTCCCAGATATAAAATAAGGAGAGGACTTGCTGTGCAAGGTTCCAGGACTGCATAAGACAAGTGGCAAAGCTGCATTTATGCAGGGACTGGGAGGCTTCTCGGACCAGGTGATAGTGCATGGACCTTAGCAGGCGGGTGCCGACGAGCCTCCTGGGCAGAGACGAGCGAGCGTGCGGCAGAAAGAGCCAAGTGCAGAGTCCACAGAGCCCTATGATCACAGGGAGCAGCTGGCCTACTGCACTGGTCCAAGCACAGCGGGTGGGAACAGGAGGCTATGGGAGGTAGGATCGCCGTGGCCACGGTAAGCCCAGCGCACGGCAGCTTTGACCCTTTGGTAAGAGCTATCGGTGCTTTCTGCCTGTTGATTTGCCCAACGACCTTTGGGACAGGTATTGCTGTGATTCCCTGTATAGATGTGGGAACCAAAGCACAGAGATATTAAATAACTTCTTAAAGCTGCACAGTGAGGAAGTGGCACAACCAGAGTTTAAACCTGGGCCTGAAGGCCAGAGTCAGCGAGTGACTGGATTCAAAGACCCCTTGTGGACCATGAGAGCTTTTGCAAACATGAGTTAGCCACTGTCATCATTTTCTGCTTTAACTTCTTCCCAGTTCCCAGTAACCGCAATAATGTCATAATGGCAAAAAGGAGGAAAATAAAGAGGATTCATCCCGCAGGCTGAGAGCTGGATTGCCCACACGGAGTCTGACTTTCAAACCTTTTTTGACATTTGTGCTGCTTAATTAAGGGGACCACCGGCGACCACAGTGGGTTTGTTTGTTCTGCGGCAGCAGGAGGTGCAGAAGAAAGTCCTTAAAAGGCCCAAAAGTGGTCACAAGGGCTCAGAGAGGGGCCCAACCCACCACATGCCGCTGAGCCAGCTCCCTCCAACGGGCAGTGCAGCTGGAAGGAAGAGACTTCTGGCCAGGGCCTCGGGAAGAGGGCAGCCTGGACGAGGGCGTGGGCGGTGCCGTGACTCGGAGCTGGTCCTGTGTCATCGTGCTGACTAAGAAAGTCCTCACGTCTACTCCCTTTCTTCAGCCACCCAACGGCTCTGAAAGCGAGGCCTTCCCTCACTGGCGGTGTCCACAGAGGCAGAAGCTGGGGGAACGTTTCCCCACAGACGCCTTGGACGGCGTCGGTTTTCCATAAACAGGAGCTGTGCTCCCAGCTATGAGGGGTTCCCCCAGGGTGTGACTGTGCCAGGGCTGTCGTGACAAAGATCACGGCCTGGGTGACTTGAACAACAGCAGTTTATCTTCTTAAGGTTCTGGAGCTGGGGGTCTGAAGTGCAGGTGCAGGCAGGGTTGGCTCCTTGGGAGGCTGTGTCCTGCCTCCTCTTCCCACAAGGACACCAGTCCTGAGGAACTAGAGCCCACCCAATGGCCTCAGTCAGCTGCAATGACTCCTTGCAACCTGGTACCCAGGGCTGGCAAGTCCTGAGTGCTGAGCTGAGGCTTCGGCATGCAGACGCCGCCCTCAGATCAGGCCAGCTCTCCTCCAGTATGTGCTTCCGCCGCTCTCCGTCCTTCATGTTGGCCTCGACTGACCCAGGCTGTCCTTTCACTTGACCTTCAGCATAGAGGGCAAAGGGGAGTCTGCCAGATGCCCCAGGCCAAAGCCGAGCTCCATGCCATGCCTGCCCCCGGAAGCTGGCAGTGCCCCCACAGACTGAGATAAGGGGTGTGTTTTACATTTCAGAAGTCGCTCTCCTGTGCTCCTCGGGGAAGGTTCTGGTCTCACCTCAAAGGCCTAGAGAGGGGCCCCAGGCCACAGCCAGTACATGTCAAGCTGAATTCTGGAGCTCTGACCCCTCATCCTCAGTCTGGGTTGCTGCTTCTCCAGCAGCAAATTTCACTCATCTCCTCAACAAGGATTCTTGGTGCTGCGACTTGGTGCCACGCTTGTATGGAGCTTATGTAAAAGCAGAGGGTGGCAGGACTCAGAGGCAACAAGAGAAAGAATTGCAAAATGTAGAAAGGAACAGGATGATGTGGGAGAATGACTTTAGACAACCTGGCCTGAGAAGGGTCCTCCAAGAAGGTGACATTTAAGCAAGGACCAAAAGGAAGCGAAGGTGGCAGTGCTAAGGCCCTGGGGTCTCCTGGCATGAGCTGATGTTGGCCAGGTGGTCAGGGGTTAACTCACACATGACCTTGGCAGATTTTGTTCTAAATATGGTAGAAAGAAAAATAACCTGCCTCTGAACTCAGGCTGAGAGCTCTCTATTTGTTGAAGTTTGATATTCTCTCCAACAGTTTTCTCTAATCATCATAGGAAATGGCAGTGGGGTTCTATAGGTCTTTGGGATGTAAATTGTCGATAAAACTTGGGCTTTGTGAATCCCCAAGATAAAGACAGCCATCTTCCCGGTGCAGGAGGAGGCTGCTGGGAACCCGGGGTTTTCAGCGGAGGCTTTATTCAAATCAGACTCTCGATCAAGTCCACAGGGACCCCTGGTGACCTGGTCTCCCTCCACCCTCCAGGGTGCAGATCAGGAGAGGCTGGATCCCTGTAGCCGTGCCGCCTGGCGGAGCGGACTGCGGACGCTAGGGGCAGGGGCACCGGGAGCCCTCCACGCCCCTCGACGGAGCGCCAGGGAGGACAGCCCCGGTCTCCGTCCCCTCCGCGTCCCCTCCACGCCTGCTCCCTCCACTGCAGCCCCGCAGGAAGGTTTCCTCATCCTAACCGACGAACAGCTGGGCTTTAATAGACTCCTGCGCAGAGCTTCAGCCCTCTCTCTTCAGGCCACCCCAGAACTGACGGCCCCAGGGACCTGCGGAAAGCAGAGTTTTGCCTTGGTGCGTGCGGGTGGCTGCGGGTGGCGCCTGTGGAACTGCGGTCAGGAAATGAGCACTTACAGACACGAGGCTACCAGAGGGACCTGGAACCGGGGTTCTTCTTCCCTGCCCCACACTCGGTGACAGTCAGTGACGCCACCACAATGCCAGATTCCTCCCGGAGAACCGAGCAGCGGCTAAAGCTGCCAACCATGCCAGTGCCGTGGACCGCCGAGTGCTTCGTGGGGTCAGTGTCCGCCGCCAACCTGTCCTCAGGCAGTGTTCCCCACAGCCCTGGGGCCCAGGCAGCTCAAGATTTCATACAGACTGTACAGATTTTGTTCATTTCACAGCATGTGTTGCTCTGCGTGGAAAATACGCACATTTCCTTCCCTCGGGATGCTGAGAGTCAGAACCAGGCTGGGCATTCGGCGGTCCACGGGCCAAATCCCATCGGCCTCCTGTTTGCGGGTAGTGACCCAAGGAGGGACTCACGTTTTTAAACGGATGAAAAAAATATCAAAAGTAAAAGAACATCTTCTGCCTCATTAAAATTATATGAGGCTCAAATTTCAATGTTTACAAATAAAGTTTTATTGGCACACAACCACACCTGGGTGTTTGGGTATCATCTACGGCTTCTTTCACGCCAGGGATCAGAGTCGAATGGGCAGCTCCAAGGCCATCAATGCTCACAAAACAGAATGTTTACTCTCTGGCCCTTTAAAGAGAAAGCTTGCCCACACCTGGTTAGTGTAGTATCGGCTCAGAAAGCGACTGAGCATGAGCACCCTGGAGCACCGAGTCCTTCAGTCTTCACCCCAACACCGTGGGGTTAGGACAGCTTTCTCCAATGCTGAGGCAGGAGACCAGAGTTCAGGAAAAGTAGCAGCTTTCCCAGGCTTCTGTAGAGAGCTGCGAACTTCGCATCACGGCCTCAAGGTCACAGGGGTCTGGAGAAGGGTGAATCTCACTGAGGATCTGCCTCCTCCTCTGGGAGAGAACGTGACTCGGTGTCCCCTGCACCATGCGTTTGCATCATGAAAGCATCCACAGGACCTTGCTGTTGTCTGGAGGTTAAGTGTGGGTGCCAGCTGGACAGGGGGTGGGCCTGTGACCACTCGTGCCAGATAGGCTGGGCCACAGGACTCAGATATTCCATTTAACACTAGTCTGCACGTTGCTCTGGAGGTGGGACAATGGACATCTCACTCAGTCATTTTGAATAAAGCAGATGTGAGTGGGCCTCCTTTAATCAGTTGAAGGTCTAAGAGGGAAAGACTGGTGTCCACCAGTGGGCCATCTGCAGGCGTGAGCTGCGTCGTTCGTTCCTGCCTAGGTCTGCAGCCTGCGGGGCAGCCCAGCAGATTTAGGGTTTGTGGGACCTCAGGATTGCACAAGCAGTTTTCCTTAAAATAAATCTCAGAGGCAGAGATGGAGAAGGAGATGAAGCTACGCATCCTATGAGGTCTTTCTCTGGAACCCTGCCCCATACAGAAACCAGTAAGTAGGAGCTGGGCAGTAAAGGTGAGTCCATCAGCTGAGCTGCAGGCGGAACCAGTGTCGAGTGCTCTTTAGACCCAAGACTAGTATTTAACTGGGCCTGACCAATGCTTTGCTCTGCTGTGTGTAAAACGCGGGTCAGGAAGGCGCCCATCTGGTGGTGAGGTCACGAGTATTTAATGAGCTGATGCTTAGGGCCCAGCTCTGTGTCTTTGTCCTCAGCAGCCATCAGCTAGCATGACCATCAGCTGAGGCCCAACTCTCCCAGCGGGTGAAGGCCAGTCCTTGGCCTCTCCAGCAGCTGCAGGGCCTCTTCTGGACGACATCTCGTTTCACCAAGTCCCAGGATCTGAGCTGGCAGTCGGCGTCTGCGTGTGTCCGCGCCTTGAACGCCGTGGCCTACTGACTACTCACAACCCTGCTTTCTGTGCTCTAAGGTGCAAGAAATAGTTAAACGCTTCCCATTGTCGTATCAGTGAACCAGTTCAGAGATTGCCGACTCAATTCAATCAAAATTAGTGACAAGAAAGCAATTTTCCCGTTCCGTTCAGCATGGAAAGCTTTTTGTTTTGCTTTGTCTCATTGGAGGTGACTCACTGTATCTTCGAGAGGTAAGCCGAGGAGCTGCTCCGCAGCTTCGTGTCTCCTTTTGTCTAGATAAGTGTTATCCGCTAAAGTGAACACAATGAGACGATGTTTACCTTAATGCTGTTTAAAAATCACATCGCAATAAGAGATCAATAGCTCTCCACAACAATTTACCAAAGACCTGGCTGGGAAAGAGAAATTCAAATTGCATTGATTTTTTTTTCCCCCGAGCATGTGTGCACACACGACAGACACAGCCCATGAGTAGGAGCGGTGACGACAGGGCGCGCGGGCCCTGAATCCAAAGCCGAGGCCAGAGGAGCGGAGGGAAGGACGGCCGGCTGCCATGGCTGCCCCTGCGCCCTCTGGCGAGAGACCCAGAGAAGCAGAGAGGAGGGCAGCTTTGCACATGCCTTCCAGCTCCGCAGAGGCCTCGGCCCCAGAGCCAAGGGCGGCGGCCCTGCCCCGGCTCCTCCGCGTGGGACTCAGGCCCGGGGCCCTGCGCGTGGAGCGTTGGGTCTTCAAAGCGGGGCCACCACTCCCTCCCCTTGACCCTGGCGCACAGTAGGTGCTCGGGAGAGTCAAACAACTAAACTGAACCAAACCAGGGGAGAAGAGCAGGCAAGGAACTGGCGCATCTCCTTGACGCAGCTGGGCTGACCCGGGCTGGGGCTCGGCCCTGGGCCCGCCAAGCACATCCCGGGGCTGTGAGGACTCAGCAGAACCGCCACACGGGCGCTTCCGGGTATGCAGCAGGCGCCCACCTAATGCCAGCATTGCCGGGACTCCACGCTGGTCTTTCTGCCACAAATGCCCCAGCAGAGCCCGCGCTCCCCTGAAGGCGAGGCGTCCTGGGCGGCGAGGCCCAGCGGGCCCACCCCGCGGCTCGGTGCTGCGGGCAGCAGGCGCGAGGACCCGGCGTTCCTGCTCCGGCCACTGTGAAATGTGCTTTGGAAGAAGTAGAAATTAGAAGGGAAAAAAAAGGAAATAGAAAAAGGAGGGAGGGGCCAGTGGCGGGGGGAGCGATATAAGTGGAGAAATTACTGGAACTGGAGAGGGGTTTTAATGGCAGCGTTGGCATCCTGCAATTTCACACATTAAAACATATTTTTAAAGGAACCACGACAGAGCTGATTGTATGAGGGTGAAGCTTTCCACTCTTCAGACTATTAATAAGGGCTTCCCATAGAGAAGACAAATACATGCTTGATGCAGTTTTAATCCTCTGCCAATACATTTGACTAAAGCTGTTTGCTGTTTCAATGACAGGATTTAACTTGCCCTTCTGTATTCAACGTCTCTGATTATTAATGACATTTAGGAAACACGAGCTATAAAGTTATATTCTGGTCAAATTGCAGCCTGTCCTTCACAGCAGAGATCACGAGTCTCAAGTGGGGGGAAGCCCTCTTCCGAGGGAACTCGGCCCTCTCCGCCAGGACCGAGGGGGCAACCCCGATGCTGTGCTGCTCCTGAGCCTTCCCACCCTCTCTGTGCAGGAGCCTGGTCAAGACCAGGGCTGAACAACCACATCGCTGGTTCCTCGGCCTCCCTTGCTTCTCCGAGCTTTGTAACCTTAACAGCCATTTCCTTGGGAACCACCCCGTGCTATTGAACAAAGTTCACGGAGGATATTTAGATTGCTCAGGATCCCCCTCATTCAGATGCCAATAATGAAATCCTCCAGGAAGAAGAGGCGGCAGCGAGGAAGCTGAACAACTTTGAAACGAGGGATCAGGGATCAAGAGGAAGCGCCTGCGTCTGAATAGAATACAAGTGAGGGGAAAATCCACACCCGGGCACGGCTGATTATTTTGTGCTGTTTTATTATTTTAAGAAACAAATTAATGCTCAGGTTAAAGTGAAATCAAGTGTGCTGCTGCCCTGTAGGCTGCTTCATTCAGCGGGTTTGGGGCATGTTCATAAGAGGCAGTAACCTAGGAGGGCAGAAGGCAGAATCGGTGTAGGCGAGAATCCAGTGAGGGGCCCCTCTGCTCTGGCTGAAAGCCCCTGGGCACCCTGGTCAGTGGCAATGGATGCACAAGGGACACCCTGGAAGGAAGGGAGGGTTGGATTGGGAGCATCTGAAGGGGACCCCCCAGGCCAGCCCCCGACTTCCTCCCACAGAGCCCGCCAGCCTCCCATATTACACTCAGCCCCGACCCCACCTGATGAAGAGCAGAAGCCCCTGCCCATCACAGGAAATCACATGCGGTTCACTAAGTTTGCGTTAATTTTACACCTTTCAGCCTCTGGATGGGAATTATTGCCGCCAAGATGAGAAACCCTCTTCCCCACTCCGCGGCTGGAAGACCCTATCACTGGTTTTAAAGAGGGAAAAAAAACCCACGATGATGAAGAGGAAGAAGAAAGAAGGGGTGTCGCGGGGTGGCTCTTGGAGAGATTTTAATAGCTAATAATGGGAGAGAGCATAAAAGCCCAGATCCCGCTGAAGGGCGCGGCGGGCGCGGCCGAGCTCGCTTGTCAGTCCCGGGGTGAGCTGCGCAGGGCCGGCTCCCGAGCATGGCAGCCCGAAATATAAAGTCCAGATTTAATTCTGATACAGAGAAATACAATTTCAAAACTGGACGTCTTATCATTGGCGTGTCCCCCTGGAGAACTCATTTCCCTAGCAAAAGACTGTCACTGCCATTATGTCGTACAAGGAAGCAATTTACCACTACAGCTAAACAGGGCTACCAGGGCTGGGGAACTTAAGCAGGGGAAGTTATCGCTCGGAGAAAAAATAGCATTTCAAATGTCAGTGAAATGGGAAGGAATAATTGAAAAGTATCAATCAGAGAAGCAGAGGGGTTTCCAAGGCTGGCTGCGGCCTCGCTCCGTGCCTCCCGCTCCTGCCCCTTCCCCACCCTGCTCGCCTACGGCCGCCCCTCCCCCCTGCTCCTCCTGACCCTGCGCCCACCCCACACACCCGCCCCCCGCAAGTTCAAATTCAACTCCACAGCAGAAGGATGGCGGCCTGGTCCTTGTTGCTGCTCGGATGTGAACGACGGCCGGACGGTCCCTGTTGGACTCCAGTGGCTGAGGATTCCAGGTACAGCCTTGCTCCACACCAGGGTCCCCAACCAGTGCTGGACTCCAGATCAGGGGAGGACTGACTCTTCAGGTCCTGGGAGGTCACACGTTTTCCCGCATCACCGCTCTGGTGGCCCCGGGCTCAGTCCCTGCGTACAGTGCTGGAGAACCTTGCAGCCGGCTGGGTTATAAGGAGCACGCAACTGTGCGGCCACCTAGGCCCACCACCGTCTAGTCCCGATCCCCCTGAAAAGACAATTCCCCTCTCTGCACCTCAGTGTCCTTGCCAATAAAATGGGTACAAGGGCATCCACTTTGTAGTGTGGGGTGGGATGAGTAGATATGCAAAGTAGCCAGCACCCTGCGAGGCACGAGGCGGCTGTCAATCTCACTGTCACACGCAGCTGACTGACATCACTCACACATCTCACCATCCGGAAGGCCCTAGGTGACACTTGCTTCTGGGAGCTCACTGCCGACCGTTCTCCTGACTCCCTCCTCTCCCCTAAGACTCACACTCATTCCCATCATGGCAGGTCGCTCTCTTTCAGGAATGCTCTTCCCCTAAGACTTGACATAGCTGGCTGCTTCTCGTTCAGTACTCAACTCAAATATCAGCTTGTCAGAGATGCCTCCCCTGCCTGACCTACTTGAGATTGTGCCAATGACCAGCAATCGCTCCTTTAATTTTATTGTGGCATTTATCTTTTAAATTGCTGTCCCTCTTACTCACGGGGGTTATGTTCCAAGACCCCCGGTGAATGCCTGAAACTGAATAGTTCTGATCCCTAAATATACAATTTTTTTCCTATACATACGTACATACCTATGAT
Organism: Sciurus vulgaris; assembly: GCF_902686455.1. Taxonomy (NCBI): domain Eukaryota; kingdom Metazoa; phylum Chordata; class Mammalia; order Rodentia; family Sciuridae; genus Sciurus; species Sciurus vulgaris. The sequence continues at coordinate 9,638,181 of NC_136462.1, forward strand.
AAATCTTAATTAATAAATTAGGCACATTAAGGGATTAATGCAAAATTATGAAATAGAACAATTATAACAATACACCACAACACAGTCATGCAAATGGGGGCTCCGTCTGTCTGTCCCGCCACCTCCCTCTACTACCAATGGGTGGGTAGCATATATAGGATGGATACACTAGACAAAGGGATCCAAACCCCAAGAAGGACAGAACCAAAGAGTGGTCAAATTTCACTACTTTACTTAGAACAGTGATTTAACACTTCTGCATTGTTATTTCTGGAATTTTCCATTAACATTTTCCAACCACTTTTGAACACCATCAACTGAACCCTCAGATAGGGAAGCTGCAGGTGTGGGTGGGGGACAAGGTCACAGCATTACGTGAACATGGCGGCCAGGTGGCTGAGCAAGGGAATGGAAGGCCATCTCCTGTGCGTGGAGCCTGAAGTTACCTGTCACAGAGCCCAGGAGGCACAGCAGGCGTTAACCAGTCCTCTGGGGCGTGTTGCTGGGCTGGACAAGCAGGTCCCCCCGTGAGCAAAGCGGGGGGGCTTCACAGCAACAGGACCTGCTTTATTTGGGTTCCCCAGGGATCCCCCCACTGGCTGGGAAGCTCCTGGGCCCCAGGACCCTGCCTCACAGAGATGAGTCTAGCCACCTGGTTGGGCGACCAGCTGGTGCTGAGAATCGTCATTGAGGCTGTACACAGTGACCCTCTGACCAGGCCCTGCACAGGACACTCTGCACTGTCTCCCTTAACCGTCACCTCCAGCCTGGGATGACTGCCACTGCCGTCTACACCTTGCAGGTGAGGAGACTTGAGGCTGAGGCTCGATTAGTTATTCTTAGCACTGCTACATGCAGAGAAAGTGAAATAAAATAAAAATTTGAAAAGTTAACTATTGCTAACTACTATAATTCTTCAGTTCAAAAATACACTTTGCTTCACATTTTAAGATTTTTGAAATTCAGATGCATCTTACAATCGATGTGAATATTTAACACAGGAACGTTTCTCTATTCTAGAAAATCTGTCGTTCCGTCTGATGGTGGCTGGCACTTCAGAGACGAGAAGATGCGGGATGTGTGAACTCGGTGACCCTGGCCACTGCTCCCAGTGCCGAGCTGCTCCTGTTCCGGGGACATCGTGTTACCAGGCACACGTTCAGGGACTCCCTCCAGGGAAATGAATGTCACGGACTTCTGCAGAGTGGCAACTGTCCTCTCTCTCCCCATCTGTGTGTGGGTGACATTTAGAGTTATCCAGCCCCCTTTGGATGTCATCTTATTTTGACATCTTTTTTTTTTTGCTTTGCTTTGCTTTGCTTTATTTGACCAGAGAGTCCTCTGCTGTCCTGGATGACCTCCACAGGCCCCTCGAGTCTTCCAGTGTCCCTGTAGCCAAGCCCTGGGCTGTAGCCTTGATGTGTCTAGAGTATTTCCACACAGAAGATGCTGCTGAATGCTCTCTACGGAGGTGCAAAGCGGCGACTACAGGGACATCGATACCTCTCTCTCTCTGTCTCTCTGCCTTTTCTGTTGGGTTCTTCTACTTTGCTCAAAGGTCTCTCATTCAACAGAATAATTTGTCTAAGAAGCAGGTCTCCACCCAGCAGACATCTCAAACACCATTTCCTCCTTGAGAGCAAACGGCCACTAGACCAAGGACAGCAGGTTGGTCCTCGGCGCCTTTGCTGACAGAGTGGTGCAGAGTCCACCTCCCAGACGTGGCCCCAGCTCCAGGCCAGGCTGGCTGCCCGCGTGGCCGCTGTCCTAAAGGCTGCAGGCGGGGTGGGAAGGGGCTGCGCAGATGGGGACGCGGCCCCTGCCCCCTCTGCCTCTCCTCTCTGCGACTCTGTCACGAAGGCGGTAGCACTTGCCGCAGATCACGCAGCTGCTGTGAGGCCAAGGATCACGGTGGAGGGCCTGTGTGGAGCGGCACGCAAACACAAAGTCAAAGGACGAGGATGCAAGCCAAGTGACAGTAACGAGCACTTGCATCCTGTCACCAGGTGCTCCGGCCTCCCAGCCACCCAGCCCCTCACTCAATCCTCACAGTCCTCTTCTTCCCATCCTAGTTGGTTAATAAACCGAGGCCCAAGGAGGTAAAGGGTCAATGTCAAGGTCCCACAAAGAGCTGGTGAAGGCGAAGCCGAAAGCCAGGGAGTCTGGCTCCAGGCTTTGTCTTCTAAGCTGGCCCCTCGCACAGCTTCTGCCCTGCCCCACCTGGCAGGGCCTCTGAGGCAGAGTCGACTGCCCTGACGTGGTTTGAATATGAGGACGCCCCCAAAGCTCGTGTGTGAGAGGATCAAGCATTTTCAGAGGCAGAACAATTATATTTTGTGAGTTGTGACTTAATGGGTGGATTAATCCATGTGAATGGACTAATAGGGTGGTGACTATAGGCAGTGGTGTGTGGCTGGAGGCGGTGAGTCTCTGGGGGCGTGCTTTGGGTGTATATTTTGTCCCTGGGGAGCAGAGCTCTCCTGTTTCCTGTCACCACGTCCTGAGCTGCTGTCCTCCACCATGTGAGTCCGCCATGTTGTTCTGCCTCACCTCAGGCCGTGACCTGTGGAATCAGCTATCTATGGACTGCGAGCTCGGAAACCAGGAGCCAAAATAAATGTTTCCTCCTTTAATGGTTTTTGGAAGGTCTTTTGGTCACATTGACAAAAACGCCGATTAAAACGCTCCCCAGATATTAGCCAAGGGAAGAAACACCCAGTGTAAGACACTCAAATCCTGAAAAGCTAGCACTGTATGTGGTTTTTGCAGCCGATGCTTTGCTGGTAGCCGGCTCTTAGTAAATATTTGTGTGAGTGATCAACTCAGGGAGTGGTATTTCCCCAACCTTTTTATTAGTGAAAGCTGTGACATCTGAAATCTACCACCATCGGAGGTGGGGTTTTTATGAGGAATTTCGGCAAGCCAGAGGCTTCCTGGTAACATGCAAATCTCAGAGACTCAGTCTGTCTGGCCAACTGCTAGCTCTTTTTGACACCATTGCAAGACCACTGAGTGCCCACCCCCTTTTCTATGTTATCCCCATGTGCGACATTACAGCCTGCTATCAAAAAAGAAACAACCTTCTACTCTGGAGAGCTCACATCCTGGCTCCTGTTTCAGAAAATCGTTCTTGGACACCATTTTAAATATTCTGCATCTTAATTAATGTTGGTTGTATGTATTGCGAAATCTTCCTACATCTCTTCACACCCAATTAATAAATTGACTTAACTGCATTAAAAAAAAAAAAGAAAGAAAGAATAGTTTAATGTACTACTTTCTTCAAACAAAAATTCGGATGTCAGAATTAAGCCCTTAGCTGAGACCCAGGCTGGTGACCCTGATTGAAAATGAACTTCACTGGCTGGGAAGGACCACAAAGCAACTCACTTTGGGTGGGATGTGGCAACTGATTTTTGGACCTCACAATGTAGTTGATACCTCTTCTAGAACAGCCTGCATTAGTTGTACCTTTCAGGAAAAAGTTTTGCATTTCCTTACTACCTGGTCCAACCAGCCTAGACATACCTTGCCAGTATCCCTTTTAATAAGCATGGTGACCACCACGAATCTCAGGTGTGGGTCAGTCAAAAGTGAGAATGAGAACTCTTCTTCTTGTTCTAGCTGACATTATGGCTCTTCATGCCATTTCAGATGTCGTTAACAGAACTAGAATTTGAGACCACAGGAGACTAGTCCAAGGCCTGCTTCCTGTGCATTAATTTGTACCGGAACTCTCCAGGAAGATATCTGACCTCAATTTGACTGTTAAAAAAAAAAAAAAAACTGTCCTCAAACACAGCAATAAATCGATAGATTTGCCTGACCTAGAACAAGGTGGTGACTGGGTCAGCCATCTGGAGAAGGGAGGCCTCTGGGATGGGGCGAGGTGAGGCACGCTTGCTGCGATGTTGGTGTTCTAGACTGCCAGTCATACAGTCTCAGCCGCAACCACTCAGCCCTGTCATCGAAGCACAGAAGCCACCACAGACAATAACGATAAACGAATAGATGTGGCTATTTATCCAGACAACAATTTTTATGGACACTGAAATTTGAATCCCACATAATTTCCACATCTTTGGATTTTTTTTTTTTTTCCTGTCATTAAAAAATGTAAAACCCATTCTGAGCTTGCGAGCCTTGCAAAAACAGGTGGCAGGCCAGATTTGGCCCAGAGGCTGTGTTTTGCAAGGACAGTCTTGGAGAAGGATTCAGATGACTTGAGTTCTAGCTCCAGATCAGCCCCAAACTCACTGGTCTCCAGCAAGTCCCTTTCTGGCCCAGCGCCCTCCTTCCTGCCTCAGAGAAGTGAGGAGCCCGCACAGCTGCCCCAGGGCCCGTCACATTATGGGGTGTCACAGGCCTGTGAGGGTCTGAGGGTGTCGTACCAGGGTGGTCCTATGCTCCCCAGTCATCTGGTGCAGCTTGAGGATGCCTCCAAGCACCTTGCCCTCACCCCCAGTATTCCTTCCTTGGAAGCTTCTCGAAATGTTACGGAGAGCAGCAGAGCTGATAAGAGAACTTGTCCATGAAAGACACTCACCTAAAACTCCACTGCTCGGAAGCCTACTCAAAGGATGCCATGGGGCAGGGACGGGCCTTGGACTGTTTAGACAGAAGGGAAGAGAGGATGCTCTCCTGCCTCGAAGATGCAAGAGTCACAGACAAATAAATAAATAATAAAAGGATGGCTATTGACACAGCACCCGTGTCCCTACTAGTTGTTTCAAATAAAGAAAATCCAGGCTTTTCTTCAAAGTGAACTGAAACAGCAGGATTAATATTGATGCAGCAAAGAGAAAAGCAAACAGACCGGCAGGGACAAGACTGCATCCAGCCTCCCAAACACATGTAAAGTTGGAGCTAAAATGTCATATGCATATGTAATTTATATGCAAAACTCTCCTATCAGGGCCACTGCCTGCCAAGGCTCCCTCCGCTACCTCCCTGATACCCGCTGGAACTCTATAATTTCATATTATCAGTCACCTACCAAGGGCAAGTCTGTCTGAGGAGAACACAGAAACTTCCTTAAGGCCAGGGTATTAAATTCTTCTCGCACGTCGCCTTCCTGGTAGCTCAGCAGGAGGACCTATTTTTGCTCCTGTGCGGGCTCTGTCCCTGGCAATGAGTGACTGGAACAGACTGCAAGCGACTCTGCCAAGAATCTGAGGCTCTGATGATGTGAGCCAACCTCAGACTAATAATTTTATATCTCAATATAAGCAAAAGAGTTCCATAAAAATAGACCGTTTTTAACAGGATGGTGTTCTGTGGGAGAGGGCTGGAGAAGGCGGGTGCCTTGTGAACATCTCTCCCCTATCTGTGGTACCTAACTTTAGCAACTTCCATATGTCTATTTGTCTGATCGCTGAACTTGGGGAAAGAATGTTGAATGAGATTTGACTCTTCAAACTCCACGCCCGGAATCCTTCGGAGGTGAAATACCTATCAGTGTGTATGTAACACTTCCTTCTTTCCAGTTCGCAGGAGACAGAAAACAAATAAGCCCAAGGCTCAGGCGAGGGGTCCTCCTCCTCCTCGGGTGCACTGGAGAAGCCGAGCCCGCGTTCCCGCCTGTAAATTCACAGGGAAAACATTGATGTCAGGGAGGGCAGGCGTGGGAACGGCCCGGTTACTCTACAGCAGCTTCTTTTTTTTTTTTCCAACATCAAACTCAGCCTTGGAGCCCACCAACAGCTGGATCTCCGCCTGTGAGCTAATTCAGCAGGTTTCTTTCTCTCTAGTAAGTTCCCCTGGGGTGAAGGTGGAAGAAGTCCATCTCTGCGTGGAGCTACAGGACTGGTTTCTACAGAGCACGAGGCAGAAATGGAAAACTCTTCCCTGTTTGGGTTTGGCGGCAGAGGAGGCAAGAGCATCCACATCTGAGCGACTCCTCAGCGGGACGGGAGCAGGAGGAGGACCTGAGGGGACGGTGTGGTACTTTTCAAGACCTTGGGTGTTAGTCGGGGTGTCCAGAGGAGCTTGCCAGTAGGTCACAGACAGTAACTGTGGCCTGGCTTATGGCCTGGAAGGCGGGGCAGCCTGGCCAGGCTGCATTTTGCAGGACAGGCCCACAAGTTGGAGGTGCATCAGAAGTTAACTCTGCAGCCTTGAGTCCAAAACCACAGGACAATCTGCTGGCTGGGAACTCACACGAGTTGACACTACAGGGCTGAGGCAGAATTTCTTCTTTTTCTAGAAACCTCAGCTGGGGCTTATAAGGCCTTGTAGCAAACTGGCTGAGACTCAGAGTGCTCGCTTTGCCTAGAAGTCACTGACCGTGGACATTAACCATAGGCCACGGAAATGCCTATGCGTGTGTTTGAGTAAATAACTCACAGAGCCAAGTTGGTAGTTGGAACTCACCACCACGCCTCACTGGAAAAAGTTAACTTGGGCCACAGGTGGAAAGCCTCCCCTTGACCAGAAGGAAGCGGGAGGTCAGACCGAAAGTCCAAGACACAAGACAAACCATCCCCAGGATGGACCCAGCAGACCTGCACGGGGCTCTTACCACATGCCAGCAGCTGTCGTTGCCATGGGAAAGATGGAGCTCCCAGTCGGGGGAGCAGCCCAGGAGGTTGGCACTGGCCATCACTGGATGGGACAATGGCCATTCCTCACCAAGTAGCTTCCTTGGTTTTGTGTATGTGTGTGCAGAGGGGAAAATGGGCCTAGGCAGGAGTGGAGCCTAAGAGCTGAGGTTTCGGAGGGAGGGACCCCTGGTGGTCATTCTGGGGTCCTGGAGAAGACCTTGTCCTCCAGATCTTTCTGTAAATGTCAGTGCCCACGTCAAGAGCAGAGTAGCACAGGCGAGGCAGAGACCCATAAGCAGCTGGATAAAGCACAAAAGCCTGTGTGATGCATTTACATGAGGAGCTAAATCTGACGTCTTACATGTTTCTACAAATCCAGAAGGCCTATTAAGACGGTGAGCTTTTTTATTTTATTTTATTTTATTTTCTTCCTGAGTTGAAGATTATAACCATCCTTAAGATTTCATTTGCTCATCAAAACTTGGTTACACTTCTTTAAATGTGGTTTTTATAAAAAGTGTGGTCTTGGCATTTTCTTTCCTGATACTTCTTCAAAATAAGACCTGTGCCCCTGAAATGTGCATTACATAATATATGACCAAGTTGATAGTGGAAAGCCCGTCAGGTAGGAAGAAGGAGCAGGAGGTCTGAGTGGAACCCCTGGCTCTGTCGATGATGAGTGATGTCCCCTCAGGCAAGACATCAGCCTTCCAAAGTCCACAGGGCTGTCCACAGGAGGAGCTGGAACCAGTCTGCCTGGGCTTCTGTCCCTGTGTGATGCTTGCTGGCTGTGTGACCTCGGGCAAAGTGTTGACCCTCAGCTTCTTATCCATCAATGGGGAAGAAGGCGCTTCCTCTGTCTCCAGCCTGCGTGAAGACTGAGGTGGTCGGGTCGGAACAGAGCCCTTAACAACGCTGGTGCCGTGGATGGTGTTCCCACGCCCTTGAACAGAGATGATTACAACCCCTGCTGCACCTGCTTCCGGATTTACTGAAGAATCCAAAGTAGATGATGTCAGTGAGGACAGCATAAATTCAAGCCAGGGAGTTTGCTCAAGAGTGTGGGTCCTTCCGCAGGCACGGTGGGGGGCACACACCTGTAACCCCAGCAGCTGGGCAGGCTGAGGCAGGGGGATACCAAATTCAAGGCCAGCCTCAGCAACTGAGTGAGGTCCTGAGCAATGTAGCGAGAACCTATCTCAAAATAAAATATACAAAAAAGGGGTGGGGGGCTGGGGATGTGGCTCAGTGGTTAAGCACCCCTGGGTTCAATCCCTGTACCAGAAAAAAAAAAAAAAAAGAGTGCCAGTCTTTCCACAAATGCCTCTCGTGGTGCTGAGCTCTGGACTGACACAGGTACCGCCCCCTGGCACACGCACCAGCGTGGCCTCCAGCCAGTGCGTGTCCTGGAAGGAAGCACATCCCCACCAGGGGCTCTTCTCATTTCTGCCATACGCCACCTAGTCCCTGACAGTGGTTCCAACCTTGTGTCTGAGAGGGTGGGCAAGGAGTGGGACAGGAAGGACCAGCGCACAGAGTGAGGGCTGCAGAAAGCGGGGGTGGGGGGACATACACCAAGTCCAGCCATCCCCCCAGTGGTTTTCTGGGTGTCAGGGGCCTTGGACAAGATTGAGAAAGGTCAAGAGTGAGAAAAGGCAGCTTGCTATGGTCACCGCCTGCTCAGCATGAGAATAAGGCAGACCTGGAGCCCCACCCCCTGCACCGGTTGGGAAACGCTCTTGCCTCATCTGCAGAACAGAGATGACAGCCACCTACCTGGTAGGATTCTAGGTGTGAAGGTTAAGGAGTCGTCACAAGCGCAGCTCTCGAGACGGGTCTGGCGAAAAAACAATAAGGAGTATCTATACTCCTTATTGGAGTATAGGAGTATAGGAAGAGGATTGCCTACGATCTCATTCCTCTCACTTCAGGGGTTCAGTGCACTTTCCCAGCAACCTCGGGGGTAGGCTACTGTTATTTTGCAAATGAATAAACTGAGGAACAGAGAGGTTAAAAATTTCACTGGAGGTCACACAGTCAGCAAGGGGTCAAGTCAGAAACCAAACCCCGTGTCTGTCTCCTGATTTAGTGCTCCTAGCCTCTGCTCTACGACTTCTCCCTTCTTTGCCACAACTTCATGGAAATGTGGGAGACAAGAAAAAGGATGAGAATTACCCATCTAGAGTGCCGAGGGCTGAGACCACTCCAGATTTCCTCCACAGAGTAGGGTGTCTAAGGTTGATTTCCTCCTTTGGCCTGGCTTTCCGTGCTTCCCAGGGGACCCCAACCCTCCTTTATTCCTGAATTGCACGTGTGCTCTCAGAACATGTCCTGGTGACTTTAGCAGCTGCAGGAGCACAGGCTTCCATGCCCTAATGCTAGTAGCAACTCTTTCTGCCATTTTGGATTTCCTTTGTCCTGGCATAGACGATCCCAGTGACTCTGAGTTTCTCCAGAAGAAGCCACATGAAAATGTACCAGCTGTCTGACTTCAGCAAACCCTCCAGCTATTCAGCTGAATCTTCAGAAAGGCCACACCTTAGAAGCAGTGCCATACTGATTCTTAAGGAAAGTCTACACTAGACCACAAAAGGAAAGTTTTAAAATAAGCCCTAAAGGAATCAAGATGACTCACCAATAAACTGCCAATCTGAAGCAAACCTCAACTGTCTCTAAGACAGGAAAAACGAAATCTGGCCTCTTCTCAATGTAACATCCACAGTGTCTAGCATATAAGCAAAACTTGCCAGACAGGAGAAGAAGAAATGAAATGTAATCAATAATGAATAGAAGAAAATAGACATAGCGCAAATACAACAGAGTTTCAAATTAGCAGAAAATAACAACAAAAAATACACTTAAGGATTTAAATGAGACAATAGATGTAGTAAGGACATAATAGATGGGAGATGTCTATAAAGAAATAGAAACTGTTTTGAGAAGATGAAAATAAAAATCCTTGAATTAAAAGAGAATATATCTGAAAATATCAAATGTTAAAATATCCAAAAAACAGAAAAATTCACTGGATGGGTTGTATCAGCAAAATGGAAATAGGAAAGTAAGTAAAATTAAATTAATTGCAACAGACTATTCAAATTGATATATAGAGTGAAAAGGAATGGGAAAAAAATTGAAATACTATCCAACAATAATGAATGATCTAATATATGTATAGTTAAAATATCCTGAAGGAAAGAGGGATAAGGGTTAAAATAAATTGAATACTTTAAGAAAAAAAAAGGAAGGAAGGAAGGAAGGAAAATAAATGGGGAAGGAAAAGAAAACAAAAATCAGATGAGACAAATGGAAAATGAATACCAAGAATGTAGGCTTAAGCCCAACCACAACAGTAATTACATTAAATATAAATTAACTAAATATTCCAGTTAAAAGGAAAAGATTTTATACTGAACTAAAAACTTTGAGACCCAACTATAAGTTTTTTGGAAGATATGTACTTTATTTTTTTTTTTTTTAGCATATTAAGCAGGTTTTATTTAAAGGTAATAATACAGACTTCCCCCGGCAGGAAGAAGGGGGCCATGGCTGATGTTCTAAAGTCCCAAGAAGTGAGTGCATCCTACATCTTTTATAGGTTAAAGTCTCTTTTGTTCTCCAGTTCTGTCCCCCCTTATCTCTCCTTCCTGCCTACGTGATTAGGCCTGGTGTTGTTGCATAAAGTGAGAAGCCATGGGCAGGGGGAGGGCCAAGGTGATTCAGGCAGGCAAGGGCCCAGGGGGCATTAATTAGCAGCTCCATGCTTGCAGTCCTTGATAAAGGCAGGTAAATTTGGTAATCAATGGGCTCCGGAGGTCCTTGACATTCCATTCTTCCAGGGGCAGTCTCCAACTTCCAGAGGCAGATGGCTTCATGGCTTCGTTTCCTCGATTTGACCCGATCCCCTATTTCTATACTAACTACCTGTCCTTAATTCTGGCTTCATTCCCCGCTTTTGCTTTAGGAACTCCTAACTGCTGTAAGGAAAAGGGGCGTCGATTGTTCTGGCTGCTTCGAAGCTGGAAGTGGGCAGCAAAGGGCAAGCAGTTTGGAGTTTCCTTTTAAAATCGTGTCAATCAAGGGGTCCAAGGTAGAAGTCTGGTTGGGGAAGAGCAGGTTGTAAAGTCATCTGGGGGTGGGTGCTTCTTGGCGTAAATCTCGGTGGGACCTCCAAATCTGATACCACCGTTTACCGGTGTCGAGTTCTGCTCCTTCTAATGTTGAAGATTGAACACTAGAGAAGCACGCCAAGGCAAGCAGATTAAGCAGGTTTTATTTAAAGGTAATAATGCAGACTTCTCCCGGCAGGAAGAAGGGGGCCATGGCTGTTCTAAAGTCCCCATGTACTTTAAATAGAAAGGAAAAACATGTTCTGAGTCTTAGAGTCTCTAGGAGACCAGTAAGAATGCAGAAAAGCAACTCAATACAGGCAACCCGAGACAATTCGGGCATCAGTGTGTCCCAGGAAACCTCGTTCAGGTGGCAAAGCGGGAGCACAAAAGCCTGGTGCAAAGACACAGAAGTCAAGGAAGCTGCCCTCAAGGTCTGCCTGTTCTCTGAAGGGCCCCAGTACGTGCTCATGAAGGAGGAAGGGACATCGATCAGAGTGAGCTAGGGCTGGGCTCTGGGGAGAGGGTTTGTCAAGACCACGGCATGGACGCGTGACCCGGCTTGGATCACGAGGGTTCCCAAAGTCAGTGAGCTGCTTCCCAGACAGGCGAGGGAGGTAACTGAGCCGACAAGAGTGGGGCTCTGAAGAGGCTTCCTGGCTCAGGGTCCTTCAGTCACAGGGGACAAGCATGGTTCGGGCTAAGATTCTTCCTGGCACCCAAAATGCACACCTGGTCTCTCCGGTCTGGTTTGGCTAGAAGCCCACATTTTTATGTATCCAGTTTCTAAGATGTTTGGGGCAACATATAAAAATATATTTGGCACTAAAGAAGAAGGGCTGATTTTCCTGAGGAAATCAGGCGGAGGGAGGAAAGGGAAGCCAAAAGCAAGTTTTCTAAGATGCCACAGAACCAAAACAAACCAACCAACACAGCAAGGCCCTTGCGGAGCCGGTGGGTGACACAGCTGCAGACCCAGGAGTCCGACCTCTCTCAGGAGCTTCCCCCGAAAAGGACAAGAGCAATGCCAGGGCCCATGTTCTGCACGCGGAGCGCCTCCTGGAGGAAGCTCTACGGGTTCCCTAGGCCAGGTACACCACGGCCTGTGCAGGTGACGCGGGTGAGGTCTGCAGGGGCCTCTCCACGATCGGAGCACCGAAGGGCCATCAGGAGAACAGACACGAGGGGTGATGCAGAAAACCCAGCCACCGTCACATCACACCGGGGACACCACCAGGCTTGGAGGGACTGGGAGGCCGGAGACCCAGGAAGCAAGAGCGGACGTTGGCACTGGGTGTGGAGGAGAGAAGAGGACGGGCCAGGCGGAAAGAAGGCCCTGTGCCAGGCGGAGGCCAAGGAGCGAGGGCATCAGGCAGGAGGCAGCAGAGGGCGTGGGGCCAGAGCACAGGCCCCAGGCGGAGCGGGAACCACGGAGGAGGGAGCGATGGAGCAGGCAGGGTCACGCTCCTGCGGTGAGGGTCAGAGCCTGGGATTGCCGGAGGGCCTTGAGTCGGGATGAGGACGGAATCGGGTGAGTATTTCCGGAAACCTTTCTGCCCGCGACAGCCGGAGCAGGTTGGAGAGAAGAGCGGAGTCTGGAGAAATGGGAGGCTCCCGAGGGAGCCAGGAGCCGGGCGAGGCAGCCTGCCCGGGCACGGGAGCTGGAGACGCGAGAGCAGAGCAGCGGGCTCCAGCGCTCCTTCCAGAACCTTCCCCAGGACGGCTCACGTGCCCTCACCTGGGCCAGGTGTTCTCACCTCCCCCACCCTGAGACATGGAGGTCGGTGAGGACGAGAACAAAGAGCTGGGACGCCCCGAGCCGCAGTCTTCCCAGCTCTGCCTCTACCTCTCAGGAGGCTGCGAAGATGCCACACACCCGTGTGACCTCTCCCCACTCTCTGGACAGAGCACGTGCTGCCTCGGTCCCTTGGCACTGACCCTTCCCTGCACCCCTCCCCAGACACCTGCCTTCTGGCTCCATCTCCCCTGTGCTCACTTCCCTCCTGCCCCATGATCCCAGATAAAAATGCCAACTACGCCTGATGAGCGGCCCCCAGGACCCCGCCCCCAGGACCCCGCCCCACCTCCCTCATCTATTTCCTCCGCAGCACCCATCACATGCTGTGAAATCCACCTGTTCTGACACACTCCATTCAAACGAAAGCCCCAGGAAAAGCAGGAATTTTCTGTCGCTTTTTCATACTGTGTCCACGGCACATGGCACATGGCACATGGTGTTCAAAACACGGGCTTGAAAAAACAAGCCAAGCTCACAGATCATGCAGGCCGTCCCAGTGGTTCAAGGGATGGATTTGAGTTTGACTACCAGTCCCAACTTCTGAAGCTCTTCTCAACTCCAGTTTTCTGTTTGGAACTGCTTGCTTCATCCCAGGGACCACGCGATTCGGCATTTGTGAGAACAAATCGTTCTTGGTGGCCCCAGCTCGTTAATTAAAATCATGACCTGACTTTCCAGTTAAAAAGGCAGAAGCCTACGGCCTTCCAGGTTTACAGGAGGACGAGGGACCAAGGGTCCCGCCCCCTCCTGAGGCGGAGGCCTGTGGAGGTCCTGGCTTCCTGTCCAACTTCCCCAAAGCCCGCTTTTTTGCCACCAGGTTTATCTGAGACCCTGAGCAGCGTCTTCGCCACTCACACGGCATTTTGTGTCTGTGTGTGTGTGTGTGTGTGTGTGTGTGGCCGTTATGTGTGAGGAGCTGGGATTGGAAAGAAGGTAAATGGCACATCTCGATCCTCGGCTGCAATCGAAACACCATTCATTTTATTCTTACTGCATTGATCGGTAATTTTCATTTTCTAATTTCAAATAAAACCTCTTACTGCAGTCAAAGTGGCCGGCTCCTGGATGTAACTTCACAGCTCATTTTAGCTTCATGGCTTAAAGATGTTCTGTTACCATCAGTCTTAAGTGGTAATTCCACTTTTCCAATTAGATTGTGGGAACAAACCAGACAAATGGACTCTTATCCCCCAAGCCATAATCTCAACCTAGACATCAAGACTGGGACAATGAGCAACCCAGAAGCTCCCCGTGGCTCTGCTCCAGAGCCAGAGCCCTCCCCAGGAGACCCTGTGGAACCTGCCAGGATAGGAGGCCCAGCGGCAGGTGGGAAGCGGCCAGGGGATGTGAGATGAATTTGACCAGTTCTAACACCACTGGACCAAACGGGCCTGGGCCATGCCTGGTATCATCCCATCTTTGCAGAAGGGATCCTGAATTTAGAAGGAAGGAGCCGCTCACAGGGCAGTGAGGAGGCCAGTGTGTCTGCCAGCCCTTCCCATTAGCCCAAGGCCAGCGACCCACACAGGACAATCACTGGCCACTCTGAGAAGTCCCAGGGGCTCCTCAGAACTCAGGGTTACAGAAGTCCCCCTCATCTGTGGGCTCATTGCTGGCAGTTTCAACTACCCACCACCAATTGCCATCTCAAAACATTCCATGGAAAGTTCTAGAAATAAACAACTCATTCGTTTTTGATAACTTTTATTAGAGTATGCCCTTAAAATTGCTTCATTTTATCATTAATTGTTACTGTTGATTCCTTACCAGGTCTGATCTGTAAACTTCCCATAGGTATGCACAGACAACCAGCAGGTCTGTGCACGCAGAGCTCAGTACTGCCCACGGTTTTCGACACTGGGGGTCGGGAACAGTTTCCCCGTGGATAAGGGGGCCACTGTACCTCCAGCCTCACGAATTTGGCAAGAGCCACAAATCTCAAACAGCAGGCCAGCCGGAGCTCAGAGGGAGGCGGAGAAGGCAGGCGTCTCTCTCTTCCTACCACCTCCCATGCCAGCAGCAGTGCCTGGGTCACACCCTGGGGGCAGAGGAGGCCCAGCAGATGCCCACCGCAGCAGGCAGGCTGCAGCACCAGCTGCTGTGTCAAGGCCCTGGGGAGACAGGACAGAGGAGGACCTTGGGGCAAGAGGACATTCAGTGCTTCTCAGCCGCCAGAAGCTGGCGACTTTGCTGGGGGTCCAGGGGGACGTGAGCCCTGCCTCCTCAGCCTTGCAGAAGGGATGGCCCATCAGACGGGAGGGAACGGCTGGTGGTGGCAGTGAGGGTCCGGCACAGACACAGCCAGGAGAGGAGGCTGCAGACCCAGTGGCCTGGCTTTCTGGGCTCTGGAGCCCCTAGCACTGGTGTCTCTGAGCTGTGGGGACGCCTAGAGGGAAGGAGAGACACTCCGACACTGGGGCTCCGGGAGCACACAGAGTCTAGGAGGGGACTCCGTGTCAGGGCAGCTCATACGGCTCCTTGGTGGCTGGACATGGCCCTCAGGGACCACCCAGACACACGAGGTCCACAGGACAGTCACAGAGCGGGCTTTTCCTGAGGGTGGGCTCCAAGGCATGCATGTGCGAGGACAGTGGCCTCCACGCGCAGGCAGCCCCAGCTTCCAAGAGACAAGCTGGTTCTGAGTCTCCACCCCAGCACCCATTCCCCGGGGGGAACAGATCAGGACCAGGTGGCCGGCCCTGCGTGTCCCCAGGTCACCCAACTTGTGTGTGTGTGTGTGTGTGTGTGTGTGTGTGTGTGTGTGTGTGTGTGACAGAGAGAGAGAGAGAGAGAGAGAGAGATAAAGTCCACATAGGCAAAAATCACTATTTTAGCATCTTGAAGTGTGATTCCATGACTTCTAGAACATTCACGCTGCTGTTCTATTATAGTAATCTACTTCCAGAACATTTTTGTCACCCTGAAAGGAAAGCCGGTGCCCATCAGCACTCACTCCCCTGCCCCTGGGGAGCACGAGTCTGCTCTCTGTCCCTGTGGATCAGACATTCTGGGCATTTCAGACCCATGGGGTCTTGCAGCAGGTGACCAGCTTCTTCATATAGCACAGTGTCTTCTCAAGGTCTGTTATGGTTGGGATGTGAGGTGTCCCCCAAAATCTCACGTGTGAGACAAGGCAAGAAGGTCCAGAGAAGAAACGACTGGGTTGTAGAGCCTTAATCCAATCGGTGAATTAATCCCCGATAGATGAGAGGATCCCGTCTATCCTCAATGCCTCCCCTGCCGTCTCAACCCAACTCCCTGTTGAAACTGTCCCACAGCACCTTACTCTGAGCTCCTGGACACCAGGCAGGGGTGGTGGCCTTGGGAGAGGAAAGAACGGGCCAAGAACGGCAGCCCTGGCATCGCCCTGGCCTCTGCTGGGCCTCTGGCTGCACTTCCAGCAAGCCCTCTACCGCCTGCTGTGTCCATCGGAATGCAGGTGCCCACCCACACCCTGTGACGGTCACTGCCCGAATCTCGGAGGGACTAGCACCACAGCTCCCTTGCTGATCACCACAAGCGGCCACAGTTGCAAGTGGCAGAGCTCCAGGGCAAGCATGGCTTCCCGATTATTCCTCGGTTTCCTCGTCAAGTATTTATTGACCACAAGCTCAAGGCCAATCCAAGTGTCTGTGCCAGAATCCCCAGTGTCCAGCCAAGTGATGAGCCCGTGATGGGCAACACTCACAAAAGGGCAGGAGGGAGGGAGGACTCTCTCTACACATCCCCCATCAACCTAGGCCTGGGCGCTGTCCCCCCACCCTCCCACCTCCCAGTGGTCACCCAGGAGTCTCCAGGGGCAGGAGACTGTGAGAAATTGTACAGTTCCGTGGGGACCTCCATGGCTGCCAACACAACCAGGAGGGCGGAGCCGTCCCTGACACAGCCCAGAACGTTGGTTATTAAATTGGTTCCCCCCAAGAAAGACACAATACCTCTGTTGCCCCAAAAGCCAAACACATTGCAAATGGCAGCCACCAGGACTGGAGCAGGAAATTGCCGTGCTGGTGAGGGGCATCATGGCGGTCTCCTGATGCCAAGTTCTTTGAGGGTGGCTGCTTGAACAGGCCCCGCCTTCCGCCTCTTCCTGCCGAGCTCTGCACCCACCAGATCATTTCATCCTCACCTAGAGGTACACCTCACCAGCCCCCGCTGGGGTAGGGGAAATGCAGCTTAGAGAAAACTCACCCCAGAAGTGCAAAACCACAGAGAAGCTGGGTCACCCTGGCACGGAGCCCAGTGGGGTGGATGGACTTCACATCAAGAGTTGGTTTTCACAGCAGGCTCTTTCTCCCCAGGACAGGGTCTGCATCCTATTGATCTTTGAGTTCCCAGCGCCTTGCATTGTTCTGACCACATGAAGGAAGCCTTGGCTGAACGTAGCTAGCATTTACCACGTTAATAATTCTGTGTTCACTGAGAGTTGGTCTAATGCCTATCTCTGTCACTAGCCTACAAATCCACAAGGACAGAGAGTGGCTTGACTTCTTCACCTTGTGTCCGCAGCACCTCCTCTCTAGGACCTCAGCACACAGCTGTGGGTGATGGATACATTGCTCCATGGACTTTTGGGTTAGAGGGTCAGAACACAGCCCATACCTGCTATCTGATCAGACAGACCACCACAGAAATCAGAGGTCCCGGAACCAAGCGGACACCCCCAGCAGAGCAAAGCCCGTGGTCTCGAGGGGAGGGCTGAGGACGAGAAGCCCAGGTGGCCCAGGCGGCCCAGGTGGCTTGCCTGCCTCCAGTTGGCCTCGGGGCTTCCTGGACCCTCTGCCCACAGCTTGCTAACAACACATCTGGGCGGTCAGCTGGGAACCAGGTGTGAAGTTCAACCTGCTCAGCTACAACTCAGAGCACTGGCAGCCCAGCTGGGGAGCTCCTGGCCGGGGCTGTCGCCTGTCCTGGGAGCCCAGCCGCCGCATCTGTGCTCCAGGTAGGCAATGTTTGTGCTTCCTGTTCTCTGCCCTTTATCCCCCCAGCTTCAAGGTCGTGCTCAAACCCATGAGGAGAGACAGCAGCACTGAGCACGAGTGCTCTCTCACCTTCTTGCACAGCGGGCACAGGTCCATGACCCTGCCCCCCGCACAAAAAGTCATTGCCATGGGAACCACCCAGGATGCCAACTTGACAAGTGACATTCAAACCAAGAGGGACGCTGACCTGACCGCACGGTCCCACCCCTCACACTCCCCTGAGGTGCCAGGGGAGGAGACACAAAAGCGAGTCCTAGCCTCTTCATATTCATTAACCGA